>NC_141549.1:87500-687500 GCF_021556685.1 Rattus norvegicus | reverse complement strand
GTGGAACACCTAAATCTCAATCACTAATCATTTAACCCCTAGGGCGTCTATAAACTACAGACCAAGAATCACTCAGAGGGACGGCTGGAGCCTTCCCTAGAGATGGCACACCAGGAAATGGACGTCAGCTAAGCATCGAGTAAAGTCTCTGCTCTTCCTTCATCTGGGAAGACCTGGGGGCAGCAGCTTGCTCCATGCTGAGCTTTTTGGCAAGAACTTGCAATGTGGACAGCTTGTAGTGTTGATTGAAGTGGCCAGACAGTTTCCTACCTAACTGGAAAAGTTGCCTGGGCAGTCTCTATTCTACTACCCTGGCAGGAAAATGGCTCTGAAAGTATCCACCTGTTGCTACCAGCACCCTCAAGGAACAGAGTGGAGTGGTTTTTCTTGAGCTCTGGGGCAGATAGCCTCCATGCCTTAGGGACCCAGGACCTCTCAAGCAGCAGTGTCTCTGGTGTGCCGCCCCCAACAGAGAATTTCCTGACTCTCCTCACAGTTCCTGGATCTCCTAACGAAAGCAAAGGTGAGGATGTGTGGAGTAAGGATGTTGTGTCGGGCCCTCTCTGGAGCACTGGGGACATCAGTATAGAACTGCACACTGAAAGGAGTGCCATTTTTGGCTTTATTAGCACTCCTCCTAAGATGTTATACCATCTACACCTTCCTGCCCTTGCCTCATGTGTAAGAATGCAAAGTGGCTTCAGTTTGTACCAAATGGGTGGTGTCATTGTCACCCTTAAAAAACACTCTCAGATCTGACCCTTGCTGGAAAGGCTGCCGGAGCTGGAAACATGACCCACACTGGCTACCATGGCGGGTCATGCCGCTTGGTCCCTTAGACATGAGGACAGTGTTCCTAGCCACTGAGAAATGTCCAAAATCTACAAGTCTAACTATGACTGCATTTCTCTAGTGTGCTCCTGCGGGCTTTCCCAACCCATGTTTAGTGAACTGTCCTTTCAGCTCAAAGTGATGTTTGTACTGTAGTGGCGCTGAGCCACCTAGCGGGAGTGGCTTGTCCAAGGTCACAGAGGGAGGAGGTGACAGGTCATCTTAAAGGCTCTGTCATCTGTCATCACAGTACCTAGTCCTGCACTAGTGAGACCCTGAAGGCAGGTATCAAAGGGCAGACTGTAAACAAGAGCACTTTCATTTACAAACTTAAGTCAGAGAGAGCAATGGCGGCCTTCCTTCACCCTCCCTCTCCCTGGTGCATTAGAAACACTGCTGCCACAATGGTCCTCAGAGGAGTCTGCTGACTAACCCAGCCACAGCAAGGGGTGATGTTAGAAGATTCACTCCCTAGGAGGGGACATCCATCTAACTTGAGTGGGAAAGACACAATGCAGACAACTGAGGAGTATGGGATGGCCTCCATTGAAGGGAAGCCTATTTCAGGCATTACGGCTGCTCCTTAGAATGCATGGGGCAATGGGGAGAGGGCTGCTCAGACTCTGCTCCAGAAAATGAGGTCCAGTCTCATTTCTGAAAACCAGAGCCCACTCTTCTTTCTGCCTCTGGGGTCTTAGCTCTGCTGAGGGGCTGCTGTGTCTCTTTTTGAACCTGAGAAGGTTCATTTCAGCCTCAGTGTCTGGCGAGGTTGATGCCAAGCCTTGGGCTAGATAGCCAAAGTTATACATCTATCAACTTACATTGGACTCAATGGGAAATTCTACTTTATCTATCATTATGGTTGACATTTTATGAGGCATGAGTTGGATCTGGGAACCAAGTCAACAACCTCTAGTACTCCAGCTCAGGAGCTATGATAGGATAGGGTGGAACACAGGTGAGTTGGTTTCAAACCTGCGAACCATGTTCATACCCAGGCGTCTATGTGTGTATGTGTGTGGGGTGGGGAGCGTGTGCACACATGCATAGAGAGGAGGCATACATGTTGTATGCGTGTGTGTAGAAGCCGTAAATCAATAGCAGATGTCTTCTGGGATTGCTGTCTGCCATAGTTTTTGAGATGAGAGCTCACTCTGAAGCAGGTGCCCAGCCTAGGTTGGTGAGCCAGTGAGCTACAGGTTCTGTCTGTCTCTGTTTCCCCAGCACTGCTACTATGCCCAGATTTCTATGCGTGTGTTGGATTTGAACTCAGATCCTCATCCTTCAACGGCAGGCCCTTTACTGACTGAGCCATTTCCGCAGTGTTCTTAGCCACTCTTTTGAGTCTAAATCCACACGCACGTGCTGCTCAGGGCATGGATATTGCACACTTACAGGATAAGAAAATGAAGGTGTAATAAAAAAAGAATACTAGCCCCAGATCTTGGAGTCATTGAAAAAAAATGAACAAATGCCCCATCATCCAGGCTTCCTGACACCAAGGACTAATGAGGTGGCTAATGGCCCTGAGGATATCATGCAAGGACAGGGAAGCTGTTGAGGGACAGGTGGTGAGACAGGTATAGTTTGGCCCTACCTTAATGCCCAGGGACTTATGGGAGGATCGGATGAAGACTGAGAACAGAATCGTACTTTGAAAATTGCCCAGCAACAATGGCTGGGTAGCAACCTGCTCTCTTCACCCAGGCTCCCAGTCCATCCTAGAACCTGTGTGTGGCTGGAATTGAGACAGCTTGAAAATGTTTTTCCCTTTCTAAAACCCAAATGGAATTTGGTTACCACGTGGCAGCACTGGAAGACAGGGCCTTCGAGACAAGATTAAGTCTGTTTCATTTGGAGCAAGAGTAAGGCCATTCTGCCAGCAGGTTAATTCTTGTAGTTACCCACAGAGAGCATTGTGGTAAGTCGAGGCATTTCTCTTGTTGTGTCCCTTTGGCATGTACACCTATCTACTTCTTGTTTTGATGAGGCCCTTGTCACTTGCGGCCACCTAATCTTAAACCAGAACCATGAAGGTTCTAAGTGAACCTCTTTCCTTTAGAAATAACCCAGTCTCAGGTATTTTGGTATAGCAACAACAGAGAAACAGAAACAAGTGCTGCCCTGCTTCGGTCCCCGTGGAAGGGATGTGTGCAAACTATGACAGTGGTGACAGTTTGACCCTATTCATGCCAGTGCCATCACTTCTTAATTATTATAGTCTACCTCACAGCTTTCCAAATACCCACATGCACTTTATGGCTTTACATAATTGCCACGTGAGGACAATAGATCTAGTCTCCGGTCATGTGTATGACATGGGCAACATCCCAAAGTGATCACAGAATTGAGGTTCAAATGACCAGCCCTTCTCCAGCATCCTCTGCCAGTCCAGTCTGGATCTGCTCAGTGGCTCCATGGCTACCTTGAATCACCCAGAGGGAAGCTTGCAGGTGGGAAGAAGGCTAGCTGATCTCTTAATGTGACAGCCATCCTGTCCCCATGTCATCTCCTTAGCGTTATTGTCTCAGGGGCTCTGGCAGTTGGTGTGACATGAGGAACCGAGGGTCAACAAGAGGATGGGGACATCTTCTCTACCGATACTGAGAGCCTACATTTTCTTCTCACACAGCTCAGCGCAGCATGTATGTAGCTTTTCCTATAAGGTAGAAAGGAATGCCTGGATGGAGGGATAACATGAGACCTCTTTCTTTACCTTTGAACTTGAAGTGTGTACATTGCCACCACATGGCCTTGTCTGAGTTCCCGGCATCACCAGGACTGAGAAGCAGAGCAGGATGTGGGGCAGTGGCATGGTGACAGGTGACAGGGCCTGCTTGGTGCTGGTACTGGTGTGCCCATGAGAGTTTTTCTAAGAGACAAGCAAGTCACTAGTCCATCCCACCCAGGATCCCAATGAGATTGCCTAGGGACAACTGCTCACCAAGGAACACAGGGTGGTGTTTGTCACAGAGTCCAGCCAATCATGAAATCACCCACCCCACATGCCGCAGTTCCCTCTCCTGCCATCCCTGCTGAGCACTTAAAAGCAAGTGGGGGCAGCAGCTCACTCTCCAGCAGCTGAGACCCAGAATGCAATTAGACATGATGACCCAGACCAATGTCCTAGAGACCCAGAGGCTGAGGGTTTGGGAGTCTAAAGAGGAAAATGGCATGTGCTGGCTGGAGCAGCTCTGGGAAATTGTTGCTGGCATACAGAGCCTTGTCTTTATAATCTACCACATCTGGGCTTGGAGGGAGAGCCCCACCAGATGTTCGGAAAGCCGTTTTCTTCATTCTTTATAAAGCACAACAATGTACTGTGGTCAAATGCAAATGTGTACGTGTGTGTTCAAAGCATGTGCTCTCGCTGTTTAAGGGATGTTACATTCTATATGATGATACTTAGGGCCATAAATCACACCCACAGTGGTGTGGGGTGGAGGACAAGACAATATGCTCCTCTTCTCTCTCCCTGCTGTCTCAGTGCCCTGATTTCTCAGCCTCTTTCCAAACTGAATCATGTTGGAATCTTCAATAAGCCAAATCCAGGAGTGCCCTTCCTGCACCCCATCTGCTGGGAACAGGTTCCAAGTCTCTCAGTGCTTCAGAACACGGATCAGGCACAGCCCTGGGCATGTGGTTTTTCTCCATGTGTAATGCCTCCAACGGTGGTTAATTTATAAATTAGGCACTGTAAGAGATGAGCCGTAGCAACTCACAACAAAATGGAGCACTTATAACATTATATTGTAACGTGTTATATGAGCATGCTGCCTCTCTCTTGCTCCCTCTCAAAATACTTTTCATGCCGCATTTAAACACGAGCCCTCGTATGGCGATTGACCTGAGAACTGAGAAGACCATGAAATGACTAATGGATGGATAGTGGATGTAACATGTATTCACCGGCTGTAGGAATGATTCATGACTGGGCACCACAGAGCCGGGCAATATAAGATTTCATCATGCTACTCTGAATGGCACAGCATATATTAAGAAGCATATTAATACAGTTTCTTTCTGTAATTTTTTTTATTTAGCATTTTCAGATTGTGATTGACCAATGGCAAGCTAGCTTGCCAAGACAAGCGAAGCTGCAGACAGCAGAGCCTACTGTTCTTAAGTTGGAATCTTAGCCCAGCTGCCTGGCATCTGGGTGACCTTAGGTAAATTACCTACAGGCCGTCGCTCTATTTCTCCCTTCCTTTCCAGGATGAAAAGCACTGGCCTGCCTATAGGACCTCGATCATAGCTCATTCCAGTGGGAATACGGGAGAGGTATGTTCAGCTGACTCGAGATGGGCATGGTTCTTAGATGACCTTCATAGACATGAGGGAAATAGTTGATTGTTTTTCCCAGAAATCTGAGTCCACTGAGACACTGCCATCCTGCCTTAAACCCTGAAGGGGTCCTGTTACCTGAAGGACAGAGTCTTTCGGGGTTGAAGGAGGTGTGGAAACCACATCCCACAAAGGCATCCATCCAGGTCCTTCTTCCTACTGTGCCTAGAAGATTCTCTCCTACTTCCTCCCATGCCAGGGTCCCATGGCCTGGCCTGGAGTCTGTGAACAAGGCTGTGCCATTCATTCTACCTCTGTTTAGAACTTGCTCATCTTCTAATCCCAGTGGACGTCTCGGCCTACGAGAGTGGAAGCTCTGCTGGCTGCCTTCCGTACTCCAGGTGAAGATGATGCCGTTTCTGCTCCTAGCACAGTTTATCTGCTTTTGCCTCTATTTACCCACTGTGCCTGATACACACTGGAGAATCCTTTTGTACAATGACACCTGGTGGTTGAACTTGGGATCCCTTATGTATCCTCTAAGTCTTTTTTGTGTGTCCTGTGTGTGTGTGTGTGTGTGTGTGCGTGTGTGTGTGTGTGTGTGTGTGAGTATCTGTGTGTGTGTATGTGTGTATGAGTGTGTGTGAGTATGAGTGTGTGTGTATGTGTGTGTATGAGTGTGTGTGAGTGTGTATGTGTGTTTGTGTATGTATATGTGAGTGTATGTGTGTGAGTGTGTGAGTATGTGAGTGTGTGTGTGAATGTGAGTGTGTGTTTGTGTGTGTATGTGAGTGTATGTGTGCATGTGTGTGAGTATGAGTGTGTGTGTATGTGTGTGTATGAGTGTGTGTGAGTGTGTATGTGTGTTTGTGTGTGTATGTGAGTGTGTGTGAATGTGAGTGTGTGTTTGTGTGTGTATGTGAGTGTATGTGTGCATGTGTGTGTGAGTATGAGTGTGTGTATGTGTGTGTGTGAGTGTGTGTGAGTATGAGTGTGTGTGTATGTGTGTGTATGTGTGTGAGTGTGTATGTGTGTTTGTGTGTATGTATGTGAGTGTATGTGTATGTGAGTGTGTATGTGTGTTTGTGTGTATGTGAGTGTATGTGTGTGTGAGTGTGTGAGTATGTGAGTGTGTGTGAATGTGAGTGTGTGAGTGTGTGAGTGTGTGTGAATGTGAGTGTGTGTGAGTGTGTGTGAATGTGAGTGTGTGTGTGTGTGTGTGTGTGTGTGTGTGTGTGTGTGTGTGAAGGTGAGTGTGTGTGTGTTAGGTGGTGGTGGTCAGCATGCAGAGTGTCAGAACCAGTACCTCATGTTGGAGTCTCATCCTAGGGGAGAGACTCACCTGCATGGCATCCAGCCCCCTTGAACTTGGGCTGAACTCTGCCCAGGAGCTTCGCCCTGGGAAAAGAAACTGCATTTGCATTGATCCTCTGCAAAGCCATTCTCTTTAGGGTCATACATTGTTCCTTCTTGACATGGAACCTGGGTAACAGCAGTGCCCCCTCCCTCCTTGCTTGCTATGTAAATATGGGCTCCTTGAAGGATATTTATTGGCCTGCAGAAAAGATTCGGGGCAATCTGCTCTCTAGGTGAGTGATAAAAAAAGAGCAGCCAGCGGATAGGAGCGCCATCTTATTTACCACAAACCTCTTATTTATGGCCTCATAACCTTCTGATGGCCTGGTTCCCCTCCCCATCCACCTGGTTTCCTTCCCAGATGGAGAAATGTGCTGAGCCGAGGACTATTTGTCCAAGGTTCCTTTCTGCTTTAGTTTCGACAGCTGGAGCCAGACCGATTGATTTCCCTGGGACTACGTGGATGCTGATGAGGGCTGGGGCATGATGTTCTTGCTGCAGAATGTGGCTTAATATGGTCCGACAGATGGTGTTTGGGGTCCAGCCTATGCTGAGCACCCTCTGGCTGGGTACTGTGCAGGTCACATACATGCTTTAGTCAGTTCTTCGTGGTCTCACAAGGATGCAACATGTCCCCAAACCAAAAGTATTGTAGACCTAGGGTGCCCCCTTTCTCCATTATGTAGCCAGTTTACCTGTGTCACCAATGACATACCCTTATGTGGGCAGCCTCCTAGCCGCCCACTCACTAAGCAGCTGAAGCTCTGTGGATGGCACCCTTTCCTATCCTTCCATCCCCTAGGATGTATGCTGATATGGTCTTTGCCTAGTCCAGCTCCTATAACCCCAGCCTGATACTGCTGCCACATGGGCTTTCTGGGATCCAGTGTTTAGTCCCTCATCCATTCTTGCCCATGGGTTTCTGAGCAGACTTTCCAAACTCATGCTGACCAGGTTACTCACTGCTGGATTATTTAGACAAATCCTTGACCACAGTACTTAGACTGTTTTGGAAAACAGAGGACTGTTTTCGAAGAACAGGCCTACCATGGAGTCCTGAATGACTACTGTATCCCATGTGGTTCTTCTCAACTTTCTCCTCCTGTTTCATAGCCTCGTCCTTTGTGTAGCTGCTGCTGATTTCTCTTGAATGCCTCTTACCTTTCTCCCCTTTTATCCCCAACAGTCTCTACCTCAAGACTCCTTTTCTAAGTCACCTCCTTCTGCATCTTTAGAACAACCTTCCTGAAAGTTGGTCCAGATACCTGTTTTACCTTCTTTTGGCCTCTGAAACAGAGAACCACAAACCAAGTAGGTTAAATAGCAGAGACTTATCTTTCTACCATCCAGGAGGAACAGAGAGTGAGACCAAGGCATTGAGTATTTTGGCTCTCCCAGGGGCTGTGAGAAAGTACACATACTCGTCTCTTTCCCAGCTTGCAGGAACTTCAATCCTACACCAGCCTCTGATGTCTCTCGGCCTGTCTTCTCCCTGATTCTGTTTCCCCTCTGTCCCTTTAAGTGCTTTCACTGGATACTGCAGAATGATTTCATCTAAATAATCCTTGGGTTAATTGCATCTGCAAAGAGCCTCTTTCTAAATGTGACCAAGCAAGGTTACATTCATGGTACTGGGCATACATCTGGGGACCATGCCTCTCTTCTGTACAAGAAGGGCACTTATTCTTGGTTTCCTTTCTCAGTATGGTTATGGTTAGATTCCCTAGCATTGAGCTCTGGTGAGCTGTCACATGACTTGTCTGCTCCAGCACCCGGCACTAGGCATGGCTTGTGGACAAACATAAATAACAAAAGGACAGTGTGTGCACTGGTTGGTTCTTTCTCATGGTGCCAAAAAAAAAAAAATAGCCCAAGAGGAAAGCAAGGTGGGCCTAAGGCTGTGCAATAAATTGTGGTGACAGGAATTGGTTACTGCTATTTTGGTCACTGCTTGGGGATCCTGTGGAACATGTTTTTAGAGACCCTGCTGTGCCAAGACTGACCAGCTAGGGGGCCACCATTGTGCCAGGTGGATATAGCCCCTTGAAAGATAGTATATCCAGTCGACTTGCTTCTTGCCCAGTATCTTCAGATTCCAGGGAGTGGGGCATTCATACTAGGGGCCATGCCCTCATGTAAGCCCTAGATATAAATACTAGCCACGTTTCATAGGAGTGGCATGTGGGGGTTCAGAAATACAATGAGCATATAGCAGGCAAACTAGATGTATCTAGACCCCTGAAATGTTCCCTGCCCTCTTAGGAGCCTCTGTGGTGAAGAGCAGCCTTGTTTTGGAGGTATCTGGCTAGGCAGTCAGCTCAGACTTTATTCTCAGGGTGAGAAGGGCTCTCCCAAGTCTCCAGCTTTCTTTCTTGTGACTTGCTATTGTTCAAGACACTTTCTGCTTGGTGGGTATTGTGAAAGTTAGCCAAAGGAAAATAAAAGCCTGTCTGTCTGCTACCTAACAGGTTTCTTTAGCTTTCTGGAACCTCTAGTATACACCTCGAAGAGGGCTTCCCTTGCTTTCATCATTAGGGAGGTGTCCTGAGCTGGTGACTTCTATCTGAAGGTTGCACATCCCTGCAAATACTCTGACATCTTGCAACAGTCCCCCAACAGGAAAAACCAGAATGGCAGCATCAACCTCCTTGGAACACCAAGAGAAAGGAGCAGAATGGTATGTGTCCCTGAGGGAGTGTCAACATCCTCCATGACCAAAAAAAGCCTCTGACCAAAACACTCTACAGGATACCGCCTCAGACAGTCCTCTAGCAGCCTCTGATGAGCTGATAGGCACTTCTGCTACCTTACAGGGGATGAAACAGCGGGTCAAAGTATTAAGGACCTAGGAGTCCATAGCTCTTAAGGGGAAGAGTCAAGACGCTCTTGTGCTTTGTGCCTTCCACTTCCTTCTAGTGGCCAGATGCATCCACTGTGCTAAGTGCAGTTCTTCTTGTGGGTGTGGTTACCTGTGAGGAAGATAACTAGGCCTGTGTTGCTGGTTCTTCCTGGTCCCCTGGGAATGGACACATCTACTTACTACTATGACGGTTATGGGGTGCTCAGGACAGAGAACCCAATTTTGAGGGAGAGATCTGTGGGTGGGAATACCTGACTTGAAGAGGCAGATTCATGACAGGTGAGTCAAGTAGACAGGCCAGAGAGAAAGCTAGCTGCTCTGGGGAGAGGAGCCTGAGTAAGCTCAGGAGCTTACTCACCCAGACTGCCAAGTATCTGGAATGACAAGGTATGGGTTTGCCTGGAATCCTGAGTATCAGGAGGGGTGAGGACCAGATGGTAAGGTGGAAGGAGAAAGTGCCAGACCCCAGGAGGCTGCAGGACAGCTGGGAGCATGGATCATGGGCAGGTGGGAGAACAGAATGGGTTTAAGCAGGAGGAATGTGTTCAAATTTATTTTTTCAAAGGATTATTCTGGAAGCTTTGTGTGGATCGGGGCCAGGTTTTGGGAGGTGAGAGGTGGTAAGGACTTTGGGAATGTAGAAACTGGCAGAAATGCAAAAATAAGTTGGAAGCTATTTGGAGGTATAAAAACAGCAGGAACTATCGCATTTGGGAGGGAAACTCAAGGGCGAAGGACACATAACAGCTCCCAGGACACCTGCTTGAGGCTGGCAAAACAGTGAGATGACATGAACACAAGGGAATCCGCTTCCCACGGCTGTGGCTGCCCATACTGGGGATGCCCAGTGGGGCTCTGGGTCTGTCACTTGAGGAAAGGAGCGGGATCAACCAGCTTGAGGTTGATGTACTGGAAAATAAGAAGCAAGAGGGAGACCTAGATAAAATTGGTACCAAGGAGCCAGAGAGCTGACTCAACAGTTAAGGTCACTTGGTGCTCTTGCAGAGGACCTGGGTTCTATGGCCAGTATCCACGTAGTGGCTCACAACCCCAGTTTCTGGGTATCTCACAGGCATGCATATAGTGCACACTTGCCACACATGCCTGCAGTCAAAACATTCATATACATAAAGTATATTAATAAATCCTAAAAATTTAAGGTTAAAAAAATAAATGAAGATTCTAGAAGGAAGGCCACAAGGGGCAACCCAGTAAGAGAATAGTCAAAAAAGATGAGAGACTAGAAAGATTTCAGGAGCAGCCAATTCCATTGAGTCCAGTGACACAAAGACCCTGTGAGGTAAGGCAAGTACTCACTGGACTCAGCCGGTTCTTCAGGGTCAGTCTACAGTTGTCGAGGTCTGATACAAACATGGGTGGAAGTAGATGCCAAAGCAAGGACAGAGCAGTGGTAGCAAGTGGATATGGGACCCCTTCGCGCAAGCTCTTTCCCAGGGTTGAAGGAGAAAGGAGGCACAACATACGGAGTCATGAACAGGGAGGTCCCTTTCTTTTAATGGCATCCATCTCTAGCTTCATGGAAGAAGCTTGCATAGGGATGCTTAGCTTGTTCAGTCCTCAGTAAGACATGACCTGAAGCCCTTGAAGGCCTACTCAAGTGGGTGCAGTGAACATAGGACCTCTCCCTTTCTTCTTCAGAGATGCTCACTCAGTGGTTGTGATCCAGCTTGAAACCTGGGTTTCCCTCCCTGCATCTGGCTTCTCCCATCACCTTTCTCTGTCTAAAGCATTCCACAAATGGTCATCTGATTGTTGATTTCCCTAGTATAACAGTTCCAGGGTGCCCTGACTTATTCAAGCTCAAGAGTCAGCACGTGGAGCCGTTGTTGGTACACAGTAGGACTGAATTTGATCTTAGGCTCAGGAGACCACTGATGGTTAATTACCACATGTCCTTTGGTTTCTGGTGATGTGATTAAACATAACTAAAGCAACTCGAAAGGGAAAGCATTCATTATATCTTACAGGTTACAGATACCATCAAAGAAAGCCAGGGCGAGAAGAGCTCAAATGGGAATGGGAAGGCAAGAACTGAAGCAGAGATCATGGACGAATGGAAGAACATTCTGTACTGATTTGCTCTCTATGGCTTGATCAATTTGCTCTCTTATGCAACCTAGGAATATCTACCCAGTGGTGGCACTACCCACTCTAGGTTGGATCCTCCTACATTAATTATTAATCAAAAACATCCTCCCAGATGTGTCCACAAGCCAATCAGATGGAGACAATGTCTCAGTTGAGGGTCCCTTCCCAGGTGACTCTAGTTTGTGTCAAAAAGACAAAAGCTGCCTAGCACGCACCACAGGATGTATCAATTGTCTTCATGTTCCACAGGAGCTCCCTGGCAGCAGAAATGTATCAGGATTGGAAGATGACTATGATGAAGACAAGGGGGTTCCTGAAGGACTTAGGGCCAATTGAGGGATTGTTGCTGGAGTCTGACTTGCAAATCTCTTCTACCCCTTCCTCCAGACATAGGGCTGGCAGCACCACAGGCAGGCTGGCTGGCCATATGGCCCAATAGCAACAAATGCTACAAAGTTGAAGTTCAGGAAGGTTCAGGAGTTAAGGATGAACAGAGTATCAACACCACAGGGGAATCTACAAAGTAGCTCCTGAGCCCCCCACCCCCAGAACTTGAGCAACAAAGATTTTTATCTCATATTCAGCCCTTTTCACTTTTCCATAGAAACAAATTAGAATGTTCTCTTTCTTCTTTGGACCTCCGTGTCTAGTCTGTTTTTCTTAGTAGAGCAAACACAATGAGAATAGGGTTAAGAGAACAAAGAGTCCTCCATGACCTAAAATGGGCTCTGTTTTACTTTGCTTTGTTCTCAGGACTCAGAGATCCCAGGAACCTAGGAAGAAAATTGTGGCATCTGGTGGGATCTCCATGTCTCTTCTTTGGTTGACTTTTGGAGCCAAAACAACCCCAAGAGATGCTAGAGAGAAGAAAGAGACAGAGTTAGTAGGATGGCTTTCACTGCCTTACCATTCAGAGCCCTGTCCTCACCAATCAGTGTGTGCGTGTGGCGGTGTGTGTGTATGTGAGGGGGGCACAAACCTTCATCTGGAAAAGGAACTTAACTAGAGTCTATCTCTTGACTTCTCCTCACCTGACTGTCTTGGAGGCAGTCAGGCATTTCTAGGAAAATGCAAAACTTTATCTCTCTAGAGTAACAAAAACAAAGAAGAGGAGGAGGAGGAAGGGGAGGAGGAGGAAGAGGAAGATTTTGCAGTTGTTGACAGCCAAAGTAGGGGAAAGTACAGAGTTCAAATGGTCACAGATTTGGGGTGCTGTTGACCATAGCCAGTAGATTCTGCAACATGTTTATAATGTCTGGCAAAAAGTCCCTCTTTCAGGCACATGTGTGTGTCCATGTACACACAGATATACACATGTACACACAATCAGCCGATACCAGAAATGTGTTCGGTGTCTGGGTCAAAGAAAATATGCTCTGTGCTTGCATTTCATATAACATCTTCTTCAATCCCACGGTATAAGGGATGGCCAATTCTACTCTGTATGTTCTAGAAATTAACTGACAGATGCATAATTTGCTCCTTTCTCTTTGTTTTCACCAACTTGTCTCTCTTTGCTTCACATTTCTCCTGCTTCCCCAGACTCTTGTCTTGTTTCTCTACTCTTTCAGTCTCTCAGTTGCCCTCCCCGCAGCCCCTCTGGCTGGCACCTTCCTTCCTCCCCTTTCTTTTCTCTGTGGCTGCTGCTTTTCTCTTTTCTAACTCTTCCTCTTGGCCTCTCTAGTCTCTTTTTTTCTTCTTTCTCTTCCAGCATCCCTGCCTCCCAAGGCCAACACACTGAGCTGAGACCTGCGCTCACTTGGCTTTAATTAGGATCCCTTCAGAAACCTTGACCCCAGAGAGAGCTCAGCACTCAACTTCCAATTTCCTTAGCTCTATCTCATAGCCTCCCCCCTCCAAGCCTTTAAGAGCAAGAAGCCAATAAAAGAGATTTAGAACGGACATGTGGATGAGGAGAGGCCTGAAGGCACCCCACCTCCTCTTCTTCCTACTCAACTGTGAGGTAGCTCCCCTTTGGCAGGAACCTGCAAACTTCAGCCTCATGGAGCTTAGCCAGAGTGATGCTGTTCTCAGGCTATGGCACCCCAGCTTTTCTTGCTCCAGTGCCCCAGGACCTGGCTACAAAGGACTCTGAATTGGGAGAGCACCTCAAGGACTGGACTGCTTAGCAACAAGTACTGACATTTTTTCCAGACATGCCCCAAGGCATCTTGGGAAGAAGCTACAAAGTTAAACAGAAACAAACGGTGAACTCGGTAATTGCACACACTCCTATTTTTCTTTAGAGACCAACTGGATCTCATTACAGTAGGCTCCTGAACGTAGACAGAGAAATCCTTGTCGTCACCCGTTAAATATGTCTAATTTTACACACTGTCATGTAGTACTCCATCCAGCTGGCTCTCTTCAAGGAGGAGGAATGAGTGATAGTCACTTGGCCTGTTTCTCAGCATGTAGGTTTTTCTTTTCTTCCTTTTGTTTCTTAAGGGAAAGCTGGAGTGATTCTTTGTCTCCTGTTGGTCTTACAGCATACCTGACATCTGCAGCAGGCTTTTAATTCATCCAAACCAGAAACTGTTAGTCTAAGGCTGGTAGGCCATGTTGCCTTACCTGAGCGCCATCATTTAGCCAGTCCTCGGTTTCCCCAGCTGTACTGTGAGGCCACCTAGTATTTCCCAGGGCCTCTGTGCTGCTAAGCGTTGCTGCTGCTCGGACCCACTCTGTGCTTGCCAAGACTTTAATTACATCAAAATGCTGAGCAGAGTCTGGTTTTTGTTAAGACTTTTGCTTACAGAACTGTCTTCCAAATCAAGAGCCTTCCTGATGCTTTTTAATAAGCCTGGACCTTAAGGAGAAATGAAAATGGCAACATGGAGCCTCCAAGTGCACTCAGTTCCCCATAATGAAGTGTGCACAGAGGACACACATCCGGTTCAAGGACTTTACACAAACTTATCGTAACTTAACAGTCATAAGCTAATAGTCACAGGGAATTAATAATGGGGATGTGGCCATTTGAGCAGTGAGATGGTCCCGTGTCATGGAATTTTTGCAGCTAAACCCTCTTGAGTTTCTGTACACTAATAGCAATTAGCTCCTGAGTTAATGGCAGCTGTGGTCATAATGAGATTGGAATTGATCATTTGGAAGCGGGCTCCCATAAGCTGGCCTTATGAGCCATTTCAGCCACAAAGTACTGCCTTGACCCCTTCTCCTCATACTTTTCTTCATGACCCCATCTTCAGGGCTCCCCGGAATCAGCATTCAGGCTCCTTCAATATACAGTCACATTGGGCAGGACACACGACAGAAGCACTATAACCCATGCAAGCAGGGATTCTGAGCCAAACAGATTCTGTTCACCAATCCTGTCTTGAACCCTTTCTCATTGGTAGCTTCAGTCCATCTTAGGTTTACCTCCATCACCCAACATCTCTGGACAGTGAGTTAGCCTCTCTCCGAGTCTCAGCAGCCTTAGCCATAAAGAGCACGCTACCTACCAAATTGGCTGGGAGTAAGGATGAAAACAGGCAAATCTATCCTGAGGACAAACTGTCAATGTCTGCCTTTGTGTATCAGTTAGCTCGTTCTGTGTAACAAATCACTCTCCAAATTAGTAGTTTACCAAAACAATCATTTTGTTTTGTTTTTGAGAGTTACAGGGATCTACTGGGGGTTTTCCCTGGACACTCTCCTGTATCTACTTTGGTTGCTTGATGGATGATTGGATAGCTAGATGGTTTGAGTATAATTCATGCACACTTGTGCTTGTCAGGCATTGAACCTGAGTCATGGGAGTGTGAAGGTATCCTCCAGCAGGTTAGCCTGGGCTCACTCACATAGCAGTCTCAGGATCATTAAGCTCAGAGAGGAAAGACAAGTTTCAGTGACTAGAGCTTTCTAAGTCTCCTATGTTACACTTGCTGTCGTCCCATTGGCCAAGGGAAAGCATGCAGCCACACCTAGCCACACTCTCCCTCCCCTGTGGGAAAAGGGCAGACATTCGGAGCTGGAAGGAGTTTGCGTTCGTCTTTCTGATATCACACCCACCTTTCCGTTAGTTAGCTTCATTCATCTGCAAGATAGTAGGCATTTCGGAAATGACTATTGGTGCATGAAGAGTGAGTTACGGAAGGCAGTTTCCAATTGTTCACAGTAAAACTGAGGAGCCAGCATTGGGGGATGGCTCAGTGGGCAAAGTACCTGCTGTGCAAACATCAGGGCTAATGTCTAGACTCAAGCACCCACAAAAGCAGCTGGGCCTGATGATGCATGCCTGTAACCCTGGCACTGGGCCACAGAGACAGGAGGATCCCTAGGCTTGCCTGGCTAGCCGTCTTGCTGAACCAGCAAGCTCCTGGTTTGTGTCTTTGTCCCTAAAGATAAGATGGGGGAATGACTGAGTCCACTTCCAGCCTCCACATGTGCATGTGCAACACCCACAGGCACAGGCACATACTTGTTTAAAAAAAATAACTTAGCCTAAAAGGAAATTAATAAAGCCGAGTCTCCATGATGTGGCATGACTTGGCCAGGACTTCTCGGAGCGTGGGCAGTGGCGATGAGACAGACCTCCGTCCATGTTTTCTGAAGGAAACAGTTAACATAAGAGAATTGAACAGTCTCTCAGAACCATAAGTCTCCCACCTCCACTTCCCCAGTGCTTCAGAGACCTGTCAGCTGTGTGCTTTGTATTCCCCCATTTTAAGGCCTGGGGGTGGTCTCATGCCCCCCATATGCCTGGATGTTGGAAGGTGACAGGCCGGGACAGTTAGTGTATCTCCCTGCAGAGTGGGGGCTGTGGAAGGGATGGCCCCACAGCCTTCCCATCCCCCTTTGTCTCCGGCTTCCTGGGGCTGCAGCCCATGAGTCAATATGTAGATAATCATAGTGCCAGCTTTGCATTGTCTGAACAAAAGGTGATTAAATTACCCAGGAATCAATTCCAGGGCTGTTTTTCCTTTCTTATTTAAAGAGCACAAACTATTTTCTCCCAAGGATAAAAGATCAATATTTGAGGAAAAATTGGGCTTTATACCATCCCTATCAGAGGCTCTTCCTGACCAAGGGAAGTGTGGGGAGATGCTAACTGCCTTCTCAGTTGAAGGCAGAGAGGGCCACAGAAGAGAATTGGGAGAACCAAGCTCTCCCTTCCCTCTAGATTTATCTACACGTTTTTTCCCCTCTCTTTGCATATGTCATGGGAGTTTTGATCTGTAGGAATTATCTGCCTTAGTAACACTCACCCTTTCTGGCATGTTAGGTTTATCAGTCAGCCTAGCCTAAATTGTACGATGCAGTAACAAAGAGTCCCAGCGGCCCACAATAACACAGCCTTACTCCTTACTCACATTGCATATCTTTTCCCATAAGTCCTGGCTATATTCTTTTCCATCTGCATTCCAGCACAGAGCCGAGAGAGCAGCATATCTCCCAGAGATTTTGAGGCTCCTGGTTGAGAGAAAACAGAGTAGAAGTCAATAGCTCTCAGAGCTTCTGTTCAGAAGCACTATAGTTCACTTCTGCCCACATTTCATTGGTTAAATCGAATCAAATGGCCAAGCCTAATGGGGTAGAGAGGAATAATCTTCCATGGAAAAGACCAGCGAATATTTTAAACAATAATATAATCTAACACATATGGCCTCTACTTGGGTCTGCTCAGGGTTGGTGTTTAGACAAGGGTGTGAGTTTTCCAGGGCTGGGCTAGAGCGGAAGGGGAATGAGACTCAGGGGTACTGTGGGGGACGTGGGGGGCCCACTGGCTCTGACTCTGTCTGCTTCAGTCTCCAACAGAGGAAATGTTAACAGGCACTTCTGTGAAGCCATTTGCTTATGAGCCTCGCAAGTTTCCAGACACTTCAGCTTGAAGCGGCCCCAAGAACTGCTGGACTAAAGCCAGTAGGTTGGGCTGTCTAGTCCTATTCTGAGGAACAAACTGTCCCCTCCTCTGAAGGTCACACAGGCCACGAGGGCTGCATGCTGGTCAGATAGCTATTAAGGAGCCAAGTGCCCCCTGTAAGAACATGATATATTTAAGTCCACTGTAATTCAGATCTTGAGTTCCATTCAGTAAATATCAGAGACCCTCAGACTCAGTCAGCTCCTTCACCTTGTCAGCCACGTGGCCTTTGACTGTCAGTCATCCTCCTGCATCTTGCATGTCATCGTTGTCTGCAATAAAGTAAGACAAATGCCTTCGAAGCAGCCCTTCCTTCACCAAGAACAGCATGGCTCTGTGAAGAGAGTTGCCTGTGGCTCCCCATGAGTCTGATAAAGACTGTGTATGTGACGTCTCTGGTCACCCAGTGTCTCTGGAGGCCATGTCAGATGTGAAGATGGATCCTCTGGGATCTCTAACAGGTGGCCGTGGCACACAGAGAGCAGGCAGAGCTGTTACCTCATGTGAGGAATGTCTTACTAACGGGAGGGTCAAGAGACAGAGTCACCTGAGATACTGTTTCTCCATCGCAGGAAAGGAATTGGTGTCTGCCTCCCAAGGGCACTCTGAATGATGACAGACATGGAAATTGGGAGTGCACCAGAATCTGAGAGTCTTAGCCTTGGACAGATGTATCTAAATTGGGGCTTGAGTAGGTGTGATCTCAAGGACAACAGCATAAAAAACACATGACCTTCAGAGTAGCACATTTTCTGGCCTTGCTTTGTGTCTTTGAAGTCCCCTTCCAGAGACAGCTCTAGAAGGTTTTGACTGTAATTCATATTTCTTGATTCTAATGCCAATTCTGATTGGTTCTTCCAAGGGAGGCATTAGCTACAGAGCTGGGGCTTCCACTCATGGAGACAGGACCTCTTAGCCTTTGTCCAGGTACATAAAAGATTTTCATGATTCCCTGGGTCTGTCCCTTGATGTCTAAGAAGCATCGGTACACACTGATACCCAAGGCATACATGTCCCCAGGGCAAGTCAAGGGCAGCACTATGTGTCTGCTCTAAGTGCTTACAAGCACATGGGGCTCCACTTTGTCCACCTACCATTTCTTAGCTGTGATCAATATGTTTTTTCTCCTCTTCTCCCAGCTCTATCATCTTTTCCTTCCTTGAATTGAGAAGGACTGCAGCATGGCCCAAGGACTGTCAGGTTCTCCTTCTGACTCTGGTTCTTCTGTCAGCTCTGAGAGGTAATCAAGACCTTCTGAGCATGCGTACAATCACAGCTCAAGAGAAGGAGAGATGTGACAGTCACCTACTCCAACAATGGTCCCGTACCAGGCCCCAAACTAAAGCCTGGGAAGGGTCTGGCTGCTGTTCTACTGCAGAGTAACCTACCAAGTACCCCGGCAGCCTTTCCTGTTTGGGATGCACTGCTCCTGCTTGTCCACGGGTGGCGCTGTTGTCTGCATCCCAGATGAAGACTGGAGGAACCAACAGTACAGCCTGGTGAGTGGTGAGCACCAAGAGCCCCATAATATGGCTGCCATTGTGTATTCTTATGGTGTTCAATACCTACCTGCTGCTGGGACCAGCCAGACCTTCTTGGGTCTAGTCCAGGCCTGGATATGACCTAAGTGATGGCCTCTGTACTGGTATGCTGGGCAAACTGGTCTGGGTTCCACACTGGCTTCTCCTGGGTTGGCTGATGCATTTTATTTAAAGGAATTGGGCACCATGTTTTTCTTGGCTCTCAGTAGGCCTGGGAAGAGTCATAGATAAGGAAACTGGGATGCAGGCAACCCTGACAGGATCCAAGGATCAAGAAACATCATCCCTTTCTCTGATGGAGCACCAAGTTCAGTAGTCTGACACCATGCTCCTCTGTAGAGCTACCAAGGCCACTGTAGACCCCAAGATGCTGGACCTACCCTCTAGGGTGGGACCTGAGACCTATTTGCAATTGGTTTCTCCGAGCTATGCTCATGCAGCTAAGGGCTGGGGCTGTCTAAGTCTTACATACCCTGTCAGGCTGACCTAGCCACTGGACAGAACAAACCATGACAAAGATGGTCTGTCTAAGTACAGGGTTTGAGAGAACAGAGACAGAATGGGGTAGACTGGCCTCTGTTAAAAATGCATCTGTGCATCCAGGGAGATGGAAATGCAAGACTTTATTCTGTGATGGTGTCTAACTTACCTGACTGAGTCATTCTGCGTGGCTCAGTTTTATAGGAACCACCTATAAAATTGGGTATGAGAAACTTTACACTACCATGGGCTTCATGGCCCCAGCATACCTCAGCAGTCAGAAATAAATGGCACCAGTTCTGTTCAGGCTCCTTGGATGGGTCCATCTGTCCTTAGCGCTGCTGCTGTGTTTCTCTCTCTCTGTCTCTCTCTGTCTCTATCAATATATATATATATATATATGTATATATATATATATATGTACATATATATGTGTGTGTGTCTGTGTGTCTGTGTTTATGTCTGTCTGTATGTGTGTCTGTCTCTGTCTGTCTCTCTGTGTTTATATCTGTCTCTTGTGTGTGTGTGTGTCTGTCTCTGTGTGTATATGCCTGTCTCTGTGTATATCTGTCTCAGTCTATTTCTGTGTCTTTCTGTCTGTCTCTGTGTGTTTGTCTCTCCTTGTCTCTGTCTGTCTGTCTGTCTGTCTGTCTCTGTGTGTATGTCTGTCTGTCTCTGTGTCTATCTGCCTCTGTGTGTGTGTGTATTAAGCACATCTACATACGCATCCTACACATGTGTATGCACAGACCTACGCATGCCCATCCTTTCAATAGAGCATAAGCAGGATATTGGTGCCCTGTTCTATCCCTCTCTGTCTTATTCCCTTGGGATAGGGTCTGTCGTTGAACCTGGAGCTACCCTGGCAGCCAACAAACCACACTGATCCTCTTGTCATCTCTCTCCCTCCCAGCTCCAGGCTCCAGGAATGCAAGTAGCCATGCTTGCCTCCTTCTTTAATGCCGGGGCTGGAGATTGAACTCAGCTTCTCAGACTTGCACAGTAAGTGCTCTTACCCTCTGAGTCAGTTTGCCAGCCTGGAGCCTCTGTCTTGTAACAGATGGCATCTAAAATCCCCTCCCAAAAGGCACTGGGGAGTTGCTTTGTGTCTATGACTGCGTTTGCTCAACCATCCAGGAGAAAGGGCTTCATGCCTCTCTCCTCCCTCTTTTGTGTGTCAGACAAGCTCAGAGAGTCTAAGTGGTCCAGTCAGGGTCTCATAGCTAAGATATGGCGAAGCTAGGAGTCATGGGGTGGCTGGGGAGGTGCCAAGGATACTTGCCTGTGTAGCCTTCTCAGGAAGGCTCTGAGGCTTCAGCACCTCAGCCTCCTGGCTAATTGTTGACAGGTTTCCTGGGAGAGGACATGATGCTTGCAGTCAAGCTCTCCTATTTATCTCTTTCCTTCCTCCCTCCCTCCCTTCCTCCCCTCCTCTCTCTCTCCTTCCCTCCCCCTCTCTTTTTCTCCTCTGTTCTCCTTCCCCTTTCTCCTTTCTGCTTTCTCCCTCCCCCCCAACCCCCGCCCAGTCTCCCTCCTTTTCTCCCTGTCTAGCTTTCCTTTCTTGTAAGCCTGCCATGAATCAGGAGAGGGAGAGGCACTAAATAAACAGAGATGGATTGGGGCAGAGGCTTTGGAGTGGAATAATTTTTTTTTCTAAGCTGCCTTTTCCCTTCGCCTTTTTCTGCAAGCTGCCCCTCTCAGGAGCTTCAAAGAAAAGCCTGCTCCCAAGCAGGATCTTTCGCCTGAGCCAAAAGCCATTTATCTGGAATATTAATATGCCAGCAGCTGCCTGTGACAGTACCTGCCGCTGATCACACACGCCCAGCCACGGTCCCTCCTGGGAATGCTCTGGAGGCTCCAGGAAGCTAATGGGCCCCCTGGGGCACATTCCAGTTACCTTTTGTTTGTCTTTCCGGAAGCTTCTTGCAATTGCTAGCTGAGCCTGTCCCCAGTGGACCTCTGGGGTGGGACAGGGACACTCAGTGCAGATAGACTCCCACCTCACCTTAGGTGATTGCTCCTTCTCACTTAGGGCGAGATGCTGGGGAGGTGGGGGGAGGGAGGGAGAAGACAAGATTCTCAAGTGCTGCTCCCCACATAGCACCTGTCCCTCCACTTTCAATGAGCTTCATCTTGTTAAGCTCACAGTAAGATGAAAATATCTTAACATGAAAACGCTTTTAGTACACCTCCTGACCTATCAAACACCTTAGCTTAGCCAGACTCGTGTGTGTGTGTGTGTGTGTGTGTGTGTGTGTGTGTGTGCGCGCGCGCACACAGGCGTTTAGAGCAGTGGTTGTACTTGTATGTGAGGGGGTTAACATCAAGCATTTTCCTCAACTGCTTTCTACTGTATTTTTTGAGACAGGGTGTCTCAGTCAAGAGTGGGTGACCAGTGAATCCCAGGGAGCCTTCTGTCAGCACTGGGGTTACGAGTGCATATTGGTTTAACTAGCTTCTTACATCAAAATCAGGCCTTCATGCTTGCATTTGAGCCATCTCCCCAGTACCCCCCAACACACACACATCCCCACATAGCACCTGTCCCTCCACGTTCAATGAGCTTCATCTTTCAGTGAGCTGAGCAGAGTGAGAGAGGGTGTCTTGCTACATATTGTAAGAAGATGTAAAGTAGTTTTTAAAGATTGCTTGTTATTTGTAAAGTATCATACAGTTGGAAAACATTCCTTAGGTCTACCCATCCCCAAACCTGTTTCAAGTTGAGGACTGTCTAAATGCCTTTTACTAGGAATTGAGCTGGGGACTCATCTACATATTGATGTTAAGAGTAAGGCCTAGGCTTCTGTGGCAACTCAGCCACTCCATGCTGGATACCTCTAAGTGGTCTTCAGGTACCCTTAGATTGCAGTGTCCTTTCTGTACTTTGGGCTGGTCAGACTTGGTGCATGGTAGCTAGGGTCCTTCAGGTGGGACACACTATAGTGATGGAGGAACACTAAACAGAGAGTCTGAGGCCATGGGTTCAAATCCTGACCCTGCTACACGATATCTTTGGCCAAGTTACTGAGATACTATATCATAGATACATCCCTGCTTGTGTCCTGAGGAGGGTGTCATCTATCTGTGGCTTCAGAGAAAGTCTCCTAAGACTGAGAACAAACTCTCATACCTGAAGTCTACCTGAAGCCAACCTCCAAACTCAGCTGGGAGCAATACTCCTTCCTGCAAACAGCCCTTTTCTTGAGATCGGTGGCCCATAACTGAGGACTATGGACAGTAATGAAAAGATGGTTCTGGAACATGGATACACAAAACAAATGTTGGCATGGGACAAGGCCAGAGGCTAGATGGAAAAATGTAGTTGTATTAAGTTACATTCCAAACCTACCAACCCTTAGTTCTGTCCTTGTCATGCAGTTTGTTTTCATAATGCCCATCTCTCCTTACAGTATAGATGTAGAGCTACTCAAAAGTACTGACCATGATGGCAATCAACCCATTGTCAATACTATTCTAAGCACTTTATATGCATAGTTTACGTGTGTGTGTGTGTGTGTGTGTGTGTGTGTGTGTGTGTTGAGAGAGACAGAGACAGACACAGAGACACAGAGACAGAGAGACTTTCCTATCAGGGAGGTAACCTACTTCACATGAAGTGTTTAAGCAACTCACCCAAGGTCATGAAGCCATTGAGTAACAGAAGTAAAAACTTAATGACAATGTGGCTTGCTTTAGATTCTCAGCCAGAAGGCCAGGGGTTCTAGACCTAAGCAGGACTCAGAACTGCTAGGACTGAATGAATCTGGCTTCCAAAATGTTCTTAGGCAACGTCAATCTGTGGACCCTGCTGTGGGAACCATCTGAAGAAGAGCTAAGAAGAAACCAGTGTCAGTGTGAACCCCGAGTCTCTAGAGTCTCCATGAGACTTGTCTTTCCCCAAGTATTATCTAAAAAACGTGCTCCCACAAATTACAGAGCATCACAATGGGCTGAAAAGAGGGGCAAAGCTGAGGCCAAGAGCGTGTGAGGAATTTTTGGTTCAGTGAATTTCAATTACTCTCTATTGGGTTTCTGCTTCGCATTTGCTCGTGCAAACTTCAGATGTTAAATATAACATGATTTGTCAAGTGCTCAAAACATTTCTGAACTCAGTAGCTTTCCTTTCAACAAGGTGGCTCATAGGCACCCCTGGAAGAACAGACTATAAGATGTGAGGTTCCTGCATAAAACAAATATGGGAGGCCAAACATATGCACCCTAGAGTCCAAGTTGACTATCTTGGGTTTGCTAGAACTATCCTCTTGGCAGGTCCTGGAACTGGACTAGGACCCATAGGGACTGTACAGAATAAAGACACGCCACCTCCTGCCTTGCATTGACATCTGTTTCAAGTCCCTGAAGCATGTGGCCTTAGTGTTAGAGAGTCCAGGCTAGGTAGGATCTTTGAGTGTAACCCCACCTGCTATGGTTGGGATGTAGTTTGCCTTCCAAGGGCTTATGGGTATTCAAACCATGAGTTTGAATGTGGTACAGAGTCTGTAAGGGTGGAGCGTTGAAAAGTAATTAGTAATTAGGGTCACTGAGAAAGAGTGAGTTAAAGCAATTTCTGAGGGGCCCTGAGTTAGAGGGTTGATAGAAAAAAAGAGCTGTCCCCTTTCTTCTCTGACTCCTGTCTCGCCAGATGGTCTCTCCCTCTCAGCCATTCCCACCTTTATGATGACATCACCATAGGGCTTTCAGCAAAACTAAACAGGAGTAGCTCCATGCCCTTGAATGTCAATAACTGTGACCTAATTAAATCTTGTTGCTTTATAAAACTTTGCCTTGGGTATTCCATTACAGTAACAGGAAAGGAAAAAAAATAAAGAGTTGCTACCTCATTCCAATTTCCAGCTACTGCAAGTATACCCATCTTTGAGACTGAGTAGATTCAACAATGCTCTTCTCTGCAATAGAGGAGGAATACTGTTCTACTCAAGCTGCTCGGGAAGTTTTTTTCTCAGAAATCCCATGAGCCTTGTGTGGCTCCAGTGAACAGAGGAGAGCAAAAATGGAGATCTAGCCTCTAGACTCCCACCATGTGGTGGAGAGGCTACCACCCACCAGTCTGCATCAAGAGAGGCTGCATCACAGACAAGGCACTGAGTGTGGGAGGGTGTGGGATTCACTTTCTATTGAGGCTCAGGGAATGATATCAGTAGACAGGTGAAGTCTGAGAAAGAAGTGGTTTCCCTCCCCATCTAATCCAATCATACTGCTTCTCAAAGCTGCTAAGTGCAGGGTCATTGAACAGCAAGATGTGTATGCACACAGTGAGCTGGCTCTTGAGGTCTGACAGAATGCCATTCTGTCTCTAATGTAGGTGAGAGTTTGAGTTTCAGCCATTGAGAACTGAAAAGAACATTCAAGAACTAGAGGTTCCTGAGGCCTTCATCCATGAAGACTCCAAGAGGAAGACTTGGGATCCAGTGTAGTGTACCCAAGACAGCCTCATAGTCTTCCTAGCCCTCTCTGATGTGGGTTCAGCCCTCTTGCATGACTATGGGTAAGGAAATAATGGCAAGACAGAGCGCCTCCCTTTGGGGTTCGGTGTGTGTGTGTGTGTGTGTGTGTGTGTGTGTGTGTGTGTGTGTGTGTGTGTGTGTGTGTGTGTGCCATTCACACTAGAATCAGAAGAGCTGACAGAATGGAGGGCCTATCCTTAAATCGATGGTTCCCGTGGCAAGAGACATCTATTTTGCTCCGTATAAGTGACTCTGTAGGGCTACTGTGTCCATATAGTAGCAAGCCCCTTCTTCATAACCAGTGACCATCACTCCCTTCCCACAGAGCCATCAAGGCTGGCAAGTGTTCCATGGCTGACCCTCAGAAGCTACATATATGCTTCCTCGTGCTCATTTGATCAGACCAGCCCATATGATGAGAGAGAATTAAACATAATTGTGAGGGAAAAGGACTCAAAACAATTTTAATATTTTTGAAAAACACCATACCAAATAGGATTCTGATTTTAAAAAGTCAGAACATAAACTATGTGATAGAGAGAAAGAGAGAGAGATAGAGAGAGAGAGAGAGACATAAAGAGAGACAGAGAGAAACACATAGCTGTGAGTAATTAATCTATATATGATTAAATATAAGTGGATAATTATAGAGTTTCTTGGAATGTGTAATGAAAGTGCTAAATAAAGACCTGAATCAGAAATGACACATATTAGAAAGGAAAAAAAATCAAATAACAGTCTGGAACTAATTATAATAAGACTATTTTGGGAAAAAGTTAGGACTTTGGAGAAGAGGAGCAGAAAGGGTAGAAGTGAAGGGGTTTTGAAAGCCTCGCAATATTGTGCAGTGAAAGCAGAAGGACCCTTTGTCATTTCGTCTTTGTGGACTAGAGAAGCATGTACTTAATCATGAGATGAAGAAACAAGAAAACCATCATTGGAGTGGGAAGAGAACATGAATGGTAGACATAAAGTCAACCTTAAGGAGAAGAAAACATATAAAACTGTTGTACAATAAGAGTTAATGGACTAAATTTTCCTACTGGAAAATAGGACTATTAAGAAATCAACATGAGATGAAACTGTCTTTGGGAAGATATTGGATAAAAGTACACAGGAAGGAAAACAGGGAAGAGGTGAGAGGGTCTCTATAGTTCATTGGATGACTTGAAGTCCAGTCCCTAATTTTTCTTCCTGATATACTCTCCCAGTTTCTCCCTGCACGACCAGCATCAGTTGCTATGGTAAACAGATAGGCCAGAATAGTGGTTAAAATTGAAATGTCTCTCAGACTCTGGTTTGAACAGTTGGTCTTCAGCTAGTGACATTGTTTGAAAAGGTTGTACATTCTTTGGGAGGTGGTGCCTCATTGTCAAAGATGTGAAACAGATGGAGGGAGGGTCTTAATTTTTGGTAGGCTGAACCATGAGCCTGCTCTTGTTTCCTGACTCCAGAGGCAATGTGAACATCCACCTCATTCTCTTGGCACCACACATTTCCCACTATAATGGGCTGTATCTACTACACTGCAAAGCAAAACAAAACTTTCTTCTCTTAAGTCGCTTCTTCTCAGGTATTTAGTCATAACAACACGAAAAGTAACTAATGCAGATGCTAAATGATCACTGGCTGCTGTTCAGATTTTCCCAGAAATCAGCACCAGAGAATTGGCACAGAGAGACACTTACACACATTTATTTTCACCTGAGCTATAGATCACCTATATTGTATAACTTTCAGGGGCTGAATACTTGGTGCACCTTCTCAGATCAGAAATGGTACCACCTATCAGCTTCTCTTAGATCAAATCATTGCCAAATAATCCATATTGTGTAAGTAACACCATTTTTTTTTCACAGAATAAACAGTGGTTGGTCATAGGAATGTGAACACTAGCTATGCAACGTAAGATCAGATTGTAAATGCAAAGGGCTTGAAGCACAAACTTCTGTGGTTGAAGACTGTTTCCTTTCCAGTTTTTCTAACCCCCGAGGACACAAAAACTCAAGGGTCTAGAATACAACCTTTCACCCATAGATATTTATTGTTCAATTACTGAGTGCCAGACCCTGTAGCTTGCTCTGTGGATTCAGTAGTCCACAATAAGAGCAAGTTATTGCCTTCATGAAGCACACATTCTACACATGATCTTGGCTGAAAAGCTGAGAGGCAACTGGGGCACACGTTCTAGAGGAGGCAGTGGGTATGGAAGAGACAGTAGTGACAGGTACTTGAAAGAAAAAGTAAGCAGAGTAGGAAGCCAGGTAAGGTAACATTCTTTCATTCCACCCAACTTGGGTTCATTGAGTGTGAGATGTACTATGTGTCCATCACTATACTCAAGGGGTTATAGGTTGTTCAAGTCATAGCTGTGTGTGATCATTGTACAGAGAAAGTGATGGGGGAAAGAGGAAAGATGGTTATGGATTTTTGCTGAATTTTTTGTTTCCTTTATTTATTTAATTTTTATTTTTATTTATTCATCTTTATTAATTATTTTACTTACATTGTAAATGTAATTCTTCATCCTCCTCCCCCTCCTCTTTGCTTCTCAGAGGAGCTCCTCCACTTACCCATCCACCCACCCACTCCTACCTCATCCTGCTAGCATCCCCCTTCCCTGGGACATCAAGTTTCTACAGGATTAGGTGTGCCCTTTCCCATTGAGGCCAGACAAGGTAGTCCTCTTCTACAAATGTAGAGGAGGCAATGGACCAGCCAATGTATGCTCTTTGGTTGGTGGCTTAGTCTCTGGGAGCTCTGAGGGATCTGTGTTAGTTGATACTGTTGTTCTTCCTATAGGGCTGCAATCACCTCAGCTCCTTCTCCTAACTCTTTCCATAGGGGTCCCCAACCTCAGTTCAATGCTTGGCTGTAAGTATCTGCATCTTTCTTAGTCAGCTGCTGGTAGAGCCTCTCACAGGACAGTCATGCTACGCTCCTGTCTGCAAGTCAACATGGCATTAGTAATGGCATTGGGGTTTGGTGTCTGAGCATGGATGGATCCTAAATTGGGCCAGTCTCTGGATGGCCTTTCCTTTAGTCTATGGTCCATTTTGTCCCTGCATTTCCTTTAGACAGAAGCAATTCTGGGTTGGAAAATTTGAAGATGGGTGGGTGGCCCCTTGCTGATTCTTAATATGGACACTGTGATGGTTTAAATACGGTGGTGCCCATAGGCTCAAATATTGGAAAGTTTAGTCACTAGGGAGTGGAATTCTTATGTAGGATTAGAAGGATTAGGAGGTGTGGTCTTGCTGGAGAAAATGTGCCACTGCAGGTAGGCTTTGAGGTTTCAAAAGCCCATGCCAGGCCCAGTGTCTCTTTATCTCTGCCTACTGATTAAGATGTAGGTCTAAAACTACTCCTCATGCACCATGTCTGCCATGTGTCTTGAATAATGTCAATGGACTAAACTGTAACTGTAAGCAAGCCTTCAATAAAATGCTGTATTTTATGAGTTGTCTTGGTCATGGTATCTCTGCACAGCAATAAAACAGCAATGAAAACAGGCACTAACAGGTAAAAGGGGATCCATAAAGGCTTTGGGCTTGACCAATGAGATCGAGTTTGTGTTTTCAAGAGGACTGGCTCATTACAAACCTTGAAGACACACACTAGTTGGTGGGAGGGAATCAAAGATGGAGGGACCACTCCAGAATGGAGGGTGTCAATCTTCTTGGTCAAGGCTGTGTAAGAGTCTTCCTCAATAATAGGAAACATTCTGAATCTCTGCTGTCTGCTGCTATAGCCATCTATGAGGATGCAACAAAATGTGGTTGTCTTTGTTATTTTTGTATTGTGGTGATAAGATACCATAACCAAGGCGACTTATAGAAGACAGAGATTATTTGGAGCTTACAGTTCCAGAAGTCTATGACCATCATGGCATGGAGCATGGCAGCAGACAGACATGCATGGTCCTCAAGCTGTAGCTGAGAGTTTACATCCATATCCACAAGTAAAAGGCAGAGAGTACTAACTAAGGATGCTGGAAATGGTGTGAACTTTGAAAATCTCAAAGCCTGTCCCCAGTGACACTTCTCTTCCAAGCAGGTCACACTTCCTAATTGCTTCCAAACAGCTTACCAACTGGAGATCAAGTATTCAAAATATGAGTCTCCTGGGGCCATTCTCATTCAAACCATCACAATGATGAACATGACCTGCAGTCACCTTTTTCTCCTTGAATTTTGATGCCAGAAACAAGATCCCTTGAAAGAGAGAGACACACCTTGACTGCCCATAGCAATGATAAGAGCAAGTGATTATGATTCAGTCCAGACACAAAGAGGACTTTTCAGAATAGCCTGTGCTTTTCATAATAGCCTCCTTGTGACAACCGATAGTCCTACCATACCTCCCGTTCAATGGTGCTCCTCCAGAGGTATAAAGACCGCCTACTTGCCCATACCTCTTCAGAGTCTGATTCTGCCACCTCCCAGTAGTGCCACTCATTGGGATCTAAAATGCCAACCCAAGGGCCTTTGGAGAGGGGCACAATTAGCCCAAATTCAAGCAAAGGTTGTAACTGAGGGCTACTTTGGAAACTTTAAACTTGTCTTGATAATCCTTATGTAAGTGTAAGTAGCTACATGTGATTCAAGGTGGCTTTCAGGTTTTATAATTCAGAATTCATGGAGCCCGGGGGCCTGTACTGATGGCATGGTACTGATGCTGTGGCTAGAGAGGGCAAATTGGTGAGACCTTGCTATAAAACATGAAGTGGAGAACAACCTAAAGACACACAACATAACCCCTAACCTCCACATTCAAGCACACACAGACATGTACTTGACACATTGTACATGCTATTGACACACACAAACTGGTGGCTATTGACACAGTAAATCCCTCCCCATCATACTCTCTCTCTGTCTCTGTCTCTGTCTCTCTCTCTGTCTCTGTCTCTCTCTCTCTCTCTCTCTCTCTCTCTCTCTCTCTCTCTCTCTCTCTCTGATATCTTCCATAGAGATAATCAGAAACTTATGCAAGGATATGAGCAGGCAGACATTTATGAACATGTTCTTCATAGTGGCAAAGTTAGATGCAAATGAGGTACACAGCGAGGGATCATCTTGATCAAGAAGACTCCGCCAGATATTAGGATACACACACTAATGAAAGTAGCAATGTCAAGTAATATTTGATAAGATGCCTGTGGCATATTACTGCTAATTACATGACGCTGTGGACTGACGGAGGAGAAGGAGAGTGGGCAGATTGCCCGCAGTGCCTATCATCAGGTGATGGGACTGCACTCCCTTGTTCCTGCATCTTGTTATAGTTCCCAAGTTCTCCGCGATGAGTGGGCCTTGTTTCCTCTTCTAATGAGGGAGTAGGGGCGGGAAAGGGTTATTTATAAATAGGAGAAAGTCATATTTTCCATTTTTTTAAAAAGATATTCTCTTTTGAAATAAATAGCTTCACCAGGAGTCTTCATCCCTGACTACCTCCCATCTAGTCATCAGGGAGAAGGCTGTTTCCTAGAGCCTAAGCCCAAAGAACCTTATGTCCTGGAGACCTCTATAGGCTCCAAGTGTTATTGTCACTTGTGGCCTGGTGTGAGGCCTCTATTGTAACTTCTCTCCCCTCCAAGGCTGCTGGGTTTCAAGGCAAGGAGGACATATGCAGGACTTAGGGAGCCCTAGGAGAGTTTGGGGGTGGTGATGAGGTGATACAATTATTTCCACACCGTCACTTTTTAGGGGCCTCTATCTTTGTCACTGTCGCTTCTCCGTCTAACTGGGTCTCCTCTATTCACCATCTTCATTCCTCTTTACCTCAGTTTCTCCTTGTGTCACTGGCACCCCATTGCTCCCCCCAACATATCTCTGCCTCTTGATACTTATCTTGAGCCTTGATCCCCAGGCCCTCTGCCTCTTTAGCCCCTCCTCTTCCTGCCTCAGGGAAGCTGTGAAGCTTGGCAGGGTGCTGAAGGTGATGGGCTGCGGCCTGTCAGAGGCCCTGGGAGCTGTTACTATTACTGGGGGCTGCTGCTGTCAAGAGAATGTTCTCACATGTCATGTATCAGGAGAGGGTGTCTTCACTTCCTTCTGCCTGATTCCAACAAATCCACATATAGTCCTGCACTGTTCCCCGAGTACAGGCAGCAAGCAGCGGGCTTTCTGAAAGCCGTCCTAAGGAGGTGTAAAGTCAAGGGACAGGGTGGAGAAGTCACACAGAGCATTCTGATAAGATGAGAGGTCTGCCCCCTCCACTGCGGAGATGTCTGCACTGAAGACTCAGTGCTAAAAACAGTTCCCAAGCCAAGAACAGTAGGCCTTGATGTGGAAGCTTGCTGCACACTGCTTACAAGAGATACTCCTAGAGAGGAAGGAAGCAACCGTGCTTGGTGGAACTCGAATGGGAAGGATCTGATAGCTGGGCCCAGCTACTTGCTCTTCTTCTAAAACCTCAAACTCATCCATCCAGGGCTCCCTAAGAGCATGTACCCAGCTCTCCAATGGCTGGCAGGCAGACGGCTAACGTGAAGGCTAGGGACTTAGGTGGCAGTTTAGCAAGAAAGGGGAATTGCTTGATTAGGAAGCAGAGAACTGGAAATACAGAGTCAGAAAGTAGCTGGTGCAAGACAAGATCTCGCTTGGATAGGAGGTTTGGGCAGGCTATGCAGGTGCCAGGGGCTTTCCCCTCACAGGAATTAACACTGAGTTTTTCAGCTTGGTGCTATAGCTTTGTTTTCCTGAATCCTCCCTTCTGCAAACCTGGCCAGGAGCACCTCAGCCTGGGCACACAACTCCCTGTAACTCCCATCCAGTAAGATGAGGTGTAGGCATCCCATTCTAGGAAAATACCAGAGGGATTGTTTGCAATAATGGGGTGCCCTTCTACCTCAATTCCTAGCCCTGCATGGGGACTACAGGACTCCAAGGCTTTGTTGGAAATAATTTGCTGCTGGAATATGAGACCAAAGCTTTGAATCTCCAAGGTGCTGACTGTCTTGGAGACACAGCCATGGGGACTCACTGCAATTCCTAAGTAAGTGTGAAGGACGAGGCTCTGGAAATAACTGGTCATCTATTTTAACCTTTGCTACCATCTGTGGAAGGAAAATGCCTGAGATGGAGGATCAAAGTAAGGCTAAAAAAGAGGATTTTCCTCAGGGCAAGAAACCCTGACTGGCAGCCCACCTAGATTAGAATGGTCAGGGTGCAAGTTTTCTAGGTTCTTCTTGAAATGGGGTAGGAAACCATCAGCAAGAGGTCTGGAACCCAGGAGCCATGCAAACACACTCAGTCAATCCTTTGGAAGACCTTATAGTGAAGCGAAGTAGGTAAAATTAGCTTATAAGTTGGTAAAATCTAATTATTTAGTTCACTTATTAATTATAACTATTAACATTAATTTTAAACATTAGCTCTCTGAGAACTGAGCACAAATAGATGTAAGGAAGCCATTGACTAAATGAATATAATGAATGAACCCATCGGGGATTCTATGAATGCACAGAATAGTAGGCAGCTGGTATAGTGACATTTTATCAAATAGACTTGGACAGCAGGACAAATGGTATATTGGAAGGGAATATGGAGGTGACCCAATCCGAAAGAGGGAGGTAGAATAATGGAGAATTTTCAACAGACAGACAACTCTCAGATCAGTCGTCTGTGGCTACATCAAGGGTAGTATCAGGCCAGAGGTCCAAACACCCAGTAGATTAGCACAACAAAATAGACCCAGTTTTGTTCTCCTCACACCCCACTGTCTTTAAAAGAGAATCATATTAACAAAGGTCAGAAACTGGGGGTTCTCCACACCTGCCTTACATATCAGGGTAGAATCCAGGAGGTAGACTGATAACCCGTGAAGTTGGCAGCAGCCTGGCACTGGAGAGAAGGTCCTTGAAGTCCTCCATTGTGTCCCTGGACTGTCAGAAGCCATCAGAAGGATCAATGGAGCCAGATCCCAAGAGTCTGTCCTACTGTCACCCTTGGCCAGGATTTAGACCCTCCATGTATTTTTAACCTCTTTTCAGAATAATGGATAAATAAATAATAAATCTCCACTGGCAGCTGAGGGCCAACCATAGTGCAAAACACTGAGAATGAGAAATACCATGCCCTCACTCAGGGCTGGCCACTAGCAATAACCCTGTACTGAGTTTTTCTGGTGGGCAAGACAAGGAGCTCCCATGGATATTGAAACTTCAGGTATCTGGGAAGTAGACTCAGAGTCATATCCTCAAGTTTCCCATGCAAGAGAAGTCAAGTTCGCCCATGGTGAGTTGGGCCAAGCATTGGGACTACTAGCAAGCCTCTATGTCTAGATATGGTTAAAGGGGAAATTCTAACAGATCTAGTATGGTCAAGAAGTTGGGTTTAATGGTGATTTTAGATCCTACCAGCGGTCTAGTCCCAAAATCTGCAGCCAAACCATGCGGGCTGATAGCCAGAGAAAAGGAATGGATATACAAGAAATCAAAGAGAAGCACGGAGACAGTAGACTGGTCAAAGGTAAGTTAGATTTTGGTTTGCTAAGCTGCTGTGTTAGGTTGTAAGACATTTTATGAAGGCTGGATTTGAAGAGGCCTCCCTGGGCCTAGACTAGCAAACAGGGTTTAGACACCTCATGTCTAACACGAACCTAACACGGGAATATCTTGGAACAAACCTGAAAAGTTTAGATTCCGCACTACACATTGCTATGTGTTACTGGACCTGCCAGATGCAAGGCCAGGAAGGCAGAGGACTAATGGATAGCCCTACAGCCCTCACAGAGCTGGGCCAGGTCTGGGCATCACAAAAGATGCTATACTATGTGACCATTAATCTACTGAAAGAGAAATGTAGGTTGCAAAGATCATAACTAGTTTCTAAAGACCTAGGCTCTAAGATACAAGATGGGCTTTCTGTTTGTTTGTTTTCTTTGGTTGCTTTTGTATTTTTCAGAGCTACTAAGTGTACAACATTGAAAACTGCTCTATCTGCTTTAGACACTGGCACTTGATGACATTGCTGCAGACACTGTGCAGTGATGGTGTACAAGACATCCCATGTTCTTCATCCTACAGACTCAGCCCTGGGCAGTGATATAATTTCCCCTTACAAAGGCAAGAGCTTTCTTCATGTTTCATTGGCAGCTCTTCTTTCAAAGATAGCCATGCCAGTGCCTGCCATCCTACATGCTCTCTAGGGCATATCTTTGTCTTTTGTCCCAACTAGGAGACAAAATCAAATTCTCTAGCCCCTTGGATCAGTGGGTCCTCTCACTCTTTGACCAAGACAATTCCATGGAGACTGTCCTGTGTCTGCTCTGGATGCCTTTACTGGTGTTACAGACTCTGAGGAATTGGTTGTCAGATTAAAAGTGTAAGCACCGGGGCTTGGAAGATGGCTTGGTTGATAAACTGCTTGCTGTGCAACCACCAAGACCTAAGTTCAGATTCTCAACACTCACATAAAAAGCTGGACTCAGCATCAGGCAGCTGGTATTCCACTGTGTGGGGAGCACAGGCAGAAGCATCCCTAGAGCTCACCAGTCAGCTAGTCTAGCCAGGTTGGTTGAGCTCCAGGTTTTGTAAAAGACCTTATCTGAAAAAAAAAATAATAAGGTGGGAAATGATGGAGTAAGATATCCAACATCAGCCTTTGGTTTCCTTGTGCACCCACACATAGGTAAACATGCACATGCACACACTTGCACACACTTGCACACATACATAGCACATAACACACCACATGTATACACACAATGCAAATTCCTTAAGACAATCATCACATAAGCAAGAAACCTCAGCCCCTCCCATAGGCCTTAGAGGATGAAGTGCTGACTAGAGGATGACAAGCCAAACAATAGTGGGACTCTGGCCTAGTGATTAGTAACCCACCTTCAAGGCTTACCCTTCAGTCTGGCTACCCTAGTCGATACCACCCATATCAAAGATGGACTGTCAAGCCTCCTCCACTTCCACATTCCTAGCCTGTGACACAGTGAACAAGTACAGTGATTGTCCTAGGGCAACATGTTTTCGGACAGTTTGTTTTGCAACAACAAATACCAAAACGTTGCTCCAAGAACACATAATCGTGGTTCCTTCTGTTCCTGGCTGCCAGGAAGCACAGAGCTGAATCTCTGACTCAACCTTAACAAGTCTTCTCAACTTATCCTTACCCTTTGTTTTATGCATAGCACATTTGATCTTTAAAACCTATCATAATTACAGCCAATTTGCATCTTGTATAACCCCTCCCCCCCTACCGTTTGCAAAATGAAAGGATGGTGGAAATTTCCTTGAGTCATTCTCCCCTGAATGTATCAGAAACTACTCCAATGCTACAAAGTTCTGTTTAACCTTCATACCTGGACTGGTGTGTCGCCCATGGATGACACCCAATAAGTCACCTTTTCAGCACTGTTAGTCCATGCTCTACCTCTGTCTACCCTGGTTCTGACTCTGGAGTCTGTTTATCAACCACTGTTATTCAGCTGTCATCAGCCTATGCAGGTATTCACCTGGTGCCCAAACTGCCCAAAGATGGCGCTTGACTGCAGAAAGTTAAATTAGAGAGACGGTTTTGGTCATGGTGGTATAATGAATACTAGCTGAGCTCAGTTCTGTGTGCATCTCTGTTGCTGTGTCTTTGGGGTAAATTCTGGAGGCAGAAAGGATAATACCTCTTAAGCATTGAGCAGTGGTCATGGCCAGGTTTGTCACTGACACACTCTAGAGTCACCTGGGAAGACACCTCAGTGAGGGATTGTATAGATCAGGTTGGCGTGTGGGCTTGTCTGTAGGGGATTATTTTGATTAAGTGAGGGGAAGTGTGAAGGCATACCCATTGTAGGTAGGAGGTACCACTCACTGGGGGTGAAGAGGGGGAATCCTGGACTATGGACAGTAGAGAAAGAGAGGTAGGCGCAAGCATTGTGTATTAATCCATTGCTCTCTGTGGATGTGTTGTCCTCGGTTCCCTAGTTCTCTCAAGCTCCTTACTTCCCCTGAGAGCCAGATAAACCCATTCTTCCTTCAGTTGAATTTGTCATGTTATTTGATCACAGTGACAGGAAATGAAACTAAGACACGGGTATTCTACAAGTCTGCAATGCATGCTGTGAAGTATTTGTTGGCTATTTGTACTTTAGAATTCAATCACTCTAGATGTGTGTGTGTATGTGTGTATGTGTGTATGTGTGTATGTGTGTGAGTGTTGTGTGTGTATGTGTGTGTATGTGTGTGTGAGTGTTGTGTATGTGTATGTGTGTGTATGTGTGTGTATGTGTGCGAGTGTTGTGTATGTGTATGTGTGTGTATGTGTGTGTATGTGTGTGAGTGTTGTGTATGTGTATGTGTGTATGTGTATGTATGTGTGTGTTATGTATGTGTATGTGTGTGTGTATGTGTATGTATGTGTGTGTATGTGTGTGTGTGTGTGTGTGTATGCCTCAGTGTGTGTGATGCATGCCTGTGAGTGTACACTTGTGTGCACAGTGCAATAGCTAACTCAAGGTGTCTGCTGTAATCTTCTATTACTTTCTACCTTATCCTCTTAGACAGGGTCGCTTACTGAGCCAGAATCTCACCATTTTGGCCAGGCTGGAGAGCCAATGGGCTTCTGGGATCTGCCTGTTTCTGTTCCCCGGTGCTGGGTTACAGACACGGGTAGTCGTGCCTAGATTTTTCACATGGAGGCTGGGTGGTATTTGAACTCAGATCCTCAGCCTTGCAGAGTAAGTGCCCTTACTCACTAAGATATCTCCCCAGCGTGCTCATCCTAGACTTTCAATGGTGACGCATTGCCCGGAGTGCATGTTACCTAACTCTCTTGGCACGTCTAAGGTTTTACTCTGCTGTTAAACATGTAATCATCAGCTCTCTGCTCCCAAACCCCGTGGGAGAGAGACCTCACCGCCTGATCAGGTGGGCACTCCTGAGGCTGCAGAGCGGAGGAGACCACCAACACTGCCCACCCCTGCCCACATCCCTGGCCCAAGAGGCAACTATATAAGGCCTCTGGGTTCCCGTAGGGGAGGGCCCAGGAGCAGCAGGACCCCTGCGCCTGAGACACCGCAGGAACCTGAAGGAAACAGACCGGATAAACAGTTCTCTGCACCCAAATCCCGTGGGAGGGAGAGCTAAACCTTCAGAGAGGCAGACACGCCTGGGAAACCAGAAGAGACTGCACTCTGTGCACATCCAGACGCCAGAGGAAAACACCAAATGTCATCTGGAACCCTGGTGCATGGAGGCTCCCGGAAAGAGCGGCGCAGATCTTCCCGGTTGCTGCCGCCTCAGAGAGGACTTAGGCAGTACCCCACGAGCAAACTTGAGCCTTGGAACCACAGGTAGGACCAACTTTTCCCCTGCAAGAAACCTGCCTGGTGAACTCAAGACACAGGCCCACAGGAACAGCTGAAGACCTGTAGAGAGGAAAAACTACACGCCCGAAAGCAGAACACTCTGTCCCCATAACTGGCTGAAAGAAAACAGGAAAACAGGTCTACAGCACTCCTGACACACAGGCTTATGGGACAGTCTAGCCACAGTCAGAAATAGCAGAACAAAGTAACACTAGAGATAATCTGATGGCGAGAGGCAAGCGCAGGAACCCAAGCAACAGAAACCAAGACTACATGGCATCATCGGAGCCCAATTCTCCCACCAAAGCAAACACGGAATATCCAAACACACCAGAAAAGCAAGATCTAGTTTCAAAATCATATTTGATCATGATGCTGGAGGACTTCAAGAAAGACATAAAGAACTCCCTTAGAGAACAAGTAGAAGCCTACAGAGAGGAATCGCAAAAATCCCTGAAAGAATTCCAGGAAAACACAATCAAACAGTTGAAGGAATTAAAAATGGAAATAGAAGCAATCAAGAAAGAACACATGGAAACAACCCTGGACATAGAAAATCAAAAGAAAAGACAAGGAGCTGTAGATACAAGCTTCACCAACAGAATACAAGAGATGGAAGAGAGAATCTCGGGAGCAGAAGATTCCATAGAAATCATTGACTCAACTGTCAAAGATAATGTAAAGCAGAAAAAGCTACTGGTCCAAAACATACAGGAAATCCAGGACTCAATGAGAAGATCAAACCTAAGGATAATAGGTATAGAGGAGAGTGAAGACTCCCAGCTCAAAGGACCAGTAAATATCTTGAACAAAATCATAGAAGAAAACTTCCCTAACCTAAAAAAAGAGATACCCATAGGCATACAAGAAGCCTACAGAACTCCAAATAGATTGGACCAGAAAAGAAACACCTCCCGTCACATAATTGTCAAAACACCAAACACACAAAATAAAGAAAGAATATTAAAAGCAGTAAGGGAAAAAGGTCAAGTAACATATAAAGGCAGACCTATCAGAATCACACCAGACTTCTCGCCAGAAACTATGAAGGCCAGAAGATCCTGGACAGATGTCATACAGACCCTAAGAGAACACAAATGCCAGCCCAGGTTACTGTATCCTGCAAAACTCTCAATTAACATAGATGGAGAAACCAAGATATTCCATGACAAAACCAAATTTACACAATATCTTTCTACAAATCCAGCACTACAAAGGATAATAAAGGGTAAAGCCCAACATAAGGAGGCAAGCTATACCCTAGAAGAAGCAAGAAACTAATCATCTTGGCAACAAAACAAAGAGAAGAAAAGCACACAAACATAACCTCACATCCAAATATGAATATAACAGGAAGCAATAATCACTATTCCTTAATATCTCTCAACATCAATGGCCTCAACTCCCCAATAAAAAGACATAGATTAACAAACTGGATACGCAACTAGGACCCTGCATTCTGCTGCCTACAGGAAACACACCTCAGAGACAAAGACAGACACTACCTCAGAGTGAAAGGCTGGAAAACAACTTTCCAAGCAAATGGTCAGAAGAAGCAAGCTGGAGTAGCCATTCTAATATCAAATAAAATCAATTTTCAATTAAAAGTCATCAAAAAAGATAAGGAAGGACACTTCATATTCATCAAAGGAAAAATCCACCAAGATGAACTCTCAATCCTCATCTTCGGTTGGTTTATATACAAGTGTGCAATTTCTAGGCTTGAAAGTAAAATGATGCTATCTGGTGCTGGATAGAGGAGCCTTATTTTTTATTATGGCAGCTTGCTATTTTTGTAACATGGTGATTTGGTTGAACACAATAAAGTACAGTAGTAACTGAAAAAAAAAACATGTAATCATCTCTATATCCTACTCTGGAGAACGAAGCCTCAGCCACCACCTTAACAATTCAAGTTGTCTCCACAGTTGGGGTCATATCTCCTTCCCTAAGAAGTCATTTGAAAGCCTCAGTTTCCTGAACTCTCTAATTTTGCAAAGACTCGTGGATTGGATCGTGGTCCCACACCAGCTACTGCCCAACATTTATTTCCCTACTTTATGAAATCCCCCAAGAGACTGATACTATTATTACTTCCAATATACATGGGAGAAAAATGGAGGATCAGAGACACAGAGCGACTTGGCAGAGGCAGAACGAAGGGCTCATCAGTGGCAGAGCTGGGTTTCAGCCCAGAAATGAGCAACTTTTAAGCCGAGGTATTCTACGGTCTCCTCTGTTTTGAACACCATCCTCATGAGTGAACAGTCTTCCAACACAGCTCAGTAGGAAGCCGACCCGTGAAGTCAGTGGGATGTCAGAGGAGAGAAAGAAAAGAGGAAGAGAAAAAGAGGATGGGAAGAAGAAGACAATCTTTCAAACAGAAGGGCTAAAGAGATGCATTAGTTGTCCAATATGTGCCTCAAAAGTCTGAGGACCTACGTTTGGAACCTCAGAGCCCACTTAAAAAGCCAGGCATGGTGGTCCACACCTACAATCACAAGCAATTGCAAGATGGAAGGTGGATCCATGGAAGTTAGAGCATGCAAGCCGGACAGCCTGGTCTAATTGGTGAGAGGACAGGACAGTGGGAGACCCAGACTCAAGCAAAAGGTGCAAAGCACACCAGGACCGGAACAGAGATTGTCTTCTGACCTCAGTGTGCGTGCTGTACTGTGCAAATAGACTTGCACCTGCACTTGAAACTCTCCCACACCAACTACACATGCACATAAGGAAATAAAAAAGACATTTTTCCTACCAAGATGCTCTGGGGTCCAGAGTCAGCATTATGATACCTGCATAACACACATATATACCTTTCCCCCCACCCCACGATGGGAAACAATTCTATTCTCTCCCCCAATTTTTGCCTACAGACTTTTGACAGTTACGCCAGCTCTGCTACTCCCACTTGCAAAGCAATGGAGATTTTAATAGGCATTGCTTTTCTTAAAGAAGGAAATCAAAGCATGGTATTTTGGAAGAGCATGGGCTTAAGACACGTGTGGAGACAAACCCAGCTTCTAGCTGTCATTTCCTGGCTGTTGGAGCTCAGGATGTTCCCTCTGTTTTGGAGAGATGGTGTAAAAAAGGCCTTACTTATTTCTTAGTCTAGAAGAAAAGCTATGCCTGGGGCAGACCCTTAAACTCTGCACAACATACAGGATGGCAAGCTTATGGACTGTGGACTAAGACACAGGAGTCCTTGTTCTCCCCATCCCCTTAAGAAAGCCCCCCCCATACTTGCCATTTGTGTTTTATGCAAGACACAGGACTTCTTCATCTGGTGTCAGAGTGCAGAGAGTTAACTGAGGTTTTGGATGAGAGTGTGTGTGTGTGTGTGTGTGTGTGTGTGTGTGTGTGTGTGCGCGCGCGCACGTGCGCGCGCGCATGATCCCTGCCAATTTAGCACTCAGTGTTTTAGGTTGAAGAAACTGTCCAAAAGCACAGTGTTGTATTTAGTATGATGAATGTAGCCCAGGACTCTATAAAAATGCTGGTTTCTAAACTTTCAGAGGTCCAGGAAACTCCCTCTGCAAGCATAAGGAGCAGAGTTTAGATCCTAGGAACTCATGGTTCGAGGAATCAGGTCTGATTCCCACCATCCATCCACATGGTGGTTCACAATCATCAATATCCAATGCTACCTTCTTCTGAACACTACAGATTCACTGGCACACACACACACACACACACACACACACACACACACACACACACAGGCAAAAGACACTCACACAAAATAAAGCTTTGTAAAACACACGGTGGTACATACCTATAATCCCCATGTTGGGAGGTGAGACAGGAGGCTTCTGGGGGCTCATTTGTCAGCTGGTCTAGTGAATCATTAGTCTGCAAGTTTAATTGGAGACCCTGCCTCCAAATAAGATAGACAAAGCTACCCAGTGTCAACCTCTAGCCTCTATAAGCACATGTACAGGCATACAGACACGTTCTGAACTATGCCAGGGAGGGGGGAGGGAGGGCAGGGGGAGGGGGGAGAGAGAGAGAGGAAGAAGGAGGAGGAGGGAGAGGGAAGGAGGGAGGGAGGGAAGGAGGAGGGGAGAGGGAGAGGGAGAGAGAGAGAGAGAGGGAGGGAGGGAGAAAGGGAGGGAGGGAAAGGAGAGAGGAAAGGGAAGAAGAGAAGGAAGGGAAGGGAGGGAAGAAGGGAGGGAAGGGAGAGAGGGAAGGGAGAGGTGGGGGGTACAGATCTGAAAGATGAACAGGGATCGTATTTAACTGTAGAAATGAATAGAGGAGCAATAGGAGTGAACAGAAGAAGGCACAAGGCTCAGTGGTGAGTGGAGCAGCCTGGGGCCTGATAAGGTGAGGTGCACACCTGAGGCAGGGGATCTGGAGGAGCTGGAAGGCACACCCTACGTGCTGGCTGCCTTGGTGTGACCACAGCTGTGACTGTGGCAGATCCTTGGTGTGATAGGTCCAAGAACCAGGTGAGAACAGCACTGCTGTCTGAGAGGCTTCACTCACAAATGTATTTGGAGAATAACCCTAAGGTTACATTAGAATGGTGCTTTCCTAGCTCCTGAGACCCCAGGGAACTGAACCGTATCAAAGTCTCTGACCCCAGGCCGGAGGCTGCGAATTGGGGGTGGTACTGCCCGGAACTGCCCAAAGCCACAGTGTGTGTGTTCCATAATCAGGAGGGCCTGTTCCTGAGCTGCTGGGAAGCTAACTCTAGGCGGTGTCGGGTAATTATCCAAGCTGCCTGAACTTTATTCACAGCCTGACAAGGTACACTCCTGGGACTTGTCACTGTGGTTAGTCAGGGGGCGGGGACCTGACATGAGGCTGATTAGGGAGTGTTTTACACAGCAAGAATCTCTCTGATCTTTAGCCGAGGGGACCCCCCTTCCCATCTCATAGGGGAGATGCCTGTGAGGTTGAGAATAAAGAGCAGTCAGTCCAGCCCCCTTGTTTGCAGATGAGAAAGGCGTTCACAGCACCACCATGCTTTCTCCAAGGCCACGCATGGGGAGTTTGTCCAGGAGTGGGGTTGCCTACCAGAACCTCAGGATTCTGCAGTGGATTTTTCTCTGTTGTACCAAGCCCACTACTTCCAGTCTGAGAGGCTCAGACTTTATATTTGACTCACAATTACCAGGGAGCTCTGAAATTACAGATCCTGATTCATGGGTCTGTGTGCAGTTGACTCTCCACATCTCGTAAGCCTAGTGTTGGTTACCAACACTAGTGCCAAGGCTTTCCCCTCCTCAAAGGCCATCTCTAACTCCAGAGACGCCAGTGGGTGCTTTGGTGTCTTTGCTGCTGTTGTGGACAGCTGTCCACTGGTTGCAACTGCCCATGCTTGTGAAGTCAGAGTGAGTTGAGCTAGAAAAAGAGAAAGGCTCACAGAAGTCAAAGCCTGCAGCTCCTATGGAAACCCGAATGAATGCCCTTCTTGCATTGAGGTTTCTACTGTTTCAGTGAGCCAGTGCAGTTCGCTTTGATAAAATATGGCTTTGTGGGGAAGCCTGGGGAAGCACCACTGAGCCGTCCATTCCTCACCCTCTGCAAACTATCTCGGTTGCTGCTGTGCTGGCTAACCTTCTATCTACCCTCTGACAAAACTCTGGAGACAGTCATCTTATTAGAGAGCAAAGTCACATTTTGGCACACTGTTTTAGAGACTCTGGCCTGTTGTTGGTTCCATTGCTTCTGAGCCTGAGGTGAGGCAGCACACTGCGGTGGAAGCTTTGGCAGGAAAGAGCTTACCTCATGGATGGCAAGCAAAATAAGAGGAAGAAGAGACCAGGGTCCCACTATCTCCTTCGTGGGAAAACCCCCAAAGATTTAAAGACCTCTCCTTAGATCCTTATTTTAAAGGTTCTATTACTCCCAATTGTGTCATGTCAAGGACCAAGACTTAAATGCATGGGCTTTGAGGGGTATTTAAAATTGAAGGTATAAATAAATAACTTAAAAAATAAATAACCTAAAACAACTGCCACTCAAGTCCCTACAAAGTTGCATGACCTTCAGGCTCTGAGGCCCGTTATAACCAGCAACTTCTCTCTGTGCTCTTCATTTGAGCTTTCTGGGATAGAGAAGCCAAACCAGCTTGTTCATCTGATTCTCGTCTCCTCTGGGGCTAAGAAGCCCTCACACTCAAACAGGGGGATTTGATTACGTGGCTATTCCGTCACCCTCACGTGTCTATAGCTGGTGTTTTGGAACCCCAGAACTTAAAAATAGTCCTGTGTGTTTGGAATTGGGAATGACAGGAACACAACATTGGTGGCGTTTGGGGCTGCTCACTCCAGATGGCAAACAACCAAACACACAGAAGAACAGGAAGGTCTCCATATATATTTTCATTTGCTCACGTCGATCTTTGATCCCATTCCCCAGCAGTGAGCACCCTAACAGGAGTTTGAGGAGCGTCATCAGCAAGGCTGTGTGGGCGTCTGACTGAGGGACTATAGGGCGGCCTCTCTCATTGCCTCTGTGGTAGGTTCTTGGATCTAGTACTCCGTTCTAGTTTGATTAGCATTTTACTCTAAGTTCTAAATCCCTCAAGTAAAAAGACCCTCCAGAGCTCTCTCACTTTTTCCTGTGTGTGCATGCACATGCGTGTGCAGGACATATGCACATACATGTAGAGGCCAGAGGACACTTCAGACGTCCTTCCTCAGGTACTGTTCACCTTCATTTTGAGACAGGTTCTCTCACTGGCCTTGTTTGCTGAGAGGATAAGTTAGATGCTCAGAGAAACCCAAGGATCCACCAATCTTGGCTTCTTTGGCAATAGGATTTTAAGAATGAACTGCCACCCAGCTTTTGTTATGTGGGTTCTGGGGATCAAACAGCATCTTGTGAGCGACCTTTATCTACTGAACTATTTTCTTGGCCCTCACTCTCTTTTCTCCCTTTATTCTCTTTGTGAGAAAGCATAAGTCAGCAGTCTGCATACAGAAGACAGCTCTCACCGGAAGCCAGTTATATTGGTTTTCTGACCTCAGACTTCCAGCTTTTTTTTTTTTTTGTTCCATGAAAACCACATTTCTAATGTTTACCAGCCATCATATTAGGGTGTATTTTCTAGTATCTGAATGGACTCACATGGTGAAATGACTCTTTCACTCCTGCACCAGCCCTGGCACACCCAGACTAACCTGTTACGCTGGAGCCTAGGTCTGTGGCTGTCCCTAGTATTCTATCTGTCTAAAGGTACCACTCTCATTAAATGACCTCTGTCTTTCCCAGTCTGGCAGGTGTGGACTAGTCTGGGAGCACATGGTCTGGCTGTGGAGGGAGCCAAGACCAGCAGGGTCTGCTTTGCACAGACAGACTTAGCATTTAAATAAGCACAACCAACAGCTGAGATCTGCTTTGACCAGACACTGTGGTGTGGGCATCAGCTTACAGTGGGGAACGGCACACAGCAGGCTCCCAGAATGAGTGTGAAGAAGACCAGATGGAGGTGTGCTGTGGCTCCGGTCTGCCTTGCAGTGACAAAGGCTTTCTTCGGGCTGTGACTTTTGTTTCTTTCCCTGTCGCAGCTAGCAGTGCCTGGGAGACCCAGAGCACTGGTTCCGAGTCCGATATTCATGCACTGTTGCCTGAGGACAAGTCCCCTGAGGCCACAGATCTGGATCTCAATTTGCCTGTCTAGGACACAGAGAAAGGAAAGTGATTACACGCTTTCTGCTTTTGGCCCGAATGTGTTCTGATTCTATGCAAAGAAGGAGGAGACAAGATCAGAGGTATCTTCTAGTGCTCTACTCCTTCAGGGTCTGGTCTGAGACTGATACCCAACACCGGGTGGTCCCTGCCACTGCCTCCTTAGGTATCAAAGCCAGGTCTGTGTGGCGGGTCACACAGCTGGCCTTGTGTTCTGCACTTGAGGGCTCTTGAGTTTCTGCTCCCCAGTAAGATCAGTTTCTTGCCAATGTCATCACTTTTAGCCAGCAGAGACCTATCAGCAACTCCATCAAGTCCTGCCCCGCCCCCTGCACTTCATGCCCACCTCCTTTAAGTCTGAGCCCTGGGAACACTGGGGAAACTTAATTCTCGGACACCTTTATTCAAAGAGCCACTGTTCTGCAAAAGCAGAGCTGGACCCTGTGTTTGAGCAGCTTTCAGGTGGGTTTCCCACCCAGACATTGATAGGACGAGGGAGGCCTGTGAATGTGTTGACCCAGCTTCAACCACAGCTCAGTTTCAAAGAGTTGGCTGTGGTCTCGGCCGGCCCTCCTCCTTCCACCCGAGGCTCCATCCCTTTCCTGTGAGCCCAGGTCAGTGTCTCAGTTACTGGGAAGGCTGTCTCTGCCTGTGGGCTTCACCCTTTTCTCCCCTCCCAACGATGAGCCACTCTCTGTGGCAGGATGCCCACCACTTGAGGGAAATAACCTCAGTTCTGGGAAGGCCTTGCTTTATCCTCCCAGTTCGTACCAGGGTTGATATGGAGGGACACAATCATTTCCACAAGAACAGGGTAAACGGGATGAAGCTTTGCATGACCTCCTCATGCCCCTGTGCCACCCTGGACAGCTCGTTCCTCCCTAGTGGAGCTCAGATCCTTCCTGGGCTAAGCAGAGCAAGTGTGGAATAAACAGACTTTGTAAATAGAGGCACTTAACCACCCTGCCCATTCCTGAAGCAAGGATGAGGACCTTCACTGCTTCCCTTCTTTGCTGCTGAGAAATTAGTAGGCACAGATTGTCAAAAAAAAAAAAAAAAAAAAACAAAAACCAGCCGGGTCTTTGTAATTACAAATGTGCACACATCCCACCGAGCATCATTTTCAAAAGGCATATTAAGCAGCAGAGACCACAGGGGGGACCCGTGTAAACAGGCTTCCTCAGATCCTGGCAGAAAAGACTTGGAGGAGGCAGTTGTCCCCAGGAGTTGTTGGCTGTTCCCACTCTTCCACCCCCGCCTCCCTCCCTGCCCAGCAGCTGAATGTTCAATGCCTGGGAACAGGGTTGCAGATCCCGGCAAGGGAGCACAATGACAGGGAGCTCTGGAGTTTACACTGCATCCACCTTCAGGATCCCGATGATTTTAGGTTTGGTGCTTTCCCGAGTCTTGCTCTATAGTCCCACCCACCCCCCTACCTCTAACAGCCATGGATGGTTCTCCATGCTCTCTGAGCTACCCTTGCAGCAGTCTATACAGAACATCGACTCTGCTCAGCTCTAAGCGTGCTGCTGTAGAAAGCTGTATTGGAGCCTGAGATTTATGTTAGGATCCCCGTTCACATGTTCAAAGTCCTTGCGAGCCTCCGTCATCCCCTATCCTATGAGTATGCAGTCAAGACCCTGATATAGCATTAGCCAAACACGGGACACCCCTGGGTATTAGGCCACCTTGGTTATCAGACCACTGCTACATGTCAGAAAGAATGGCAGGCATAAAGACTTGGGTGTGAGAGACAGGAGGGGTACCCTGGTTTTCCCTGAGAAGTGGGAGGCAGGTCTCTGCTCCCTCTGGTGACATCCTTCCATATAGGCAGCTTGATAAGCCACCTCCCTGGATACAAAATGGTCTCGGTGAGTGGCAAAGGGGGTCTCTGCCCAGCATATCCAGGAAGCCACCCCTATTTGAGGTGCAGCATCCTCACTAATGCAGGAGCAGAAGGAGAATATAATTCAAATCCGGAGTGCTTAATGGGAGGCTTCCTAGCTGACGGACGGGAGCGCGAAGATTAATTCAGAAGCAGGAATAGATGTTATTTAGGAAAGGAAGGGCATTCAAGACAGAGACGAGGTGAAAGACAGCATCGATCATTTCACTGGCGATGAATGCTTGAGTCTGGCAGCAGTACAAAATGGAGGAGCTGAGGGAGGCAGAGCAGGAGACCAGGGGCAGGCAGGCCGGATCACCACACTTGTGAGCCAGGCTGAAGCTCATTCTGACCCTGCAGCAGGGAGGGGTGTTGTTGTTGTTGTTGTTGCTATTTGTCCACAGATACACACAAACATACATACACACAGACAAACATACACACACACACAGACAAACATACACACAGACAAATATACACACATATAAACACATACACAGACACACACATACAGAAATACATGTACACACACAGCACACACATTCACATACACACATACACACATACACACACTCACATACACACTCACACCACACACACTCACACACACATACACACAAACATACACACATATACACACACAGAAACACACACACAAACATACACACATATACACACAGACACACACAGACACACACGTACATACACACACACACTCACACATACACATACACACATATACACATACACTCACATACACACACAGACACACATATACACTCACATACACACACAGACAGATACACACACATATAGATACAGACATACACACACACACATACACACACACATGTGTTAGACAGTCAGGAGCAATGGCGTGTGGAGGTCAGAAGATACTGTTTCTAAAGTTCTTTCCTTCCACAGTGGGTTCTAGAATAAAACTCAGGTCACCAGGCTTGTGTCACAAGTGCCTTCACATAATGAGCCATCTCTCTTGTCCAAGAGAGTTTCAAACAGTGTGATCGGGTCCTAGGAAGATGGCTCTGTGGACAGATAGAAGATATTAGTCCCTGTCTAGGCACCAGGAGTCAATGGTTCTTAGCACAGCTAGAGTCCCACTGATGAAGTGCTTGCTGCAAGCTGGCCGCCCACTTTCTGGTGGTTGCAACTGGTCAAATGCAGCTATTTCATAGGCATATGGGATTGCTCAAGGACAGGACTGGCCTGTCTTCCCAGAACACTACAGTAATAAAGCATAACCAGTAGTCATCTGGGCAAAGCAGCTCTTTAGATTTCTGTCTAGAGATAAAATCCTCCACAAGGTGATGGGAATCAGGATGGCCGGGAAGGCAGGTTAGTGGTTAAAAACACTAACTGCTCTTCCAGAGGACCCAGGTGTAGATGGGTGGGACAGTAAAACCATCCCGAAGCTTGGTCAGACAGAGCTGGTCTGAGACCTGTGAGACTTGGTGGGCATGTACCTGAGGCAGAGGAGACTCCTACTCCCTGCAGATTCCTGGCCTGGAATGTGTGCCACACTCCCTATGTAAGGAAATGTGACCTGGATCACATAGACCCAGAACAGAGTTCTCCGTGCAAAGGAGATACCTGGAGGCCCTGAGGGCTTAGTCCCCTTCCCAGACATTTCTCCCTGCCAAAGCTATTTACTCTTTTGTTATGGTGTGGTATGGTGAGATACAGTATGCATTTATTTTCCACCACAAACAGTCAAACAGTTTAGAACCACAGAAGAGTGTCTCTTTCATCTACCATGATCATGGGGAATGCATAGAAGGTCTTCGCCTACAGAGTTGCAGCTTAATTCTGCTGTAGAAGGCCACGCTCCCCACACCCCTCCAACACCCACCACCAAGCTAAGGACGATTACCACTGAGCTAAGCAGGAGCTCCCCTCTCTGCAGCCTTCAGGCCTCAACTCTGTTCTCAGCTCTTCCGGGACTCCCAGTGGTGCCTGCACATCCAAGAGTCAAAGAACCCCATGCCCTGGTCTCATTGCAGGCCTGGGGACCCCCAAACCATCTTCAGCTTCACACATCTCTGACTGTGCTTTCACCTGCCCCGGAGCGGTGTCTTGGTTTTCCCTGAAGCCCAGCACCCGCCTGCCATCAAAAGGGCAGAACACAGACCAGCAATGATGGATCACAACTGATGTAACTCCCGTTCCGGAGGATCTCATGCCCTCTTCTGGCCTTCATGGGTACTTCACCCACGTGGCGCATATATAATGTTCATGCAGGTAAAAACATTTACTTGTTCTCGTAAAATAAAAATAAACATAAACATTTTAGCTCAAAAAAATCTAGGGGTTGGGGATTTAGCTCAGTGGTAGAGCGCTTGCCTAGCAAGCTCAAGGCCCTGGGTTTGGTCCCCAGCTCTGAAAAAAAGAAAAAAAAATCCCTAAGAAGGGATTCCAAGCTGTTTGGAACAATCTGCCCGAGCACACCAGGATCCCGGAGGGATTAGCAAGTCCCTACTCAGAAGGGCAGCTGGTTATTGGTGATTCTTTCAGAGACAAAATACGAGATAGTCCCATGAGAACATTTTACTCCTCCTCTTGCTGACTCAGCAGAGACTAGACACGTGGGGGATGGGTAGAGTGATGTAAGTGGAAGACCATCGCTTGATGGCAGTGGGAGAGCAGGGTCAAGGGGGTTCTGAATGCTGCTGGATGTTGCTGCTTGGGCAGCAGCCTCAAGGAAGATCTACTTCCGGAGCTGCTCAGAACTGTGTGCCCACAGAGCCTTGATGAGTTTGCTGCAGAGTTGGGTAGCAGGATGGGATAACTGCTGCTGGTGTTGTGATAAGGAGGACTAGACAACCAAGCTTCCCCTCAGTCGTCAAATCAGGCTCACCTATGCACACTTCTTAAGAAACTTTCTCCTTAGGTTTCCCAAGAGAGAAGCCACCATGTCCCCATGTCCTTGGTTTTTCTTTCCCTTTGCTTGAAGGAAAGTTTGTGGCTTACGGACAGGGTTACTTTCTGGAAAACAGGTATTACTACCATCCTGCTGACATCTTGGCGTGACTTACACAGTCACTGTATGTGGCCTCTTGCTGCAACTCAGAGGAGACTAGACATGCGTGAGATGTGTAGAGTGCTATAAAGTAGACGGGTGCTACTGAGGTAACACAGTAAGAAAGTCACAAAAGCCCTAACACAGACAGTTCTAGATATGATCGCATGGGCCTACATTCATAGATCTGTTGGAGCAATTTCCTTTCTATCAGGGTCACCACACTCAAGTTCTATTACACAGTGTTAGAACAGCTCTGACATTGTTGGCTCATAGGAGTCTCTCAGCCCTGGGCTCATCCTAAGAAGCACCTTTGTACTATAATTTGTCATTGACTAGAAGGTGGCTGTGTCCTGTGGGATGCTGTGTGTGGAAGTTACGTGGCCTCTGCTTTGACCTTAGGATTCCCAATAACTGGCATCTTTGCTTATAATGGAGTTCCCTCTGTCAGGCTTATCTTCATGAGTAATGGCATTCAACACAAGTGGTGGTTTGTCACTTCTCTGAACAAGGTGTTTTTCCCCTGTGTTTCAGACCCTGTGTTCAGGGGCCGTGGGCTGCCAGGAAAGGAAAAGCACTATGGAGTGCTGCAGTTATGAAGAATGGTGGCTGCCCTCACAGGAGCAGAGCTGCACAAGCGAATTTTCAATTGATTGAGACCTCAGTCTACATGTGACTGCCACTTCAAGAAGGCATGATCGGGAATGACCCAACAATGTCACCCCAGACTCCTGCCTCTTGGACTCTATGATCTTGAGCCTCTAATTCTCAGGATAATTGCTTCAATAGCTGTGGGTGTGAACAGGCTATGGGAGAGTTCTGACAATGTAGAACCATGGATGCAGAAGGTAAGTGTGGGTCAGGCCCACCCCAACCTTGGCATGGTGGACCAGCCTCTGGACCTCAGTGACTGGGTCTTCCCATTCCTGAGATGAGGAAGCTGCAGTGCCTGCCTCAGAGGTTACAAGGCTTATGTCAGTGAATGGTACAGTGTAGGGAGCATGGGGTTACATACCCTGTGTTCAAAGAACAAGTCTGAACACCATCACCCTGTTTCAGCCTTTCCTTCCAATCACAGCGAGCCTTCAGCAGACGAGCAAACTTACCTCCTACCTACCTTCCCAGCTCCAGGATTCCCCACCCCACCCTCATGGCTACTTCTGGCAACTCATCTCTCTACCTCTAACCCTTACTCACCCAGGTCATGGCAGTTCCCATGGGAGAGACGGCTGCACTTCTGGACTCCTCTGTCCTTATGTTAGGTTGCATAGCTGTTTTTCTGGTGTCCTTGTGCTCTCAAGGGTTCACATGCAGTAGACATTTTGGGATAATATGCTGAGAGGGAATAGGTGTGTGCTCTTGGCTTTGTCCCAGAAGGCCTTGTGTGAGTAGGGGTGGTCTGATTTCCAGCAGTTGAGACAGCAGTCAATCAAATTCTTATCCCACTTGCGTTTTCCTTGTTTCCTTCAGTCACCACGGTGGCTCTTACTATCCCATTCCCTCTGAAACACTGCCTTCTCTGTTTCGCGTCTTTACAATTTCCTCTCTGCTTTTAGTCCTGGATTGTGAGTGAAGGATAGGTGTCTGGGTAAGAAGACAATGCAACCACACAGTTGTTACTATAGGTGGAGCAACTTCACAGACCTGTTTGGGGCCTATCCTCACCTTGGCAAGTACTCTCACTCTCAAGTCTGCAAGGACATAGACAATGCAGACTTGGATCCCCAACCCCCCTACACTTGTCCCAATGCAGACACTACTGAGCAATGGCCTCCTGTAGTACCTTAGTAATAAGACAACTTTGCTTCAAAGATAGGAAGCCTCCACACTAGAGGCCCATTCTCAAGCACACCCTGTTTCTGTTCTATTGCAGACACACAACTAGAAAGCCAAGAATGACCTGAATGGACCTTTAACCTGGGTACTGTCCCTCATTTACTGATGACCGAGATCACACTCCCTAGACCCTGTTATCCCCAGGTGATTCACCTCTACAGTAGAGGCCACTGCTAAATGATGCATGCTCCCAGTTCATCTAGAGTGCTGACTCTGAGACAAACATCATGTGAGATCCAGAGTCCACCTCGTGTGTGTGTGTGTGTGTGTGTGTGTGTGTGTGTGTGTGTGTCTGTGTCCGTCCTCTGTTCTGTTCTCTAGGGGCTGAGCTTAGAAAGGAGGCAGGCCTGTCATTGGATCCTGGTGGAGAAGGGAGGAGGGGCTGTCAGCCAAAGCTGGATACATCTGAAAGGCTTCCAGAGGAGGTGCACTAGCACTGCATGAGGTCTTAAAAGTGAGGAACAGGAAGGGACCCCAGCCCAGGGTTGGGGTTAGCATGGCAGATGTAGGGGTGGGTAGCCATCAGACTGCAGGTGCACAGGGCGGAGACAGCATGCAGTTTTGTAGAATGAACACTATCTATAAGGAGTGGCTGGAAGCCAGGTGTACCCGGAACATGGAGTGGACATGTGTGAGTGGGCACTGCATTTCCAGACTTTGCACAGGTGTGGGGATCAGCCTTGCTGACTCTCCTTCCCAGCTGCCAGAGCCCCTCCCCACTTTGCAGAAATCCCGCTGAAGCCAGCCCCTTTTTCTTTTTGGAATGGACCTCCTTTCTACAGCCTCCCAGAGCACAACCGAGCACACCACATTCATGCACTGTCGTAAACTCCAATGAGTGGTGATTTTGTTTTTAATTCTCCCTTCCTTACCCAGTCACTCTTCCACTGAGTTCATGTGTCAGGAGCAGGAACACAGCATCTCTGTATTTTTAGGAATAAATTGGAGACCCTTCCTTAATTCCATTATCCCAGAAACAAGCTCGCTGCTCCCTTTATACAATCCTGCAATTCAATCACCTGGGACAAGAACCAGGGAGGAAATGACTCTGCCGATCATTCGTTCTCTGGCTGTTTTTCCTAACGAGTGGCATTTGAGGAAATTACTTGTGCTGAGCTTGATACCCAGGGACAGTCCCCAGACAGTGTCGAGGACTAAGGTGGAAGAGAGTTGGTCACAGGAGTATTTTGTCGCTTCTTCATCTGGCTCTGATGAATATCATTATAGTTGAAGTGATGTGCTTTGGTCTGATATTACCTTAACTAATCTCAGCAGGTCAGGCTCAGGCACCTGTTACCCCCACCCCTGTGAGAACTTCACTTTCTCGGAGTGGAGGGTGCATGGGGGCAGTCAGCCTTGGTCTTGGATTCTAGTGCCCTTGTCAGGATCCTGGCTGTACAGGTGAAGATCTTGAGTACAAATTTCCAGGTTGCAGGGAGGAAGCAGTGGGTGACAGCAAGAGGGTTGGCCTTGGAAGCAAACCATAAATTGTATCCCAATTCTGGTGCTCACTGGCTGCAGGGCTCTAGCAGTTTGCCTGAATCTTCTGAACCTTGCTTTTCTTTTTTGTTAAATGGGATTCAAAACGTCTATCCTGCTAGATGATCACAGAAAGAATAGAATGAGATGGTACCCGGTATGTGTCTGTGTGTATATATATGTGTGTGAGCGTCTGTGTTTCTGTGTGTATCTATGTGTGTCTGTGTGTCTATATCCGTGTGTATGTGTGTGTGTATGCATCTGTGTCTGTGTGTATGTGTGTGTTTCTGTGTGTGTATCTATGTGTGTGTCTATGTCTGCGTGTATGTCTGTGTGTCTGTCTATGGGTGTATGTGTGTGAGTGTGTGTGTTTCTGTCTGTGTATCTATGTGTCTCTATGTGTGTGTCTATGTCTATACGTATGTGTGTGGGTGTGTGTGTGTTTCTGTGTACCTATGTGTGTGTCTATGTCTGTATGTCTATGTATGTATGAATTATGTATGTATGTGTGTGTGTGTGTGTGTGTGTGTGTGTGTGTGTGTGTGTCTGTGTGTACAGGTGCAGTGTTCCTGTACCAAGCAAAGATGTCTAACTAAGAATCAAGAGTCGAGTGGACCTGACACCTTGCCTTATTTATCTAGCTTATTGGTTTATACTATGAAGCCCTAAAAAAAAGCACTCACCCAGAGAAGAGCTTTGGAAGACTTATCAGAGGGAAAGGGTTGATAGAGGGAGAAGAGGGATTGAAGAATCCTGCAATTCTGGGGACTGGGTCCTTATAACCCTCTCCTGGTTTTTCTCCCCATCCTTATGATGGAAGACTTCTCTTTGGACCCACAAGAATCTGCAGAGCAGGGATGAGGCCACATCAGGAAGCAGACCATGTACTTTCAAATGCTCTGTAAAGGGCTATCTTAAATGACAGTTGAAATCTTCCCCCACCTACCCTGGCTTGTGTATCTGCAGGTCTTTGAAGAAGAAGCCAGTTAGTGACCCCATGGGTTCTCTGGCTATTTTAATACATTTTTGGTTAGTCAAGGTTGATATACTACAGAAGAGAATGTCTAACATGATCCTAGCCACTGGACAGAAGCTATGGATCGCAACCCAAGCCAGCGGTTCCCAACCTTCCTTTGTTACAACTCTTTAAAACAGTTCCTCATATTCGGTGACCCCCCAACCATAAAGTTATTTTGTTGTTACTTCATAACTGTAATTTTGCTCCTGTTATGAATCATAATGTAAATCTCTGTGTTTTCCAATAGGCTGTGAAAGGGTCTTTTGACTCCTGCAAAGGGGTTGAGACTCACAGATTGGCAAACCACTGACAAGCTTTTCCCAGTTAGAAACAGATGCATTTCAAAGTGGGTCAGGGTGCTTGCCTGAGGCCTCTGCGACCCCAGGGGACTGAGAAAGGAGGGTGCTGAGTGGGTTCTGGACCAGCTTGAGTTAGGAGCACAACTTTTAGCCCAGTGAATGTTTTACTCATCAGACAGTCCCTTCCACACTTCCCAGACCCTCCTCCTATGGGAGAAATGGCGCTGGGCTGGTGAGTATTTCTCTCTGTAACTCACACATCTGTGAGCTCATTCAGGGAATGTGGGTACTGGTCTGGCACTGGTCTTTGAGTTGGTAGCTGTGGGCAAGCCTGTCCGCCATGCCAGTTCTCCATTAGCCCATCCACAAGACGAAAATATCAGCAACCAGGCTGGCTGCAGATGGGGAATGGAATGCCCTCGGGTGTTCACACTCCGTGGCTCTCTAGTACGAGTCTCCGGGGAGAACTTGAGGCAATAGAGAGGAGAACTGGGAAAGACCCTAAAGAATGCTTGGATGTGTGAGGAAGGGAGATTAGCCCAGGAAACCAGAGCTCTGTGCAGAGGCTTAGATACAGATCCCTCCTAAGCAAACCAAGAGAGACCAAGAGCCTGGGGCACTTCCACTCCCATTTTGCAGGAACCTGTGGCGCCCACAGTGTCCACTGCTTTTACTTGGGCCTAGGATGAGTGGAAGGACCTGGCTTGTGGGCCACAGAGAACTGTTGTCTCCAGGGGGTCTGGCTGGCCCTCATCCTGAGGATTACCGTAACTTTTTAATTAAGGCAAAGTTTGCAGGCATTTGGTCTTTTGATGTGGCAGCTGCAGCTGGAAACAGGCCTGTGTCTGAAAATTTACTGCCCAGTGGCTCAGGAGCCTGCCACCCACACGTCAGAGCCCACACCCCATAAACAGTCCAGATCATGTGTCTTTGGGCCAGGGTGGGTGAGAGGGGTCTGGGACCACCGTGATAGAGATTACTGCCCTTGCTGAGAATTTCCTGGGGGTCTAGACCACCCCAGGGACCCCTGCAAAAAGTAGGACAGTGTCTTGAGATGCTAGTGGAGTAAGTAAGGTGTTCGTTGATACCCGAGACAGTTTTCCTTCTTGGTCTTGGAGCTCTAGTACATCTAGGAAGTCAGAGAGGGAAGGATATGAAGCTAGAAAGAATGCCCATCACAAGCCTTCACATTTCAGATGTGCTTTATATCCTCGTGGTACTTGTTTGCCTCAGCTGGACTGGACAAGGGCAAAGTTTTGTGTCTCAAAGGCTCACCTTGGGTAGGCCAGTGGCTCGCATGTTAACAGATCTGAAACCTGCACTTTAGGGAGAGTTATAAAGTGAATTGGAGTGCATGGCTCTGTTTATAGCCTATATCTATTTATTGAACCCAGACCTGTGGACCAGGTACTGTCCTAGGTACTGACTGAGCAGTCGTCAACAGCCCCTCCCCTTGGCCCTCCAATCCTGGTAGGCCTGGTCCTTAGGGAGACACTGGGATCCTTCAGTGACTGACTGAACCTGGCTCCCCCGAGAGCAGCATATCTCAAGCTTTCTTCTGGGAGGAGTCCCTAACAAATGGCTGATGGCAGAGCCCAAGCGACCAGATGTAAGCGGAATGCTTGCCTCACACTTCGCAGCTTTACATGAACCCCTCGGCACGTGCTGAGATCTGTGCCGGCTCATACACAAGCAACACGTGGTGATTACACAGCAGCGCTTCATGTAACTTGCATACGTGGTCTTAATGTTTTTCACCTCTTTACCCCTGTACTTAGGTACTTCTTTTAGGATACAAACGGGTACTTGGTGACTCCTGGTCATAGGACACATTCAGAGCTCATGCAGAACACCCCACCCTCACGCCAATATCTCCTAGGACTCATGCCATGGGTTTTTCTTGATCTTCGTTTTCATGAATTCTGTCATAAACAAAGTTCAAAAGTAAGAGACTGTGTATAGTAGCTCCCACCTATGGTCCTAGCACATGGGAGGCTGGAGTATGAGGATGGGGAGTATGAGAGCAGCCTGAGCTACAAAGTAAGATTCTGACTCAACAAACAAAACCAAACAGCAAAAGCCAATGACAGAAACAAGGTAAATTCCAATCTGTACTCAGTCCCCCTCCCCAACCCCCAACCCCATGCAAGCGCATGTGAATGTTGTTAACTAGGTGCAATGTGCTGAAGCTAATTCCTAGGAAGATAAATGCAAATTTAGATCATGCTGAGATGCTAATTCTTATCTATCAGAAGGGCAGAAATCTAAATGCTGGCCCTTGAGTGGCCTTGGGGAAGTAAGAGAAAGAGCCTTGTTTATGTGTGGCCTCTGCTTGAGATACATGGAGTGGCCAGTGCCAGTGAGGGTGACGGGGTGAAGTTACAGAGATCATGCGTTCACAGACAACGCTATTTTATTAGGCTGGCCGAGTGTATCCAGGTCATTCACTTGTTTGTATGTATGTATGTATGTATGTATGTATGTATGTATGTATGTATGTCATATATATATATATGTGTATATATATATATTCAGCCCTGGCTATACATTCCAAAGAAATGTGTTACGTACATGCATAGGCTTGCCCCCAAGGAATTTGTGACTCTGGCATCAGACATATGACATGATAAAAATGACATCTTATGTGTCTCATTTAGCAGGAAGTCACTGTGCATCTTAGTCAAGGATGTGCCTGGATTTCCATTTTCTGGACATTTTCCATAGTGTTGAAGCAGGGACACTCCAGTTAGTCCCTTCATAAAGTACTCTAGAGCTAGAAGAAGCCACTGGGTTTCCATACTTTCTATGGAGACCAAACAGCCTGCACGAAGAATAGTGTGGTCTCTGATTTTGCCTGACAGGATAAGAGGTCTCCAAAAGGAAGTAGAGAGTGAAGCAGGGTCAAGGTGGGGTGTGGGAGCTCAGTTTGGAGACTAGAAACACTGTGTGACACCTGGGCTCAAGGCTGAGATCCATCCTTTGCTCTCTGTGCAACCCTGGAGGAGTCACTAAACCTCTCTGAACTCTGGACCCTTCCTCCACACACTAGAAGCAACGGGATTTTGTGGAGGCTGATTGAGAAAGTATTGGTGTGTTGCTTGTCATATTGCTTTCTGTCAATAAACAGTGGGGTTGAAGAAGGAAGGGAAAGAGGAAAAGGAAGATCGACTAGGATGTGGAAGAGGCTTAAAAGGCGGCTCAGTGGTTTAGAGCACTGGCTGCTCTTGCAGAGGACCCTGGTTTAGGTCTCAGTACCCACATGGTGGCTCACTACTGGCTGCTACTCCAGTTCCAGTGGATCTGATGCCCTCTTCTGGCTTTGATGGGAACTGCTCGAAAATGGTACATGAATACACGTAGTCATATAAGTGCATGAAGGCAAGTGGGTAGGTACATAAAATAAAAAAAAATAAAAATAAACCTTTGAAAAAGGATGTAGAAGAAAGATGAGGCTGGAGGGTTAAGAAAATTACGAAGAAGCTGCAGGTGGAGGAAAAGGTGACGGAGGGTGAGAAGAGAAAGCTAACGGAGGGTGAGAAGAGAAAGCTAAAGAAGGAAAAAGAAGATGGAGGGGGGGAGGAGGAGAAAAATAAACTAAGATGGATACATAAAAAGAGACAGGCAAGGGTGAGGAGCACAGTTCCTCAGAACAAGCCCTGAACCTTCTACCCGTCTCTAGTTCAGCAGCTCCATCTGTCTGGGACTGCATTTTAAAAACCTACTACACCCTTCTCTCTGGCCTCCTATTAACAGAGGAAATGACATCATTGTTGGGAGGAAGTGGAAGTCCTTTTTGCTGGCTCTCCCCATGGATGGCTAAGCACAAAGGGATTTGAAGCGATTTGTGGTCTATGCACTACCGTCTCACTTTGTCTGTGAAGCTCTCTTCCCACAGGAGAACCTGGAGCTCCCACACTGAGTCCCCAAAACTCTCTTTCCCCCTCAGCTATGGAAATGACTGTGTCTGCACCCTTGTGCTCTGTGTAAAACCACAATAAAACCTTATACAATCAGGCAAGTATTCAAGACTCATAATAAATAATTGCCCTGTGGCCAGTGCAATGGGTCCCCACGCACCCACTACAGGCTTGTTTCTCATTCACAGAACAAATAAAGGCACAGCTGCAGGGGCCCCTCTGCCAGCATCACAGTGGCCTCCCATCCGGCTGCGGGGTGGGTTGCTGAGAACCCAGTTCTCACACTGATAACATGCTGGGTGGTAAATGGACAAGGCTCATCCCAAGCGCTGCTCATAGACCCTCAAGTACACGTGGTTGGGAACAGTAGCCAGATCCTGTGGATTTTCTTAGCCCAAAAAAACTCCTTTGTGGCTGAAGGGTGAGTCTAGAGCAGATCACTACGTCCAAGGCAGAAGCCCAGCCTTCGTTGACAGACTCTTCTCCTTCCCATTGACTTGACCCCCTTTGGTACCTTCTCTCAACGACTCTGCTCTTTCTTTTTCTGTGCCCTCAGCTGCTCTCATCTTTACTAAACCATCGACATCTCCTCCCAGGGTTTGCATCTGGTGGTGTTGAGTGTGCTGGTGTCAGGGTGCTATGCATGATGTAATGTTTGTCAAGTTAATCTGCAAAATAAGAAATAACCTACCTGTTCTTCTCTTTTGCAAGGTTGAGTCCAGTGAATTTTTTTTCAGTCCTCCCAAGGATTAGAGGACTGAGTGGAGTCACAGAACACAGAGCCCGAAGCTTGTCTCATGGTGCCAATCACAGCATATGATATTGAAAGTGGGGTATACCTTGATTCTGAGGCCTGGAAGTTCTGTGACCTTGCCTAGTCTTTGGACCAAGCCAAGAAGTCAGATATTCTCTCCTGGGAATTTATATGTCTTTGTTACTGGCAAAAATGTAGACTCTGAGGGATCCTATGGTGGTATTTGGAGAAGACAACCCTTGGGGTCCTGCATGTCCATGCTGGACAGCCTGCCTTTGCCCTTTCTGAGATTGGAAAGGCAGGTCTTAACTTTTGGTTTCCTTTTGCACCTCAATTGACCATGTCAGACTTTTGTGAATTAGGGCTCTATCCCTTAATTGCCAATTTGATACAGCCTAGATTGCCTGAGAAGGGAATCGTGATTGACAGACTGCCCAGATCAGACAGACTGTCCTGTAGGGATGTCTGTGGGGGATTGTCTGGATTGTTAATTGACATAGGAGGGCCCACTCCACTGTAAACATTATTATATCTCTGGGAGGGTATTTCTGGGCTTTAGAAAAAACCCAACTAGTCAAACGTGGGCTGAAGGGTGAGCTAGCAAGCAGTGAATGTTCTTCCATTGTTTCTACTCCAAGGTTCTACCTGACTTCCGCCGGTGATGGGACTGGACTGTAAGCTCAATTACAGTCTTTCCTCTCCTAAGTTGTCCTTAGTCAGAGTCAGCTATCAAAGAAAACCAGATGAGCCCCAACCTGACACTACTGCCAGTTTGTTCCGGATGCCCCTTTGCTGAGGTCACTCCCTGTAACCAGTGCATGACCAGTGAGCATGACTAGTACCTGATGCCTGAAGGTTCTTTAGCAATGGCACTATTGATGTTCAGGAGGAGTCTCTGTCCTGGGCATTGTAGGCCACTCATCTTCAACCCTGGCCTCTCCTCCAGTTTCGGCCCTTTAGAGGTGACAAATGTCTCTCAACACTAGAAGCACCTCTTGGGAGGCAAAGTCATGGGCATAATTGGACTCAGTGTGTGAGGAGCAGTGTTCCATGGGGACTCAGTGGGTCTTCAGTATTTGGTAGCAAGATATGGAGTCCGCAATGAGGGGGCTTGGGTACCCTTTGGCCTTGGCCTTCCCTCTTCCTTCTGAGCTCTCTGACCATCCTCTCTTCCCCATGTCTCTTACTCGATCAAGCCTGCACAGGAGCAAGAATAAGCAGGAAAACTTGTAAATCTGCCTCAAATGGCACTAGAGGACCCACGACCTTATCCCGATGCCTTCTTCCTTACAAGAGAAGTAAAAATCTGCCTCTTGGCCAGCAGGACAAACCTGACACTGACCAAAAAACACAAGTAAGAACCCAGACCGGTGGAGTGGGCCTGAGTTTTGGCATCTCACCTGCCATACTGGGTGGCATTTCTCAGACAACAGAGCAATTGTTCCCTGAGAGACAGACCTGCCTTTCTTCTGTTGAGGGCTCTTTCTGCTATAGTGACCATTGCATCAGAATGGCTGGAGGTGAAATTATAAACCTGGGAGATAGACAGGCCCAGGGAAGGCCTTTCAGATCCAACAGGCAGATCTACCCTTTTTCACACTTAAATGGAAGCTTCTAGAAGTTTTGGTAAAATTCCAGTCCGTGCTTTTGTTCCTTCATGTTCTATTTTCTGAGACCAGGTAGGCCTGGGTCCACTAAGGATACCAGCCAGTCCAGTTCCAAATGAGCAGTTCTTAAAATCATTCCTCTAACCTTGTGTTACTTCTTCTCAGGCAACAGTGCAGGCTGAAAGGGAGGAACAGGATGCAGTGCTGCCAGAACTGGGAGGGTACAGAGGGGTCCCAGTGCCTCTACAGGCAGAAAACATTTGGAAACATCTCTCCACTTATACACTCCTGTTAGAATTGATCCATGGGTCTTAAATTTATTTCTGTTCCCCACTGAGTTTGAACCTGTCCCTCCAGAAACACACACTAAGCCAAACTCAGGGTTTCAAAACACTCAAGAAGGATTGCTGAGATCTTGCCCTGAAGTCCAAGATCAGCGTACTGGACCGAATGCCTTTCCTGCTCCAATGGACTGAGCTCATCAGGTTAGTTCCAGGAAATGGCAGACAGAAAGGGAATTTTGAAATCAAGCAGGCCTCGTTTGGATGGGTCCCAGTTCTTTTGCTCTGTGATATCAAGTGCTGTTTCTTTCTTTAAAATAAAATTATTTTTAGTATACAAAGCAATGGGTTCTACAAAGACATTTTCAGAGACACATCGCTGTGCCTTGGTTATTTGCTTCCACTACCCTGCAGCTCCCCCACCCCCACATTGTCATCTCCGTCCCACCAAACACTCTCCTGCTTTTCTTTTCCAAAGACTTGTTTATTTTTATTTTATGTATGTGTCTGCCTGTATGCATGTATTACATACATCACATGTATGCCTGGTGTCAGCAGAGGACAGAAGAGGGCATGAGATCCCTTGAAACTGGAGTTGCAGCCAGAGGTAAACCACCATGTAGGTGCTGAGAACCAAACCTAGGTTCTGTATAAGAGTAACCACTGAGCAGTCTCTCCAGAACCAACACTTCCTCCTGTTTTCATGACACATGTGCATGTACATGCACAACCCATATATTTTCATAACCTTTCTAGTCCTGATCTGTGATTACACAGCAGGGAGATGACAATTTTCCTCTTAGCATTGAATGCCACAGTGTTTGTTTCTACACACCTAGGAAATGCTTCATTCCTTGGGTTCCCCTTGTTGGTAGTAGTAGGTAGTTGTCTGAAACAGGACCAGGACACTGTGCTAGTTTGTCATCTTAGGCAAGGTATGATTGTCATCTATTTTTCACAATAAGAAAAGCCACTAGAGTTGATGTCCAGAGATATGGACACAAATGAATTCGTGAGCTGTGTGACTTTGACTGAGAGACCTAACCTCTCTGGAACTTGTTTGTAAATGAGGAGGAGGATTATACCTCTCTACAAATCTCTCCTTGGAGAAGTCCTTCTCAAAATGAGACACTGCAGCTCTGTATACAGTAGGAGGTTGCCAGCATAGACCTGGGGGACGGGGTGAAGCCGCTACAAGGCAGGTCAATCATTTCTACTATCTTACTGTCTCACACTCCTGTTTCTCACCATGCAAGGGTGTGCGGAGCTCTTCCCCCTAGCATCCAGGGGTGTGGAGCAGAAAGCGGTGAAGAGTCACGCTGCCTGCTGTGGGCTGCTTTCCCGGAGCTCGCTGAGAAGCACACGCATAGTGAAATTTGTCTTCTTCTGTCTCACAGAACATGCAGCAGTTTCTCTGCAGGGAAGGTCCAATTTACCCACTTCTCGTTCAAGGCTCAATGTACTGGATGCTGTAGAGTAACAGCCAGAAGGCTGGGTGAAACAGTGTATGCCATAATAAAATCCCTAAATGATTGATAACGATGGTGTCTGGAGACTGTGGCATCCACAGTGGTCTAATGAGATCTCTAAGCGTTGGGAAACCTCTCCCAGACACCTTTGTGCTACACAGAGACCTCTCTGTCTTTATCGAGCTGAACTGCCAACGTGAACACATGCAAGCATTGGATTTAACAGGTTGAGGTGAGGCCATGTTCAGGACTCTAAGTGATAGAAACAGTGTATCAATGGAGAGCTGTGGGGATGGAGCAAACAGTGCAGCTGTTGCTGAGTCTGTTTCAGGTTGGTGAGAATGTAGATAGCATGGGAAGGATGCAGGGAGACAGGGGCATCGGGCCTGAGTAGTGAGTATACTTCAGGCAGATGTTCTCCATAGTGGGTTGGGAGTGAGTGAGGTATGCTGAAGCAGAAGGCCCGAAAGCATCTAGTGACAGACTGCCAAGCAAAAAAAAGAATAATCAGGAACCAATCGGAAAGATAGACGAGGCTTTGCAATAATAACGAAATAATAATAATAATAATAATAATAATAATAATAATAATAAACATTTTAATGCATAATAGCCAAATAATAAAAAATAACCCAAATATCCACGATGGAGAGAAGGATATGATGTAATAAAGTCACATGATGGAATATTAGTAAGCCATAAAAGGAAGGAAGTCTTGCCCCCAACTGTCACCTTTTCAAGGTGAACCTTGAAAGCCTTATGCTAAGAAAAACAAACCCAGCACAGCTAGCCAGTCACAATTTGAACCTGATCCTCTGAGAGTGAGGTGCAGTCAGACACCACAATAGAAATGACAGAAGCTCCCTAGGCTGCAGGGATGAGCAGTCTAGTGCCATTTCAGGGGTTCAGGGTTTCTCTTTGGGAAAATGATGACACTGAGAGATGGAGGGTGGCAGTGTTTTCACGTTTCTGTGAATGTACCTAAGACCTAAATGGTTGAAATGGTGCATTTCATGTTATACATATCTTACTGCAAGAAAAAAGTGGTAGCATTTGTTTCATCCTGACACAGGTTTTCACTGTCAAACTTCCAATATTCAATAGTGAGTGAATAACTCAATGGTAAGAATTGTCCGTGTATATCTCTCACAAAGACAGAAGTTTCCAAAGTGCAGTTGTGAGTCCTTTCAAGAAGTCCATGAGGTCAAATGACCTACATAATGTTGCCAGGGCAAGATGTGCCATTTGTTCTGATGGCACAAACACAACAGTGGTGCTGGACCAGGAATGGAAATGTTGACTATAGCCTGCACCTGCAGTCACTGTGCCCTGCTGTACCCATAGTGTAAAAGATGTGTCCTTGATGAGCAGAACAAATTTTTGTTCTAGTCAGCACCCTGGAGCACATATCTTTTCACTATGTGTCACGTACTAGGAGGGAATCTGGATTAAAATCTTTCTGTGCTTTCCTGCAGAGCAATGTTTGGCTCAAGGAAAGGAAATTATGAGACCGAGTGTCCGATTGAAGCAACCAACATTTGCATAGGACATCCATTCAAAAGCCTGAGTGAAGTCAAAGTAACCCTATGCAGATGGGGTATCCAGAGACACTTACTCAAAGGGGAATGGGTGGAGCCTGTCCCTTGGAGGAGAACAACAGAAGGTAGGCTGCCAACACCAAAACGCACAGAACTCCATGAAGTGGGAACTTGAACAACTCATGCTCACATACCTATGAATTTGAACATTTCCCAATACTTAATGGGTGTCCTGGTATCATCACTGGTGGAAGAAATGAATGTGATTATTTGGTATCTAATAATTAAACACATCGGTCTTGTGAAAGTTCCTTGTGGCTAGTGAGCAACTACTGCATCTTAATCCAACATTGTGTACAGGTAGATCTAGGCTACAAGATGGAACCCCAGTGTTGACTTCATCAGGGGCTGCAAGTTTGTTGCCGTGGCCCCGTGTTCCGCTTGCTGTGTTTGGTGTAATATCAAAGCAGAAGACCAACAGTGTCTAAAAGACAATGCTTGAATCCCTGAGTGAGGCAAAGGGTTCTTTGTAAACTTCAAGAGAGTAGGAAGGAAGGGCAGATAGACAAATCCAGCCATCTCCCACTGACCCAGATAATTGCAAAAGTATCATGTCACCCCTCTCACTACTTTTTGCTGTCTATTTTGAAAAGCATCTATTCTAAATGAAAAATATGTATGCTAACATATAGTGGGCTGTGCATTGGATACATTGTTAAGTCAGTACATCTTAACAGTTCTGACTATGCATTGGTTTTTCTCACGAAAAGATATATTCAAGATGAGCAAAAGCTCTTTAGGGCTCCTCAGGAGGTTTTGAGAATGAAGTCAATCTTCTGACCAGAGTCTGAGGTCCTCTAGGTAACACATGGTCTTTAGTGCTTAGCAAGAAAGTTCAGGAGTGAATGAATGAATGCATGAACAAGAATGTGATGATATTGCTGGTTAAAAAAAATGATGGATTAGTGGGTAAAGGCACTTCCTACCAAGTCAGACAACCTAAGCTCAACCTCCTGGACCAGCATAGTAGAAGGAGAGAACCAATTCTGTCAATTTGCTGACTGACCTCCATATGCACTTTGTCACACTTTGGCCCCCCAGGAAATCAGTCAATAACAAATAAGTAAATGTAACAAAACTCAATACAAAAGCTGACTCTTGGTGTGAATAAAATGTAGCCACAAATGGGCTACATTTTAAAATATTTTCCAAACAGCTATAAGCAGTCTGGGAAACTGGTTCTGTTGGGAAGGTGCTTGTTTGCCTCGCAATCAGAAGGACCTAGGTTCAACCCATAAACCATATTTCACCAAGAGCCAGTTGTGGTGGCAAGCACTTCGTATTCACGCTCTGAAAAGGCAGTGACAGCAAGAGCAAACAAACACAAACAGAAGCAAACCGATGCATGAGGAATGGGGCCTACAGTTTCTTCTGCTTCCCTCCTTCCACAGGCATGTGCCCACACATATGTGCAGATACACACGTGAACACACACACACATGAACACACACACAGAGGCATGTTCACACACACACACACACACACACACACACACACACACACACACACAGAGGCATGTTCACATACACATCCACCTACAAGCCTACCATCCCCATTATTTCATAGAAGCCAAAAGAATATCACCAGGAAAGAACCCAGGTCTCATAGAGTGAGTAAGTACATCTTTGGCATATGGCATGTTTACCCGGAATCCATTCTGTCGTCCAGAAATACTATGTCTGGTCATTGTCTCTCCTTAGTCTGAGGAAGACTATACCGGGTACCCGCCTTTGCAAGCATCATTCTAGAACAGTGTCGCTAAAGCTTTCCTACTCTGAAGCAGGTAGTGACTGTTTCGTGTCAGGCCACACCCTTTGTGCTATAGCGTCTCCCCACAGCACAGTTGCAGCTTGGATGTTACTTAAACAAAGAGATGGTAGGCAGCCAACTCATTTTTATGCAAAGAAGGGCAAACAACAACAAAAACAGGTGGTGGCAGCCTTTGGCCCTGCGCCAAACCCTGACCTAGCAAGCTACAGAGGATTGGCTGGGAACAGAGAGATCCTTCCTGTCTGCAGACTGTGGGCTCTGAGGTTAGCAAAATTGTACTCATCACTAGTTCCTGGCAAGTGGCTCAAGAAAGTGCCTTCTCCCCAGAAAGGCACCCTTGCAGGTAACTGAGGAGTGTAGGAGACATGAAGCCCCCAAATCTGCCCTGAAGGGTAATCTGGCAGCATCCAGACAAAGAGGTGGGGGAAGGCAGGTTGGGTGTCTGTCCCCACTGACAGGTATGACAGGTGAGAGATGTCTGTCACTGGATGGGAGCTCACACCAAAGTTCCATCATGGGAATACATCTCTCTTGCCCTGTACCCCCACTACTATAAAATTATAGAATTTTGGCTTGACTTGGAGGTGTGTTTAGGAACAGCCATTTTCAGCAAACCACAGATCCCCAACTTCCCTCCAGAACAAAGAAGGGTGATTTCATTGTCTTCTTCTGAAGTGTGGAGCTTGCTCATGCAGCCCTCTGCCCTTGTGGGCATCTCCTCCCCACAGTCACAGCTCTGCCCATCAGGACAGAGCCATTCACAGATGGTGGCGAAGGCAGGGGAGAAGGAGCTGCAGCGTGTCTGCCGTGGGACTGCAGCGCCCCGAGCATATGGTCTGGAAGGCTCTCAGGAATTTCACGGGACATTGCATGTGAGCGGAGACCCAGGCATCCACTCAGGAGCAGAGCCAAAGAAGGAGAAGGAGAGGCAGAGGAACATAATATCCCTTGGGAATCCTCACAGCAAATGCAAATATGTGGTCAACGTCAGTGAGGTAAGGCTCGTCTTCAAATCATATGTGAGCACACCGATAAACAAACAAACAAACAAAACAAAACAAAACCTTGGAGAATGAGAGCCCATAGTCACAAAAGGCACGCAGCGAGAGATTTGTTGTCACTGATAATAAACAAGTGGGCATTGAGATAGAACACATTTTTGTTTTTTATTTACCCAGGGGGTGGTGGCAGTACTTAGTGTTGGTGTGAGTGCAGAGAACGGAACACTCTTTGCAGTGTGCTGGTGGGCCGGAAGATGGATACACGTCAACTTTCAATCATTTTGGTAATGCATACTGGGAATTATCAAAAGCACCCTTAATCATTAACTCAGTAATTCCACTTCCGTGGATATGTGCAGAATAAATGAAGATTACCACCTCCTTCTGATGGAGCCACTGCCTCCATTAGTGGAACCATGCTGCTAATAGCTTTTCCTGGCAGAGCTGTGTACTGCAGACTAGAACGCCGCTCTTTCTCCCACAAGTGGTATCTCAAACGGATATCCGCACCGTTTGGGTTTGGGAGGATTTCCCAAACATAACAGCGCTTATTTTTGGTTGAGCGAGTCCGTCACTCAATCAGCTGGATTCTACAGCTGTCACTCAAAACAGCCTCAGATTCTCCCAGCTTAGTAGCAACTTCAAAGGGCATCAGCTGCTCTGCCACCTCTGCAGCTCAGAGTCCCCGGATGAGGTGGAACCAGACACAGTGGAGGACTGAGCAGGTTGCAGGCCCCTGGATGCTTCTCTGCTCACTGCTCCTGATCCTTTAGAGAGCAAGTGGAGCTGCTGACTGGAAAGAATCTAGACACAGTCCTCTGTCATGGCTGCCAGGAGCCACAGAAGGTCACCGCAGATGCCTCACAGAATCCCAGCAGGACAAGGGAGAGCACTCACCCATGGGAAATTTTCTGGACTTCTGGCCTTGCATCCCCAACTTTCCAGGTTTCCATGTACCCAGGTCTCTTTCATCACCTCGAAGGACCTATCCTGACCCCTCCTCCAGGACCTTTCTTGTGGTCTTCCCTTTACTTCATGTCCTGAACATTGTCTTTGGCTGCAAGGTGAACCAAAAGGTGTTCAGGTTGGCATCGGGGCAGGGATGCAGGGGTCTGGTTGGACCATTTAGTTCCGGCAGCATCCTGAACATGTCATGAATTTCCTGATCCTAAAACTCCTCACTTCCAGCATGAGTATCATACCTGTCTTCACACCTCCTAAAGTGTCTATGAAGCTGGGAGGAATGGTGGTGAGGGCAGGCCTTGTAAGGCTAATGATATGCAAACGAGCTCCCGAATTGCTGTTATTGCCACCACTACCAAGTCTTGCCCTTGCTGGTTGGCATGGTAGAGGGAAAATCCTTTGCAGATGACTATAATATCAGAAGGAAGGAGAGACTCCCCCAGAAAGAACAGGGGTACCCTGTAGATCTAGGAACACACTAGAGAGAACTGACATTAAGGCCTACCCAACTTCATTCTTAGCCTTAGATGTGGATTCCTGAACCCTGCTCACAGCCTGTGCGGGTGAGCAAGTGTGAGGTGGGGAGAATGTGAACTGGGTGAAGGGAGGGGTGTTGCATCATAAGGGTGAGGTAGCATGTTGGTCCTCCACAGCATCTCAAAGTGTTATCCATCTTCTGCAACATTCACCCAAGGAGCCCCACTGGACAGCCCAAGATGAAAGTATAACCTATTAAAATGTTGAATTAAAAAAAAGCCAAAATAAAAACATGCAAATAAAATCCAAGGCAACAAAGTCATTCTTAAAGGCTTCATGCTGCAGCTCATCGATGTCCTTCAGGAGCATAACATACTTGGAGGACAGTAGAGAAGGGAATTCTGGGCCACAGGCACTTATGGGGAACTTGTTGTGCTAGTCAGCTTTTCTTGCTGGCACAGAATTAGCAATTGAATATACAGAAATACACTTTCACACAATGCAAAGAAAGGTTACCTCAACACTTCCCTTCTCTTGGTTTGGTCTGGAGAAGTTGAGTCTACAGACCTGTTTGTAGGTGAAGGACCTCAGTGCCCCCCCATTCTCCCCACATGCTTTTAATTCTCCCTTCTCCTGTTCCACAGGGCATGGATGCTTGACTGTTGTTCTCTAGTGAATCCCAAGAGAAGAGACCTGTTCCCAGATCCTGGGGCCTTCAGAAAGTCACACATACTGTGTTAAAGCATTTGTCCACTGGATGAACTTGTTCCCCAAGAGGATACTTGTCTCTGCTTGTGTCCTTGTGACTCCATCACCTGAAAGATATAACTTGAGGGAAGATTTACTGTGCCTCTTCTCCCAGTGTTTCAGTCTATCCTGCTGAGGAAGCAGTCTGTGACGGCCTTCATAGTGGCAGCAGGAGTGTGCACAGAGGCTGGCACCATGGTGAGGCAGGGAGCAGAGATGGTTGAAAAGGAACTGGAGACTGGTGATAACCTCAAAGGCTCACCGAGAGGGTCTGCTCACTCTGGCCAATCCTGACCTTCCAAAGGCTCCACAGCATCCCCTTCCCACTCCACAATGGCGCCACTGTCTGGGGAAAGTGTTCCAGCGAGTGTGGAAGTCACTTTGGATCTAACCCTCTGGAGGATGTGGGTGGCGGTGACTGATGTCACTATTGCTCCATTTTTACTTCCTCTGTCATTCGAATCCCACACTATTTACAAGAAGCAGATGTGTCTGGGTCAGGTGATGTTCTTTACCAGCATCAAAGCCCTTTGATTTCCACCTTTCTAAGCTGCCACGCTCAGCCCTTTTGGAGACCCATCGTACAACAAATATTTGAGGAGTGCTTATTTTATTCAAGGCACAGAGGTTTAAAGGAAAAGAAACATCATGCCTCTGACCCCCAAATCCCTTTCCACCTCTAACATCCTTTGGTTCTGAGATGAAAACCCCACTGGGTTGGCCGCCTGCCTGCAGCTCTCACTGAAGTGCAGCATGGGAATCCCAGCAGCTGGCCACGGTTCTGTCTCCCGGAAAGCGTGACTTTCCGTGTAAGACCTATTGGTCAAAAGATGCACCTGGTCTAAGATGCAGGGCCACTCAAGGATGACGGCGCAGGCTACAGAGCTGTGTCCTCGCTGCAGGAGTTTCTGAGAGGGGAGCTGGGACCCCAGTGCCAATTGGCTGCGGTCCCTTCAAGAGCTCAGCTGGGGATACAAGTGGGAATCTCAGGACATCTGGTCCCTCCATAGGCCCAGGTCAAACCTCAGTATCCCTTCCTTCTTGTGGTCTGACTGGAAACCCAAGGCATCACTCTCAGTAGACTTTAAGTGCAGGCCAATCCCAGTAGGGCCTGTGATTTTAACCAGAAGAGAAACCATACTGGCCCCCACACATACACACAGTTGAACCTGCCTGCACACACAGAAACTCCGTTTTCAGAGGTGGTATGATGCTACCAGGTTACTCCATGACACGGGAGTAGCTTCGTTCATTGGTACGACATGTTTGAGAAGTTGTTTCTCAGTGAGGGAAGAATTGAGTTCCACATTATTGTTTGGAAATTAAGTGGTGCCAAATGTCCATTTGGAAGGCTTTGTCCCTGGCCTTTGCTGGTATTCCAGTTAGAACTGCCAGGAGTGGGGTCACTGGGAGACAAGACTCTTGCTCTGACCACCAGGAGGTGGTCACACTTCCTTGACCTTCTTGCATCATGTTCTCTACCACCATGGGGCCCAAGTACTGAGCCAAGTAGCCATGGACCGAACCTTTTAAACCCCTACCAAAATAAACCTTTCCTTCTTTTAACTATCATTTTCCAGGAATTTTGTCACGGGGATGAAGGACTGTGACATGGTCCTTTTGAAGGAGGTCACCACACTGGAATATTATGTACTCTGGAAAAGTGTACCCATTTCAAGGTATGTGCAAGGAATTGTGATGCAATGTTAAGCAGAGGTAGCAAGAGACCAAATTATACACACACACACCTATTTATACAGGTATATACATCTCCTTTCTGCTGACAGTGGTATTTAAGACCCACTAGTGACCTGATATTTTAGCATACACATTGAAACAGCTAGTAGGTACGTTCTGATTTCAGAAAACTTAAAGTATGAAAAAACATTTTTAAAAGAAATGTAAGCATGAATTTACCACAAAAACACATAGGGATACTTGGAACTATGGAAACACATAGGGATATTCGGAACTACAGAAACACATAGTGATACTTGGAACTACGCACACATGAGATGGACCAGGGACCCTTTAGACAGTAATTGTAACTATTAGAGGTAAATACTTTAATTTTTTGTACCTGCATCAAGGTTACTTAATTTTGTCACTGATGGGTGTGCACCATGCATACTAATCCCACTCATCAGAAAGAAACTTTGCCTGTAGAACATTGAAATCATATGCAAGGAAAGTACACACACCGTTTGATTCACCCTCTGTGGCTCCTATTCCCCCAGCCCAACATTGCTTTTAGCTCTTCTTCATTTCCCTGTGTGTCCCCTCTGGCCCTAAGAACAATTTCACTTTCCATTTTCTATGGACCTGAAAAAACAAAGACTCCCATAATGCTACTCTGCACCCTGCTCCAGGACAGCAGTATGGCCATGGTTTTAACCAGGGTCTGCAGGGAAAAAAACAGTAGAGTCCATTAGTGTGGATCCCAGGGTCATGCCTAAGACTTCAGACCCCATTCAGGACTGTAAATGGGGAATTGCGTGCAATGGACAAGGACATTTGGGACACACACTAAAGACTCGGTGCTTTCTCAAAAGCTCAAAACTATTATCCTCACTGTGTGCACACAAAACACTAAGCCATCACTAAAATCGCAAATGTGAGGACCAGACCAAATGTTTAACTTGGTTGTTTGTGTACTTGTGTAAGGAGTTGTGGGTTTTGTTGAGAAGGACATGGTGGGGGGTTAATTACCTGTTGCAATTCCCCATGAAGCCCGACCCAGTGTCCTGTTCTCCACCTCCTCCTTCCCAGCATGCACCTCACCTGTCCATTAGCCAATTTTGTCACTTAGATGTCTAGAGTATGCTCCACACCTGTCTGTCTTCCTCATCTCCCTGTCACAGAGTCACCAGCATTTTCCCTGGAGGATGCTGACAACAGTCTCTTAGCTGGCCATTAGGCATTTTCTCTTGACCCTCCTTGGTTCTCTTTATCCCTTTAAAGAATTCTCATGAGCACCTGATAAAAGCTATCCCTGATGGCCACAGGTAGGTTGCTCAAGCTCCAGTGGCTGGCCTCACACTAATCTGTACACGGGCAGCACAAATTGAACTCTGGGTTCTTAAAAACAAAAATAAAAAGAGGGTATGAAGTTTAGAGGAAGGTGAGGTAAGGGCACCAGGGGAATTGGGGAGAGATGGTGAGGAGAGATAGGATGACTATAAATTGTATAAATGTGTGACAATTTCAAGGTATAAAATATGTTATTCTTTTAGAAGCCACCCTTTTTCTCCTGCCTTCCTATTACCATTTTTATAGTCTTTGCTGCATGTACAGTGTTTGAAAAGAACCTTCAGACATGCTTGTCTGCCATTTTTTCTCTCTCTCCTTCCTTATCTCCATTTTTCATCCTGGGGTCTCAGGACTACATTCGATGTGGTAGTTTTCAGTGCCTATTGAAGATAGTGTTAAGTCAGGCTGGGCTCCAACACTCCTGACCATGTAGTCTTGAGGAGGGCTGGCCTGTGACTCCTCAGATGTGTCAGTCACTGATCAAACCTCTATTTTGCATGCTCCTTTCCCCCAACCTGTGTGCTATGGGCTTACTGTCATCCATACCTTGTGGGAGGTCAGAGTGGAAAGTTGGTGAAGGAGAGACTAGAGCAGGGGTCAGGATCTGCTCAGGACCACCCTTCACGAGGATCAGGGGCTTTGAAAAGATCCAGAGAGTTTCATGCCATCACAAATTGTTTCTAACAAAATTCGTCATCCCCTGTAATCAGTTCATTTTTCAGACATTAAACAAACTACATTAAAATGCCTTGCCCCCAAGAGTAAAACTTGCTGAAAAAAAGACCTCACACACACTTTGAGACACGTTCATGGGACTGACTGGTTCTCTCCTACAGAGGGAAGAAGTGTGCCTTGCTTCCCTCTTGCTGTCTCCTTCATCTGAGAACTAACATACAGCACCTGCTTGGATCACAGATTTTGATCTCAAATTCCCTTCTTGGTGAGATTTCCTGACTCTTGGGCTTGTTGCTCACTGCCTCAGCTAGACTGTCTCACTCCCAGGAAGACACCGGAGTGAAGGATGAAGCTCCTCAGATCCCTCTGCCTCAGACTCTTTTGTGTCTTCACAGCCACATCCTTCAAGTTACCATGTTGGGTACCATACAAAGAAAAGAGGTTTGTTTGGTTCTAGACATTGGTGACTGCAAAGGGCAAACTCTAGGGCTTCTAACTGCATCCATTGCATGAGCCTGTGCACAGCAGCTCACATGCTGGGATAGGATGCCATAGATGGAGGGAAAGGAGGGATGGGTGTTCATGCTGCCTGTTTTAGGGCATCCATTGCTGTGATGAAACACCACAGTCAACACCAACGTGGGGAGATCACATGTGAGGGGTCGTGATTGCTTCAGTTTATAACCTGTCATCTAGGGAAGTCTGGGCAGGAACTCAAGGCAGAAAGCAAGAGGCAGAGGCCATGAAGGACGGTTGCTTCTTGACTTGCTCCTCAAGGTTTACTCAGCCTGCTTTCTTATAGTACCCAGGGCCACCAGACCAGAGGTAGCGCTACCCACAGCGAACCTAACTCTCCCACACCCACCACCAATCAAGAAGTTGCACCACAGGCTTTCCCAATCCAATCTTTTTGGGAGCATTTTCTCAATTGAGGTTCCCTCTTCTCAAATAATTCTAGCTTGTGTCAAATTGACATCGAGCTAGCCAACACATCCCCTTTATGAAAGTTTTTTTCTCCAATCTGTACCCCAGACTGGCTCGGAACGTCCTACACAGGCCCAAGGCTAGACTCAAATTCATGGTAGTCCCTTTGCCTCAATCTCCTGGTTGTCAAGATTACAGTCTTGAGCCATCATGCCTGGCTTTAACCTTCTCTTCTCAGGGTAACCTATTCTCCTGGGAACTAGTTCTCTCCTGGGAGACCTACCTCACTCCAAGAATGCAGCAGTCGTCTGTTATGAGGGAGGGTTACTTCCCACTCCTGTCAAAGGTCTATCATCTTTCAATAATGCTTTACTGGGGACCTGGGCCATGAATGTTTAGGTATGAGCCATATGTGAATCCTATCACCCTTCTAGAAGGAAGTTACTGTAGATGAACCAGGGATAACCCCTCAGTTCCTTTGTGTATGCTGCTTTCTCTTAGAGACAGCAGTGCAGATACATTCAAGAACAAGCCCCAAGGTGACCTATGGTTTTTAACTGAATCTGAAATCACCCTTGGGAGGAACTTCACTGGGAAGTTACTGTAACAAAGGCATGGTGGCCTGGTGGTACAGGCTCTGGGAGCATCTCCCAGCGTACAGAGAAGATCTGTGACCCAGGAGAGAAACACAGGAGGTGGGGGCAGTCAGGGGACCGTCATCTGTCTTTCCTTAGTATGTTTGTGTCTATGTGTTCATGTGAGTACGCACACATGAAACCAGACTCTGATGTCATGGATCTTCTCTGGTGTTCTCACCTAGCTCTGCCTCACAGGCAGGCACCAGAGGGCCTGGCTTCTATCTGAGTGTTGGAGATCAAACTCACGTCCTAATGCTTGCATGACACATGTTTGATTGGCTGAGTCCTCTCTCTAGCCTGGATGCCCTGCCCCTGTGGTCCTGGGAACTTGGGGACTTAGGACTCGGAGCATTTGATGTATGAATACCGGGTAGTTTAACTCCAGGGAATTCTGGAAGGAGCTTCCATTCACACTTACTGATTTGGAGGAACTTCCAGAACATTCCAGTAGGTGAGCCAGGAACCCTCTTTGTTCTCATTGTGCACCTAAGGCCCCTGAGGGGCAGAGGTAGGGCAGTACCAGCCAGTGACTTCTTGCTTTCCTCTGATGTTACAATGCTTGGTAGTACGATTCCCATCTCTCTCTCTCCCAGCTGACATCTGCATCCGCCACATGCGTGAAATATTTAAACCTCTCCTAAGGAGCATTGTGTCACTTAGAAGTCAATTTATTTGAATCTAATCTTGATCTGCCATGTTTTTTTTCCCTGGGCCAGTACCATCAAGGAAGACCCTTGGCATGTAAGAGAAACTAGAAGCAGAACATTTATTTTTAGTGGTTCTCCCACGACTGGCAGTTTCCAACACTGAACTCACACACACCATGAACTACAACTGGTCCTCAGAAATGATTGCCGGCGTACTGTGGGAGGCATGCAGATGGGTGCCAGTCAAACCACCAGTGTAAAGTTATTAGGGGCCCTTAAACTGTGGCAAGCATGAGGCATGGCCTGGATGATCAAGCTTCCCAGCCAACAGCAGAGGAGAGGCTGGGACCCCAGGAGCTGTCAGTCTGGGTGTTTCAATAGCATCAGTCTTAAAAGGTGCAATGCTGTAGTCTCTTCCTGGGCTTGGACACTGTTCACATCCCGCAGCTTGTTTTAGGGTAGGAATATTCCAGAAACACAAAAAGTGGCTGAACCTTGCTTTTCATTAGGCACAGCTAGGGAGCCCCCCTGAGTCCAAGCCCAGTCTTGGAGTCCTCATAGTGGTTGTAAAGCCCTGTGAGCAGTGAGCTCAGGAAGCACATGCTAGCTCCTGCTGCTAGACCCAGGACTGACATTACATCAGCCATGCCCAGAACAGGAGTACATCTACAGCTCTGTCCTAAAGGCTCGAGGTCTCACCTGACAGACTAGCAGTGATGAGCTCAGAACACGGGCCTGATTGTTCTGAAGGCTGAACTTCTTTCCCAACTTTCCAACACTTGCCTCTAGAGAAGGGCACTAGCTGTCCCACCTTGAAAGCATTCTGTGAGTGACCGTGTTTCTGACATCCTTGCAGAGAAGATGGGACCTGATATTTCTTATAAGTAAAAACATATTTTTTCATGGCTTGAGCTTGAGCAGTGACAGAAGACAGAGAGGACTTCAAAACTCATCGCAGGTGGATTCTGGCTGTGTGGCATCTGACAATCTGTGCCTTAGTTTGTGAATCTGGAAAATGGGTACAGTACTGCTCATGGCTAACTAAGAAGTGATGAGCTCTTTTGTAGGATGCACTCCGAACTTTCATAGGTAGTAGGAAGTGTCGATGCTGTGTCTATGGTAGGTCTCCTTTGGGATACTAGATTGGATGTCCCCTCCTTTAGAGGCATATGGAGAACATATTGCCCTTGTGGTCAGTCACTCTTAGACATTCAAGTGGTGACCCATCAATCAATGTAGTGGAGGACTTGCTTTAATGGTGTCTCTCTTTCCTTGGTGGGCCGTGAAGCTACTTGTTGCAAGTGGAACCAGTAGTAAGGTGGGCCTTCCCTTGCCTGAACCTCTGAGATAGTGTGTGGAAGAAAACTTATCCTGGCCCTGCAGGACCAAACATGGAAGGCTGAGGTTCTTCTTCCATGATCTAAGCTACCAGAAATGACTGCCGCAGTCTAACCCAGGGCTATAACTCTTAAACAATGCCCTTTCTAATAACCCCAGATCTCTCCATATGTCACACTCCTTTCTTCGTGTAGGACACAGGGTGTGGACACCCTGCTCTTCTCTCTCTTCCTCTCCCTCACTAAGCTGCAGCTCAGTCTGCTCTATCCTATTTATGACTTCCCCCTTTTGTTTTATTCAGGACAGGGTTTCTCTGTGTAGCCCTAGCTGTCCTGGAACTCACTCTGTAGACCAGGCTGACCTCGAACTTACAAAGATCTGTCTGCCTCTACACCCCCTCTCCCTGCCAAATGCTGGGATTTAAAGGTGTGTGCCACTCCAGCCTGGCTTATTTACTCCTCTTATTCCCTGTTCCCTCACTGCTGAGGTCTGAGCAGGCTCAGTGAAGCCAGCGTGAAGGTAGTGATGAACCAGGAAGAGTGGGGTATTTGGAGCCCAAGCAGCCTTGGTCGCCCAGCCTGCACATCAGAAATGTTCCTCCCAGCCTGACTGGAGCTATAAGCTCCAACACAGACACTCTACTATCCACCATACTTCCAAGACAATGGAGTGGGGGTTTGAAACTCAGCCTCATCTTAGAATCTGATAAATCTTCACCCCTCTAAAGGGATTAGGAGCTAAGCGTAGTGTTTTCCACACTCTTGTATTAAACGGAGCTTGAAGGAATGTTCACATCTCTCTACTGTGCAGAGGGGTAAACTGAGGAGCTGGAAGGAAGGGAACTGGCTTGGTGGTGCTCTGGGGCAGCAATATACAAGAGATCACAGTCCTGCTGTCACATAAGCCTGGAGCCCAGAGGCCATTACAGGAGGCTTGTCTGGGATCTGAGATGAGCTTGGCTTAGTAGTTTGAGCAAGGAAGCAGCTCCCATTGATCTGGATACTACGTCTACTATGGCTCCTCCTGCCAAAGACAAGACTCAGAGTGTTCTGATGGCCCTGAGCATTCTGTATACTCAGAACAGTCCCTTGCCTTCTCCCCAGCTACTAGATCTCTGTGCAAGCTCTGAGGCTAGCACAGAAAAACAGAACCCAAATCTCAAGCATAGAGATAGGAGCCGGTGAGATGGCTCAGTGGGTAAAGTACTTGCAGGGCAAGCATGGGAACTGGTGTCCACATTAAGCCAGGGATTGTGGTTTATGCCTGTAACTCTGGTACTGGTAAAGCTGCAACAGGAGGATTCTGGGGTCTTGATAGTCAGCAGTTTAGCTACAATAGTGAGCTCCAAATTCAGCAAGAGACCTTGTCTCAGAAACAAATAGTTGTGATGACACTCAATGTGAATCTCTGATCTCCACATAGGCCCACACATTTGTAAACACATGTGTATACATAGACACACAATCTTACACACACACACACACACACACACACACACACCAATAATAAAAAGACTGTGGAAGGAGAAGCCATAAAAGTATCAAAGGATGGGTATACTGTGTGTCTCTTCTTGTCTTTCTACCAAAGTCACAAGATTGAAAGAAAACCTGGCTGTGATGGGACTCCTGTTACCTTCCCATGGTGGTCCTTGTATCTTAGATGCTGTCTGATGGGTCTTCCTCTCATGGATGCCTATCTGGGATAAGCTGAGCTTGAACCTCTTTGCCCCTTAGCAGCTTCTCCAGTTTGAGAGGCTTTTGGGAGCCTTCTCCTGATGAGGCGAGGGTAGTCTCTGTGAACATGGTATCTGTGGAGCTGGCAGCCATAGTCCTGGCTGCTGGTGTGTAGGTCAGGTGACCCACGTGTCCTGTTTTGGCCTTCTTCAGTTTAGGCACTGAAACTGTCCTCATCAAATCAGGATACTTGGATATCCTGTGGCCAGCTTGGGTAGCCCTGGTCTCACCACTCCACCTTCTTAGACCCACCCACTTGTCAGGGCTGGTACCACTTCAGGAGCAAAGGCTGCTGTGGACAAGCAAAAACAAAGGAGACCTTGGCACAGACTGGCACAACATCACTTCTTCCCATTGGCCAGACATCTCCAGTCTCAATTTAATCTCATCCCTTCAGAGCAGGCTGCTCCAGTCTTTCTGGATCTTCACTTGGGTATCTTGTCCATTGTCCAAAACAAGCTGCAGAGCTGAGCCCCGAGTTAAGAGGTATGGAAACTATTCTGCTTCATACGGACCATGGCAGGGACGTGGAAATGGCGAGGAATGACTTGGGCCAGTCATCCAAATCCAGCCCACAGGCTCTCCCCCCAACCCCCGCCCCTAAGCTCCCTCCACATAGATTCTAGCCGTGGGTGATGTCACCTTCCTGTCTCCTGACTCTCCCCAGTGAAACCTGGTCCTGGGACCTGACCCTGGCTCAGCTTCCCCACCCAGTTCCTTCAGCACACATGCACTCAAACTTTCCCTAGTCCTTGCTGCCTCCTCTTCCTCTTCTTTCTCCTCTTCCTCTTCCTTTTTCCCCTCTCCTTCCTCCTCCCCTTTCTCTTCTTCTTCCTTCATCCTGCTGAAGCATCTGGAAAGGGAGGGACGACCTGGCCTCAGTCTCTTCACCAGACTATTCTGTTGCCAAGGACATCTCCCCATACCAGACTCTGCCTTCCCCCTGCCTGGCAGAGTCTGCCTCCTCCCTGCCTGGCTAGTCCTGCTGGTCTAGCATAGCGCCTGTCACCTCGAGCCCTGTGGTCTGGCTGCAGTTTCCATGCATCTATAACCCAGACATCAGCTGAAGCCTTTGGGCCCTAACTATTTAGGCAGGCATGGGTTTAGCTTTTAATTCTAAGCTCTGAAAAAGCCAACAGATCTCTGCCCTTAACTACCTCCTACTCCTAGAGGGATCCTGGACACCTCTCTAGACTGAGCCTGTGACCAAGGAGCTCAGTGTCTACTGGTGCGTAATAAATATCAGAATTCTATAGAGGCCATCAAGGGAAGGACTGGCTAACATTACAAAACTCCAAATCTCACAGCCCATAAGACACCTCCAGCTCTGTTTTCTCACCCCTCCCTTCCTCTCCTTCCTGGCTTCCTCCCACAAGGTCCACCCTGCAACTCCTATTGGGTCCATCTGCTGCCTCATGAACCAGTGTGAGTCTTAGCTTCAGAGTCAGGAGGAATTGAGGGAAATGATTTCCTCATCTCATTCCACATCAATTACTTCTGACCATGCCTTAGGTCCCAGGGCCATGTCTGTCCCCAGCCACCCAGCAAGCTTCTGGGCTCTGGTTCCACTTTAGGAAAGCACAAAGCATTAGCAGACCTTCAGGGGAAAGAATTAAAAAAGAGTCTCATCTCTTTAAAGATTATGCAGCTGACTCACACTGCATCCTGAAGTTTATGGCACTGTCTCCACAACACAGTGTGGGGGATGGGATTGTAATTGGCTGACACCCACCAACCTGGCTCCCAAGGCCCACCCACAGTTAGCCCCTAGCCCTGATCCACAGACTTGGAAGGCAGTAGAGTTCAGACTCTGAAACCTCTTGGAGCCTGGCTATCCCTTCAGAAGCTGACCCTGCCTGACAAGTCGTGCATCCTGTCAGAACCCTGCTCCTTATGGGGTAGTCCCCACTGGCTGGGAACATTCAGGAAAATACATGAACCAGGAACAGAGTAGGATTCAGGATCCTCTGAGCCATGCTACCCTAGGGGAAGATACCAGCTCCCTATTGGTTGAGCTCAAGAAATGCCAGCTGATTTCAACACACCCCTCAGTAAGTCCCTAATTAGGAAGGCAAGACACTGTCACAGGAGACACATGTCTCATCTCTGTGCCAATGCAATGGGTTTCTGGATAAGCCCAGCTGATGGCACATGCTTCCTTCCCTGGCACAAACAAGCATGGAGAACGGATACTACTGCCCACTCCTCAGGCTGTGGGCCTCAGATCAGTCAGGGAGCCTGGAAACTGCAGCAGAAGGGCAGAAAGGTTCTGCAGCTGTGTTAAGGTCAGGGACAGAGGCTTGGGCTCAGCAGAGAAAGCCAAGTGCCTGGTCCAGCTGCTACCGCTGTGAGCTGGGCTGCATGCTGGAGGCAGACAGTGCAGGGCCAGCCAGCCTTCCAATGCTGCCTGGGCCAGACTGACAGTCTGCAGCTTGCCCTGCCTCGACCCCTCCCCACCACAAGCTTGCTCTCTCTGCCTCCACCAATGCCTCTTCTTTCTACTCTTTCTCCTTCTACCTTTCTTCTCTTCTCTAGGTCCATCCACCTTTTCTGCCTTAACCCATCTCCCTCTTACATTTTTCCCCTTATTCTATTTTTCAGCCTTTCTCTATCTCTGTCCTGAGTCAAAGTTCAGGGGAATAGGAGCGAATGAAGCAGAGTCCTAAAGGAATCCCAAATCAAATCAAGCAGGAACCTGCTGTGGTTCATGACCCTACTCTCAAGTTCATTTTAATCCCCAACCCACAGTGCAATGCCACTGAGGGGTGGGGCCTTTAGAGGGTGATGTGGTGGTAAGGGAAGACCTCATGAATGAGGTTGTTACCATTAGAAAAGAGGTTTTGGGGAGAGGATTGACTGCCCCCGTCACCGATGGGAATTTGCAGAAGGTACTGTCTGTAATGCCAGAACTGAATCTTCTGCAGACATGGAGTCCGCCAAGGGAACCAGCTCTGCTTGGTGCCCCGGACAAGGGAAGCCCCACAGTATCAGGTTCACATTGGCACTCAAAAAACCTTCTTTTGGGCCCTTTCCCTGATTTGGCAGGGCTCCAGTGCATAAGCACAGATGGGGTTTGGGATCTGTGGCTTACCCTGATGTTCCCTGTGTCCAGAGGTGGCCCAAGCAGAGGGACAGGATGGAAGACAGGCGCAAGCAAACTGTACTCCCTGGAGGGCAAAGTCGGGGCTGAGTCTGGGATGCCCGTCAGTCGCCTGTCACTATAACAGATTACCCTAGACAATCAGTTTAGCAAAGAAAAGGGTTATTCCAGTTCATGTTTTCACAGCAAGAGTGAGTGGCAGAGGAAGCTTTTCACCTCACGGTGGCTAGGAAGTGAACGGGGGAGTGGGGCGATACACACACTCAGTGGTATGAATTCTTCCAGAAGACCCCGCATTTTGAAAATTATACCACTTCCTAATAGTAGCACAGTAGGATGAGAAATAAGCCTTCTCCACACAGGTCTCTGGAGGAGAGTCTACATCCAGCCTGTCACTGTTTGAATATAAACACTTACCCCAAAGGCTCATGCATGAAGGTCCTGGTGACACCCAGACAACGCTGGGTGTCCTTCTCCCTCAGTAGTTGTATCTAAAGCTGCAAGGACCACCAGGAGGTGAGATCTGACTGGAAGAAGCAGGTCACTGCAGGTGCACTCTTGAAAGGCCTGTCTCATCTTCAGTTCCTTCTCTGTCTGCTTCCTAGCTGGAATGAGGTGAGTGGCTTTCCTGCCAAGGCTCCCACTATATATTATCCCTGTGCACCAGCCCTCAGCCCCCAAAAGTGGCCATGTGATCACGGACTGATACCTCTGCTATAGTGAGCAAAAATCTCTCCTTTTTAATTTTGGTTTTATAAAGCACTTTGTCACTGTGAGGAAAACTATCTATATACCATTAGTATGCATATTTCTTGACCAAGAGAGGCAGAAAGACTTCCAGAAGCTTCATCTGAGAAGCACGCGGTATTTGCTTCAGCCTAAGGACAAGGGGAGGAAGTGAGCATGGCAGGAGACAAAACTAGGAAGGGGCAGGATATTGTCCCATGTGGCTGAAAAAGGATTCTGAAGGGAAGCCACGGAGAATTCAGGAAGGGGGCGGAGGCCCTTGTCCCTCTGTGAGTCAGGGAGAATGACCCTCTCCTTGGCTCTCACTGTCGGAGGAGAAGGGGAGTTTAAAAAGAAACGGTTTAGACATTCTACAAGCATAAGTAGAAAGAACATCAACTCAGCTCTCCCTAAAGAACATCAACTCAGTTGTCCACAAGACTCATCAAGTTCCCCAGTTACAGGACAGCTTCCTTCATGGAGGTTTGCATGAACCACATGGCAGGCTCAGCTTCTAAATGAAGAACACAGCTTTATTTGAAAATGACTTTTCCCATAATTCAGAGAGGAGACGGCAGCTATGAGGGTGAGGTTTTGGATGTCAGTGAAGGAGGAGGTGAAAGAGACACCTTTGGGGTAGAAAGTCTCCCTTCGGGGCTTCCCACGAGCCTGCCCTAAGTGCCTATGCTTTCCTCAGTATCTGCCCAGTGCCTCTTGCTCTGCCTGCTCCAAATGAGCTTCACACAAGAAGAACTGACTTGTTGCATCACTGAGGCAACCAAGAGAAGGTAGCTGCCTATGGTTGTAGAACTTGCTAGAGCCTAGTCGTGTGCATGTAAGTATCTTCCACCACCAGGGAGACGGTGCTTCTCATTCCCTTTGGAATCAACTTCTGGATCCCTGGAAATAGAGAGAACCTGAATATGAATGCTATGCACACAAGGAGAGGCTTGGGAATCTATTCACAGGCAGAGCGTGATTGGAGCACTGCTACCAACGGCTGGTGCACTGTCATTCTGAGGGCAGGACCCGGGAAGCTCCTGGAAAGCCTCTAGAGTGGGTGCTGGAATTCAAAATAGAACATGTTCATGACCCCTCAGCTTAGACACCTTCCCTGTGAGGATAGACACTACAACTTGCTTTCCAAATGAAGAAATGTAGGCTAAGGGAGGCAGGGGTCGAGGGTGAATTCTGCACTCAGGCTGAACCTGTGCCCTTAGGCTTACATCTTGCCCTGATCCTGTTCGACATGGTGGTAGTGGATTCCTCCTTATTCATTGTACAAATGATGTGGGCATGAATGGCATGTGTGTTCTTTCAGCGCACACACACACACACACACATAGGCACAAACTAACACACAAGCATTCACACATACACATGTACTTGCAGATGCACATGTGTATACAGAAGCACTCACGCATGCACATACAAAATGCACATGTGTACCTGCATTCACGTACACATCTAGACACACTGATGTACATATGTGCATGTCACATAAACACATAATGTAAATGTGCACAGGGTTTTAAAAATCTCCACTGGCTCTCCTCACCCCGTGTTGCACAGAACATTAGTAGATTGGAGCAGTCACTAATCCCTTTCCTTTGGAGGCTTGCAAATGACAGCCTCAGTCTCCATCATTGCCATGGCTAAACCCCAGGGCTCTCCCTGGTGCTTGAAGAAGAGTCAGGCTGACCCACTTTCTCTAGCTAGTGCCTGTCTCCAGGCTGCTCTGGCTGTGAAGCTGTCAGTCTGGTAAATATCACAGGCTCAGTAGGGCAGGTTCTTGCTTCCCAGGCTGCTCTTCTGTGCCTGCCCAGCCTGGCTGATCAAACCAAGCCCCAGGGTCCTGCCCTACATGCTATCAGCTGCCCTTATATAGATGGGGTTTGTCCAACCAGCATGCCAGCATCCACAGATGCCCCCCAAATGCATTGAGGACACCCAGCCCCTCAACAGTGTTTCCTAAATGCCCAGCTGTGCCAGGTGTAACAGAGCCTTCTCCAGATACAGGTTTTGCCCTTTGGGAAAGGAAACGGCCAGAAACCAGAAGGCTGCAGCAGAAGGGGAACCAAGAGTTCTCTGAGTACAGAGGAGGGAACAACTCATTCTGCACAGAGGTGCAGGGAGGCCTCTAAAATGCTTTAGAGTTTGAGCTAGAATTCAAATTAGAACATGCTGCTTCTAGAATGAAGGGAGGGCATCTAAGGGAAACAAACAGCATTGGCTAAGGCTGGACACAGCAGAGAGGCCGTGAAGGAGAAATGGCTAGAAGGAGATGAAGCCAAGCCCTCACATGCTATGGTTCAGTTTTGGGGACACTTTTGTCTTCCAGGTATAGGTCAGAAGTTTTAGAAAGAAGCCTGCAGTGTGTAGACCACCCATCCACTGTCTCTAGTCTTACCCTGTGCTGTGGTGCTAGCATACATCTCAGCTTTCCTCTTTCCGAGAGATCACCCCTCTACCCCACCCCATCATAGCTCCTCTCCTCCCCTTCCTAGAATTCTATTTCCCATCATGCGCAGAGGACCTTCTAGCAAATATCAAACCGTGGTCATGAGGAATGTTGGTAGCAACACTTTTCCTAGGGTCACTGGGGCTGGAGAGAGGGGAAGAACTCAGTATCACCCAGTGCCTTGGGGCCCAAAGTCAGTTTGCAGGAGGAACTGACTTGGAGGCAGACTTTGACCTATGGCCTCAAGCTTCCTGAAGCCAAGGTGGATGAAGAGCAGCAGAGTGTGCCTCTCTATAGCTGGGGGGATGCCTAAGACTCCAGGTCATTTCTGAAGAGGTGAGGTACCTGTGAGCCTGGAGCTGGAGTGCTCGCTCTAAAGGACACTGTGGTTTTGTAGGCCATGGACCTCTGTGGACATGACTGTACAGAACAGAAGGGACTGGGCTGGGGTAGGTAGCCAAAGTTGTACTCTTGGTGTTGGGAGACTAGCATCACTTACCTACAGTTACTGCTCTCTGGGTGCTCCAAGGTGGGCCTCTCTTGTTCTGTGATGCAGGTGGCACAGTCCTCATGAATCTTGTTTATCCTGAGGAGTGGAAAATCCAACTGAACTAGAAGATGCCTGTAGGGGAAACCAGTGGGACACAAGGCTTAGCGTCTTTCCCCGTACAGTAAGTCGCTGGCTCCAGGCAGCCACTTCCCACCTCTGCTTCCTGTCACCAGGAGTTAGCCTTGCCTACATTAGTGTTTAATGTTCATGCAACCCCTCATTTACGATGTTTTCCTTACAATTTCTCGGTCTCCCAATGGTGCAAAATCAATACCCATTCGGCAAGGATGGTGATTCTGAAAATTTGAACTTTGATGTCTTCTTAGGCTGTCCAACTTCTCCACAGAGAGGGGGCGCAGTAAATACTTTCTGTGTTTTCCAAACTAAAAACTCCCCTCTCACACTGGGCATGGTGGTGCATGCCATTAATGCCAGCACTCAGGAGGTAGAGGCAGGGGGGTCTGAGTTCAAGGCCAGCCTCATCTGTAGAGTGACTGCCAGGACAGTCTCTGGATATTCAGAGAAACCATGTCTCAGAAAACCAAACCAAACAAATCAAACCAAACCAAACCAAACCTTCTTTCTCCGCACTTTAAAAAGATCATGGGTGTAGAGAGGTGACTAGGCTATGCAAGTCATACAGATTGTCAACAGAACAGTTTAGCTCCAGGTCCCTTATTCCTTCTGCTGGATCTTTCTATCTTTTTCCAGAGTTTTGCTTTCTCATGTCATTCTTTCAGGTGACAGTCAAAGGTGGCAGTCTGGAAGGGCACCATAGACACCCCTTTCTTATGAGGAACCAGAGGTAGACTTCACTGGGCATCCCAAATTTGAGCCTCTTAGAATCTTTGGTGTGAATAATTACCTACCATGGGAACTTTCTCCACATTTAAATATTAAAAGAGCCAGTTGCCCCTGTCTCCTTTCTCCAAGGACCCCCTTGGTTGCCAGTCCACGCTCTGCCCTGTGTGCTATACGAAATAGCAAGCTACAGTGGCATTAGGCTGTCAGTACTCATCAATCACTCTCAAAGTGGGAAAGCAGTACATGGTGACATTTGAAAAGGGTGGCTGTAGAACCCAGCCTGCATCCCCAACACTGACCAACTTCCTTCATTATTTCAGACTTAGTGGCACAGAAGGCCAGAACTGTAAAGAGACCCAGTGTGCACACCTGAATCTAAGAGGCTACCACCATCACCAGCATTCACATGCCAAGCAAAGAGGCGAGCACTGAGGAGAGTCTCAGCTCTCCCACTGCTATCTCATCTGCTCTGTGTTCCACCATGGGCACCTGCATCTCACCATGGGTACCTGCATCTCACCATGGGCACCTGCATCTCACCATGGGTACCTGCATCTCACCATGAATACCTGCATCTCACCATGGGTACCTGCATCTCACCATGGGTACCTGCATCTCACCATGGGCATCTGCATCCCACCATGGGTACCTGCATCTCACCATGAATACCTGCATCTCACCATGAATACCTGCATCTCACCATGGGTACCTGCATCTCACCATGGGTACCTGCATCTCACCATGGGCATCTGCATCCCACCATGGGTACCTGCATCTCACCATGAATACCTGCATCTCACCATGGGTACCTGCATCTCACCATGGGCATCTGCATCCCACCATGGATACCTGCATCTCACCATGGGTACCTGCATCTGGGTACCTGCATCTCACCATGGGTACCTGCATCTCACCATGGGTACCTGCATCTCACCATGGGCATCTGCATCCCACCATGGGTACCTGCATCTCACCATGAATACCTGCATCTCACCATGGGTACCTGCATCTCACCATGGGCATCTGCATCCCACCATGGATACCTGCATCTCACCATGGGTACCTGCATCTGGGTACCTGCATCTCACCATGGGTACCTGCATCTCACCATGGGTACCTGCATCTCACCATGGGTACCTGCATCTCACCATGAATACCTGCATCTCACCATGGGTACCTGCATCTCACCATGGGTACCTGCATCTCACCATGGGCATCTGCATCCCACCATGGGTACCTGCATCTCACCATGGGCATCTGCATCTCACCATGGGTACCTGCATCTCACCATGGGTACCTGCATCTCACCATGGGCATCTGCATCCCACCATGGGTACCTGCATCTCACCATGGGTACCTGCTTCTCACCATGAGTACCTGCATCTCACCATGGGCATCTGCATCTCACCATGGGTATCCAGAAGGAGATACTAGTAGCACCACATTCTTTCACCCAGAGCTTTGGATGCCTTCAGGGTAGAGCCCTAGCCAGCTGTTCTTTTTCTTCTCCCTCAGAGGTCCATTATCAGTCAGTGTATGGGGACAGGTAACTGAACCCACTCTCCCCAGTTTAAACAGTCAAGACTTCCATACAAGGACCTAGGGAACACCAGAGGAGAAGGCCAAGACCTAGGATACCACCCTGAAGACAGTTCCCTAATGACCTTGTCTCCATCATAGTCAGAAATCTGAGGCCTAGAATGCTCTCAAAGAATCACACAGTCCCTGCTGGGGACTGGACATCCGGTGCTGTTGCTCTAGCAATGGTCTCCAAGGCTGGGACAGAGCTGAGAGAAGAAATCTATAACCTCTGAGTTTTCTGTTTCCTCTAGAAAAGACACATCCCTTTTGCTATGTAAAATAGTATTCATCAGGACTTGCATTTAACCTAATATCAAGATTTATTTATTTTGTTCTTAAACTATGTCTTGGGCTATGAACCAGCAAGGGAGGTGAGGCGCAGGGCAGAGGTGTGGAGAATAGAACATCTGGACTCACACATCAAAGTCCTTCAAGAAACACAGATAGCCCAATAACTAAAAGCACAGGTCCCAGGGATGCTCATGCTGCATCCCTGATGACAAAGTTAGGGCTTGAATAACAGATGTCCTTCATATTTTGAATGCTTGGGTCCCCAGTCTGTGACACTATTTTGGGGAGACCCTGAAGACTTTGGAAAGTAGGATTTAGTTGTAGAGGTTTCCCTGGGTGTCTTGTCATTGGCTCTTCCCTTGTCTTCCTTGTCCTCTCCTCCTTCTTATTCACCATGATATGAGGAAATAGCCTTGCTCCACCATCATGACACTCTACCTCACCATGCCCAGAGTTTTACAGCCAAATATTCCTGGACTAAAACTGCTAAAACTGTGGTTTCCTCTTTAAGTTGTGCTCCCACATGGTCCAGAGAGCAACCTATAGTTGCTATGCTTTGGTTTCAATGCAAGTAGCAGATAGATAGGAGCAGCAGACAGACATCAAAGCATCATCAATATCCTGGAGCCTGGTTGGGGGAGGGAAATACCATCAAACAGGAAGCTGACAGCATCCAACAGAAATTGACTGGGAAATAGTGGCCAGCTGGAGCTGGTAAAGATGAGCTTCCACAGCTCCCGTTTCCACTGTAGGCATTTTCATCCCAGGAGATAATCGATGGTAACAGTTGTTGGAAACCACTTATCTTCTGACTGCCCTCAAGGGCTCACCACTCTTACCAGCTGTCTGCTTTCCCAACTCCCCACCACAGAGCAAGGATGGCAATCTGACCCAGTACAGGGGTTTTGAAGAACACTTGGCATAAACAGAACCTGGGTTTGTGAGAAAGGAATGGTGTCCTTGCTTCCAAAGTTGACTTTTAAGAAACTTAAAGAGCACATGACACTCTACCTCGCCAATGAAATTGTTTATGCTACCTTGGTGGCTTTCATGCAAAAGGAACCTACACACCTACTCTTCCTACATCTTGGTCTTTGCGTCTATGCAATGGTGATGAGAACAGCAGCCAGGAAATGCTTAGAAAAAAAACCTGAGCTGGAGGTATTCTTCCTAAATTCCCTGCCTTGTCACCAACACTGGTTGTATGAAGACTTGGGCTTGCTGTCTGAGTGAAGATCAATATTCCTCAGCCATTTCTCACTATTGATATTTGGGGCCCGCGTTAGTTACTGTGTCCTGTGGATGAACATCAGGTGAGAGCTGACTTCTGGAAAGAAGAGTCGGTTCTGGCTCACAGTTTGAAAGGGTACAGTCCATCATGCCAGAAACAATATCATGCATGGCCAAACAGCTCTCAGCTTTAACTCCTGACTTCTTCCCATCCTGACAAGATAAGACACACACCGTAGAGAGTAGAGCCTACTTTTTATTCAGCATAGAACCCCATCCATCCCATGAGATGAAGTCATCCATTATCAAGGTGGATCATTTCTCCAGTTAAACCTCTCTGAAAATACCCTCACAGATACACCTAGAGGCATGTGATTCCTAGGTAACTCCAAAGCTAGTCAGGATGAAAGTAAAGCTTGGCCATCACAGAGTCAGATGACCCATAGTTGCAAGAAGCTGCCTGTATTATATGACAGAAGGTCACATTCCTGCTTTCTACTCCCTACCTGCCAGTAACTTCCTCCTCTCTCTGAAACTAAAACTATCAGAAGCATCCCTAGACATTGTCAAATGTTCCCCAGTTGAGAATCACAGCTAAAGAAGGTAGAGGTAATTATATCTGTTCACAGTGCGACTATGAAGGCTAAATAAGACATAGAATGGGACAGTTATCATATCTAGACACCATTTGAGCTGCCCAATCCCCTGAATAGCAAAATCTGCTTAAAGCTACTTTAATTCCTATGAGTTGTTCAATGTTCCATCCCCTATATGGCTAAACACTCTTAGAGTTGGCATTTGGGGGTTATCTCTTGATCCAATTTCTCTTTGTGAAAAATGACTGCTGTTCCTATCTTTGTCTCTCTGTGCATTTGAGGTGGTCCCCAGTGTGGAAAACAGATTTGTTTTCTTTATTTCTTCCAAATTCCTATTCAAAGAAGTAGTTGGGCACACATCTGATCCCAAGGGTCACTTGGGCTTGAGTCTAGAGGTCTTAAAGTCCCCCATGCCAGTCATTGTTTGCTCTGACCCTCAAGGTCTCAGCCTATGTCCCAGTCTCAGGTTTCCCTTGGGCTAACAAGGTAGCACTCCTGCCAGCCATCCAGGCCATAAGTTATCCTTGAACAGGGGCCCCTCACAGCTGTTCTTTAAGAGAAATGAACTGGGAAATGGGGTGGGTACCCCCTCAAGCATTCTCCAAGTTCTCACTCAGTTACCAGCCCCAAGATATGCTGACTGCAATAAAACATGTCAGTTTTATGCCTACATGGATGAATCCCCAGGCAAGAAGGCAAATTTTTCCCATGATGGACACAAAGGAAAATTCCAAGGTAGAGTAACACATAGGAGCTAAAGCTGAACAGCCCACAGAAGCACCAGGGCTGGATAGAAGGCTCCTGTATTAGTATTCAGGAAGGACAGGGAAGAGAGACCACAAGAGGGGAAGCATGGTCAATCTTTCCACTTGAGGCATGAAGCTTAGAAAAGCGGATTCTCTGACCTCAGAAAGCAGAAAACTTCCACGAAAACCTTCATGAAGTGAACCCACATCCCCTGAGGTTGAAGGAGAAAGGCGGACAACAGAGAGAAACTCAGATTCTAAATCTATGCTGTGTGCAATAGAGCCCCCAAGCTGTACCTTCACTAGCAAGAGGCTCAGGGGAAGAATAGTGACAGCAGAACTTGCTCATACCTAGGGGAGACCCTATTGCCTTGCCAGTGCTGATAGGGAGACCTACATTGCTCTCACAGGACACAGTACTTTCAGAAGCCAGTGTTGGCATCCAAATAGTTAAGCAGGCAAGGAAAGAGGACAAGGACAAGGATTTCCTGCCATGTTCCAACAGGACATGGAAACAGAGACAAAGAGGATGGAAGAAGGACCATCTCGGTACAGCATTCTCTTTCAGTCCTTCAGAACTGAAATTGCCTATGAGTTTTTTACAGTGAAGTGTTTTCTGGAGTCTCTGGATCCCAAGTAGGATGTTTATCTGCCAGTGTTCATGTTTGAAGATGAGGCAAATACATCGGAAGCTGATAGATGGCTCTAGATGTAGAAGGACAATGCTTAAGGTCCAAAGGAATGGACCACACCACACTTAAACAGGCCTGTGGAGAAGTGAGTCTGAGGAAGCAAATGAACCTCCTTGCTTTTTACGATTGGAAAAATCTCTTAAGTTATAATTCAATAAGCACGGCATAAAGGGATAGTGTATGTAGTTACATGGCAGCCAGTGGAGGAGCTAAAAATATTCCATAAACCTTCCAAGTTATTGGAGAGGAAGCCAATACATAGTGCAAACCACAGAAGGCTAGAACACGAAGCGAGACTTCTCCAGGAAGCATTATGATTAGTGGATACTACATAAAATGATATTACAGGACTGAGGCCAAATTAGCCCTAATGTATCATCAAATATACTTGGATAACTTCATGTAGTATGTAAAAGATATTATTGTTGGGGGACCAAAAAGTGAAATAACCAACCCAGGTGGGAAAAGAGCCTGAGTCCACAGATCAGGACTCAACATCACCTTTGAATGGTCACACTGAGGTAAAGAGGTTCAACAGAGGGGCCTAGAATATATTCAAGATGGCAGCATTTGGTTCCTCTGTTCCCAAGATCCCCCTAGACAAGGAAAGCCCCTTGTGTGTATCCTTCTTGCTGTACAGATTTTACACTAGTTGCACTGGAATTTACAGCTCAGAAGAGCCACTGGACTCATATTGAAGCACACTCACTTATAAACTATCCAATCCCATTAAGCCAGTAGGGAAATACAAACTAAGCCCCAAGTTTTGATACTTACATGAGGAAACACTCGTTTGCTCTCTATTGTAATAAACACTATGATAAAAAGCAAATTGAGGAGGAAATGGGTTATAAAGCCAAAGCCAGAGCTGAAGTAGAGACCATGAAGGGGCATTGCTTATCAGTGTGCTCCTCATGGCTCTGGTCAACTTATAATTAGTCCTATCTTCTTAAGGATGATGCATCCTCAGTGAACTGGGTCCACCACATCAGTCAATAATCAAGAAAATACCCTACCTCCCACTTATCCACATGGCAGTCTGATAGAGGGAACTTCTCTAAGATTTCCTTTAATGGGGCGTCCAGGTTTGTTTAAAGTTGGCAAAACTAAGTGCTACATGTTGAATACTAAAAGATCAGAGACTGTACATGCACAGGGAGAATATGAGGCATGTTATACTGGTGAAAATGCCAGTTTGTAGAACCATATTAGCAAACACAATGGCATTATCTCATAAAATGTGAAAACATTTGGGCACTGGGGAGATGGCTCAATGGTTAAAATGTTTGCCACACGAGCATGAAGACCTGAGTTCAGATTCTCAACATCCACATAAAATATTTCTATTTTATTATTTATATTGGTTCATGCCCAGGTGAAGTCCCAAGAGAAAATCATGCAAATTTATGCCAGAGGGCATCATTGAGTGTAATTGTCATAAAAACATTCTTCATAGTAGCCGAATTGTGGAAACAATCAAAGCAGCCATAGACAAAACAAAGGCTGGATAAATCATGGTGTGTTTACAAAATGGAATATTGTATAATGATCAGAGAGGAAAAAATGTTCATGAAGCAATATTTATAAGCTTGTTGAATGGAGAAAGTTCTCAGAGAGTATATACACTTCCTGATATCATGTTAACAGAGACGTAAAAAGAAAATTCTAAATATTTTAGAATAATAACTGTGGGACCTGCCTGCAAAACTATATTCAAAATGGTGACTTGATGGCCCAAGTCAGTGTTAATGGAGAAACATGAACTGCTATCTCCCACAGTCAGGAACACGACCTTGATATCTGCTTCCACAACAATTCTCAAGGTGGTACTGGAGATTCTAGACAGAGTAACAAAGCAAGAAAAAATTAAAACGGCACACAGATTGTAAAGGAATAAACAGAACCATTTCTAATTTCAGATGACGGGTGCATGTATGCAAAAAATCCTAAGAAATTCACTAAAAGCCTATTTGAACTAATCCATTCAGGAGACTTAAAAGATGTAAGATCAATATTACAAGTCTGTCAAATTTCTATAAAATAGTAATTCAACAATCAAAATATGGAATTAGGGTCTGAGTCCATCTGTCACACATTCACAGAGAACAAAGTGTGTAAAGATAATGTAAACAAAAGAAATACAAGGCATACACCAAAACTCCATAACAGAGTTGAGGGGATGGAGAGGGAGGTAGATCAGGGGTTCAGAGTACAGGTTGCTCATGCAGGGGACTCAGGTTCAGTTCCCAGGACCCACACGGTAATTCACAACCACCTGTAACTCGGGTTTCAGGTAATCTGGCATCCTCTTTTGGCCTCCTTGGGGCACTGCCCACTCATAGGAACCAAAAGCTCATAAGCACAAAATAAAAAACTTTGAAACTCTTTTAAAAAGCAAGCAAACAAGTAACCAATGAAAAGAGAGGCACAGGGGAGTGGTGAAATTTGCCCTAACAAAGGCTTTACCTCTGAGAACCTAGGGTATAAACACAAAACCCAAACTCTGAACCTGGGTATCAGGAAACAGCGGCAGTGGAACTCCTGTGCTCACTTCATACAGAAAAGCAGCGCCCCACAGAAGCTTCGTGGCCACAATTAGTTTATACTACCCTAAATAAGAAAAAACAAAAATAACCCAATTTAAAAGTCGCACAAGAAACAATGTATGAAGCATGAGGAAAGCAGAAGGAAGGAATTAGAGAGGATAAAAGTGCATATAAATCAATTAAAAATAAGAGACAGAGAAATTAGTCCATTCAAAAGCAAGTCCTTGATGGGGGTAGGGGTTGGGGGATGGAGGGATCCTGTGCCTTTGAAAAAATGCAACCACGTTAATAAAAACTATGGATATACAAATGTAACCATGAAAATGGAGATACCATGGGCACTGATAAAAGTGATTACAGGACAGAGGTTACTAAGTTAAACCTGCAAATGAACTTGAGAATCTGAGAAACCAGGAACTTGCTATCCAAACACAATGTAAGGAGGTGGCTCAGTGGGCAAGAGTGCCTCCTGCACAGAAGCACAAGGACCTAGCACTCAAGGAGAGCACACACCTGTAGTCCCCATGATAGCATCCTCTAGACTGCACATGTGCACACGAGTGTGTGCCTTACTCTACCTCTCTCGCCTTATGACTAATCCTTCGAGACAGTGTATCACAATGATTCTGGAGCTCACTGCTTTTCAGCTCAGCTCACTGTCAGTGAGCCCCAGTGACACTTCAGTCTCCACATTCCCCACCTTGCCCAGCCTTGATGTTACAGGTATACACATACATGCATGCATGTACTCATGTATAGACAGACACAACACATTCTCAACAAAATTTAAATGAAATTTACATATTTAGAATTATAAAATGATGAAACCAATAAATGGAGAATAAGTTGGGGAAATTTCTAAGGGTTTTTTTTTCTCTACTACCTTAAGTACCAAATCAGAAGTCGTACAAGAAAAAAATATTAAACTTTAAAAAGCAAATATAAACACTCCCCAAAACCGTAGTCTCCGAGTTCTTGTGCTGTCTAACATTTTAAAATTTAACACCACAAGATAATAATGGATTGACATGCTGTAGGAAGAAATCATGGAGGAAGAAAGGATTCTTTATGTACTTTACCCAATTACCTGTGGCAATATTGTCTTAGAAAATCATCGGATTGATTCTCTTATCAAAGTAGAGGACTCAGGTTCAGTTCTCATTACCCACATGGCAGCTCCAAACATGTATAACTCCTGTTTCAAGGCCAGTGTGCCCTTCGGGCCTCAATAGGTGCTGCACACACATGGTGCACATACAGGCAAGGAAGAATGTGAACGCTCATACATGTGTGCAAACACACACACACACACACAAATCCCAACACATCTTTCTTTTTAAAATTTATTTATCTATTTATTTATTCACTTTGCATCCTGACCAAAGTCCTCCACCCTCCCCTCACACAGTCCCCTAACCCCCTCCTTTCTAGGAAGAGGGAGCCCTCCCTCCCCCAGTATCACCCATCTTGGCACATCAACTCACTGCAGGACTAGGCACATCCTCTCCCACTGAGGCCAGACAAGGCCTCCCAGTTAGGGAAACAGGATCCACAGGCAGGCAACAGATTCAGGGACAGCCCCCACTCCCAGTTGTTAAGGACCCTGCATGGAGACCAAGCTGCACATCTGCTACATACGCTAACAGACCTTTCTTATTCTCTCTTCCCTTTCCTTGCTCCTACCCAGCCTGCTGACATGTTTTTCATTTCTACTCTTCTGTTACATAAAGAACATTATGTAAACAAAATCACAGGGTATTTGTAAACCATTTATGGCTATCATGATTTTTTTCCCCACATGATTCTCTAAAGCAGTGATTCTCAACCTTTTAATGCTGGGACCTTTTAATACAGTTCCTCATGTTGTGGTGACCCCAAACACAAAATTATTTTTGTTGCTACTTCATAACTCTAATTTTGCTACTGTTGTAGATCATACTTGTGTTTTCTGATGATCTTAGGTGATCCCTGTGAAAGAATTGTTCAACCCCCAAAGGGATAGCAATGCATAGGTCAATAACTGCTGCTCTAGAGGGTCATCTAAGCGGCTGCTATGCCAACACTTTGTTTTTATTGCCAGTTATGCCCAATATTGCCAAGGCCGTGTATGGATATACTAAGTTTGTTGAACCCATTAAAGAACTGAACTCAGGGTCGGGGAGAAGTCTCAACTAGTGAAGTGCTTTCCACACAAACAGAAGGATCCATGTTCCAATCCCCAGCGCCCATATAAGAGCTGGTGCAATCCCAATGTTTCCGATGATGAGGAGGAGACAGGAGGATCCCTGGAGCTCACTGGTGGCCAGCCTGGCTGAATCACTGAACTCTGCATTCAGGACAGAAAACATCTCAAAATATAAGGCAGATAGAGGAAGACACTTAACACTCATCTCTGTTGTTCTCTCTCCCTCTCTCCCTCTTTGTGTCTCTATCTCTCCCTCCATACCTCTCTCTCCCTCCCTCCCTCTCCCTCCCTTCTTTTCTCTCTCTCTCTCTCTCTCTCTCTCTCTCTCTCTCTCTCTCTCTCTCACACACACACACACACACACACACACACACACACGGGGGGGTCAGAATAAGATAAAATAGAAGAACTCTTCTAGTTTGAAGCTATTAAATGAAGTAGTTAAGATCATTGTATACATGTTTTATTATAAACACGTTTCTGCTTTTCTAGACTAAATGTCCAAGAGAGCCCTAGCTAGGTCATACTATAGTTAGATACTTAATTATCGAGTAAGTCATAGAGATGCTCTCTAAAGAGGTCTGGGAGACTTTTGCTGGACCTAGGTATTTGTTCTTGCTGCTGTTGGGTCTTTTCAATTTGTGCTTGCCCAATGGCTAGTGATTTTAAACATCTTTCTGTGTTTTCTGTGTGCCCACTGGCCATCTGGATACCCTTTTCACTGAGCTGCTCATCTGCGCTGTGTTTTCTAATCAAATTACTTGTTTTTCTTCACTGTTGGTTTCAAGAATTCTTTCTCTATTCCAGGAAAGTCCTTTGTCACACACATGGTGGTTTGCGAATAGTTCCCTTGATCTGCAGTTTGTCTCTTACTCTTCCCAACAGGGCCTTTGGCAGAAAAAAACACACTTGATGATCCAGTATGAAGATGCTCAGATCACCAATTTTACTTTTAATAGATCACATGTTTGGTGTCTGGTCCAGGAATTGTGCACACAGTTAAACCCCGGGTGCTTTTCAGAAGTTACATCACTAGTGTTTTATATAATCCATTTGGAGTTGAATTTTGTATATGGCATGACATTTAAACTTGTATTCATCATTTTAACTGCAAGTAGCCAGTCATCCAGACATCTTTCTCTGAAAAGTCTCCATTCAGGTACCCCACATCATTGCCAAATGCTAGTGAGGCACATTTGTCAGGGTCTATTTCTGTACTCTTTAGTTTACCCATTGACCTATTGTTGTCTGGGCTGCCACAGGTGCCACACTGCCTTGATCACTGAAGTTCCATTCAGGCTAAAATAAGGCCTGGGATTATTTATCTTACTTTAGTCCTTCATCAAGATTGTTTAACAAGTCGTACCCTATACTATATAAACACTATTTTGATCAGAGTTGCTTTAAACCTGTAGATCCATGTACAAAGATGACTGGTATCTTTACAATGTTAAATTTCCTAATCTGTGAAAATAGTGCATGACTCCATTAAATCTAGTTTTCTTTATTTATATAATATATAAATATATATATGTATATACTACAATATAGTATTTTATGTAACACACACACACACACACACACACACACACACAAAATATTGCAAATCTAGGCCCTACATATATTTTTCTTGATTTTTAAAGCTGAATATTCCATTTTGGGGAGTGATTATGAGTGCCATCATGTTTCTTGTTTTTGTTATGGGTGACTTGTGCTACTACACAGACATGTGGTTCACCTTGCATATCCCGATTTTTTGTCCTATGACTTTGATCAACTCTTATCTAACTTTTGTTTTCTTTCCTTTTGTCCCCTGAGATGGATTTTTAAGAATTTTATACATCTATATAGAAAGGCAGATCTAAATGACTTTATGCTTCTTTTGTCCTCACTTATTACAATGGACACATTTCCAATAATTCATTGAACGAGAGTATTAGAATTTAGGCAGCTTTGTCTTGCTCCCAGAGTTGGAGGGGAAGCAGTAGAGCCTGGGCTGTCAGCTGGCTCTAGTGTAGGGTTCTGCAGAAGTTCTTTATTGAAGTGAGGAAGTGTTCTGTTCTCAGTTTACTGACAGTGCTTAACATGAATGGGTGTTGGGTTTTTACCAACTGCTTTGCCTGTTGATATGAAATTCTGATTTTACTTTTGAGTCTGTTGATATGGTAGTTTATATTAAATGTCAGTCTTCAAATATTGAACTAACCTTGTATGCCGGGAGCAAATCTTATTTAATAATGATTATTTATGGCTTTAAGGATTTTACTTGCAAATATTGCTTTACTAGTAATAGAGTTTTAGTTCGTGAGAGATATTGGTCTATAGTTTTTTTTTAAATATAAACTCTTTATGTACTATTAGTCTGGCAAAATTAACTGAGTTGTGTCTCTTCTAATTGGAAAAGATTTTTGCAGAATTGATGTAAATTTTTCCTCAAATACTCGGTAAAATTAATCAACACATTATTTAACTTGGAGATTTTTTTCTTTAAGATCTTTATGTTACACTTTCAATTTTTCAGCAGTCACAGGACTATTTGAGTTCTCTTATATCTTCTTGGCTCAGTTTGGTAGTTTGTGATTTCAGAAAAAAAATTGTAAGTTGACAGATTTATACAAATCTATTCATGGTATTCCTGTATGATTATGTTAATAAAATTGTGTCTGCTGTGATTAGATCTTTTAATTTTTTATATCAACAATTTACTTTTTTCTCTTTTTATCTTTTTCAGCTCAGGTTGAGGTTTCAGACTTTTAGCATTTTTTGAAAAAAAACTGTTTTGCTATTGTTGTTGTTGTTGTTGTTGTTGTTGTTGTTGTTGTTGTTGTTTCTCTGTCTCCCTACTTCCGATCTTATTGATTTCAGATCCCATCTCTTTATTCTGCTTCCTTTGGGTCAGTGCTCTTTGCTTTTCTGCTTCATCTGGGTGGGACCTTGGGTCACTGGTTGGAGGCCTTCCTCTTTTATAATTGCAGCATTTTGTTCTGAGCTCCTCCCACCACTGCCCCTGCTGAGCTCCACCCACCACTGCCCCTGCTGAGCTCCTCCCACCACTGCCTCTGATGCCCACTTCTTTCTTCTGCTCTATTTCACTCCACAATAGGTCTTAAAATTACAGTTGAGAACTCCTATTGACTCACAGCCTACTTGACCTACACGTTCTCTGTTGCACGGTATCTCTGGGACCCCAACCTCTGCACACTATTCACAATGGGACATTTTTAAGCAGTACCTTTATAATAAACTAATTAACATGAAGGAAACATCTTTCTGGGTTGTTTCTTTCAGGTGGACTTTTTTCGTAGTTTTCAGAAGTATAAATGTGATCTACTTGGTCACAGATTTCCTTGGGTTTATAGAAGATTCTCTCTACCTCTCGAATCCTCTGATTTCTCCTGCTAAATTTAAGTTAGTAAGCCTTTACAGGAGATCTTCATTTCTATAATTTCAATAAGACATATCTTCTAAAGTTGTCAGCTAGGTCCCTAAGACTTCCATTTTTTTTCTCTATTTTGCCTGCTGACCAAATTGTGCATGTTCCGTTGATCCTCCCTCTGACTCCCTAATTATCACTGCCCTTGTTCATTTCTACTCTGCATTTGAGTCCATTCCGACAGACTTTTTTATTTGTTTGTTATTGAGTTTTCTATAATATTCATGCTTTCTTGCTTTTCAGTTTCTCTTTCCTTACTGAGATACCTTTTTCATTTGCTTGAAGGGAATTTGTAATTACTTATTGATGAACTTTCATAATGACTGCCTTAAAATCCTTGGCAGATTCTTACAATATTTGAGTCATCTCCCTGATAGTTGTCAACATTACTCAGTGTGGTTTTCCTGCTTGTGATAGGTCTGAGTTTTGTTATTGCTGTAGCCAGGGCACTTTGCACATTATGCCACGAAATGCAAATCTATTTGATTCTCTTCTCTGTCAAAAACAAAAACAAAAACAAAAAACAGGCTGTCTGTTTTAAAAGACATAATGGAGGCTAGAAGAGTAGGTAGGTTCAGCTTCCTGCAGGGACCCACTGTCACTAAGGGAGGCTAAAGTAAAGGGCTGACTCACTAGCTTTGCCACTGGGAGCTGGGAGAAAGCTCAGACAGCACAGAGCTGCCACCAGCTTGGAAAGGAAAGTAGAGGACCATAGTCTTCCTCCCGCCATCTCACACACTCTAGTGTGATGATCAGGACTAGAAGTTCAGCTTCTCTATGGGGACCCACTGATTCCAGAGTAAGAGGGGGAAAGGGCCCAGACTCTTTCCATTTAGAAGGCCCTTTCCTGGCTTTCTGAGAGAATCCTCAGCTCCCTACTGGAGGCCATTGATACCACCATGAGGGCACTGGCATGCAGATTGTTTCCTCTGGGAAAGGAATTAAAGAGCAGCTCCCCACTCAACCCAGCCAACGCTGTCTTGGCACAGAAATTGGAGCAGCGCCTAGTTCCGCTGGGGGAAATGAAAGGTCTCTAGTCCTCCCCACTTGGCATCCCTCAGACTAGGCATCAGAGCCCTTTCTGAGCCTGTGAAGCAGAGGGAGACACATGAGGGCCAGTGGAAGGTCGGGTCCTGGCTCCCATCTGTGTGTGTGTGTGTGTGTGTGTGTGTGTGTGTGTGTGTGTGTGTGTGCGCAGGTGAGGGTTTCTGCCAGTGCTCAACTGGTGTAGGGCAGGTATCACCATGGATATTTTCTGTCCTTAGGCTGCCCTGTTTCTGGTCCTTTAGTTAGGGGTAATAGGTTTTCCTGGATATCTCTCTCTCTCTCTCTCTCTCTCCCCCTCTCTCTCTCCCTCTCTCTCTCCCTCTCTCTCTCCCTCTCTCTCTCCTTTCCCCCTTCCCTCCCTCCCTCTTTCCTTTCCCCCTTCCCTCCCTCCCTCCCTCCCTCCCTCCCTGCTTTCCATTCTTGTTGAAGTTTATGGGTCAGCAGCCTCAGCAGCACCTGACTGACATATGCAATGAACAACAAGGAAACCGAGTGCACACCACCCTGCTCCTCTAGTCCCCAAAGTCTTGTCTCTTCTCTCAAACCAAGAGTTCTTCAGCTTCAGGAAGGGCCTAGGGTGAACGGTAGTACTCTAGTTTACCACAACTGAAACTCAGGAAAATGCCCCAACGTTCACTTTTAAAAGTATCACAGACTTGTAGAAAAGGAAACTGGTAGTCAATACCCAGCCTGTACCCAGCAGCAGCCAGTTTATATCACAGCCCATAGCTACCAGCCCATGGTCCTACAGGCTCATCTCACAGCCCCTCCAATCACAAGAGCTCCCTCTGAGGGTGCCTGTTCTTTGTCTTTCTCTTTGCACAGCAGATTAGTTTCTCCTGAGAAATTCACTCCATCTTCCACCAACTGGCAGGAAAGTAGCTGGCAACGTGCTCCTACAGGGTAAAGCTGGATTTTTCCACTGGGGTATGGTATAGTCTGTGTGTTTTCCCTTATTTAGAGTGAGTCCTGCTTTCTTTACCACACCAATCGGCTTTTTTCTAGCACTAGTTTTCTGGTTCTCTAGTGCCATCCTGATACACAGTGATTCAATCTGTTTCTGACACTAATGACTACTGGGCAGTGTAGAAGGTAGTCTAGGCCGCTGCTTCTCAGTGCTGCAACCCTTTAATACAGTTCCTTTTGTTGAGGTGACCTGCCAGTTACGAAATTATTTTTATTGCTACTTCATAACTGACTTTGCTAGTTATGAATTGTAATGTAACTATTTTTTAGAGCTAGCGGTTTGCCAAACGGATCAATCCTTCATGGCTGTCCCAACTTTAAACACTTGCCGAGTCCTAGCCTGTGGGTGTTTCTGACAGCCAACGCAGGGATCCACATAACCACATCCTACCCAGCTTTGGCCTTCATGAGCATGACCCCAGAACTCAGCACGATACTTCACTTATGTTTGCAGGTATGCCATCAAGTCTACGACTTGGAAGCAGATAGAGAAATCGGAAGAGATGTTTAGGGAAGGCTGTGAATGAGAAAAGAGCCATCTAGAACTTCGATGCCTGCTCTGAGAATGCAGTCCTCCCACAAGCCTGCCGCTAGGAGTAGTCCAAGCCCTGTCATCTAGTATTGCTAAGTAGACTCCACTGCATAGACACAATGGATTAAGCCATCATCATGAGCGAATGAATGAGTGGTCTCCATTCTCTCCCTGCTTCCTGGAGATCTGAATGGTCCCATTCTGGAACCAAGACCTGGTCCTTCTTGACCAGATTCCATCCTGACATGGTCTAGAGGCCCCCAGTCACCTCGCCAGCATGCAGAAACCATTCCTATCACTGGGGAGAGTCTGATGGTGTTGAAGATCCTGTGCCAGGAACTAGAAGGCAGGTACAAATGTTATTCTACCTCACCACACTGCCACTGAAGCTACTTGCGAAGTCAACTTCAGATTTTGGTCTCTATTTATTGTCAACAGGACAAGAATCTAGACACACCTGTGGAGAGGGAATTTTCACTGAGGAATCGTTTCCATAGAATTGCCCTATGGGCTTGTCTGTAGGACATTTTCTTAATTGATAATTGAGATGGGAGGGGCCAGGTCACAATGGGCAGTGCCATCCCTAGGCAGGTAACCAAGGGCTATATATGATGTGTAGTTGAGGAGGTCAGACGGAGAAAGCCTCTGAGCAGCACTCCTCCCATGGTTTGTGCTTCAGTTTTGCCTCCAGGTTTCTGCCTTGAGTTCCTGCCCTGGTTTCCCTCGATGAGGGACTTTAGCATAAAGGAGGAGATAAATTCTCTTCTCCCCATGTTATTTCCAGTCAGTGTCTTATCAGGGCAACAGAAAGCAAGCTAGAACACTGCTCTTCCCATGGAGTAGACAAGCCTTTCTGTTCCCCTCTAAACATGTTTTCTTCTCAGGTATCATTGCATTAAATGCCAGAATCTAGCAAATTGGCTGGTGGAAGAATTGGCCTTGCTATGTTTTTCCCCTAAACCTGAGAGATCTCTTGGTATCTTTGCCCCAAGCAGCTTCCCTCTGCCTCTACAATTCCTCCTTTTCATGCGTAGAGCCAGAAAAGTCCTCCACTGCAAAAGGGACTAAAAGACATCTGCTTTTTTTTTTTCAAGTGATGCCTTCTCCTGAGACTTAGCCTTGCTAACGTTAGTTGTCTCAATGTCAGTTATAGTAAAAAAAATATTTCTGTACTGCACAGTCATTTTCAATATTTTTAGTGAGATCATCATAAATCATGGCATCCCAGGCAGAAGATAATCCTACTACTATTTCAGCTGTTCCAGGAGGACTGGAGGACTGGCCCATTAGAACATAGGACTGTCAACATTTAATAGAGGAGGCACAAAAGAAACAGATGCCAAGTCAGGTTTATTTATAAAGTTTGGTGCAAAAGAAAATCTCTGTGCTATAAAATCTAACGGCACATTTTAAGGATATGGCACAGCAAGGGTCTTTCCAGGAATTCAAGGGTGGTTTAAGCACACTGCAGTAGTCAACAACATTCACCAGTTTGACAATAAAGATCACCACAAAGCCATTATCTAATTCTGAAAGGATACCCCATTCAAAAGGAATATATTGGCACTGCTTCTTTCAAGAAGGCAGAAGTCGGCATTGTCATAAGTCTGTTAAAAAGAAAGGGGTTCCTAACAGCCTGCTATTTTTTTTAAATATTCCTCAAACAGTGATACACTGAAAATTTATAATTTATGAGTATTAAAAAACCAGAAAACAGAGGCAGAAATTAGCACATGTCAGATGAGACAATCCTTTGTCTGGAGATCTCAGAAGAATTAACTGAAAAACTGCTAGATAGAATTAAAAAGAGAAAAAAGAGACTGAGGGCTTGGCTCATTGGTTAAGAGCACAGAAGACCTGTCTTGGGTCCCCTGGTCCATGTTCCCCTCCCCACTGCCTGCTTCTCCAGTTCCAGGAGATCTGATGAATTCTTCTGTCCTCTACAGCACCTGCATACATGTGCTATGCATACTGACACATGTATATACATTTAAGAAACTTATTTTTACCTATATGGGTATTTTGCTTGCATTGTGTATCTGTGTACCATGTGTGTGCAGAGTCCAAAGAGGCCAGAAGAGGGTACTGAGTCCTCTGGAGCTAACATTACAGATGGTTGTAAGCTACCATGTAGGTGCGAGAATCAAATTCAGGTGCCCCTGAAAGAGCAGCCGGTATTCTTAAATGATGAGCCATCACTTCAGTCCCAAATAATGATGTTTTTAATAAATGAAGAAAATCTCGGAAAAGGCTGTGTTGTGGTGTATGTAGCTCTTGACCCAAAGATGCTATGTGAATGCATCTTCAGCAGCCAGGGCACTTTAGGAAGGTGGAGCCTTTGACGGGTATAGTCTAGTGGGAGGTCTTTGAAGGGTGTACTAGAATACTAGTGTTTGGCTCACCATTTTTTATTTCTGGCTACCCTGAGTAAGTAGGCCTCTGCTAGGTATTCCTGCTGTGTTGCCAACACAGACCCAAAGGAACCAGCTCCCAGTGAACAGGGATGGGAAAACACTGAAAATGTGAACCAACTGCCCACTGAGAATTAACATGCCATTAGCTATGTAAAGAAGCAAAGAGTTCTTTCAACTCATGGTTGCAAGTGTGAGCGTCTCCTGTGAGGAGGCTATGGCAGAGCAGAGCAGCTCCAATTATGGTAGCCAGGACGCAGACAAAAGGAGTGCTGCCAAGTGCTAGCTTTCTCCTTTTTTCTCTTATTGTTCCCAGGTCCCCATCCCAAGATGGAGCCCATCTCATACAGGATAGGTCTTTTTTCCCATCATTTATGCCATGGTAATGATGTCACGGGCATACATACACATGTGCCTCCACCTATAGAAGATTCTAAATGCCACCAGAGGGACAACAAACATTTGCCCACCGCAAACAATTTCTTTCTATAAGTTGGTTTATCTCAAGTATTTTGTCACAGTGACAAAAAAACTGACTAGGAGAGGCTAGTAATTAATTTGGTAAACATTAATTTACCAAATGAAGCTCTTTCTCACTGTAAAACCAATAAAAATAACACAAACAATATAATAGATCCCATTCCCCAAACAATAAATGTTAACATATAAAGGAACGAATATAATAAGCAATGTGGAAAAGCCACATGAGAAATGTCTTAAGTGGGCAGGGCATGAAGGAAAGCCAGAAGAAAGAAAAGACACATCCTCTTTTTATTTCATTAAGAATACAGCATTGAAAATACTGACAATGTCAAGAACACACTAACAATTTTAACCCAACCCCAACAAAATAATGATTTGACTCTCCTACAGTGGACAATGTGGCTTTGATCTTAATGTTCGTAATTCTTGAAACAATTGTAAACTTTCTGGAATTTAGATGTAAACTTCAAGGAACCTTTGTCCAAACCACTGAAGAGAGACTGAAGCAGTAAGAGGCCAGTCATCCTTGAATGGTCTAACGTGCTCTGTAGGCATTCGGGTGATGCTCGTGGTACTGTTGAAATTAAGATGTAGTTGCTGGCATCGACCCTGAATGAACTAGAATTAAATAGAGCTGGGCAATGATGGAGGTGAGCCCTTGTGTGCCCGTATGTGATAAAAAACTCTTATGGGAGTCTGCTAGAAATGCAAGCTTGTCCAGAGACCACTGCTCAGTTATAAGCCCAGGAAACACTTCTTCAAGGATGTTCCAAATGGCTGCTCAACCTTTGGCTGGGGTTACCTTTGTAATAAGTCCACAACTCTTCTTATTCTGCTTCCTTGTGGCAAGGAATATTGTTTTAAAATAATCCATGCCATCACCATTTTGGCTCTGAAAGCTGCCCTGTGTGCCATCTGCTTTGAATATGCCCAGACTAGTTCCAAATGTGTCCTCTTTCTGAATTTCTAGACACCACTATCATTAGAGTTCCTCTGTGTTACCACAAGGAGATTGGTAAAGGTTGGTGGCACCATTGACATACAAGAGTTGACATTTTAGATGATCACCAAGTAATCCTCATATTTGATTCAAGAGCCTTCAACTGGGGCTACAGAGATGGCCCAGCAGTTAATAGTGCGTTCAGCTCTTCCAGGTTCAGCTCCCAGCATCCGCATCAGGCAGTACCACCTAGAGGTTTGGGGGACTGACACCCTCTTCTGGCTTCTATAGGAACTGCACTCACACACGAATCTACACACAAGAAACACATTCATAATCAAAAATAAAGTATTTTTTTAAATAAAAGAGAGTCAGTAATTGTCCCAACAACATCCCACAAGGTAAAGACACCTAGTATATAAACATACTATGTTTAATCATCATGCTGCCTGTCTCCTTCACTATGACCCCTCTCCTAACACTGTCCTTGACGTTGATGGACTTGGGATGTCAAAGATTGCAGTTTTTTTCTTTTTGATTTGTTTCATAGTTCATCATAATTAGATTTGGATTATGGAATATTTCACAAATACTGTTGTTCCCCTTTTACTTAATTTTGTAGTAATGAATCTGTGTGTGTGTGTGTGTGTGTGTGAGAGAGAGAGAGAGAGAGAGAGAGAGAGAGAGAGAGAGAGGATGAGGAAAGTGTGCGTTCGGTGCTTACAGTGGGAGCAGAGCACATAGCTAGGCTTGGCTTTCCTTTCACCATGTAAACTCCAGAGATCAAACTGGGTCCTCAGGCTTGGTAGCGCATGCCTTTACCTGCTGACCCATTTAACTGCACCCCACCCCATTGCATATTACTGGGTTTATGTGATCATAGTTTTAATTTGTTCAGGTGTCAAGGACACTCACTTCACTGCCTTAACTCATGTGGTATTCCCACAGTTCTCCTAGTAGTTACTCTTTGCCTCTTTGTAGTGAACATGTATGTTAAGGACCAGTGTTTGAAACTATGTAAATATTCCATTCCTTATCAAATATTAGTTTATTCATGAATCCATTTGTATAAATAGCAAGTCACACACACACCTCTATCCTATCCTAATTTGTAATCTGCAGCAATCATTTTTATCTAGTTTCCAGTTTGGCCTTTGCTCTTCCCCTCAAGCTGTTTTTTCCCATTGTTTGCCAAGGCCTTCATCATTATCTGAATCATTTCTTGTTTCTTAGCAACAAGCCCCTTCTTCAAAAGTCCTTTCATGGAGTCAAATGGGGAATATCTTCCAATGATACCCTTTAAAGACTGCAGACATGTGTCATGGCATGACAATGTAATTGTCATGTAATTGTGACAAAGGAGATTTTCTTGAGATCATCCAGGTGTACCCTCTACCCAGGGTAGCTGTGAGAATCCTAGAATAACGAAGGATGCTGAAGAGTCAGAGGCTGAGAAAGAGGAGTAAGGTGGAAGCCAGGGTGAGAACAATGGCACTGCAGAGGCAAGAAGTCATTCCAAAGGATCAGGGTGACTTCTGGGACATGGGGCAGCAAAGAGTGGGGCCTCTCCACTGGAACCTCAGAATGACACTTGTCTTCTGGCCTTGCCAACACTTTGATTTTCAGTCAGGTGGGACCCATTTGGAATTTCTAACCTCTACTTCTGTAAGTGCTGTTTGAAGCCACTAAATATGTGGTAATCTGTCACAGCAACAGCAAGAAATTAACACAGAGTACATATAGAGGTCAAGAATGGCTGCAAGGTGGGCTCACTGCTGCGTGTCATGGCTCACCCTGCATCCTCTCAGGGAACAGAGCTGAATATACTCATCATACACACACACACACACACACACACACACACACACACACACACACGCACGCACACGCACACATGTGCACATACACACTCATTCACACATGTAACATATACTCACACACACACATGTACACACATCCACATGCACACCTACATACATTCATGCCTATTTCATGGGATCCAGCCTCATATTCTTCCTTTTGATGTCATCAATTCTTGCTTCCCAGAATTCTGAATAAACTAACTTATCCAAGTGATCTTCATGGGTTAGAGCAGTAATCCTTCTGTTTTCTCTCCCTGCATGGACATGCTTGTCTAGCTTTGTGCACCCAATTCCCCCAGGACAAGATTCCTTCATATGTTGGACAATGAGAAACCCAGGTCTAGGTCTACTGTGTGGGTCGATCAATCGAGAATTATCCAAAGAGATTTAAAAAAAAAAGGATTGTGATCGAAATCTAAATGAAAAGAGTGAAACTCAGAGTTAAATGTACATGCTATGGAAGAAGAAAGATCGGGAATAACTAACCCAAGCTCCTATTTTATAAAAATAAAGGAAAAAAATAACAGGCGTCACCCAAAGCAACAGGAAGAAAGATAATAAGCATTAGGACCGAGATCAATAAAATAAATCGAGAAAATTATAAAAACCCACAAACACAAAAGCTGGCTCTTTGAAAGCAATCAATAATAGGAATCACATATAGAGTCTAGTAAATCAAGGGGGTGGGGGTGAAGAGAGAGAGAACTGACAAATTACCAATGCCAGAAACAATAGAGGGCCAATCACTACTCAACCCTTGGACATCCAATATATCATAAGGAAAAGGGTAAAAATGATAGCGAAAACACTCTGAGCCCATGAGTCTAATAATTTACCTAGAATTAGCAAAATGTATACAAAGAAAAACATATTTCCTCCTATCTAAATAAATATAAGAAAATATATAAATAAATTATATGTGAATATATATAGTACAGATATGAAAATAATTTTATACAAATATATTATTTTTCATATATATTCACACACACTTATATATGAGAAATAAAATAATTCAATGTCTCTAAAACAGCAAACCCATGCTCAGTGGGTTCAACTGATACGTTCCCCTGGCACTTGGGAAGAGGAGTACCAGCTTTGTAATCTCAGTCAGCGTACAGCAGACTAAAAGATTCTCATCCGAATTCATAGGCCAGCGCTGCCCCCACGTACCAAAGTCAAACAAATACATTTTAAGAGAACAACACGTCAGATCAATGACAATATCTTCATTAACATGGATACAGAGAGCAGCAAGAACCACCAAGTGAAATCCAGTGACTCATAAAAGACACATAGGCTGGGGGTTGGGGATTTGGCTCAGTGGTAGAGCGCTTGCCTAGCAAGCGCAAGGCCCTGGGTTCGGTCCCCAGCTCCGGAAAAAAAAAAAAAAAAAAGAAAAAAGAAAGACCCATAGGCCACAACCTAAACACATAGGGCTAATTCTGCACTTGAAAACCAGTGTAACCTACCATGCAAATAGGCAGGAGAAGAGCATTTACAGCATGCCAACAGAGGCAAAAATCATCCTATAAATGCCAATAGCCATTTGGGATTTGAAAGTGGGAGAGGAAAATTCCCTCCGCCACCTAGGGATCCTGGTCGTGCTCTCCGAGGGATAAGGAATGTCAGCTTTAGACTGAATGCTCAGAGACTGGAGTACAGCCTTTCAAAGACTCAGAGCAAAGCCAGTATTCCTTCCCAGACATTCCTACTCAATAGTGAACCAGAAGCCATTGCTGCTCTAATAAGAAAAAGGCAAAGGGATCAGATGCAGACACACTGCAAAGGAAGAAGTTAAAGTGCCTTTGTTCCCATCAGCACGAGTGGCTGTGGAGGGAACCTCAGCTTATTTACTTTAAAAAAAAAAAAAAAGAAAAATCAAAACAAAACCCTGAAACTAGGAAACAAGTATAGTGCCGTCACAGGACACAGCCTAACTGCCAAGGTCAACTGCCACCATGTGTATTGACATTTGAAATCCACAGCACTGGGGGGCCGCAACAGTGTCTTTGAGTCTTCCAGTCTTGATCTTCTGTGCTAGTGTCTGACTTTCACCATGTAGCCCAAGGTCTGGATTCCTCTGTATTCCTGAAGTCAGACAGTGTGTCTCATGTACTGGGCAAAGAAAATGAAGTTTCCTCAACTGGCTTCCCACATACAGGATCCCCTTACTTCCCCCATCATGCCCAGGAATTCAGGAAGGCACATCCACCATGACCTTTTGACTGCTGATGCAAACAAATCCAAGCCTGGGTCAAAGGCTGGAGGAGCCAGCAAGTGACCCCCAGGTAGTAAATACAGCAGGAGAGTCTCTGACAAGCCTGAATGGAGCGCTCTGCTCCAACCTCCCATTCCTGCTCCTTCTCAGCCTGCTCTGAGTGCTCTGACATTTCAGGGAAGCATTGAGAACAGCTGCCATCTTAGAACCTCACATTCCACTTGTGCTTTGATGATTTTTCAACTCTGGATTTTTGCTATAAGCTCCTCTTCTACACCACTGTCAACATCTCCATGTCCCAGAAGAGCAATCTGTACTCCTGCCTCAGACCTCCTTGACTGGCATTTAGAATTTTGCAGTAGTCTGCTAGCTGTCTCATCTGCATCTACTTCACCTCCTCTCAGGCCATTGCTAGCTCAGGATCTAGAGAAGTCCTTCAAGACTTTAAGAAGCCTTCCTCTGCCCAGATTCCTGCATTGGTTCCTCATTTCCTCAGAAGAATGTGATAGCGACAACATACAAAGCCCCCTGCCTTCTCTCTCCAATGATATACAAACACCTACCCTCCCTCTCCAACAGCATACAAAGCCCCCACCCTCTCTCTCCAACCTCTATCACTGCTCTGACCTCATGCATCACACTCTAAGTAGAAGTTGCTCACTAAATACCACTGGGAGAACTCTCGGGAGAAGGGTAGCTGCTAGTCTCCAGATCACCAAAAAAACTAAAACTCTGGCTTTGCCTGTAGTTTCTAGATTAGTCTGACTGAAGTGAGAATGCTCAGGCCAAATGTAGGGGGGTTCCATTTCATGGCCTAGGACTCTGACCTGATTGAAAAGGAGAAGAAAAGTTGAGTTGCAACATTCTCTCCCTTCATGTTCCTGCCTCTGTGACTTCCCTGGTTCCCTTAGACTTGGAGCCAGAACACACCTTCCTGATGAGTATTTTGATAAAGCAATAAGACAAGTAATGAATACATCTGGTCAGACCTGGTTGGAAGAATATGATCTGCTTGAATTAGATAGGATGTGAGGGTTCCACCAGACCCATCTGGAGGGGAGCTCTGCTCCTCCTTTTGCCTACACACAAATAATACACAAAGGCAAACACACAGATATGCATTCATGTGGAGAGAGAGAGAGAGAGAGAGAGAGAGAGAGAGAGAGAGAGAGAGAGAGAGAGTGCGAGAGTGAGCAAGAGAGAGTGCGAGAGTGAGCAAGAGAGAGAGAGAGAGAGAGAGAGAGAGAGAGAGAGCGTGCCCTTGTGCACAGGACAGACCTTAGCTGCTGACCAAACCACCATGCTTTTGTCTTTGCTGAGGGTGACCCATGGCACCATAGTTAAAGTCCAGCTCCATTAGGTGATTCTGGATAAGCTGCTATCTTTCTCTGAGCTAGAAGATGAGCAGCAGGGACTATATCTCGGTGTCTTTCTGGTTTTAACCTTTGAGTAATTATGTATGCTCTACCTCTAAAGAAAACAGCTCAGCTCCTGAGACTCGTGCTGGTGGATGACTCTATCACATACATTTGCTGGGGCTTAGATGTGGTCTCCTGGACAAGCTGGCCCTACAGGCCAGAGGATGTGTTGGACAGTGAGGTGTGTGCTTCTCAGGCACACAGTGCACTTGAGTCAAACACAGATTCTGAGACTCAGAACTGGGAGGAGACCATTTGCTGTCAACTCTCTATCTATAGGGTTTGTCAATTGTTCCCAAAGAGAGGTAGAAGATGGGGAAAGGTTACTGCACGGTCCTCAAGTTCCCTGAGGATCAAGAGGTGGGAGAGCAGTGAGGACAAAACAGTAGAGAGCAGCTATCAAGACAATCTTGGAGATGAGGAGGTGGCTCAATAGGTGAAGTGCTTTCTACTCAACCATGAGGGCCTGGGTTTGGATCCTCGGCACTACCCCCCAAAATGGGGGCAGCAGCACATACCTATAATCCCAGGGTTGGGAAAACTGAAGCAAGTAGATCTCCTGAGCTCACTGTCCAGCCTACTTGACAAGCTTCAAGCCTATGGGAGACCTTATCTCAAAATGAGTGATTGAAGAAGTTCGCTGGTATGAGCCTATGGCTTCTATACAGGTACAGGTATATGCACATGCACAAGCACACATGTGCACACAGAGGCAATCTCACTTCTCTGCCACCGTCGAAATCTGTGTCTGCCTCTACACTCCACCTGGTCATGTGTAACCACCTGGACAGTCAACAGACATTCTCAGCATGAACAGAACTCTGCCTAGACAGGCACACTGTTCTCACTCTGCAGCACAACATAATTCCACGGAACTTCCTGCCACGGTGCAATTGCTCTAGGAGTGCATTTTCCAGTAAGGTGGCCACTAGTGAGCTAGGTCACAGGAGTATGCAGATGCACATCCCTAAACTATCCAGGTAAGGTATAACCAGCAGTATAAGATAACATGTCTGTGACAGTCCTAACATAGCAGATGGTTCACCCACGATACCCCTATAATAATAGTTCTTTTATTATGTGCGTTCTGCCAACTACAGAGAGTGACGGGCACCTCTGGGAGTAGAAGGTAGGTTGCAGGCAGGGCTGGAGTGAACCTTAGGTTGTAATCTTGGAAGGATGACTATGTTGAGGGATGACATCTTTTTCAGAAAACCAGCCTTGAGCTACAACCCACCTTGATACATTCATCTTCTGTGAAAGTCAACCTAGAGGGATCTGAGACCCGGCAACTCAGCTAATTAGATAGTGAGGTCTGAGGCATCACGGAGGAACAGCATGGTAGATGTCCCCAAGCCCATGGCATTTCTGTAGAGACCGGAAGAGCAGGGGCTAGGTGGGAGGCTCTACTGCGCTAGCCAAGGCACCAAGGCTGAGCACTCATCTAAAGCAGAGGGAACTGTGATAGAGGCATGGGGAGGCAGAGGGGAGCAGAGCAGGACTATAGCCAGGCAGACATGGGAGCTGCAGTAATTCTGAACTGGGACGCCAGTGATATATTGCTTTCTATTAATCCCACCCCCTCAAGTGGCCCCTGAGTGTCTTCTGTAGCTGTAGGAGTCTTTTCCAGCTCTCTCCAGCATTGTGGGTAGGGGAACGCAGGACAGAGGGAGGCTTTAATACAGTTGTGCCAAGGTGGGCGGCCACCAGCACTCAGGGAATAAGGCCACTGAGTTAATCCTTCCTTTTTCCAGGCCAACAGAGGTGATATTGTGCCACGTTTTATGAGATGGAAAAGGTTTGCCCAACTCCTCAGAGACCTGCTTATTGGGAGGGGGAGGGGAGTCAAAGCTGCTGAGGGCAGTCAGAAGCTGCCAAACCCCACCACATCTGGGGCTGCTGAAAGTGTTGCTGCCTCTGCTGGAGTTTGCCCTGTGAGACCCCAGCTCCCCCAGGCTGCGGGTAGGTTTCAGTGAGGCAGGAGAACAGGATCAGGAGATTTGGAGGCCAGCAGCCCTCAGAGGCAAGGAGACCTGGCTACTGAGGTCTCAGTCTGTCCTTGTCAGACGGCGACAGAATCATCTCCTTGAGTCCACAGAGTCTGGGAATTTACAGAAATCAGATTCACAAGTGTAAGCTTGCTTCCAGAGGGAAACATGTCCATTCCAGTCACCACCGTAAGATTTACAGTACAGGAGCAGACAGACTGCAGGCATTGAGTCACAAAGGAGGGCTCTCTGCCCCCAGAGTCAGCCTTCAGTGTGGCTGCTTTGGAAAGCTGTCATTATTCCCTCACCCCACCACCTATGCCTCACATACTAACATAAGTGTGGTGTGTCTACTCTCAGATATGCACACATGTATAAATGATTGCAGACTCCGGGGTGGGGGTGGGTGGGAGTGGGGGTGGCCTCAGTGGGTAAGAATGCTTGACACACAGTCACAAAGACCTAAGATCAGCATTGTAGGAAGCAGAGATGGGGAAGGTTATTCAGGTTTGCTGGCTGCCAGCATAGCTTCGGGGTTAACAAGAGAACCTGTTTAAAGGGATGAGGGCAGAAAGGAAGAACAGGGCACCCAAGGTGTTCCTCTGTGAGCATTTTCTTTCTTTTATACAACACACACACACACACACACACACACACACACACACACACACACCTAAATGGGGTGAATACAAGAATGTTCTAACATTTTCTCCAAAGTAGTCTAAAACTTGAAACTGTTCAGGTGTTCCCTTATCAATACATGGATGAGTCGGCTTTAGAAAATGCCATCGAGCAGTGAAAATGAAGCACATGCCATTGAAGGCAGTGACACTGAAGAATATCACAAATAAAAGACAGAGGGACAGAAGCCAGATACAGAGATGGCATGACTTCATCCTTATGAGACCTTAATCTTGCCTTTGAACTCAGAGGGAGATTACACGGGTGGGAACTGGGGAGGAGGTAGGCTCTGTGCAGGTGTTGCATATCTTGGGTTGGTCAGGTAAGTTCACTCTGTGGCACCTGGACAGACTTTTCCTGTGCTCTGTGCATCCCTCTGTGTAAATGTCACACTTAGATGACGAGCGTAAAATACTTGTAATGTCTCCAATGAGATCTACAGGTTATTGAGGAACCAGGGAGATGCGTCAGTGGGTAAAGTATGTACCATGCAAGTTTGAGGACATGGATTCAAATCCCCAGCATCCACATTGAGCACAGCAACATGTGTCTGGAAGCCTTGTGCTAGGGAAACAGAGATGGGTGTATTGCTGGGATTCACTGGCCAGCTCCAGGGTCAGTGAGAGACCCTGTCTCCAAAAACAAGGTGGACAGACGCTTGCACATGTACTCGCATGTATTTCCTTGCATGTGCACTCAACCCACACAGACAGCTGCAGACATATACCATGCATGTGTGCATGTTTGTGCATACCTCCATACATTAAAATGGCACAGGGTGCTGTTTCCAACCTGACACCAGCTTTTGCACCACAGTGTCCCAAGAACCCTGCTTCTTCTTCTGGATCAGGGTAGTATCTCCACCATCTTCCTGGAGCCCAGCAAGGCCAAACAGCCATCTTGTCTGATGTGCCAGAGCCTGCCTGTGAGCAGGTGCTCTTGCCTCAGCTCCTGAAAAATGTGTGGCTAATGGATGTTCTCTGCAGGATGTGGGAAAAGTGGGACCTGGAGGCCTGTTCCCAGCCCAGGCTCCTCAGGGGTCTGCAGACAGGGGGCTCCTCAGATTGCAGTTAAGGGGGGCCAGGGTCACAATGAGGCCCAACTGCAGTTGCAGCTGGCAAAGCACTTTCTACATGGTTCCCCAGCTGCCCTTGTGCTCAGGTGCTGGCCGGGTGTTGCAGATAATCATCATAAAAATATTATGATAAACTAAAGCAGCACATTTTTATTCTCCTAATTGAAAGCAGTCGCTTTTTTCACCATGGCTTGGAAATTTCAGCATAAAGAGATGGGTCATAGATAGAAGTGGGCCAGGACTGTGTGCTGACTGCCAGACGCAGATGAGGTGCTTTTCCCGGGCAGGAGTGAAATCTCCTTCCCTTGAGAATTTCAGGCTCCATTAGGCTCTGTTGTCTCTGTTTCTGAGGTGAGCGAAGGGTCTACCATTACCATTCCTGCGCAGAACTTGCTGCACAGCTCCCAAGCTTCCCTCTCCTTGGTGGCCAGGGAGTTCACAGTGTGTAGCTGGGGTCTGAAGATCTCCCTTGGAGGGCCATTCACGAGTGACAAATGTTTTGTACAGGGGACAGATTTATCACCTGTTTGGGGGGGCCTGAAAGCTGCTGGTCTCAAAAGAGAAATCTCAGGTGGTTGTCTTCTGAGTGTAGGGGCAGGGGTGAGGGAGGTAGGGGTGGAGTGAGAGGTGGGAGGCCAGGCTCAGGTCAGAGGTGGTTGTTCAGTTTCGGGCCTCTAGTCACATCCAAGAGCATGGCGGGTGTTAGCCAGTGATATGAAGGGGCTATCCTGTGATATTGGAGGGAGAGAAGATGAGGAGAAAGAAAGAGAAAAGTGCACAGAAGGAAAGGAAGGAAGGTAGGGAGGAGGATGAGGGAGGGAGAGATAGAAGAAAGGAGGAGGAAGACTGGAGGGTGGGACAGGAGGCAGGGATATTGCTGGACCCCAGGGACAGAGGGTTCCAGAAGGAGGAGATATTGGTCACTGAATACTCCCTGCCTGTCAAAGTGGCTCTCAGGCCTCTCTGCCTGTATTAGTTTACTTGATTCTACCATTTGGAATCCAAGGAGGTGAGATGGCTCCCATAAGCATGAGATGCTGGGACTCACAGTTCAGAAAGGTTAAATAAGATGCTTGACATTGTACGGCAGGTCAGCGAATGCCTTGGGTTTTGAACCCAGGCTGGTTGAATGTCAAACCTATGTTCTTTGCTTCCCAGAGATCTCCCCCAACCTCTATAAGAGATATCCCACTCTCCTCGCTTGAGCGAAGGGATGGAATTGTTCCAGTCAAACTGGGGAACTGCCCTCATGCCCTTTAATTATAAGAAAATGGAGGCACAGCAGAAAGGGGGAAGCTCACTCAAGCCCATGGCCAAAGCCAAGGCCCTACCATATTCACCAGAAATGGTTGCTGTCACTGTACCACCACCTCCTTGTCCAGGAATTCTTCAAGAACCAAGGGGATAATCTACTAGGAATCCACCCCTGGTTGCTCCTTGCTCTGTTCCCCCAGTTTCTCTCTAGAGATCAGAGCTCAGGCCTGGCTAGTTGCTAGAGCTCTGGTCAGTGTGGCTCTTATACCAGCAGATCACTTGTATTTGTACATCTTAGTCGCCTTTCCATCAGTGGAGGGCTAGGAAGGGCAGCCCCCATGCTCTGATCCAGAGTAGGGCATGAAGATAGAGCTTCACTCCCTGCTCCTCTGCACCACCCCATTTGGGAGGACTCTTGTTCATGAAGCCTGCACTGAGTTTAGACCCAAGCTTCCCAAGAGCAGCCACTTGACAGAGTCCATGGAGTGTGAATAAACAGGGCTTCCCTGATGGGCCTTGCTGCAGGGCACAAGTGTTCCTACTGTGGTCACTTATGAGGGAGGGAATAAGTGGCTGCCTATAGATCTAGACACTGAAGACCCAGACCTCTTGTGTGAGAATGATACAGGTTTTATGTCAGACTCCTGCTACCTGGACAAGAGTCTCTCCTCAGTGTCACTGGTGAGCAGGTGTTACCTGTCAACCTACAGATATTCATGGGCCAGCCAGGACAAGACATGGGTGGCAATCAGGCAGGATTCAGGCTGAAAACCACTGCAACCCAATAGAATTCTTCTACATGTCTGAAGGGCACAGTGTTGGCCCCTGAGGTTCACCATCTTCCATTCAGTCAAATACTTGGTCACCAGGGCTCAGCTAAATTCCTGTATGGAAGGAGGAAAGGCTATATCACTTGGTAGCATTGGGCACATGGCAGGATGCCTTCTGCAGCCAGCCTCAAAAAGCACCCAATACCCAAGTCTGTGAAAAGCTGTTACCATGGGCAATACATTGGTGGAGGGAACCACCAATGTTCCCTGGTAGATGTTCTACTAGTGGTTTGGGACTTTTCAGAGCGTTAGAAATGCTAATGTGCCAGTCTGTCAGCAAAAAAATGGAGGCATGACATTTTCTAAATGTACTTGACCATGCCAAGTTTTCAGAGATGTCAGAAGAATGATGACTGGGGTCCCCTGTGTACACATGACTGTGAATCTTCTGAAGAAGAAAAGACCTTTAAATCAGCACTTAATTGATGACACTGGGGCAGGTGAAAAAGCAGGGGATGCGTTTTACCTACCGAACAAGGGTACTGGGACCCAGGTGTTTCAGTTTTCTGTAATAACAAATGCATGTGTCTAAAGCCAGTTGGAGTTAGGATCCTGACACTGGCACCTGACAGCATTAACTGTCTAACCGTAGTAGTTTAAAAGCACAGCTGTTCTTAGAAGGATTCTGTTACTTTACAAATCAGTCTTCACACACATTATTCATTTCAAAATAACCCAGTCAGGGGTAGATGGTGTATGCATGGCCTGTAGAGGCAAGGCTGACAGATACCACTGTCTACGTTGAGCACTGAGCATCTCCTGCAGGAGTTCCTTTTCATGTTACAGCCCCTTGGGTCCCACAGCATTACCCTTGAGAATATGTAAGCCACCCCAAGTCCCATATCACATATCCCCCTTTGTCACTACCTAGCACTGGAATGGCAGGGACTTGCATTCCTCCTGGTTGGTTGAAATCCTTCCTGGATGCTCTTTACAGCTCAATACAACTTCTTCCTTCTGGAGAAGCCCTGCCAGATTGTGTCCTTGGCTACAGAGTGGCTTTGGGGAAATCATGGAGTGGGGTTCATGGAACAATAGGAAATGGCTTAAGAACTAGAACTCAGCTCCCAGAACTTCTGGGAGAGAAAGGACAGTGTCCTCTGGTCTAAGTATCTAGGGTATGGAAGATCTGACTGTCCTCTGGGCCACCCACACCCATGATCAGAAGTCTGGGTAGAAGTAAGATGTTCTCTGCCTGCAGAATTCCTTGTTCCCTAGGGAATCTGGACCATACTCTTCCTTTATACTGCTTTTCCCATGGGGAGAGATGGGAGGAAATGCCAGGAGACTTTGATGACCAGCTTAGGTTGTCATTGCACCCAGAGTTCAAAGTCCTTGGCTCCAAGTTGCCCAATCTGCCTGATTCCCCACTGGACAGGAGGAAGTGGCCCCACTCCAGTCACTGCTGTGGGGACTCATCTTTCTCTTCAGAGGGACACTACCTGCCCATGCCTTGTAGGAGCACAGACCAGAGGCTTCCAGTCTTTTGAACAGTGGTTCCCAGGTGTGGGTTGTGACCCCTTTGGGGAATTGGTCAAACAACCTTTTCACAGGGGCCACCTAAGACCATTGGAAAACATAGATATTTGCATAATGATTCACAATAGTATCAAAATTACAGTTATGAAGTAGTAATGAAAACAATGGTATGGTTGGGGGTCACCACAACATGAGGAACTGTATTAAAGGGTCACAGCATCACAAGTTGAGAATCACTGCTCTGGAGCAATTGAGGTCCCAGGTACCTGGAGGCCCACCTTCATGTCTCTTTCTTACTCTATCCTCCATCCCAAACCCCATTCCAGGTAGAGTGAGCCGCATTTTTTAATATATTCAGTGGCAACATGCAGTAAAAGGCAGTCTAAAGAGGAACAAAATGTCTTCCTGGGTTACTTACAGCAGACCCCTCCTAATCTAACCACCTCCCCTATCCTACCCACCCAGAAATGCCAATGCAGCAGGTGTTTTGCAAAGACCTATGAGGTGTCTAAGCTGTGGGCTCCTTCCTTTACTGGCCTTGCTTAAACAAGCCATCTGCATGCTGATTTGATTGGCTACACATCTGTAAGTACAAGTAAGCCCACAGTTTACTGGTGACACAGGAGCCCTGTCCACTCTGCTCTAGACTTCAAGGACATACCTACAGTGGGCCTCTCCAAAGTTGTCAACCCTTGCTGCCTGCTGTAGCCCAGCAGCCACTCTCAGACCAAGGTCCAGAATCTGGATCCTTTCTCTCAAAATAACTGGGTGAAAGAAGTGAGATCAGTCTCTCCCTGCTCCCTGAAAAGTCTGACCCCCTTTACCCACTCATGACCATGAGGGTGGCCAGGGCAAGCTTGAATTGAAATATCCTTGAGATCTCATTTTAGACCTAAGGAGGACTTGAAGGATTCTATTTGTACCCTGATCCCACTTTCTTGGGTAGACTCCATGTCACCCAACAATGGTCCAGTAACCCCGTACTCATCAAATGTCTCCCCTACAGGCCATTAAAAGTTCCTTGGACCCACATGACCTGCCTCCAACCAAGGATTAGCATGCCACACGCCCACCATGCAATCCTGCTTTGTCTCTCTCAAGGACACTTTTGCTATCATCAATCTCAGAAGGCCAGACATCCCAGCATCCCAAGGTTGCCCAAATATCAATCTAACAACGAGTAGGCAATTTTAAAGTGGCAAAAGGAATCTTTGCATTTGTTTTTAAGACTTCAAAGTGTGATTCACGAGTTACTTATCTAGGAGACCTCCATTTGCCCAGCCATGTGTCCAGGCTCAGGAGCAGGTGGTCTAGCCTATTCCATGTTTGATGATGCTGCCTCAGGGACCCCAGTTCCTATAGCTGTGACTGATACCTTCACGGGGCCTGTGTTGTCATACCCAGTATGTACAGACTTCTCATTTGTACTAGACTCTGGTTGCTTACAACATCCAGAACAAACTCCATGAGCTGAGTTAGTTACTGCCTAACTTGAGTCTTGTCCTTGGTCCATGGACCTCTGATTGGCATAGAGAAGGAAAATAAAATGGTTGTCTTGGCTCCTGAGCATCTCTTCCAGGGTCCAGCTGGCTTGGAATACTCCTTCCTTCCTGGTCTTCATCCTTCCCTGCCCTACAGTGCTAGCTGACCCTGGCCTTGGGCCCTGTGCTATTGTTTGGATCTCAGTTGGTCCTAGCCCAAGCCCTGTTCTTCTGTCTTTCATTTCAGAATGAAACAGCTCCTAATCTCTATGTTGTAACATACCACAGTCTAATTCTGTGAGCAGGGTTCTAGGTAGGCCACCATGACACATATGAAAGAGCGCCACCCACATTTCTGTTCCTGGACTGACTACAGTTACCCAGCTGCTGGTGCACAGATTCACTCTCAGCCCCTTTTGGGACTTACCCAGCCTTTCCAGAGCAGAGTCACCAGAGGCCAATGCCTTGCTCAGACAAATGTTTGATACCAGTGACTAATAAAAGTGAGGTGTGGACACCTGCTTCACTGAGCCTCAGTGGCATGACTTAGAGTAGGCTTGGGCTGCTGTCCTGCTATGGTATCCACCATCCCAGGCTGTTACTAGGAAAAAGGTGGCTGTGGCACTTAGTAGCTGCACCCTCCTTCTTCCGTGTCTCCATAGCACTGGTCCACGGCACATGGCACGTTCTCCATCAGTATCCTGGAAATGACTCCTTCCTGGGATCCCTGCCTATGTCACCCATGTGCAGAAATAAATACTCCTGAGCAAGTGATAGGCAACTGCCCTTTGCTTTTGCCCAGCTTCAGTCAGCAGGCCCATGGCTCACAAAATTGGCCCCTGGCTCTAGCCTCTCCTATCAGTGACATCCTATATTCTAGAGGCTTCGAAAAGAAACAGCCATGGAGAAAAGAGGCAGAGCCACCACCTGGCTTTTCCATTTTTATTTAAGACACAGGGACAATGGCATCTACAGTCCAGGAACACAGGCTACCTAAAGACAAAAGCTCCTCACAATAGGTCCTGTTACCACAGGATTTCAGCAAGTCCAGGACAGCCTTTCTTCCTTAATGCCTGACAAGAGGTATCATCAGCTGACCAGAGGCATCATCTGATGAGCAGCATCACCTGACTGGAAGTACCAAGTTACTGGCAAGGCACAGACAGCCAGGCTCTGCAGTGTAGCCTCCATGATCTAGAGTCCAGGGTGAATGAACTCTCCTGCCAGAGAAGCAGGGTCTGAGACTGCCAGAGAAGAGGCTATTAGGAAATCAAAGTCAAGCTAGGTGACAGTTGCATGAGTCACCACATAAAGTTGGGCCCCTGCTGTCACCTAGAATTTTGTAACAGACAGCTCAAGCTTGTGTTGAGAAAAGAAACTAAGGTAGGGAGTTATGAGGGGCCTGTGGTGGTCTGTTCTGTGTTGCTATAATAAATGCCTGAGTGCGATCCTAGGAAGAGATGGAGAAGAGAGGTTTGTAGCCCCACAAGCCTGCTAGCAGAAGGGTAGAACAGCATAGCCTTCCCTTCTCATGTGGGATACCAGCTCTGCTTCAGGATGGAGAATGAGAGCAGATCCAGGGAACCAGGTACAGAATAATACACAAAGCCCCTGGTGTGGCCTCCCTGCATAACAATCAGTCCTCATAAGAGTTGACTTACTCCTGGGATTCCCACTAGACTCAGAGAAAACAATGTCAGTCTTCTCATGAGCCTGGAGGCTATAACCTCAGACATCTACTGAGACTTGCCTCTTGGAAAACCCAACATTGCACAGGAAGGCCTATCTTTTAGCACTGATCTTCAGGGGACACAATCAAAGCATCCAAACTCCAGACCCAGTGAATAAAAAGTGGTTTGGGCCAGCCCAACACTCAAGGTAGGACTTCCAAGGTGACCCAAGGGCCACATTTGGAACAGTGGGCATCTAAGTCAGTGGGCTCTTGAGGAGTCCTACCACTCAGGTGGCACTGCCAGGAACAACCCAAGAGCCTCAACAGAGAGCTGAGCAGGGACCAGGATTCCAGGTGCCACTGCTGACTCCAGGCCAGAGGGACCATTTACTTTCAGAGTAGGCAAGGAGAGGGGAAACTCAGGTCAGAGGGAGGTGAGGGAGGAAAGCTGGAAGCCTGCAAAACCCAGCTCTGGGGACTCTGTCATTCTATCCAAGGGACAAGCTGTAATAGCCCTGGGCAGCCCTCGGGCAAGACAAGTGCTCTGGGACTTAAATGTTGAGTGATGTGTGATGTAAAGTCTCTGGGAACCAAGTAGTACTGTCTCACCATTCCCTTAGAGTAGGCATATTGACTTTGTCTTCTACCCTTTCTAACACATCAGTCATCTAAGCAATGGGGATGTCTAAGAGGTGCTGAGGAAAGGAGTAGCTAGCTTGGATCATGGGTCAGAAACCTCAAAAGAGCAGAAACCCATCACCTATCAATTTGCAATTGATCAAATACGTACATGGACTTGTACTCACCTGTGTCCCCAGGTTCTCCTGGGGTGCAATGGTGGATAGGTGGGCACTGTTAGGTTATACAGCCAAACTCCAGATAGCCACCACTTCAAACAACATAATGAATGCTGTGTGTGTGCCCTGAGCAAGGCTGCCTGAATAACCACGGAAATGTCAAATGTCTTTGTTTGAGCTGTTGGTCCATCCATGCTGTGAGTCTCACAGACGTGAACCACATGCCAACGAAATAGTCAAATCTGAGTGTTTCTGTTTCATAAAAATGAAAGAAGGCATTAATGATCATTTCATCTACCTCTGGGGTGGGAGGGATGGGGTGCCAAGGAGCTCCCCCTAAAGATTTCTTCCTTGCTCTTCAAGAGTAGGCACACACACACACACACACACACACACACACACACACACACACACACACACACACATGCCCATGCACATGTCCGTGCCCTCGATGGCCTGGCATTTCCTAATGAACCTGGAACCAGGGAGCCTCCATCTTTCAGATTTTATCATGGGTACAGATTTACAGTGAGCCTAGAGGATCTCCAGGGCAACAGTGTCTGCAGGGGCTTCTCAGATAAGACGGGAACCAAGAATAGGAGAGGTCAGAGGTCAAGGCTTCTGGGAGACTGCTGCTTTCTTAAGTCCTAAGGAATCAATGCCTTAGACACAGAAGGCAGCCACAAGTTGTGTGCTCCCAGTCCAGACCAATTCCATGAAAGTCATTTGCTCTCACCAAGGGATGTACACAGGTACACAGTATATGTGCATATGAATGTTCTTGTACTTATGTGCAAATGTGCATTTAAAATGGCACTTGAGATACACACACGCACGTACACATACACAATCAATAAACAGGATCTTGCCCATCAGGAACACAGGGCTGTGAGGACTGGTGTTTGTTACTACAAATATTGTTTCTAGTCACATGGGGGTACTGTATACTGTTTTGGCACAGAGCATTGGACTGGTGGCATCATTGGGGTGTCAGGGACATCAAGACTTTCTCCCATCTTCTCCAGTTCTGTGACCATGTGCAGATGTAGGCAAGAGACATGGTCACCATGGTATGGGGATACCTCAGTGGACCAAGGCATCGGGGAGGCATTTAGGGTTATAGCACCTGCCTTGGGGCTGAGAGACACTGTTATGTCATACTTTTGTGACTAGACAGTCCTGCCTTATAACCTTGTCTGCTTGCACACCCAGGTCTCAGTGTACCCCATCTGTGCAGTGACAACAGTCATGATGGCCACATGGAGTGATCCAGAGAAAGCAGCATGGTAGTGGCTAACCTGCAGAACTATGGGTAATGAGCAGAGAGGAAGTCAAGCCATCACACAGGAATCCGAGAAACCCCTAGAATAGAAATCCTAGTTTCTAACTCAGATCACAGTACATGTCATTTTGCCAGTGATTTCAGAGGCATAGGGTCAGGGGTTCCTCTGTGACATGAGAATTTTTTCCTTTTAATTTTACATTTTCATCTGAAAAATCTAAACATGTGAGATCCTGTGTCATCCCCAGATGTCACTTGAGAAAATAGAGTAATAGAGCTTTCTGTCTGAGTTTACCCAACACCTTTTTTTTTTTTATTTTTCTAGAAGGAAGCCCAAATGAGTTCCCAGGCTGTTGTACAAACAGTGGCTTAGTGATTGTTCAAACTGAGATAAGTGGGTGAGGACTGAGTCATCAAACACTCTCGGGGCTTGAAGCTGGTAGGGGTTTCTGTGTTGCTAGCAGGTACCTGAATGCCTGCCACTCAGGGGTGACCACTTGGAAGACACAACTAGAAAAGGAACTTCTCAAAAACTGTGCGTGCTTTTGTAATAGCATTTCCTTTTTTAAAAAACAGTTTCATCTATCCTCAAGGCCCAGGGAACACCGAGGAAGAAGAGGGGGAAAGACTTAAGAGATGGGAAAGGCTGTCATCAGTTATGACATGGCTGTGACCACTGTGAACAGTCATTCATCATGAATAGAGGAAGTGCCCACAAGGCCCCACCCCTTCCTTTGTAGCTACTGCCTACAAAGCTACTGTGGTTACTAGGTGAATGGGGTATCATTTTCTTCAATATCACAACTAACTAGCCTACTGGTTACAGTACATCATATATATGCATGACACTAAATGACTATGGTTTGGGGTATTTTACTAAGTTGAGAGGCCCATTTTAATTGTTTTGGGTCTGTGGTCCAAAGCTTATCCATTATAATACAGGAAAAATAAAATAATATTGATAATAACACTAATGAGGGCACAGCACGCACCACCGCCAAGACAAGCCAGCTGATAGCAAGCAGATCTTCCGTTGGGACACCCTTCTGTTATTATATGTGACACTGGTTGTTTCACTTCTGCAAAACATCATCTGTCATATTAAATTAATGCCATTAATTTGAATTTTAATGGTTTTTGTAGTTTTGTTTGCATTTAAACTGTAATTGTGTTTTGGTTTCATAGCTGTGAGAGAACTAAAAGCACAAAGAATTCATACTTACTCCTATGTCTGCGTCTATTTAAATAACAATGTGATCAAAGGAATGTTAGTTGACACTGGGGATCTATGATAATCTTGTTTCCCTTAAATGTGTATATTTGGGGCAACAAGATGGCTCAGCAGGTAAAAGCGATTGCTGCTCAGTCTCAGTGATCTAAGTTTTATCTCTGTAACCCATGTTTTAAAACATGGGGTGCAGTAGCATACATCTGTAATCCCATACTCCTCCTATGAAATGGGAGGTAGAGATGGGAGAAGCGTCCAGAAGCTTATGAATCAGATAACCTTGGACAGAAGCATTCAGGGGCAACAAGGGAGAATCTGCAGAGACTCCAAAAGTTGCTCCCTGACTTCTCCACACCCTTGCCATGGCACATGAGCACCTGGCGTTGCAGCTACCTGCACTCACATGCACACACACGCACATAATAAATCAAGAAATACCTCAAAGGCATCCATTAGTGAGCTTTAAGAATCACCGAGACTGCTCTGTAACACGCTTACTTTTGAAAGTTCTGGGTAGAACTGCCATTGTCTGGGGGAATGGTGGGAAGGGGTGTAATGGCATAAAGTTGTACAAGAATTTAGATCTAAGTGTTTCAAAAGTAGAAACTAGTTAGTAGCCATCTCAGATGGCTTTGGACCTTAAACTAACTATCCTTTTCTTTCTGTGCTGATCCTTGGTGTCACAGCCTAGGTGGATATGAGTAGATCCTACCCATACAGACAGATGCTCAGAACCTGAATTGTATGTGTGACAGACAAGGCCGGGAGAGTCCTCAGATAGCTCCCTACCTCCTCTGACCAAAGGTTTGTGACTGACCCCAGACCCAGAGGCTTAGGGCTGTGCACCCCTGGGCTGTATTGTGGCAGGCACTGTTACTGCTTCCTCTATTACCATCTGTTCCTAGACCAAAGCAGAGGCCTCAAAGGCTGGTTGACTTATCTGGGGCCCATAACTGAATGATGGCATGTTGAGCTAGGGTCCAAATGCCTGTAGAACCTCCAGTTCATCCTACTGGTTCCCTGTCCCCTGTGGCTGCAGTTATGAGAGAGAGAGAGAGAGAGAGAGAGAGAGAGAGAGAGAGAGAGAGAGAGAGAGAGAGAGAGAGAGAGAATTGCTGATCCCAGACACACAGGACTTGGTCTTTTATGAAACAAGTTAGGGATGAATTCTCTCAACTGAAATCTCCAAATTAGAAATAATGAGTGAGTGAACTCTCATATCTCAAGGGAAGCATCCAGAATCCTTCCTTCTAAGTGCACTGAGAGGGGCTTAGACTATCTAATCCCTGCCCCCTACACACACACACACACACACACACACACACACACACACACACACACACACACACACACACACTGTTTAAGCAGAGAAGTGACTTCCATGGAGGGATGAGGACCTCTGTCAGGCATGTACAGGGCCATGATGACTGTATCCTGATGCCTCCATGCTTCTCTAGAAATTGGGGTAACCATGGAGAGGAAGACCAGCCCCCTACTGTCCAACTGGAGGTCAACTGCATTGCAGGAGCCCAATTCACCCCACAGTGGCAGAAAGAATCCCAGAAGGGTTCATTTCGCCTCCAGGACTAGGACTGGGAGATGCTCTATTGAAACTAGAGCTCAAGATGGGGGTGGGATGAAGTGAGGTAAGCAGCCAGTAGGTCCCTATTGTAGTAGAGAGAGAGGGTGCAGGCTTCCCCAGAGCCAAGAGGGGACAAAGAGGTTGAGCCCTGGGCTATGTGAGACACAAAAAGACCATTAAGAACACAGTATCCCTCAAGTCATGGTAGCTTAGGCACATGCCTTAACAATTTTGCAGAAAACACTTCTTTACCTCCACAGCATCCTCTCTTGAATGCACTGGTCAACCAGATGGGAAATATGGATGTTCATTTGTTCCTGTGGTTGCTGTAACAAAATCCCACAAATGGTAGCTTCAAACAACGCATATACACGGTCCCACCCTCTGGAGGATACAGGTCCTAGCCAGGTTGCTAATGAGGTTATGCTCACTGTGGTTCTAGGGAAAATCCTTCCTGGCCGTTGGGAGATGCAGTTGGCCACATCTCCTTTCCAAGTACCTTCATGATTGTTTTCCCTTCTTGTTGTCCTGTGTCCACACTTCAGTTAGCCTGAGTCAGTGCCCCCTTTAGAGTCAACATTGTAACTGGCTCAACTCTGTAAAAACTCGACTTCTAGACAAGGACACATCTAAAAACCTGGGAGTGTTACCACACTTGGGTGATGTCAACACATTTACTTAAGGGAGACATAACTAAGTTTATAATAAGATAATAAGAAAGAGAAACATACAGTGTCACCTGTCTCCAGGCCACCGGTGTGATCTGGAAAGAAGTTCTGAAGCCAGTGTGGACAGAGATTGTGTCTGGTCCACACTGATGGTCCACATACAGAGAAGGGAATTCTTTCTACTCCTGAAAACCACTGAGAGGCTTCTGTACCTCAATGCCCTTGAAGGGTGTCATTCTACCCAGGCCTATGTGTAAGCATCCAAGGGAAGCAGAGAAAACTATATCTTATTCTCACCTCTAATATGCTATTAAATACCCAAGATGCATCTGGGTGCCAGGCCTGGGACAGTGTGACATTGAATAAATAAAAGTGAGCAGTGGGAAATGAACTCAGGAAGTAATGACCTAGTAAGGCTCTATGAGAAGAGAAGAGGTCTGGTGGACTCTCCCCCAGGGATGGCAGATTCTGCTCAGTAGATAGCAAGGTTAGGGTGAAAAGACACTCAGAGGTCTGCCAGATCAGTGCTGGGAACATCCTAGATTTGACCCCCCCAGGGAAGTCTACATCCCCCAGAAGGACTTCTCTGTGCCCTCCCCCACCCCCCCCCACACACTGGGCAGCAGATGTAGATTTTGCGTGTGTATGCAGAAGGCTAAAACTGTCTTCAACCAGAGCCACAGTGATCAGATGCTGTCTCAGACAAGGATGGTAGCATTTCCTTAGTTGGAAGAACTTGGGCAGGCCGTGCCAGAAGTGGCTTATAAATAGACCACTACCTCCTCCCTCCTTCTCTTCGCCTAGGCTCCTGGCCTGGAGTCTCTCTCTCCCATTTGGCACAGTCCCAGGTGGGTTTTAATTAACAGTCTTGCCTTCTCCGCTGCACACATCCAGGTTTTCCCAGGCCTGGAACAAACACTTCTCTCTTCTTCTCCCCTGGCTTTGGGGTCTGAGGCAAAGCTTTCTGGAATCTTTGAACAATCTTAGAAACAGAATGGCACTTCTTGCCTGTGGCACCTCTCACCTGTCAGAAAGGGATATGTGGCAGAATGCTGCCTATCCTCTGTGAGGAGAGGCCTTCTGCCTTGGGTTTGGCAAAGAGGCCTTTTCTCCATCGGGCACCAGCCTTCTTTAGAACACAGTGGATTCGCTAAAGTAATGAAGAGGTCTATAAACAGTGTCCTGTGCCTGCTATCTCTCCATCTCTAAGCAATACAAATAGACCTAGTCTCTTTCTAGCCACCCGATATGCCATGTTCCTCTCTCAATTTTGTGAAGCAGCCTCAGCCATATTGGACACACACCATTCTCACCACTTACCAGTAAGTGTCCCCTGCATCAGTCAGTTCTCTGCTGTTAGAACAGTCACTGAGACAAAACAACATATAACGAAAAAAGGTTTCTTTTAGCTCATGCCATAGAGGTTTTACTTCAGACCTGTTGAAGTCTGCTGTGGTGGGAACATGTAAAGGAACAAAACCACTTGAATCATGGGTAGGAGACCATGGAAATGAGAAGGATGTCTCACTCTCCCCAACTCCAAGAACAACCCCTAATGACATAAGGATTCCCTACTAGGAGGACCCCCATAAAGGTGCCACCACCTCTCAGTGCTATCCTGAGGAGTAAACTTTCAATGCATTGGCCTTCGAGGAATATTATAGATCAAAACTATAGCACCCACTTGCACTACTGAACCTTTTTATGCCTCATTCCCCTTATAATCTGGACACAAACATTTTTGCCAGAAGCGTCTCTTGAGCCCAGTCCTGTGCCTTTATCTGCACAGTCTTCTCAGGGTGCCTTTTTCCAACCAGAATAAGAGCCTCATTTTCCAAGGGGAAGCTGCTCGTGAACAAATGATATTTGTCGTGCTGCCAAGGGAAGGGACAGCTTGGAGTAAATTAAGTTAGAGGGCCTTGGATGGCACAACCCTGTGGACGAATGGCAGCAGGACATAACAGTATACTTAATGTTCTCAAGATGATTCCTCAGCCTCCTCTGACTCAGGGGTTCCCAGGCTTTCTGACCATAAACCTGATGATCCCCAAAACATCTATTAAGGGCCTCCATCCATGGTGTGTAGAGCCTTGTGGACTTACTTTCAGAAGAACCACACAGTGTTTAGGGCTCATCAATTCCCCCCGTGGCAGGCTCATGGGCGGCCATGGCAATGGGGATCCATGCTTTACATCTGGATGGCCATTTCCTAACACTTAAGTTCTCTGTGTCTAAGGTGTAGGTAATTTTGGGCAAGCAGGGTAATTCTCACCCATCAATGCAGTGAACAGACTTGAGAGGTGTCAGCTGGTATGCTGGGGTCAAAGGAAGTCACACACTCTCTGTCTTTCAAGGCCCTCTCTGGCCCGCCCACCTGCCCTGCCCAAGGTACCCTTGTGATCTGACCTCAGGAGGTGCTTCACTGCTCTGTGCCTCAGTTTCTTCATTTTCAAAAGACCCATTACCATGTGAGGGTAGCGTGAGGCCCACCTGATACTGCAGTGGGGTGTGAGAGGCAAACATCATACCTAGCACAGAGGGAAATCAGAATAAGAGTTTCTTAAGGTTGCAGGTAGCTGACTTCCTTTTGATGCTCACAGGGTAGTACTGAGTCTTGGATATTTTTATAGGAGTCTGGTTTAAATTATTAACAGATTTGACAGCACTAGGGTTGATCTGGGGACTGTGAGACAAGATGCCAGGTCCGTTAAGGGAGTGTTCTCTGTGTACCCAAGCTGCTGGAGTAACAGAGGAGCTGCAGTAAGAGAACATCCTACTACTCTGTGAGGACATAGCCCCAAACAGAACCAGATGGCTCCCAAGGTCTGCCTTTGTCTATATAGCACTCTTTGACACATGGGGGCATTGACACCTCACTGTATTGGGTCCTTAGTTCCAAGGGCCTGAAGGTCTGCAAGGCCACAAAGGGGGATGGACCTACAAGTTGCAATAAAAGAAGGCATTTCTTTCTGGTGGTAGAATTCCAGATAGCCACACCTAGTGAGATGGCCTCTGACCAATACAAGATGTGGAGGACATATAGAACAAGTCCCAGCATCCCAGATCCTGTGCTCTCCTGTGCCTGGGGACAAAGAATCTGTACTATTGCCTGAAGATACGTGGACCTACCCATTAGTTTCAGCAAGGTAGACCCACAGCAGCCTCTCACAAGTGTAGCTAGGATGGCTAGTTTCAATTCTCAATATTTCACAATCTGGAATCATCTTAGAAAAGAGTCACAGTAAGGGACTATCTAGGTCAGGTTGGTTTGTGAGCACGTCTGTGGGCCATCATCTTGAGTAAATTATGTGGGAAGACCCAGCCTACTTTGAGAAGCACAATTGCCTGGTTTTGTGTCTGAGACTGTCTACAAATAGGAAGAGTGAGCTGAGGACTTACTTCTCTCTGCTTTTGATGGGAAGTGATATGACTAGTTATTTGAAATACCTATCACCTTGGCTTCCATGATGGATCACAATCTGGAACTGTGAGCTGAAATAATCTTTCTTCCCCAAGGTTGCTTTCCATCAGGGTGTGTGTCACAACAACAGAAATAAAACTAGGATAAAGGTCACCATTAGTTTCAGTTTTCAGTCAGAACACTGTCATTTTCCCACAAGACGGGTCACACTATCAAAGGTCAGGGGAGGCGACGCAGAATGGAGAGTTGGATCGTGCCAGGGAACATTCAGGCACAGGCTTGGGTCATGTTCTGTCATCGTATTGGAGGAGTCAGATCAGAAGAGCTTTCGGATGAGAGCAACATCCGCCAGGTCAGCCACAGGCCCAGGCTGAAGCCCAGCCTGGCCCTCCCTGCTCACTGCTCCCCCATGAATCTTGATTAGGTGCACACACCGTGGAGGAGGAGCTAGGAAATCCTAACTCCCAATGCCTAATGATGGTATCATTTTCTTCCTTGGATTGAGTCCCAAAAGGGTGGCTCTGGAAAGCCAGGAAGTGGCAAAGCAGCCAGATAATCCCTTCTATACCCTCCAGAGAACAGAACTAAGCTAATGTAGTCACTGCTGCTGCTTCTGTGGCCTCCAAAAGAGATGCAGCCAGACTCTGTTGCAGCCTGAAGTCCAAATGCAGTCTAGTCATCTGAGGCGCTTAGGGCAGAGAGAGCGTCCACTCATCTGCTGTCGGGGTCATGGGAGGGGGTTCATTCATGCCATCTGAGGCTAGTCCTGAACCAGGCTCGAAAGGGTCACAGGGAAAAGGATGTTCTGTCCCCCGAGCCTACAGCCTGCCCATACATCACACAAGGGCCCTGGTTCTGTAAGTAGCTGCACTCAGCCACTTTTCTTTCTAGAACTTTCTCTTTGTCTTCCCATCCTGTATTGCACAAGTGTTAGCTTCATGACTGTCTCAATGTTCCTGCAGCCATGGCCTTACTTAGGGTTGGGTATGTCCTGCTAGGTCTGTCCAACCTTCCTCCTTTATTTCTTCTCAAGACCTACACTGAGTCTCCCAAGTAGCCAGAAGCCTATGATCCAGGGAGGTGTTCCTTAACCCTGTGCCCCAGTCCTGATCCTCAGAAAGTACTACAGAGCTGGCATGCTATGCTAAGCTCTTGCTTCTGAATCTTACCCTCTGACAGTTTTTTTGGCAGATCATGCCCAGGCCTCCTGTTACTTGTTGGTACAGGAGGAAGCAGAAAGCAGAGAATATAGATCACACGGCAGTAAGAAACAGTCTTGCTCAAATGCTGATGTCAATGTAGGGGTTGGGGGTAAAAGGCAGAGGTGCTGGACTGCTAAGGAAGTAAGAAAGATGAAGTACAGGCAAGTGTTCCCCATCTTATGGGAGGCTGGCACTGTGCTTGCCTTTGTCCAGAATGTCAGGGTACCAAATCAAGTTCAGCATCACACTTTCTGAAATCCAGCCAAGCACATGGAATGGCTGTTATGAAGATGGCTCAGATCTGGGCTCCTGTTCCCCTGTGCCACACCCTGATGCTGGCTCACTCTTGCACACCTTATCCGCAGCTAAGCCCCTCTCTTTCTGACTCTCTCTCTCTCTGCCTGGTACCCACACATGCACTGGCAGCTCCAGCTGAACTGCACACAACATGAGCTGCTGGGACACAGGCATCTCAGAGAAGGAAGTCCCACCGAGGCATATTGCCATTCTCTTCAGTTCTTCCTCTTATTTAAATCTTCACTTCTCATCTGATCTCACAGATCCATCATCTTACTTGACATCTTGGCCCCTAACTTAGGACATTTTGATTTACAGCTTCTCAGCTCCACTCTGGGGCGGAAGCTATGTCCATTCAGTAGAAGCCACACTTCTGGTTTTAATTTCCTTCTTCTCCCAGACTGGTAGTGAGTGGTATGATGACTCTCGCCATCCTGGGCGCTGTATCAAGCCACAGCCCTGAGTCTCACCAGTCACGATCAGCGCTGTGCTGGGGTGTTCAGTACTAGGCGTGTTCACTGCGTTATCAACCTATTGCTTCAATGTACTGTGAGCTTAGGGGATAAGTCAGGAATCATCTGTGCAAGTGAACTCATCAGCACACATCTGTGCAAGTGAACTCATCGGCACACATACCTCACAGCTGCCTACTGAGGGGAAGATGTCAAGGCCCAGAACTGCCCCTGCTCTGGTCTTTGGTTCTGGCTTATTCGGGTATTTACATTCTGAAATTCTACTGCATTAGACATGTCCTATTGTGACTTGGACTTAAAGAACAGTGAGGCTGACACATACCTCTCTTAAGCAAGCAACTCTGTCAGCAGTGAGGCACTCTAAGGAATTCCCCTTTCTGTCACAGAGTTTTAGACGGGGGCTCCTCAGAAGAGCTGGATTCTACAATGGAGTCTGCCACAGCAGCCAGAGGTCCCCTCTCAGGTCTCTGCCTATGGAGTAGAGTTGACTGACAGTCACTAGCTGTGCCCCCTGGATCCCCACACTGTGCTCTTGCAAGCCACACCTGCCTCTCTCAGCTGCTTCCCATGAAGCTGGTGTCCATTTGAGACAGATATCCATAACTCGAACTCTAGGGTGGGGCCATCATGCTTAAGGTGGGATATTTTTAATGAACAGTGTTACTTAAGAAACCTCCCCCATCAACCTGATCCAGATTTTCTCAGACCTGTGACATAGTCTCAAAGTTCCTTCTTCACTTTTCCCTTCCTGTCCCAGCTCCAGCCCTTTGTGTTGGCTGAAAGCTCTCTCTCTGCTCTTTACTCTTGGCAAATGTGCTCGCTGGTGAAGCTACACTCAGTCCTGCCCTAGCGCCTTTTTTTTTTTTTTTTTTTTTTTTTTTTTTTTTTTTTTGGATAGCCTGCAACATTTAGCCTCAACTCATGAAGGACAAAAATTGCAAGCCAAATTCACCCTCCTCTGCTTTCTGCATGAGCTACCCTGATTCACTCATTCCCAACCATAGGCCAGCAGGTATTTGTCCTCACTTGTGGCCATTTGTGAACCACACTCCTATATTTGCGCATACCTGCCATGTGTCCAACACTGGACAGAAAGTTTCTTGGTAGAGAGGCTTCACTGGTAGCTCTGAAGCCCTCACAACCACAGCAGAGGTGGTCAGTAGTATCAGTTTTACTTCTTCTGTGACGTCACTTCACGGTAGATGAGCCAGGTATGCTCCATCAATTTAGTATTTCCTAATGCCTACGGGACAGTGCAGAAAGTGGGGCGCCTAACCATATCACATGGCATCAGCCATCCTAGAGAGCACCCAAGTGAAAACGTATGCAATGTCAATCCAGTTTCAGTCACAAAGAGGCCTCTTCTCACATTGGAAAATGAAGTAGACAGATGTACCCTCAGACAGCTGAGCCTGACTTTAGAGAGGAGACTGGGTAGAGGCTGCTGCCCTTAAATTAGATCCCACTTGCCCCATCTCCTGTGAACGGGTTAGCATATTCAGCCTTCATCGATCTATCTGGGACACTGTAATCCAGGAGTATCTGGGGATATAGTAACCTTCCCAAACCCACCAGACTTTGACCCCACTCTCTTCACTAGGGTCAGAGCATCAAAGCATCCTGTGGTGGTCTCTATGATTCCTCCATGTGGAGTCTAGTGTCTCACTGAAAGAACCATTTGTATCTAAAGAGCCTGGGCAGGAGAAATGGCTCAGTCAATAAAGTGCTTGTGTTACAAGCATGCAGACCCGAGTTCAGATCCCCAGTTCCCAGGTAAAAGGCCAGGGACAACAGCAAGCATCTGCAGTGGAGCTCCCTGGCTAATCAACATGGACGAATTAATGAACTGCAGATTTAGTACGAGGCCATGTCTCAGAAGAGGAGACACACAATTGCAGAAGACACCAGACATGGGCCTCTTACTCCACTAATACACACACATACATGGGCACTCTCCTGTACACATACCCACACCTGAGTATGTTAATATACATACAACACATACACAAGCCTTCAGGAGTTCCCAGGAGCCTTAGAGAGACAACTTGAGCTGTCAATATGTCATGGCTCTGGAAGGCTAACTACAGCCAGCTCACGTCTGATGCTTCGCCTCTACCCACCCTAACACATGCATAGTGAATGGGCCCACACCCAATATATATCCATTTGCTCTGGCTGCTCTCCAGGGCTGAAAAAGCCATGGAGTTGGCCTTCACCTTTATGACTTATCCTGTTTCCTTCATCCATCTAAAATACCTTGCCTGCCACCTTGCTATCTCACAAAGCTGACCTTGTTTCTGAGGACAGGGTGGCCTTCCTTATGAGCCCTGGCTCAGCTATCTTGAAGTGACGTCACAGGAGAGGTAACATTGATACTATTGACCACCTCTGCTGTGGTAGTGAAGGCTCCAAAGAAGGTCTTGTCACTCTGCCCTGCATTTGAATTGCTGTGTTTGTCACACAGGGTGAGGTCCAGGGAGAAAGGACAGACCACAGTGCTGACAGTGCTTGTCTCTGGGTAGAGGATTTACTGGGTCAAGTCTACCTTTCTTCCACTTGGCTGTATTTTCTGTATATTTTTAAAATAATAAGTCTTAACTCTTTACGTGATGAGGGGAAAGAAAGATTATTTCAGAGAGGACATGAGCCTGACTTATAACAGGACACCTGTGACTTCCCATCTTTCCCATCCCAGCCCCTGGAACACAGGGGCAGGTATTGATTGAGATCATTGGCTCATCTGGTTCAGCATCCCTGCTGAGAGCTAATCCAGCTTCCAGCTTCCAGCTCTGCTACTTTGTTGTACATGAGAGGTGGAGAGAGAGAGAGAGAGAGAGAGAGAGAGAGAGAGAGAGAGAGAGAGAGAGAGAGAGAGAATGAGATGCTAGAGTGCTAAAGTGTATCCCTAGCTCCTTTCCTCCTGGGTCACCTACTCTCAGGTAGGGGCACCAGACCCCAGACCAGTTCCACAGTTCCGCCCCTCCTGCCCCAGGACAAGTGTCTGTTGTAGCTCTAGAATAACCACAACCGTACTCCCACCTGCACTCTGACTCTGAGGTCATTCACCAGGGAAAGACTACTGAGCTGTGGTAAGGTTTGTGCATCCACATTGGAGAGCCTCCAGAAGGTTAGGTCATCACACAAGGATAGGCACAAGAGAATGAAGCTCAAACATAACCTTACTTTTATGTCACCACATCTTCTACTCCTCCTTCCTTCCTCCCCTTCCCCTTCTCCCTTTCTTCTTCCTCTATTCTTCTCTTGCACCTCCTCCCTCCACATATCTTCTCCCTCCTACTTCTCCTCCCCTCTTCCTCCTCCTCCTCCTCCTTCTCCTCCTCCTCTTCCTCCTCCTCCCCATCCTCCTCTTTTGTCTTCAGAAATCCAAGCTAATTTTACCAAAGCTACCAATCTGCTCACTGTGCTTAAGAGAGGCACTGGACTTCCCAGGGAGCAGAGGCAGCTCTGCAGCCTCACGGAAACATCAGTGGCTGGAGGCTGTCTCCCTGTGTCTCTAAATTCCTTCTCCTGGCAAAGCCCTGGTAAAACTCTGAGAATCCCTGGCATTCCAGAGACCTGCCCACATCCTCTACTGTTCAAATCTGGGGAGTGTAGCCCCTTCACTGTCAAGACACCCCAAGGCAGACCTTATAACATGAGCACAGTGGGGATGGGGCAGAGAAGAGGGGAGCAGGTAGACCAGGCTTTCTTTGTCCCCTGTGGGTTCTACCAGCTCACAACACCACCTAATGGCTCCTAGAATCAGAACACTGAGTATCCACAAGTGTAGTCTGATCAAGCTCTGGCATCCAAAAGGAAGAGACCTCAGTCCACTCCCAGCACAAGCGGTCTTTTGTGCGCCATCTGGCAGCCCTAGCTTGTCCAAAGCCAGTTGTGACATCAGCTGACTCACAGGACTATAGAGTGAACAGGGAGTTGGAGAGTGTTCCCTCTAATAGCAGAGAGCTGAAGAAGGGAGTGGGGAAGGAAGGATCAAGGAAGGGAGGGGGAGAATTTCAGGGGAAGAATATGGAGTGAACATACTTCATTTAGAACTGAGTTCAAATTCCTGCATTGAAAATTTGAAGTTCTAAACTCCAGGACCCCAGAATGGGGCTGGGTCTCTAAAGAGATGATTCTGTTAAAAATGAAGTCATTAGGGTAGCTCTAAATTCAGTATGACTGGTGTTTTCATGAAGAAATACATAGACAGACACATACATACATACAGAGAAAGAGAGAGAGAGAGAGAGAGAGAGAGAGAGAGAGAGAGAGAGAGAGAGAGGAGACTGCTACACATAAGGAAGGGCAAAGGTCTTAGAAGAAACCAACCCTACCGACACCCTATCAGGCTCCTCAAGGGTGGTGAACCGATTGAACAGGTTTGCATTGTTTAACAACCCCCACCCACACACCCTGTTTGGTGGCACTGTCCAAGCTGATAAAACCTCGAAGTTCCCTGTCACAGCCTCAGGATACCTCGTGCCTTTTTCCTGACTTCAGTGACATTTTTCAAAACCACAAACCTTCCTCTACAGACATGGAGCTGCTATACTACAGTAATATTATTTTATAAATGTATTAGGGCAGAGATGAATAACATGCTCTACTAAAATAAAAATTAATTTTCTTCTTTTAATTTTAAGAGAAATGAAACCATTGTTTTTTTTTGGTGGGTGCCAATAGTATTAGGCCACAGGCATGTGTCCACTGTGCCTAAGGGAGACCTACTGCTGGATCCTCACCAATCCATGCCCCCAGGCATTCCAAGAGCTGGATTAAGTAACCCAGGAAGTTAAAAATGCAGTCTCAGGTGAAGTTGCGAGCCTATTGTGGGTGGCCAGCATTGGCCTTTGATCACAGCTGAGCAAATAAACACAGGCTACCTCCGAGGTTGTACTTTGCTCTTGCCTACCTTCTGCTTCCTTGCCAGGGGCCCAGAGTTTAAGAAGCGTGCTGTGTGTGGCTGCCTGACAGCCTTGCAGACACATTGGGCAGGCCACTCTTTCCTGGGTCACACCAGGCAAAGCCAAGAGGGAGAGTAAACGGCTGATTTTGTGGGTTATGTCTCTCCATGCCTGTCCTGACCCCCTCCACTGGCCCACAACTCTCTGGGGATTCTAGCACATTCACAGAGAAGACCTCGCCTGTGGTAAAATACAGGGCTGCCTGCCAGTCAGTAGCTTAACTGGTTTTCCTAGATAGAGAGAATAAACAAGAGCTAGTCTGACCTAACTGGGACAGGGACCTTGACCTTCCTCATCCCTACACTAGCCTGGCTCAAGAACATTCCAAACACCAAAGAATCCAAAGGATGTTGTTTGGAAATCATGTGTTGAGTGGTCTCCGAGCTTCAGTTTAGGAGGGACGGCCATGGTCTTCCAGTAAAAAACCAGCTGGGTCAGGGATCCTCAGGCTGAGATTAAGAAAGAATAAGGCAGATGGGATGCTCCCCAAAAGGTCCCTCAGTGGAGAACACCAGGAAAAGCAGGCCCTGCTCCAGAAGATATGGAAAAGCAGTGGCGGTCATCACAGGAATAAGATACAGTTATCGTGGACAGAATCATCAAAGTGTTCCAGTCACAGCCTGGCCATCATGGCCACAGCTCTCACACGCACAGTGTTCACAGTTGCAGCTCTAATTTACACCACTTTAGGCATATACACCAGTATAGTCATGGACAGAATATGCCATGCACACTACCTGTTACACAAAACATGCTACATGCTGTGTCCGGCCTGTGAGGCATCTCTGCTGAATCTATTAGCAGGCCAGCAAGTAAGGCCCTCCCCTCCATGGGAGCTCTGAGGCAAGCTAATCCCCACATACCTAGGATGTTAAATCATTGCTTCTGCTGTGGCCTGCCCAGGTACATCTGGCTCCATTTAGTCTCCCCCACTGAGCAGAAACACATGTGGGCTCTGTGCTTTGAGGTGGGAGTCTGTGTGCACAGGCTTCTGCAGGCCGGTGGGGGCTGAGAGCCATGAGCCGGGATGTAAGGCAGCTTTTCAGAAGTGTGTTTTTTGGCACACATGTGTTCTGTGAGATATAATTGGGTTCTATGGAAAAAAAAAGGTTTCCTCAGAGAAGGGAATTTGGCAAACTGCACTGATCCAGGGCAAGCCAAGAATCATGGGCTTCCTCAGAGACTCTGAATAAAAAGAATTGTTTCCTAAATGTACTTTGTTGGATTACCCGGAAGGAGACTTGTGAGTACAGGTCAACAGGAAACTCAGATTTCCAGAGCTTGAAATTTCTGAAAAGGTATCAGCTCACACAATAGGAAGCCCAGAGATGGGTCCTTCCAGGACTCAGTATTAAAAGCAGGTCGTCGTTTTCCCTCTGTAGTCTGAATTGTTACCTTGCGTGGGCCAAGATGGTGACTGCAGTTCTGGGTCTCATCACAGACTCTGTAGCCACCAGCACCAGAATTTCATAGCACAAGGGAAACGTTTCTCAGGAATCCAAGCAGAGACTTCTCTCTGTATTTTATTCGTCATGCTGCTGCCTAAAGCATTAGTGGAATGGGGTTTGTGGGGCTACAACTCGGCATGGAATCTACACTACTTGCTCAAGGGGTTTTGTGCCACCCATCTTAGATCTTGTTAGAGACCTTTGAAGATACAACCACTTAAAGAGACTCTTCTCTGGTTGTTCTAATTGCAAATTAGTTTTCTGTACACTTGGTACAAGCTAGGATCAGTTGGGAGGAGGTAACTTTGGTTGAGAAAATGGCTCCACCAGATTGGCCTGTAGGTAACCCTATGGAACATTTTCATGATTAGTGGCTGATATGGGAGGACCCAGCCCACTGTGGGCAGTTCAACCTCTGGGCAGATGGGGTACACAAACACACACACATCACCAGCAGCAGCAGCAGCAGCAACAACAACAACCAAAAATAAAACACACACACACACACACACACACACACACACACACACAAATGAATAGATGTGTCACTTGCTTGTCAATAATTTAAAGAGAATGTAATTTGAATTCTTACTGTTTCCTTACTTGTGTGCCTTGCTTTCTCAGCTGGCTAACATGTTGCTGAGGCACAAATGTTCTCTAAGTTATTTGGGAATAGCTCTGAGAAGTATTGGGGCATTGCAAAAGAAGGTCATGTTGGTCATGGTAGTATATACCCATCATTTTAACATTTTAGAAGTAGGAGCTGGAGAATTAGGAGTTTAAAGCTAGCCTTGGCTACATAGTGAGAACTTCTGAGGGGATAGCTCAGTAAAAGAGTGCTTGCTAAGCATGTACAAGGCCCTCTACTCAGCTCCCAGCTCTGCAGATGATGATGATGATGATGATGGTGATGATGATGATGATGATGATGATGGTGGTGGTGGTGGTGGTGGTGGTGGTGGTGGTGGTGGTGGTGATGATCGAGGTAGAAGTGGAGGTGGAAGTGATGGTGATGGTGATGGTGATAGTGGTGGTGGTGGAGATGGTGGTGGTGGTGGTGGTGGTAGTGGTGGTGGTTGTGATGGTGGTAGGAAGAGAGAAACATGGAGACCCAGTTGGGAACTTCCATTGTAGAGAGATCATGATTTATAAGAGTTTGGATTGACTGAGAGCTGATGCTGGGGCTGGAGCTTGACTCACTTGAAGCCCATGAAAGGTATACATCAGAAAAGGCTTTTATTAAGAAAGGAACACAAGGCATCAGGAAGGCAACCAATGTTGTCTTCTCTGCCAGGACCTGATGTTCATCAGGACGAACGTTCAGAGTTTCCCATTCAAGTGAGAAATTCTGTTGCCTCCCTCCATCCATCCCTCTGTTCCTTCTTTAATTTGTTCTGGAACATTTCTTTTTATTATTAGTATACATTAATTACATAAAGTACTGTATTTCTCGTCACCTCTAAACCCTCTCACCCTGCCTGCCTGTCCCCCAAACGTTCCTAGTATCCCACTTCATTCTTATATCTGTCAATTTCCCCCAAGTTCCACATATGAGAGACACTGTGATTGTAATCTGCTTCCTTCCTCTGGACATGATAAGCCACAGCCCCGTGCCTCTTCCTGCAAAAGGCCACATTTGCTTTATCCGTCATCCATTGCTAGGTACCTAAGGCTGACTGCACAGCTCGGCTACTGTGACTAGAGCCCCAGTCAGCATGGCTCTGTAGGTGTCTCTACGGTAGAGCGACTTGAGAGTCCTTTGGATGTTTTCTCAGCAGCACCGCAGCTTATGATCACATGACAGTTCTAATGGACATAGGAAGGCCCCCAACTGTGATCAGAGAATGGGAAAGGGGCATAAGCTACATCCTCTGATCATCTCTCCAGCTTCCCTGGTAGTGTCAAAGGAGCTGAGAACAGATAATGGTCCTAACTGAACCCTCCCAATCTGAGCAGCCTCTCTACTCAGCCACTCGGTCTTAGTCCTTAATTTTCATCTACTTTGCGCGCACACACACACACACACACACACACACACACACACACACACACACACCAGCCAATCAGAACCCACCTCAGCTTATAAAAGAACAAAACAAAACCCTGAAATAGCATCTTCACTGGCAACCCACTGAGCAGCCCTCTATCAGCCATTAAGGACGTTCCCTTTTGTTTAATAATCCCTGCTTTGCCCACTCTTTGAGGTCCATGTTCACTCTTCTTCATGGGCCAGAGACATGCACCCCGCAGAGAAGAAAAGCTATAACATTTCCACATTTCCAAGCAGTTTTGACTTTCAGGTTTTTTTCTTTTTTGAGGGACCTCCCTACCCATGCAGAAGTACAAAATGGCTAAGTATACAAAAATTATATACTCAAAAAAGTACTCAACATCCTTAGCCATGAGGGAAACGTAAGTCAAAACTGCATTGAGATTCCCTCTCACACCTGTCAGATTGGTTATCACTTAAGAGAAAGCAATGAAGACAAATGCTGGTGGGGATACGCTGAAAAGGGAACCTTAATACAAGGCGGGTGGGAGTGAGTTTAATTAGCCCATTTGTCAATTCTTGCTGTTATTTACTGCACCATTGCCACCCTATTCAGAGGGTTGCTGCCTGTGCACAGATATTGCAGTGTTTCCTCTATGTTGTTGATGTTTTTTTTCAATTCCAAGTCTTACATTAAGATCTTTGATCTGTTTTCTTCTCTCCTCTTCCTCTTCCTCTTCCTCCTTCTCTTCTTTACTCTTTTCTTCTTTTTGTAGCACTGGAGATTGAACCAGAACCTTGCATGGGTTCAGAAAGCACTCTATCACTCACTGATCTACATATAGTGCAGCCCTTTTGATCTATTTGAAGTTGTGTGTGTATGTGTGTGTGTATGTGTGTGTGTGTGTTACAGATCTAGTTTCATTTTCCTCCATGCATATATCTATCTTTTTCCAGCACCATTTGTTAACAAGACTGTCTTTCCCCTAATGTACACATTGGTAAACACACACATACACACACACCCCCACCACCTGGGGCCTAGTTCTGCTCCCTTGGTCTGTGTGTCTGGTGTTGTGCTAGCGCTGTGCTGGTTTTGTTACTGTGACTCTGTGGTATGTCTGAGATCAGATGTTGTAATGCTTCGAGCAGCATCTTTCTGTTCAGCATCATTCAGGCTCTGTGGAGTTCTTTATGCTTCAATGTGACTCTTCTGACTTCCTTTGCTAGTTCTGTGAAGAACGGCATTGACATCTTCGCAGGGATTTGCAGGGAACCTCTTGCTCTTGCATCAGTACTTCCGGGGACATGACGACTTCCACTCCTCACCCCTCAACCCCAACCCATCAAATTCCTGGCCTGTGGGGAAGGGGCAGGACAAAGGACCTCTCAGCAATGCCCAGCCTATGTTTTATCCCTTCTGCTCTGCTCTGTTCTGTTCTGTTCTGTTCTGTTCTGTTCTGTTCTGTTCTGTTCTGTTCTGTTCCGTTCCTTTCCTCTTTACCCACCAGAGGCAGATCTGGGACCTCATAGCCTCTGATCACTCTTAGATACATACTAATACCTTCTCTCCAGCCTGGGCTAGTCACCTGTGCCTGAAGAGGGGCAGCCCGTGGTGCCCACCCTGTACAATCTTGACTTTTCCATACCAGTTCTAGCCAGAGCTGGAGGGAGCACCAGCCCAGACCAGCACTGCTTCTCCTTGGCTTCTCCTCACAATATTGGTTCCTGGGATCTGTACTATCAGAGAGGTGTTGCACACCTGTGCCTTGCCTTGTTATTTCCTCAAGCAGTTCTTGCCCCAAATGTTCTCCAGGGCCACTGACTGGCATTGTTGTTTTTATTGCCAGTTCAGTGTGATAATCCTGCGTGTGCCTCTTCTGTTCACATGTTGGTTGTCCACCTCATCTGATGATACCCCTGTCACACCAAGGATTGGCTGGTCCTGAGTCCCTGGCACACATTCAGTGACTGTAAAATAAGTGACAGACTCTCTATACTGTGCCCTGTCCCCAGACAGAAACTTACTGCCTTCCAAAGTCACCATGCCAACTGTGATGCTAATGACATCATCTGAATGTAGAAAGAAGTCTCTTCTCTTCATTCTCTATCATGGAAGTCCCTTTTGGACACAGAACCCTCCACCTGCTGTCACCCAGGGCTTCATTTGGGTGAAAAGAAGCACAAGACTGAGGTTGTGCCAATCAGGACCAACACATGAAACACACACTCAGACAGACAGACACAGACACATACATACACACACTCACACACACACACACATACAGAGAGAGAGACAGACAGACAGACACAGACGTACAGACATACACAGACACACACATATACACACAGAGAGAGATACATACACACAGACATACACAGACACACACATATACACACAGAGAGAGATACATACACACAGACATACACAGACACACACATATACACACAGAGAGAAACACATAGACACACACATACAGACATACACAGACATACACAAACACACACAGAGACATATACATAGACACATCCAGAGACACACACACACACACACACACACACACACACAGACACAGATACATCCAGGCACACACAGACACACACAGACACAAACAGACACAAACATAAACACACACACACACAAACACGCACATACACACAGATAGAGACACACAGACATACACAGACACACACACAGAGACATGCACAGACACACAGACACAGACACCCCTGCTGCCCCAGGGTAACTAACCCTGAGCTCTGGAAGCCTCCTTCAAAGGAGAGGTTTCTAGAACCTATACTGATCTAGTTACCACCTTGCCTTATGAGTTAACATCAGTGTGTTCCCCAATCTCCACCGGAGTGAGCAAGTTTCCTTACCCTGATACCAAGCTTTAGAAATAGTATAGCCAAGGGAGACAGGAAGTGGGAGCTGACCTGGACACCATAAGGAGAACATCCCCAGAGGACACCGAGAGGTGCCTCTGTAGCACCCACTTCAGGGAAGTCAGAACCATAATATATTCTGAGACCCAGTCTGTGCCCTCTGTGTGAGTAGCTAGGGCCTCAAATCTCCACCCAGCCATCTTTCCAAGAAGCCAGATGCTGTGCTTCATCAGAATTCAGCCAGAGGGACATAAATAAATAAAGGAAACTCTGCTGAGCTCTTTCCTCCTCCTAACGATCATGCAGATGCTTAAAAGAGGAGACATTTTCCAGAGGAACAATAGGTGACAGGCATCTGGACTGTGGGGACAGCAGGCAGGGACCGCATTGCGATTTCTGTCAGATCCCCGAGGCCGCCTGCTCTTCCATTTCTGTTGTCTGTTTTTGTCAGTATATTAGTTTCTGAGATTTGAGAGGCAGCTTGGGCAGCTTGAGAAATTCCCGTTGGAGGGACTGTATTTTCATTTCCTTCAGCTGAGCCTCTCTCACTACACCTCTGGTTAATGCAGATTCCTGCTTCATGATCTTCCTGTCCCTCCGTGAGGCTAATCAGACTGTTAGTATAGGACATTTTCTATGCTGTAAGTGACCAGTGACATCTCATGTTAGATGCATTTCTGAGAACACACCACTAATCTTTGAACCCCACCTTTCCCGAGACCATTTTGGACAGAATTTTGAGGGGATTCCAAGGATAATCCTCTTCCATTCAGGGTACACTATGCACATAAGAAAGCATGTCCACCAGAGAACACAGGAAAGGAAATTGGTGCCAATAGGTGTTTGCACCAACATGGGTGCAAAGCTCTTCTTTTGTTGCTCCTTACCCCTTAACTGAGCTCCTGTCTAGTTCCAGTAGAAGTAAGGGGAGGACTAAAATGGGCAAGGCATTGGAGACTTCTGTGAAAGTGGGCCCTGGTGATGTTTGGCCTTTCTCTTTTGGTTTCTCATTCCATGGTGTCTTAGTTAGGGTTTTACAGCTGTGAAGAGACACCATGACCAAGGCAACTCTTATAAAGAAAAATCATTGAATTGGGGCTGGCTTATAGTTCTAGAGTCCCATCCATTATCATCATGGTGAAAAACATGGCAGTGTGCAGGCAGACAGGGTGCTGAAGAAGGAGCTGAGAGTTCTACATCTGGACTGGCAGACAGCAAGAAGCGAATGTTACATGACATTTGGCTTAAGCATTTTAGACCTCAAAGCCCTCTCCACAGCCTCCTCCAATAAAGCCACACCTACTCAGACAAGGCTACACCTCTTAATAGTGCCACTCCCAGAGAGCCTATGGGGGACATTTTTATTCAAACCACTACAGCAAGAAATGATTGGCCTAGAGTGAGCTGTTCTGTAAGGAAGTTAGAAGCTGGGACTCCCAGGAAAGCAGGTCTGGCTCCTTGATCATCAGCTCTTCTTCACAGACACTAGAAGTTCCTGGCTGCCCAATCAGCTGGGGATTAGCATGAAGCAGACAGATTGCCCACAATGAAGAGGCAGGTTCCCAATTTCTAACCCCATCCCTGCTTCTGGCTTTCAAGGCACTGATGTAGCTGAGAGAGGATCTGCCAACCATGTGTCTAGGGATGAAGAAGGCCACATGGCTCATGGGAGCCCAGTGTGGTTCTAATTTTAGGGAAAGAACTAATAACTTTTAGTTGGGATTTCTAAAGATCGCTCGATCTATCTATCTATCTATCTATCTATCTATCTATCTATCTATCTATCTATTTATCTATCTATCTATGAGCTCTATTTGCATATATGCCAGCATGACAGAAGAGGGCATCAGATCCCATGGTTGTGAGCCACCATAAGGTTTCGGGGAATTGAACTTAGGACCCCTGGAAGAGCAGTCAGTGCTCTTAACTGCTGAGCCATCTCTCCAGCCCCATTTTTGTTTGTTTGTTTGTTTTAAAAGATTATTTGTTGACATTGTCAACTTTGTGTTTGTTGTTATTGATTGGAAATTTTGTACATCTGTCTCATATATGGTCACACTCTCATTTTCCCTCGCCTCCCCACTATACCCTATTCCCCCCTTTTCCCTCTCAACTTTATATGCTCTTTTTTTTTCTTTAAACACACTGAGTTCACTTAGTGCTGCCTGTATGTGCATGAGTGTATAACCATCTACCAGATCATGGTTGCATGGCAGGAACCACATCTCTGAAGAAAATGGACTCTCCCTCCCTCAGTTAACATCAATTGCCAAAGCACTTCAGGTAGGAGTATGCCTTTGTGAGTCCGTCCCTGATTGATGCTGGGATTTGGGCTGGTCTGATATTGTGCAGGTCATAGCCAGGCAGTCCCAGCTGCTAGCAGTTTATATGTGTGATGGTGCTGCCACATCAAACAAACACTGTTTTACTTCTGGTTTTTACCATTTTTGCATCCCCCTTTCTGTGATGATCCCTGAGCCTTGGGGTGAGGGGTCTGATACAGATATCTCATTTAAAACTGAGCACTTCACAGTCTCTTACTGACTGCATATCCACCAGTGTGGATCTCTGTAGTAATTGCCCTCTACCATAAACAGAAACCTCTCTCATGACGATTAAGAGATACACTAATCTTTGGACGTGAATATAAGAACTTAGGGATCTGTTTAGTACTATGTTCATTTATCAGAAAAATCTCATTAGGTTTTCCCTTAGGGCCTATGACCTAGGTAGCCAGGAATTTTGGCCCAGTTAGTGATATCAGGGGTCATAGCTTTTGTCAACTCAATATAAACCTAGACATGCCTGGGAAGAGAGAATCCCAGCTAAAGAACTGCTTCCATCATTTTGTCCTGTAGACATGTCTATGTGGTATTTTCTCAGTTGATGATGGATGTGGGAGGGTCCAGCCTACTGAGGGCAGCACTATCCTTACGCAGAATAGTGTGGCTTATATAAGAAGGAATAACGGAGCAAGCCAGGGTACACAAGCCATTAAGAAACAGCTTTCTTTTTTTTTTCTTCTTTTTTAATAGTTTCTTTCAGCTCTTGCCCTCAGGTTCCTGCCTTGGCTTCCTTCAGTGTTGCATTGTAACCTGTAAGCCAAATAAACCTTTCCTTCCCAAGTTGTTTTTGGTCACTGTTTATCCCAGGAACAGAAACCAAACTAGGGCACCAGACTCATGGAGTAGGACTTAAATCCTGTCAGAGAGTTGTTGGTTACTTCTAGAGCATTTGGGCCACTACTGCACCAGGAGGCCAATCTTGCCAGACCAGTCATTATTGTGTCCCATATAATTCACAGCTGGGTAAGGTTATTAATTACACTTCTCCATGATGCATAGAATCTTGTAGTACTATGAAAGCTACACAGTAGGAGAGAAGTTTCTAGGTCAGTATCACTTGCTTTCTCCATATCTTGTGTCTTAAGTATGTGATGTCTTTAGCATTTGTCTTACAATCAAGCTCTAGAGGTAGCCAAGAGCAGTGGCATTAGCCTGTGATATTTGGGGGTTCTAGGAGACCCTACTGACCAATAACTCGAAAAGAGGTAGCCTATACCTGGCACTGGGCTTCTTATTATTGATAGATTACAATATCTGGGAGTGGTATTGTACACACACACCCGCAGAGTAACTCAATTTAAACTCTTTTTGTATATTTACATTATATATATATATATACACATTTTAGGAAGCTTTTACAGTAGTAGTTTTCCATATGGATTTTTCCAGAGGTTTTTATTGCTCTTGTTCTTTACCATGCTCTTTCCTCTACCCTGCTATCCCAGTCTCCACTTCATTTAACCCTTCCTCTTTCAACCTATTTTATTTGTATAAGTATATTCCCAACATTGCAATAGGGCATACTTATCCTCAGTGTATCGTGTTTCCTAAATCAGGCAACTCTACCAAGGCACAGAGAGAGAAGGAGGCACCACGTCTGGAGCCCTCCTCCAGCCTATCTGTGTACTAAGTTCACCTTCCCCAGAAACCCCACTGAGGGTCATTACAGCATGCTCAGAGGAACTGCGCTCATCCTCTACTGTATAAACTTTGATAGTGGAGAAGTAAGTTGGTATCAACCAAGGACAAAAATTAATGTCCTTGCTAGGTCTTAACGGTAAATTCTAGCATGCTGCAAGTGCCAATAAAGTTTGTGGGATGGATGGACAGATGGATGCATGTGCATGAATTTATGGATGCTTGGATAGATGAATTTATAGATGTATAGACTGAGCTTTGTCCCTGTCTGGCTCCTGGGAACAGAGGAGCTGAACTCTGGAGGTTGCCTCGTGCATGGAATTCTCCTACGAGGAGATGCATCCAGTCCTCCGTTCAATGTCCCGTCCTCAGCACTGAGACACACGGACATGGGTTTTTTTAAATAGACTTCATTAAGGACGAGGTAACCAGCTCCATGCTCTATGTTCCCCAATGTCTCAGCCACAAATGTCTTTCTGGTTTGCTGTCATTCCTTTGCAGAGTCCACGGAGCCGCTGAAGCAGAAGGAGGTGGGAAAGAAGCAGCTGGGAGCTACACTGGACTGTGTGGAAAGTGCCAGCTAGATGGCCATCTGTGTGCTTTGGCCTCTCTAGGCCTGCCAGGAAAGGACAGATGAAGCCAAAGTCAGGCAAGAGTAAGATCCAGCCAAGCCCTGGCTGACTCTACGATGCAGCTTTGCTGCAAATGCATGCAGGTGCACATGTGAGTGCTGGCACCCACATGCTACTCTACTGGTCAGGTGTTACTGTCCATGACCCATGACATCACAGAATACCGGGCAGAGGTACTGACATGGAAACCTGCTGCTGAGGCTGAGGTATGGCTGGGAATAGCCAGAGCTTGGGAGGGAAAGGTGTCTTTTCTTCAGGCCCCTGACCCAGACCTAGTCACAGTATCTTTGACTGTGGCCCAAGACACACAGACCCAAACAGACAGTCCCCAAGGTGGAATGGTCACTTAGGATTTTTCAATATTACCATGACATGAAAGTAGCATGTCCTGGGGGAACAGGTGCAGACTGTGAAATGAGATCCAGGCTGGTGATATTTGGGCAGTGACAGTCCATTAGCCAATTCCATGATCACAGTGGAAAATGACCCGTACTCCATGGTACTGGGTTGTCAGCGTTTGGTGGGGGGTAAGGTATCCAATTCGTGACATGAGCTGTCCAGTGCTCTATTACAAGGGCCTTATGTGGGTTGATTGTGCCCAGCTGTGGGTGAGTGTGAATGCTGTGAGCGTGTTGGAGGCAGGCTTGCAGTGCAGTGATGCTCTGTAGAGGAGCTAAATTACATGTGTTCTTGCTTCTTGATATTTTCAGTGGTGTACACTGAGTCTGTGAAGCCTCTGACCTAACTCTGACTCAAACAGCCTATGGGTTAGAAAATAACATCCCTTGTAGGCTAGAAAGGGCTGGTCAGGCTTCACAGTCTCTGTCTGTCCATCCAACACCCGCCCCCCTACCAATGCTTCCAGGATTTAAAAAATGAAATGTTTCTCTGCCTAGCGAGCTATGTACAGCACAGGCCTAGTTTTTGTATGGACAGCCAGGAATGAAAGAGTTCAGACGTTAGACAAAGTACTACAGGCTGCTCTTACCATATAGGCCTGTCTCCTCCTCCGTGTTCTGCCTACTGTGTTAGAAAAGGACTGGAGATCCCCACTGAGCCAGGCTGGAATTTTAGCCTAGGGCATGCCCTTTTCAGATGGGTGGGAAGAAGCAAAGCCACAATGGGCTTCCTGGAGAGACTGCCTCCTCTCCTAAGCTTCTATAGGGAAAACAAATCTCCCTGGGCCCTGGCTGACCTGATCCTGGAACCCAGAATCCTACTAAGCTGAGAAACAGGGAATAAGACTCGTGACCGGGTTGCTTCTAGCTTCTTCATATGCCCATTTTGTTCTGAAGCTTCCATCAAACCCTTTCCTTCTACAGGCCTAATTTTCTTAGTTGTAGGGCAGGACAGGGAGATTTTAGATTTCTGTGGGACTTAGAGAAGCAGACTCTGTTTCTCTGTTTCTCTCTGTGTGTCTGTCTCTCCCTCCCTCTCCCTCTCCCTCTTTACCCACCCCCTCCCCGTGTGTATGTGTGTGCATGTGTGTGTGTGTGTGTGTGTGTGTGTGTGTGTAGAAGACATAGGGCAACAGCTTCTCTTGTTCTCACTTTCCTTCCTCACTCCTGCCTGCACCTTGCTCTTTACTGCTCAGAAACAGTTCCTGCCACCAATCCCTGCCATGTGCCCTAGACTTTAGGTCTCAACCAATCTGGTCACTGCTGTCTCACTGGAGGAAGGCTAGAGGAAGTACCTAAGACCACAGTTGTTATACTTTGAGCAACACAATACATACCGATGTATCAAAGTGTAACTCCAAGGATGAAAGGTCACGATTAGAAGTGAACTAGTAAAGAGGGCAGCTCATCCTTTAAGAAGAATCGTAGCTGATACAAGGATGTAACGAAGTTGCCTCTGTGAGGGCAAGGTGATAATTATCACAGACATGGTGCTCTGTTAAGCTTAAGACTCCAGAGTAAAAGTTGACGGTAAAATGGAAGATCGGAATGATTTCAGGGTTTCTATCCTAGCGTATTTATTATGGTAAAAGGCTTTTAGGAAACAAGACGCCATGGTGATAATCTTCATAAGAGACAGCCAGAAGATGCTATCTTCACCCTGTGGCTAAGGCCAGGTCAGCACCCTAAGTCCAAAATCATGAGACACTGTGGAGACCACATTACCTGTGCAAATGCAGAGTTGGTCTTAAATGGTGGGGAAAAATAAGGCTCTAGACTTTTAATCTCTCTGGGCCCCTTGTATAAATGAAGGTATTTGCTGCTTTTTTTTTTTTCTTTTTTGGTCAAACACATAGGATAACTACACTCCCTCTATAAGGACTGAGCTGTGCCTTTGCCTTTTTTCTCTTCATCTGCCCCTCAATACCCTAATGTGCTGGCCTTGATCCTCAAAGACAAACGAGTAAAGGACCCTGCAGGCACTGTGGAATAAGAAACATCACAAGATGGGAAAGAGACCAGGGGAGGAACTGACCCATGTCAACCAGCACCTGCTTTGCAGACATGGACCTCCCTGCTCGGGTGTGGTTGCTGTAAGGTTTACTTTGGATTAGATGGAAAGGGATAGGAAAGAAAACAGAGGGGAAAGGGAAATAGGAAAAAGGATATCTTCAAATGATTTCTAACTTTAAAAAATCCCCAAATGTCTGAAAACTTTAATATAAATTGGTATGTTCTATGATGCTTCTGATATCCAAACTTGGGTGAAGTTTGCTGATTGTGGGCAAGCACTACTTTAAATAGTGACTGAGCAGGTTGAAATCCAGCATGGAGCCAGCCTTGCTAAGGTTAGACCAGAGGTGAATTGACACAGGCATTGTCAGGATGTTCCTTGGGGATCTCGGGAGTGCTGAGAGTTATCTGCAAGTGTCTGATCTATCAGAATCCCCATCCCAGTGATCAAAACCAATCAATGCTTCACCTTGGTCAATAAATGGCACTTATCATAACAAGGTTGATTGAAGCCACATGGGGAATTCAGGGATCCATTTTGCATAGTTAATGGCTGGCTTTGGTTACTATGTTCCAAGGCTGTATAGTTTGTATCCCAATTCTCTGCAGACTCTAGTGAAGATACACACAGGCTTTGCTAGACTTTAGAATGTACCCAAGCTCACCTTTATTTGCCTCTAAACATCCTTCATTACAATAACCTCTGCTACAAATCGGTTTAGAATCTCAATATCTCTCTCTCTCTCTCTCTCTCTCTCTCTCTCTCTCTCTCTCTCTCTCTCTCTCTCCCCCTTTTCTTTTTTCCTTCCCTATTTCTTGCACTGTGAATTGAAACAAGGACCTTGCACATACTAGAAAAGCAAAAGCACTTTGCCACTGAGCTACACCCCAAGCCCCTCAACTTAACTTAGAAGAATGATGTGAGTTCAGTGGTTTTCAACCTTAAGTACATCAGAACACCCAGGAATTTCTCTAAATTCCCAGTGCTTCAGCTCTGATCAATTACGTCTGAAGTATTGGACTTTTTTCAAAAGCACACCAATGATTGTCTCCTTCCAGTCGTGGCATGAGCTGGGATCCAAACAGCTGTCCAACTCATTTTGGCTTCTTACTACTGCCACACTCAGACATAAATGTGTTATCATATAGACTGGAGTTAAGCTGTCCTCAGAAAGTCTCAGTGGGCTGAAATGAAGGCTGCATTTCTTCCAGAAACTAGAGTTTATTTCCTTGTCTGTCCCGTCCCAGTTTCTGTTTGGATTGGATCCTATTTCCCCTTTCCTATCCTCTAAGTCAGTGGAGCCCACTCCAGTCACACTGCCTTACCTGTAATATTCCCCCTACTGTTGTACTGTGTCATTATTAAGTATCGTTTCTATTACTTTGGGTTTTCCTGGACCATCAGAGAGAGCCTTTCTTCATAAAGTTGGCTGACATTCCACCTGTGATTCTTCCTAACGTCCCTTCGCTTGGATGATGAGATGGCTCAGTGGGAAAAAGCACTTGCCACCAAACACGATGGTGTGTGTTCAATCTGTAGAGCTCATGTGGAAGAAGGAGCGAACTGCTGGGATGTGTGAGGCAATGAGGCCAAAGAGAAAGAAGCCATGCTGAGGAAGCAGGACCCAACGTTGCATCAGGATTCTAAGGCTGCATTAGGACCCAAAGCCTGCATCAGGATTCTAAGGCTGCATCAGGACCCCAAGTCTGCATCAAGACCCAAAGCCTGCATCAAGATTCTAAGGCTGCATCAGGACCCAAAGACTGCATCAGGTCCTAAGGCTGCAGCAGGACCCAAAGCCTGCATCAGGACCCCAAGTCTGCATCAGGACCCCAAGTCTGCATCAAGACCCAATGCCTGCATCAGGATTCTAAGGCTGCATCAGGACCCAAAGACTGCATCAGGACCCAAAGCCTGCATCAGGACCCAAAGACTGCATCAGGATTCTAAGGCTGCAGCAGGACCCAAAGCCTGCATCAGGATTCTAAGGCTGCATCAGAACCCCAAGTCTGCATCAAGACCCAAAGCCTGCATCAAGATTCTAAGGCTGCACCAGGATTATAAGGCTGCATCAGGACCCAAAGACTGCATCAGGTCCTAAGGCTGCAGCAGGACCCAAAGCCTGCATCAGGATTCTAAGGCTGCAGCAGGACCCAAAGCCTGCATCAGGACCCAAAGCCTGCATCAAAACCCTAAGTTTATTTAAACCTGAAGCTGCATATGTGCAGGGAGATAGTCCATCAATAGCAGGACCCACCGTACCAAATGGCTTCCAGAAAGAATACAACTATCAGGGAACCTGGGGTTGAGCCAACACTGGTGCTCAGCAGTATTGAGAGATATTTGACACTTTCCCACAGAAAGAGTGGCTAGACACTGAAGGTCCCTGTGGGCATTCTGAGAGACCCCACAGTAGCAGAGCTAAGCTATAGAAAGGCAAAAGCTACTTCAGAGCCAAGAAGACTTAAAACCCAGATTCAAAACCAAGAGGCCACTTGAGGGTAAACCAGTTGGCCGCCAGCACAAAACACAATGGAGTTTCTGAAGAAAAATTAAACCCAGACACTCAGCCATACCACATTTGATGCCTGGTACCCAAAGAAAGATATCGAAATATGCAAAAAAAAAATATTTTAAAGAAACAGGAAAATGTAACGCAAGGCATTTTAATCAAATAAACCTAGACGGCCAAACTCAGAAACCACAGAAGGGGATGGAATTAGCATAGAAGGATTTTAAAACAACTATTATAAATATTTTTAAAGTTTGAGGAAACTATAAGCATCCCAAAAGAGAGAAAAGAATGGGAGGGCGGCTGGAGCTTCTAGAGCCCAGAATTATAACACATAAAATGAAAAAAAAAAAAAAGGCACTAGACAAGCTTAAAAGCAGATTCAACACTGCACAAAGAAAACATTACCAAAATTGAACACAGAGACTATTCAAACAGAAGCTGATAGAGCTTCTTAAAGACAATGAGTTAAAGGAGCCTCACTGCCATGCAGAAAAACATTAAATGAGCCTTTATTCTGAAGGAAAGGCTGAACTGTCTTTCTTTCCACTCTCATATACAGCACAGAATATTTCTCTGTCCAGAACAGGAGATTTCTCTTTACTAATGACCAATCTCCAGTGGACACCGGTTCAGTGTCCTGTGGTTGAATTCTGATGCCATTTACCTGAAGGTAGCATCATATTCCATAGTTGGAGTGTTTCTGGTCTACGACACTGCCCTCCCCACTTCAAATGTGTGTCAGTGAGAGTTTGTTGCCCTGACAAAATGTCTGACATAAACTGTTTGAATGAGGAAAGTTTTATTTTAGCTTACAGTGTCATAGGTTTCAGTTCATGATTGGTTAGTTGGCCTGTCACCACAGGACTGTGGTAAGACAGAGCTGTGGTGGAGAAAGGGAGTGACATCAGAGATATAGTGTCTTAACTAGGCTTCCATTGTTGTGAAGAGACTATGTCCAAGGCAACTCTTATAAAGGACAACATTTAATTGAATTACAGTTCAGAAGTTTAGTCCATTATCACCATGGCAGGAAACATGGCAACATCCAGGCAGACAGGGTGCTTGGTGCATATGCACCAAAAGGACTGTGTGACACATTGGGCATAACTTGAGCATAGGAGACCTTAAAACCTGCCTCCACAATGACTCACTTCCTCCAACAAGGCCACATCCACTCCAACCAGACCACATCTCCTAATAGTGCCACTCCCAAGGGCCAAGTATTCAAACTCATGGATCAATAGGGGCATACCTATTCAAACCATCACAGATGGTCACCTCATGGCAGCCAAGAAGAACAAGAAACAGAGGGAGTGAGAGAAAAATAAAGGTAAAGCAAGATATTCCATCAAAGAAATATCTCTAGCTACTTTCTTATTCCAACTATGTTCCACCCCTAATAGTCCATTCAGTACAAACTTTAGCAATGGCTTTGCCCACTGATGAAGTTAGGATCTTATGATACAATTATAAACTCATTACTTCATATCAGTGAACTTGATTATCAAGGTTCTAGAATCACCCATAACACAGATCTTGGGCATATATGTGAGGGCATTGCCAGGGAGGAAGAGCCATCATGAACTTAAGTAGCATCATCCCATTGGCTGGCACCTTGGATTAAATTGAAAGAAGAATGTGATCTGGTCACCACCAGCATTCATCTCTCTCTGTTTTCTGACTCAAAATGCCATGTGACCAGCTTCCTCAAACTCCTGCCACCATGCCTTTCCTACTATGATGGCCCATACCCTTACACTGTGAGCTCAAGTTATGTTCCTTAGGTATTTTGTCCCAACAACAAAGTAGCCAACACTAAACAAAACTGGAAGCTTCCTAAACCCTGTGCTTTAGGATTTTATGTCAGTTTCAACACGTAAGCATGAATGATTATATCATTAGCCATGACTGATTGTTCAACTGCTAGCTTCATCTCCTCCTAGGAGGTCAGAGTATAGAGTTGAAAGTTCTGATTCTCTAAAAATATGGTGGGCTCTTCTGGCAAACAACCCTTATCCTGTGTTTAAAGGGCTTAAAACAATCTCACTCATGTAAATTCAGCCATGCTTGGGGCTTGCTCTGAAAGATGTGCTGGTAACTGTTACCACTCTGAAGCAGTTTTAGGAACCAAGATTTATTTTGTCACAAAAAAAAGAGTCTTTTTGCTCTAGCCATTTAGGAAATGTCAAGGGATTTGATCCATAGATGAAACTAAAATGCACATTATATCACAGTGTTACATAGGAACTAATGAAGATGTAATAGCTATGAATTTTCTAGATTAAAAAAAATACGTTGGTACACTTAAAATGCCAACATACCTCAAAGGGAGATAATAAAGAAAAATCACATCTCTGCATTTCCTAATCAAGCTTATGAAAATCAATGATAAAGCCAAAGCATCCTTAAAGTGCGTAAAAGGTACTAATCACAATAAGAATGTAACTGAAGAAAAACATAAGACTGACTCCTCAACTATGCCGGTCAGATGACAATGGAAGAGTATCACTGATGTGTAAAGAAAGTGGGAAGACCCCCCAACCTGGGATTTTATAGCCAGTGAAAATATCCTTCAAAGGCAAAAATAACTAAACTGATAAAACTTGGAAAGACCATTTCAGTAGGAAACCTATGTTGTGTTGTATATGAAATAAAACCCTTTGGCTGAATGGGAATAGATGGAAATCAAGGCCAGAGCCAGAAGGGTTGAATTTTCAATTAGAGTTTTTAGAAAACTTTGAGTATTTTAGTGTTTCATTTTCTTAAAAGAGTAGCTGACATTGTGTGTGTGTGTGTGTGTGTGTGTGTGTGTGTGTGTGTGTGTGTGTGTGTGTAAAGAGAGAGAGAGAGGTGATTTCCTGGAATCACCTAGGAAAAGATCACAATAATAGCATAAAGAACAAGAAGTGAGGAAGGAATTGTATTCTTGTAACAATTTTATGTCATACAGAAACTAGCACAAGATTAGTGGGAAGTAGACTAGGAGAGAGCCGATACGCATTATTACAAACCCTGAAGCAGAAAACAAAAAGGCATAGCTTATACTGGACATGGAACAGAACCCTAGAAATACCCAATCAGTATGAAATATGGAAATAAAAATAGAACAAATAATAGATAAAAAATAGAAAATAAGTACCAAAACAATATATTTAAATATACTATTATTCAAATAATTAATAATTGAGTGAAAATATATGAAATAATGTAATTATTAAGTAAAAATTGTTTATATATTGAATTACATATTGTTTACAGGTTGAAAAAGTAAGACCCAATTATATTTTATCTAGAAAACATACTTTGTTTTCATTGTTTTTAGAAAGACTCTTGCTTTGTAGCACAGACTAGTCTCAAATTTCTGACAATCTTCCTACCTCATTTTCCCAGGTCCAGGGATCAAAGGTGAGAGCAACCATATCTGTCACAAAAATATTTATTTTAAATATGAAGATAGACAGGTTCATATTTAAGATCTTGTGGTTTTAACTGTGAATATGACTCAATCTGGAATCACCTAGGAAAAGATCTCAATGAGGGACTGTCTAAAAAACGTTGGCCTATGGACATCTCTGTGGGACTTCTTGATTACATATTAATTAATGTGTGAAGACAAAGCCCACTATGGGTGACACTATTCTCTAGGTAGGAGATCCTGGACTGCATATGTGAAGAGAGGAAGCTAAGCATAAGAAAACTGCATGTAGTCACTTTTCTCTGTTCTTGACTTTGGCTGTGACTAACTGCTTCAGGTTCCTGCCTTGACTTCCCTGCAGCGATGGACTGTAATCTGGAATCATGAGCTAAAACAATTTTATCCCTCTAAGTTGCCTTTTACTGGGGTATTTTATCATAGCACAGAAATGAGACTAGGTCAGGTGGAGTAAAATAAACTTTACAAACACTAATTATATTCACATATAATTCTATTGATTATATTTGCATCAGGTTAAATAGAATTACACACACACACACACACACATACACAAAACAAAACAAAACAAAAACAAACAAAATAAGCACCAAAACACTTAAAAGAATGTCATTTCATATTTGTTCTCTGGCAATTTATTTGTAAATAAATAATAATATACATATACAAATAATAATAATATATACACAAGCTAAAATTCTTAGAGGACAAATAACTAGTTATATAATAATGAGTCTTAATAGATAATCATTAACATATAATTATATACCACTAATATATAATTACATATTAATATAATGAAGTCCTATAAAATAAGTCTAAATAATCCATAAGTCAAAAATGAATTACAGAGGAAATCTTTAAATATGTTCAACTCAGTGAAAACAATAATAAAACATGACATTTCTGAATCTTCGGCGGACCTGTAGTAATAAGCAGTAAGCAGCATGGTGGTTTGAATGATAAATGTCTTTTATAGTCTCTGGCATTTGGTTGCACTCTTTGTGTAAGTTTAAGAGGTATGGCCTTGCTGTAGGAAGTATGTCAATGGGTTAGGTTATGAGTATTTAAAGACTTGAAGCCATTTCTAGTTTTCTCTCTCTGCTTCTTGCTCGTGGCTCAAGAAGTGAGCTCTCAGCTGCTGCTGCAGCTGCTACTCCATCAATATGGGTTCTTATTCCTCTGGAGCTGTGAGCCCAAATGGATCCTTTCTTCTTGGATAAGTTACCTTGGCCAATGGTCATAAGTAACGACTCTGAATTACAAAGGAGAAAGTCCCAAATCAGGGATTTATATCTCCACTTGAGGGAAGGAGGAAAGTGTAAAATAAACCCAAGGAAACCATAAGGAAGAGAACACACAGACCAATAGCGAGTACTAATGCTGAGTGGTAAACGTCTAACCAGACTGATCTGGGAGCGAAGGAAACACAGTTAATAAACAGCAAGGATCAAATGAGGACATCACACACTGGGGACTTGAAGCAATAGGAAGGCTAATAATAAAATTGCATCAGAGATCTTCTACTACAAGTTCAACAACTCAGAAGACATGTGCCCATTCCTTGAAACACATAGATTTCCAAAGCTCACTCAGACGAAATAGCACCAATAGCCCTGCTTCTACTAAGTCTGTAGTTATAAACCTTCTTACTTGGCTACTGTAGCTTCACTGGAAAATTCTGCTTTTAAAAATTAGGTAGACACAAAACAAAACCAAAGCCAGTATAAGACCTATTAAACTCCTTCAGAAAGTAAAGAGAAAACCTTTTCCATTTTGTTTTGATCAGCTAACTTACCTAATCCCAATTCAGAAAGGGGTATTTAACAATGTAATAAAAATAATATAGTAAAATAACCACAGGCCAAGGTGTATCGAAATCACTAAAAATATGATCAAACTCAATTCAACAATATGGGGAAAAAAAGTGGTGCCTGGTGTTTAAGCAACCAGCATGGTGGGGCCAGGAAAACAACCAGCAAGTTGAAGGCCAGCCTGGGCAAGTTAGTGAGACCTTGTGTTGAAATAAAAACTAAGAACAGGTCTAGAGATATCACTAGTGTGGCACATACAAGGCTACCTCAAAAACACAACAATATGCAGACTGCTTAAAACAACATGACCCACGGTGATTTCTCCAGGAATGAAAAGTTAGTTTAATATTCAATTGTCAGGAAAATGATCTGATTATCTCAATAGAATTTTACAAAGTAGGGATACGATTTAGCCTTTATGATAGCATATGGCAGCCTCAGAACATATGGAAGAACTGGACGGAAGTTTATGGAGATGTAGACTTTGGGTCTGATTAACTTTAGTATATGACAGTTTTTATTTCCAAGTTTTTTATACTAAATTTTAAATTAAAAAAAAACTCAGTGCCATAAGGATATATATTCATTTGCAGGCCACTTTTCCTTGCTGACTGAACTCCTGTCTTCAGGATGCGAACCACCCACGCTACCCCTGACCCAAAGTCAACCGTAAAGAAAACATGGCAAAATTTTCCAAGTCTACAAGGATACAGAAGACGTGAACCACACTGCTAAGAAACTTAACCCAATATGGCACTATGAACACCTGACTTGGCAACAGCAACAACAACAAAAACCAGTTGTTTTCTGTGTACCTAGCATTCTCACTCAGTAGATCACAGTACCAGTGTTGGCTAGAACTGTCTTGTACTTAGTCACAAAATTCTGCACTGTAGTTGGTAGCCACTTGTTGAATTTAGACATTTTTATTGCATCTCATAAGGGTCCTGTGTGCTTTTACCTAGGACTCCTAGAGGGACCAGGAGGTAGGAGATGTGAAGATCTTCAGGTGTGTTGTTTGGTGACTCTTGGGGACTCAGAGTGTGGCAGAACCCAGGGCAACCCTCTAGATTTTATGTAGACAGAGACACTGGGGAATAGTGAGTTCCTGGAGGTCACATAACGTCCTCAGTTCAAGGTCAAAGCCACAAAAGGAGCCCCAGCTGCCATTCTAAACTTCAGGACCAAGAAAACTACCACTCATTTCCCACCCACCAAAAACAAACAAGGCCTAGGCTCTCCCTTGGTTTTCCAACCATTCTGAAGCTCACCACAAGACAGAATGGTATAATTAACACCCATATATCTGTCACATAGACTTAACAATCTCTATCATTTTGTACTCCTGCCTTCATATCATTTTTTTCTGAAATATTTTAAAGCAAATTGTAGACACTATGACATTTTGCTCCCAAATTCTTCAGAAAGGATTTCTAAAATGCATGAGGCCCTATAATCACAGTGTCATTAAGGTATCTAAAACCCATGACTATTTTTTTAACACTCAGCATCCAGGCTTGTGTGTGTGTGTGTGTGTGTGTGTGTGTGTGTGTGTGTGTCTTATGTGTGTGTGTCTTGTGTGTCTTGTGTGTCTGTGTCTGTGTGTCTGTGTGTGTACAGATGCAGAAGTATGCATGTCCGTGTGTGCATGGGTGCACGTGCACATGGAAGCCAGAAGACAATGCTCAATGTGGTATTCAGTGCCTTACTCAGTTGCTCTATTTGTCTACCTACCTATTCTGAGACAGGGTCTCCCACTGAATCTGGAGCTCACTGATTTGGCTAGATTGGAGATTTTCCTATCTCTGCTTCTCCAGGACCAGAATTAAAGATGTGTTCTATGGTACCCAGCTTTTTATATGGATGCTATGAGCTCAACTCAGCTGTCTCTCCATAGGCCCTGGTGTCCAGTCTTTATGTGTAACAGAGGCTGTCTGTCTCGTCTCTCCTGACCCTCCTCACTAGGCATCAGCTTCAGCTGAGTGTGTAGCACCCCTGCACACCCATGTGTTCCCCTCGCACTACTGCCTTTTTATGGGAGTAAAGACCAGCCCTGTACCATTTACTATACTGCATACTGTACATGGGGCAGTACAGAACAGAAGCAATGGCCCTAACCCCAAAGGAATCTTCAACCAAAGAGAGGACAAGAGTTGGCTGGTAAGCCCTCTAGCTTGCCCCTCTAAATATATCCTCTTCTGTCACCAAGAGAACCCAGTGTGACTGAATGCCATGTTCCTCCAGCACAGAGATTCATTTGCTAGCACACTTGGAGTCAGCCTTCTCTCACTGTTCCCTGTAGCCATAAGCCCCCTCCTCTGGTATCGGTTCCTCTTCCTGGGACTACTGCCAAGTAAATATGTCATTTCCCCAAATCTCTTTTCATCATTCACTTTGGGGAGGCTGTCGCAAATGAAGATAATATTCAAATTTGCCCTATTATTTCAATCACCATGTTTCCAACAATCCAAAGCATTTGACCTAGAAAATAAGGTATTTGGAAGTGAAAAGTGTCGAGGGAGATGAGGAGAGGTGCCTTCGGTTCCTCCAGAACGGGCCTTCAGGACCCATGAGCTGGATTTTTGTGCTTTACACTTAGCCTCTGGCCCCTCTTCCTGGAGGACCATCTATACCTGACCTTGCTCCCTGCCTGTGGCCAAGTCTGTCAACTTTAGCAATCAATCTCTCTGTCCCCAGGCAATAGATATTTGTTCAGGAAATCAGAAATGACCCCAATCAAGGGCTTGTCCAAAGCCATTGAGCTGGGATTGCTCATCTGATAGGAATGAACCTAGAGCTGCAGAGGGCCATTTCTGCCCTCTGTGTAGTGACAGCCTGAGAAAGAAGTCAACAGAGCAGAAGGAAGCCAGAGGTGGCACTTAGCACCTGAGGCCAGCCATGCCTCGAGAGTTAAACACTCCCTTCAAGCTCAAGCAAGGGGAAATTGGGTTTCATTCCATAGCAGACAGAAAGTGCCAACCAATATGAGGGTTAATGAATTCTCCAACTCAGTGCTCTGCCTGCGTGGCACTGTAGACACATCCTGGAGTTGACAGGGATGTGTCCCTTCAAACCAGGTCAGTTTGTGGAATCTTGTCTTCTTCCAACCTGTTGTCTGCCCTTGGGGCTATGAGAATGACTCACATGTTCTTGCCTATGAATTTTAAAGAAAACACAACATTGCCCCCTAGATTGGTTGCCATGTTTACTCTCTCAACCATTTGTGAGCTTCCTGTAGGTGTATTGCACAAGACAATTTATACAGCACGGAATCCCCAATTCAAGGGTGCTGCCATAAGAGACTTAAGATGTCCTGTGTTTCCTCTGTTAATAGCAGATGTCATCGTTGTTCAGACACTAAGCTCCAAGTCTCACACACCAGGGGACTGACTTATACACCACAGGTGATTCCTCAAGACTCTCTGACCCTGCATGAAGGATGGGGATCCCCATCTGACAACAGGAAAAACCGAAGGCCACAGATATGGGAAATGGAGCTGGTGTTCAATTCTAGATCTGGGGAGCTTGCTTTTCCCACAGCACCTCTGCCCTTTCCTACTGACTCCTGTACAGAGCTGTGAACACAGCTCCCTCAGGCAGCCTGCCGCCGGCCATCTGGCCACGCACTGGAGGACAGGGATCTTGCTCGAAATTGTGCTTCCAGCATACTGAGTGAGCTGGGGTTTCTGGAGCTGGCTCCGGGTTCGCTAAGGTACCTCTGGGCTTCAGCTACTTGAAATAGAAGCTGTAGGGATTCTTGTGATTAAGGGCTGTTGGCAGCTGGGCCTTGTGGGGTTTGTGAAAGACAGTCATCCTACTAGGACTGAAGGAGAAAGAGCAGGGTAGATTTGTTCCTGGAGATGAACAGCCTTCATTCTTCTCCTTGGGGACACATGAAGACTGGAAGAGGCAGAGGGTTTGTACTCTGCCCACAGTAGAGGACAGAGTTTTCATTTTCCTTACACCAACCAACCACTAAGGACAGTTTCACTGAGTGTAGGCCATGCTCAGGACCGTGGCCCTTGAGCAGGTCTCTGTGGTGTGGAAAGTATAAAACAGCTCTGCCTTTTGTGGTGACTTCCCTCTTCTCTCAGCTCCACACAGCTTGCAAGATTATAGCTCAGAGCTCACAGAGAAGACAGGACCCAGGATGCTTCTATATCAATAGCCACAGCTGGAGTCAGGATGTCATATACACTCACTTCACAAGATACCACAGGGCCACTGCAGGTCCTTGGAGAGCCCTCTGCTGGGCAGCTCAGAATGGTCTATACCTGGCACTACTCACCTGGATTTGGGAAGGATGTGTGCTTCCATTGCTATGTCTAAAAATGGAGGTGGCATATTTTTTTATAGCCTTTCTGATGGGACAGAATGTCTGTGAATGACAAATAAAGGCCTACTTGTGCTAAAGTAAACACTTTGGCCTCTCCTGTTGATATTCCTAACCTCATCTCAACATAGGTTCTACCTGCAACGAGCTGTTCATTCTTTCAAACTTGATTTAGAACTCATGATTTTATAGGGAGAAGAGTCTTCTAGAAACACCTTATGTAGTCAAGCTCCTTTATTACACACACACACACACACACACACACACACAGAGAGAGAGAGAGAGAGAGAGGCAGACAGACAGACAGACAGACACAGATAGAGACAGAGACAGAGAGAAGAGAGGAGAGACAGAAAGAGAGAGAGAGAAAGAGAGAGAGAGAGGGGGGGGGCAAACACAGAAGGCTACAAGGGCTGTTAAGAAACAAACAAACAAAAGAAAAGAAAAGAAAATGGTCCCCAGCCCACCCAGACCTTAGGTCTCTCTGTGCCAGCAAGACTAGCTGCTCCCCAAAGTGCAAACGTGACTGGTTCAATGAGAATTGGAATCTTTTTTTTTTTTTTAAGATTGATTTTGGTGTTTTGAGGCTTCGTGAAACCAGCAATTTTAATCAATTTTTCAAAATTGCTAATTTCATCCATCCAAGAAACTCACACACAAACAGAGGGGCTGATTGAAATTTAAATGGCGGCTGGCTTGTTAGCTGCAGGCAACCAGGCTGGGTATTTTCATATGCAAGTCTGCCACTGTGTCCCAGCCTGGCAGCAAGAGGAAGCAATCTCCACGAGGCACTCGAAGGCATTAAGAATTCAGGCAGCCAAAATGAGAAGCAACAACATGAAACGATAAAAACAAAGACAGATCATTATTAGCACCAACATAATGCGTTCCTATGTCCTCCGGTCTCATTGAGAGCCCTGCCCGTTGTCTATTGAAACTGTAATTAGGCTGATAGGAACCAGAGGATTAAACTAACTTTCTTCTCTGATCGCAGGGATTTCAAATGAGGGAGATGGGGTGGAGATAAACCTGGGGAAAGGTATTAATATTCTGGGCTTCAGCTTCTCAGCTGATAAACAATGGCTGGCTGCTGCCTGCCTGAGGCTGCCTGCTGGGGAAGGATTGCCATAACCTACCTGCCACATCTTCTGGATGAGAATGTTGAGGTCGCCCCACTTGCTGCCAAACATGGCCCTTCGACTTTCATGCCTCTCTCCCCAGGACCCTGAATCAATCGCTCCTGGTATCCTTCCAATATACTAGCCACCTTGGGTACTACTGCAGTTGAGCCTTAACCTGGAACTCCCCGCAGAGAAACTCCTGCTGTCTTTCCCAACAATGTTCTGGGTACAGCAGCCACTTCTCAAATATACCAAGGGCTTCCCCTCTATGCCCTTTATCTGGTGACACTGGACCTCATGGCCTTCTGTAGTTTTCCTAAGAAGTCTTGGCTGGAGCCTCTGCTTAGTCCACACTCCTTCCTCGGCATCCTTAGGACCCTATTCACCTTCCTCTGAACTGTCACTGAAGGCCACAAGGTGACCTTCCACTTCACTGTAAGATCTGTAAGATGATGGACCAGATCTTATTGAAGTACGTGGGATGTAGTGCATGATGGGAATCACGGGGATAGAGAACTTGCTCAGTGGTTAAGAACACTTCTGCTTTTCATAGGGACCTGAGTTTGATTCCTAGCACCTATATTGTGCAACTCACAACAGCCCGTAAATCCAGCTCCAAAATATTCATAGACACAGACAATAAAATAAATAAGAACTATTCATATCAACACAGATCAGCCTGGAGATGTTCTAGGGACTCCAGGGAAGGTGGCCCAGGGAAGGTGCTGTGGATCCTCTCTCTGTCTGCTCTTTCTGGAAATCTTGCCAACTTCAGCCGGATTTCCTATATGAGTGTGTGTGTGTGTGTGTGTATGTGTGTGTGTGTGTGTGTGTGTGTGTGTGTATGTATAAATGTACATATGCATATGTATCCATATATATCATTTCATATATCATGCACATGTGGTGAGTGGAATGATATCACATGAGAGCACAGCAGATCCCAATGGAGTAGACAACAAGGAGTCTCACTTCCTATGCAAGGTGTCCGCACAACGGGAAAGAAACTCTCACCATAGACCAGATAATCAGGCCAGCATCCAAATGTCTTACAACTCCATTCCTTTAGACCTTCCAGTCTCAAGGCCTTAGTAGCAAGTACATTCGAGGGCTGAGAAGATGACTTGGTGGGCAGAATGTTTGCTGCAGAAGTATAAGGATCTAAGTTGGTTCTCTAGAACTCTAATGCAAGAGCACAAATCTAATCCCAGCTTTCCTATGGCAAGATATGATGCAGAAAAGAGAATCCTTGGAAGCTGGAAAACCATCTAGCCTGGTGTACTTAGCAGAAAACAAGAGACCCTGTCTGAAACAAAATAGAAAATGGGGGACATCCCCTTAGGTTGTCCTTTGACCTCTACATAAGTACCTCAGGAGTATTCACACACAAGCACACACAAAAATGTTTAGAGAGAAGGGGGGAGGAGAGGGATAGGGAGGGGGACAGGGAGAGAGAGGGACCAAAAAGTGATAATAAATAAATAAATAAAGAAAGAAAGAAAGAAAGAAAGAAAGAAAGAAAGAAAGAAAGAAAGCATGTGATGAGCATGTGACAATCACTCATGAAGAAACTGGGAAATTCTAGTCTGGTGCTGAACTACCTTTCCTGAGGAGGGACATTTGAGGGTAAAGGGCCTGTGCATCTCTGACAGTCTGGCCTTTGTGACTGTTCTTTCAGGAGTAGGAGCCCCCTTCTGCCACCTGGACCAGCAGGGGAAGGCATAACCATGCGTTGTGAAGCAGGGACCTCTCATACAAGTGATCAGGCTCAGGAAACTCAGAAAATCCCAAGAGCTGTCTCCAGAGTTATGTAAGAGCTCTCTCCAAGTTGAGCAGACAGCTCCAGAAATGTGGCTTTTATGAGTTGTCACCCATGCTGGGATGGGTTTCCAGGAGATGCAGCTGCTTAGAGTCACCCGGGTGTCTATAAGTAATCTCAATAAACTCACTGGTTCATGGAGCCAAACTAGTGTGGCCTCATTTCTTTGGTCTGTCATCGGTGCCCTATTTGGGGTGAAAAGACATTTGTTTGTATCTCCCTAGGAAAAGTCAACATCTTGATCATCCATTGACATGGCGAACTTGCCCTTGAAAACAGACCCACTTGGAGCTTATCAGGATGGCTTCTTCCACACTGCATTGACCAGCAGATGTGGTGAGAAGGCTGGGACTATAGTTTTGCCTCACTTGACTCTCGAGGAGACAGAAATCCAAGAGAGATAGTTCATCCCCCAAGACACTCTCAGTCTGGCCCCAAGCCTGCCTCCCTTGGCCTTTGTTTCTTTGAATAAAAGAGCTCCTTGTCTCTCACAGTGGTGAGGGCGGCTGAGAACTCTTGGCTCACCTTCCTGCCTCCCCTTTTCAGACACAGACTTGCTTTGTTTTAAAAAAAAAAAGGCCTGTTTAAATGAGAGTGAATGCTTCCACCTTCTGTTCGTGTGAGCATGTGGGTCTGCACAGGTAGAGCAAGGAAGACTCCATACAGCATATGTTCCTCATAGGATGAAACCACATGGCCATTTCCTCCAGCCTCTCACGAAACCACTGTACATCAATGATCAGAGAGGTTGCATGCAGAAGTCATATCCGTGTCACTCCCGGTTCCTAGACGGGCCCACTGTTTGCATGGCACCCAAGAAACACCACAGAGCTGTAATAAAGTCGCTGTTGCTTAGGGTCGCTAACTCTTTCACCTCAACCTGATTGATGGTCCTACTTGGTAGGTTGTTATGAGGATAGAAGGAGACACAGATGGGTGGGGCCTAATGCCAGCAATGGATGCACAGTAGGTGCTCATTCCGGAAGGTGGGTCCCATCCCATCTGACAAGAGAGGGACCTGGGCTTTGGCTGGCAGACAGTATTAATGCCTTCTCCTCTGGTGCTGGACCAAACAAGCTTTGGCAGGGTCAGCTGGCCCCTCGCCTCCCCCGCCCCCAGCTCCTCATCTACACGCCCCATTAGTTGCACAGTGCCCCAAAGTACAACAGGAACACTTCCTAAGCTGTTTCCTCTGCTAAATACCTCAGTGACAGCTTCTTGGCAGGGACAGAGCGCCAAGGTTAACATATGCTTAGAGTATGTGCTGCAGGCGTCCCACCTCCACATGGAAGCTGGAGGAGCCTGGCTTCATCTCAGCCTTTCCTGTGCCCCCAGCCCAGGACGCTGCTTCCCAGCTGCCCCTCAGCCCCACTCAGGGAGCCACCGGTGGATCTCAGTCCAGACAAACCTGTTGCTTAGTTCTGAACAAGTACCACAGCATCCTCCCTAGTAACCGTCAGCCCTGTCACACCTGCCCACTAATCGAGACGTCCATCCCTCGGGAGAGAGATAATCTTTCTGGAGATTTTTCTGGATCAGGATGTAAGCAGGGTGCTAGGAATCAGATCGTGAAAAGGACTAACCTCCCAGAGGGAATGCTACAGTGTCTTTTGGTGACGTTAGGGATCTCTCACTTCTCCTCGTTTGAGCTTTACATGGTCAACCTGTCCTCTCCAATCAAGTGAAAGCAACAATTAGCCATGTCTGGGCAGAGTCACAGGGTCACAGGGTCATGGGGTCACAGGTTTAAACAGATCTTCTCCCTGATGCACCATCATTTTGCCACCTTTACCTCAAATATCCAAGAGACCGGAGGAGTTGGAAATAGATTTATAAACTATAAAAGTGTTTTGGCCTTTGTAGAAGGACAGACTTGGGGATCTAAGTCCCCTAGAAATCATTCAGTCTTTTTATAAAGGTGAAACTTGGAAGCACTGAGAGAAAACGGAACCATCCCCAAGATACACAACTCACAGAAACACCATCTTGATTTTACAGTTGGTACAGTCTGGTCGATGGAACCAGAACATCTGGAGATCAAGTTCAAGAGTTGTTTTCACTTCAGTTGTTTCACTACGTAACCCCTCATGTCTGACTAGATCATGACAGTTACTGTTTAGATGAAAAGGCCGCTTTTGCTGATTCTTCCCTGGGCCCTCAGTTTGAATTCAGTAATATCAGGCAGAAGGGCATGGAAAGATGGGGCACAGCGATGATGTTGGACTAACATCAAGCAATGTAGCAACCACAGCACAGAAAAGTCTCCAAATCTCAGAGTAGCAGGAATCTCAGATCTATACAGTCTATCAGGATACTGGCTAGCAGATGATGTGCCATCTTGAAGCTATGCCATCTGAGTCCCATGGCTTCTTGTTGGCTCAAGCAGGGAGAAAAGGGTCTACTGGCATATTGCTGCTGACCTGAGCTGCCTCCTCCAGGAAGTGACACCCAGAACTTCTGTCTATAACCTAGAAACAGCTGCATGGTCTCAGCCTCCAGCAGGAGAGTCTGGAATTGTAAAGACCAGTGGGCCTTCTTTGTGTCTGAAATAGGCATGGTGGTCTCAACCTACCAGGGACTCACATACCAACTAGAAGAAAAGAGATTGGTCTGTGTGGGTTTGGGTGACCCTGGTAGCTAGAGTGGAAGGTGATCTATAGGAGAGGCTGTGAAGGAGGATAAAGAAGGTGAGGGAAGACATTTGTTGAAAGTCAATCTAGAAAGAGATCATAACACACCTAAGTGGGCCCAAGTAGGCCTTAGTAGACTGGTCTCAGTCAGACAGAAGACAAGAGGCAGGCATGGGGGAGTCTGGCTAGGTCCAAGCCTGGAGGATCAAGGCCTGGAAAACACAGCCAGGGCCACAATTAGGTGAGTGGCCAGTCAGGATGACATGGCTCTTTTGGGACGGTGACACCCTGGGTAGCTTGGGAAGGAGTAAAAGCAAGGACACATTGACAGTGTCTTCTCGAACCTTGGGAATGCCTTCTAGGAAGTATGACACCTACATTGCTTGTTTCTTTTCTCTCAGCCTGCCTTCAAATCTGGGGTTTCCCTTATTTTCTTTATCTGATTCTTTAGTCAAAGCTAAGACTGTAGTTGCTTGGAGCAGAAGAGTTGATCCAATATCTGATAATCCCTTCTGGTACAAAGTGATATCCACCCCATTCTTATAACCGAACAGACTGGGAATGGCTGTGTCCATTCCACAGACTGGAAACCTGAGGTGCAGAGCAGCAGACCCCTGAGCAGTGGACTGCTGGCCTCTGCCATTAGCTCCAGGTTGCAGTTCCAACACTCCTTCTGTGGAAGTAGGCTCCTTAAGCAGGCTTCTGGCAGGTATCTCACTCTTCAGGGGTCTGCCAGTCAAATCAGAGGTGCCTGCTAGGGGCTAAAGAACTGGTACTGGCAGGTACTGTTTGTGGTTTCCATGGCATTTGTCCCTGCCATCGACAGGAGATAAAAACAGTCGTCTGACTTGAAGTTTTTGGCTTTCATGGGAGGTTTCCCATCTGTCTCTTTCTCTCCTTCCCTCTGCCCCACTCTCGGATCTCACTGCCACCTCTGCCTCCCCTCAGGCCTCACCACAGATGTACTTACCTGGGAGCATTCATTCGAGCACATGAGACAGGGCTCTGGGCTGCACTTTCTTTCAGGAAGTGCTTGCACCCTTGTTCCCTTTCCCTCCCTCCGCTCTCCCTTGCTCTGCCTTTCCAGGGTTCTTTTCAACACCTTCGTATGAAAGAATTCCAGCTCTAACTCTGCCCTGTGGCCTTAAACAAGGCACCCAAGCCCTTTCCACTTTTATTTTCTTGGACTCATTTAAATCCATCAGGTTTTGAGGACACGAGACTCTAGACTGATCAAAGATACCCCCAGGTTGGGCAATACCAAATGAGCTTCAAATGAAGCACAAGTTCCAGAGTGCTCTGCACTCTATCTGTGGGGTCCTACTCAATTCACTGACCCTCTCTGTACCCCCACTCTTCCTTCCTTTCTTTTTTCCTTCCTTCCTTCTTTCCAAAAATCTTCTGTGTGCGGGATGAGAGTGCGGGTATGGGAGAGGGCACATGCATGCAACAGGTGCATGTGGAGGTCAGAGAACAACCTGTGGTTTACTTGTTCACTGCAGCATACACCGGGCTTGTTAGCCCAAGAGCTCTTGTCTCCACCTTCTACCTTGCTGAGAAAGTATCAGGGTTATAGAGACACACTATTGTGCCTGGCTTTATTTGTGTCCTGGGGATTCAAATCCAGATCTGCAGTCTTGTGCATCAAGCACTGAGTCATCTTTACAGCCCTGTGTCTGTAGCTTCTAGAAGCTAAAATGGGGAGGCCACTGTTCTCACTTTATTAGTATTATGGGATGAGTTCAAAATCTCTTTCTGTTTTCTGCTCTGGGAAGAGACAGTACATGGGTTCTGGTTCTATGGGGACATGTATAAGAAGGACCAACAAGTACTAGTCTCTGCTTCTCACACAGATAGGCATGTGAACTTCTGTGAGCATGCCACACTCGCTTCCTGCTTTCTCCCTTAAGATGACAGAACTGGCATTTTCAAACCAGTTTCCCTCACCAAGGTCTATGGGAAAGGTTTGGTGTCTCAGAGAGTCCCTCATTCACCCCTGTTTGGCCAAGCAGCATGAGATACCCACATTGTCATAGGGGCCAGGAATCAGGCGTATCCCACCCTGGCAAAGCCACATATATTAGTTACTAGCCTTATTATTGTATTAAGTAGTTTTTACTAGTGTTGTTACCGTATTACCTTATTAAGACAGGGATGGCTTAAGAGAGGAAGAACCGACTGGGACTCACAATTTACAGCTCATCACAGCAGGATTGGCCTGGTGTCAGCTTGCCTCTGGCAGTGAGATCCTGAGACAGGGCACCCCACATCCTATTGGATCAGGAATCAGAACACAGATTGACTATAAACCTCAAAGGCCTACCCCAGGGACACACTGACACCAATCAGAAACCACAACCTTCCAAAACAGTGTCACCAGCTAGGGACATGGAACCATGGGGGACATTTTATACACAACCAATAAAACTACACTTCTGGAGAGAGGACAGCCATAGCCAAAAATAAGGGAGCCCAGGTAAAACTAAACAGGCAGGCCTGCCATCTCCCGCAACGCTGTTGAGATACATCTGACAGTGTACACATGTTAATACTTTAAAATGTCACTAGCCTTGATTTTGACCCTGAGAAAAAGAGGTCTATGCTTCCCCGAGCAGGTCCATTTGTGGGTCTCTTGTGGAAACTAACACCAGAGAATAGATGCTCATACCTGAATCTGCCACCCATGCCACCCAAGGTCACCACACTCTTTACCACAAGCCCCCAGCCAGGCAGCTACAGTGCTTGAAACTGCTCCCTGGCTTGTGCTGGTTCCTCCTGAAGCAAGTCTACCATCACAGAGGGACACAGCATAGTCCCAACTCCACCACAGAGCTGATGAAGGCAAAGGGACCCAGACCAGGGCTTCCCGTGGCGTTTGCCCTTGACTCGTGCATTCCTCCTTGCATCTGTGTAATCCCCACTCATTCTGAGATATCAAAGAGTCAGACGGGCTGTGGAATTTGCCCTCTTAGACCTCATGGTGGGGGGAAAGATGAAGAGACCCTGAGACCTCCCCCACACTGTTGGGCTTCCCACAGGCTGTTCTAGAAGGCAGGGGCTAGGGCAAGGGGTGGTCCCCTTCTCCCAGGCACTCTGAGAAGGCTTCTCTTGGGAGAAACCTCTAAAACCAAGGTCAACAGAGGAACACCAGGGAAGTGAGTAGAAAGCATCAGCTTAAAGCAAGGAGGCAATAGTGGAGCAACTTGGATGGGGCAGCTGCAAAGGCAGGAACGAATGCTGTGCACAGGAGCTGACCCAGCACAAGCTCAGAGTGTGGCTAGGTACTCATGGTTATCAGACAGCTTCTGTGAAGGGCAACTCCTGAGGACATCCAGGACAATACCCCTACTACACACACACACACACACACACACACACACACACTCACACTCACACTCACACACACACATACATACTCACACTCATACATACTCACACACATACACACACTCACACACATACACACACTCACATCCATACTCACACTCACACACACTCACACACATATACACTCACACACATACACACACTCACACACATACACACTCACACACTCACAAATGCTCACATACACTCACACACACATACTCACACTCTGACACACACACACACACATACACTCACACACATACACACTCATACTCACACACCTAAGCCAGGTAGCACTGCCTACCCATGGACTGGGTCAGGTCAGAGGGCTGAGGCCCTACACTCCATTCCAACTCCCTAGTAACCCAGCACACAATGCTTGCAGGCTTTATCTGTTGGCTGCCAGGGCCCTAATGACATCTCACAGGCAATCCACTCTTTCCTAGTACATGATGCTAGCTGAGCCTGCTCCGTTTCTGTAAGGCAGAGTGATACTCAGACCAGGGCCTAAGGGAAGCTTGTATGAACCCATTTTATAGCTGTGGCCAAGCCAACAGTGGGCCCTGCTAAGCATCCCCAAGGCCTGACCACTCTGGTCTTCCTGCTGCTGCTGAGAAGGTTCCTGAGGAAATACCTGGAGTCCTGCCAGACATGGAGGCTGAGCCTGCTTGGCATCAGCCCCTGGGAAAGAAAGCTTTAGAGTGTAGACCATTCCCAGAAACTGGAGACTAAGCTTGTGATAAGGCCAGCCTGCTTTCTGAGCCTGCCAGGCAACCAGTCTGAGAAACCCACACAGGCAAGGAGTAGGCACCCTGCACGACATTGTCCCTGTGAGAGAGGCTACTTTTCATCACTGGGAGTTGAGTACTAATGCCACAGGGAGGCACAGGCCACTCCACACTGCGGGTCCTGACACCCAGCAGTTCATAAGGTATAGAGAGCAACGTCCAGAAGCCACTGGCCAAGGCTCATCCAGGGCAGGGGGCTCCTAATGGATGGACACTGCCTGTGTGTACAGCCAGTTCCCACACTGCGGTTTTGTCCTAAGGGAAACTCCTGAAGGAAAGCTGAACATAGACAGTGTCCTTATTTGACATGCAGGAGAATGGAGGTTCCTAGCAGGACCTCCACTGACTCAAGGCAGATCTCACTGCTCAGCCTCCCGCGTCACCCCTCTTTGCCTCCTTTCTTTTCCTGCACCCACCCATCCCAGTCCTCCTGACCTGCCATTAAGGCCACTGAGAGCTTTATTTAAGTAACTAGCAGTAGTCCATAGTGGAGCATGGGCCAGAAAAAAGGACTCAATGAATGTTTCTCAATCTTGGTCTAACACAGAGCAGCTGTGTTGCCATGGATATATTCCTCTCCCTCTCTGGTCTGTCTCCAGTATCAGAGCAATCCCTGATATCCGATTCACAGGCTGGACTGTAGCAGACAGCATAGGGGCCCGGGTGCAGAGCAGGTATGACCAACGCTAGGCAGTCATGTTCGGTTTTCATTAATGGGAACAGACCACAGCCCGGACCAACTGGGGGCCAATGCTAAAGAACAAAGGTAGTACTTGCCTCTCCCCACCAGGATGGTGAGCCCAGCTACTCACTCTTCTGTGCCCCAGGCATCACCTATAAAAGTATATAGCAGGCAGAGGGCCACTATCATACCCAAAAGGCAGGGAGGAAACCCAACAGTGCACCTAAGTCTTGCTCACAGTGAGAGGACCAGGGATAGCCTTTGGCACCATGCACAAAGGAAGGGACCCAGAGATATATCAACTTCATAACCCTATTAAAGGGACCTACGGGTAGGTTGGCCTTATGCACACAGAGTGGGGATCTACAGGCACATCAGCTTTGTACCAATGGCAAAAAGATCTAGGGTTCCAACAGCAATTCTTGATCATGGGCAAGAGACCCAGGGGTGCACTGGACTTGTGTAGACAGGTTGTAAGAAAGTAAAGGGGGTAGGCTTCAAAATCAGACAAACAGGCCCAGCCAGAGTCCCTCCACCTCAGCCAGAGCCCCTCCACCTTACCTCATTTTGTGGTCCAATCCATCTGGCAAACATCTAAAGCAGGCAGGGATGTGTATAGCCTGCAGACTCCGCCCCGGAAGACCAGGCTGCAGCCACTTCCCCTGCAGAGTCTGGGGGCCAGGTGGAGTAGATGGGGCTATTGTGAGGAAGCCCAGCTGGGCTTTCCCCTACCTTCCTAGGTGGAAAGCAGACCTGTTGTGGAGCATCCATTCCAGGTATTTCGAAAACGTGAGAGAGATGGTGGAGAAGAAAAAGGGTTGAACTAGAATGCCATGTTTATCAGCCTCTGACGGTGTCAGTCACTGCTGCTTCAGCAATGACAAACGGTGAGGCGAAGCCCCAGGAGGGAGGATGGACATCCATGTGTGAAAGAGAGAGACAGGCTGCTGGACTGTTGGGAAGGGCAGCGTGGTGTCAGGTTCTGAGAGAGTAAATTGTCTGTCACCTTCAGGACCACTTCGCTAGCTTCCCTTAAGCACCCAGGCCCCTTTTCCAGAACTGCTCAGGATACAGTATTCATGGAGAAGGCCTTTGCCCAATATTGGGCTGCCAATGCCAGCCAGGAAGTCCAGCAACCTTTGGCATCCTTCGAGTGAAGTAACCTGACTCTCTCCAGTGTCCTTTAACACTTTCCTCTCTTTACTACAGGGGCGCCCAAGGCACCTCTTCATTGAGTCGTGCTGAACTTGGGGGGAACTTGTTTCTTTGTCTTTTTGATCTTTCTGCCATCCTGCCACCCTCCTAGCCCACCCCGAGCATTTCCAGCCTTGACACCATCCTCACTTCCTACCTCCGCTAAGGACCCTTATAACATATCTGCCACACACAAACAACTCCCTGTGGGAACAGGGGGACACGACTCCCTCCTGCTGTGCCATCAGGATATTAATACGACTCACCCCTAGGCCCTCCAAGACTTAGCAATATTGCACAGCACCATAGGTACTCAATGAACGTATATGGGTTGAGTGAAGAAAGGAATGAGAAAGAGATGGTGACTGTTCTGCAGTGTGAAGAGAGGCTGGGGTTTGGTAGGAGCACCATAACATGTTTAGGGCCACGTGTTTGCAATCTGGCTGGGATGGGCTAGGTTTGTCCCTTGTCAGAGTTGTGGGACAAAATGCAATAAGGGCTCTCAAGGGTCACTCAGTGTCTTCTTCTGTGAGTACTTCTCTGCAGAGCCCAGGTGAACAAGACAGCAGCTCTTCTCCTGGACACCTCCAGTGACAGGTATTCTGTTCCCAGTCTGTCAGCCATGCTGAGTAACCTCTGCCTCGCCAGGACTCAGGTAATTCCAAATCAGAGATTTAGCAGTGCTGGCTGAACTTGGACATGCACAGGCTACCCAGTACCCTCAGAGAGGGAGGTGATTCCCTAGCTATGTCCTCCATACCTAGTCAGTCTCCTCCTTCAGGAACAACTGGAGCTGCCCATCCGGAAGCTGCATCCTCCTTCCGACTCACCCTGCCTGCTGCTCTGGTCTCCAGCCAGTCTGTCAGTGCAGCTCCTTTATTCACAGCTGAGAACTCAGTTCAAGTCTCTCAGGAGTGATGGAAGAAAGCTGGCCAGACGCAGGGACGCTGATGGGGAGAATGGCTATGCCTATCTCTGTGCCAGCTATGGGCTCCATCCAGTGGGCAAACATGTTCTATAGAGCTGCCCCTGAGCTTTGGAAAACATTGCCAGGTAGGGGACAAGGCTTGTGCGGGCGCCCTGATACTACTTTTCTGAACTTCTGCACGTTGTTTCTTGGTACACCCCCACCCCCACCCCTTCTATTAAAGCAGACTCTTTAAGACCTTCCTGACATCATTCCGAGAAGACACACTGGCTTGTGTGTGTTCAGCTTGCCACTCGCTGGTTCTGTGGACACACCCCAACCCTTTCTGTCCCAATTCCCTCAGCTCCACTGCAATGAAGATGATGCTTCCACTTTTGGCCAAGTGTAGTAAAGATCAAGTTCATTGTGGAGGTCAGACTCCTGGCTTTGAGTGGGTACTCCATGGCTGTTTCTTTCCCTCTTGCACATCTCCGCCATTTTCCCATGGAGGACAGAGTGGGATGAAGCATATGAGTCAAGACATTTTACCACTGTCCTTAAACCTTTGCTATTTCCCAAAGGGAAGTGGATCCTCAAGTTTTCACAACTGGCTCTCTAGAATTTTCCTCAGGTCAGGCTGCAACTCAGAGAGAGAGTCCTAGAGGAGGGCTCATTACAGAAACATGGATATAAGTCACTTCTCATCGTTGTGATGAAATAACTGAGAGAAGCAGTTGAAGGGTGCAAAGGTTTGCTTTGGCTCTTGCTCTCAGAACGTCATGGCCAAGTGGCTTGGTCTGAGTTGGCGTTCACTTACAGCTGCCGAGTCTGGCATTGGGTAGACCAGGAAACAGCCAGTGGCACTGGAAACAAGGCTGGGTTTTAACCCTAAAGGCCTAACGTCCCACTAACTAGGGACACAAAAGAGGAGCCTGTGAGTACAGTGTATAAATTCACATTTCGAGAGGGTGGTTAATAATAAAACAACAACAATCATAGATCAGACCAATGCAAGACCAAATCCCAGCTGGGCAAGCATTAACCCCTGCAGTTTCATGTTCCACATTTGGGGCATCTGGTAGCACCATCTGATCTCCAACAGCCTTGGGTAGCTTCACCCCATCTCCCTGCTGCCTGCAATCCACACGATCTCACCCTGCTCTGCCTCCTCTCAGCACCTCCCCCTCCCCCTCAGTGGGCTCCCCATGGTTCTGGCATAATCATTATCCTAACGTATTCACTGTGATTTAGATGTGGGTTTCAGTTGCACACCCAACCTTCTAGGGAACCCCACACAGGACTGTGGTACTCACTGGCTGACCTCATTTGCTTCTCTCTGGAAGCTCGGTGCAAACCTCAATGAACCCTTAACTCTTACAGTCACATGCTTATAAAACCAGATCCATGTGGAAAGCACCAGGCTTCTGTTGACAACCTGAGATGAGGCCAGGCTGACAACTTGAGAGGAAGCCAGGCCCTTTGGGACAAGACTGAAGCAGCTTCCATATGGCTGTGAAGCATGGAAAACACTTCCCTAAATACCTGTCCTTCCATGTGGTCCCCTTTTAGCTTTACATTTCCAGACACTGTCTTTTTTTCTTCAGACACACCAGAAGAGGGCATTAGATCCCATTACAGATGGTTGTGAGCCACCATGTGGTTGTGGGAATTGAACTCAGGACCTCTGGAAGAGCAGCCAGTGCTCTTAACCGCTGAGCCATCTCTCCACCAGCACTGTCTTTTTAAACTAATGGGTTTTCAGTTTCTGGCCTGGGAACCTTTGATGTGCGGGGTCTCACTCTCCAGCTCGTAGTCCTATTGTGTCCACAAAAGTAAACAATTTTCCTTTAAGAGCATGGCACTACTTCAGAAAGAAAAACCAAACAATAGGCAATCATATCAACGCTGTCATAGTCACCTTATTTGCAACTTTGAGTATGTTCATGCTGCCCTTGAAGGACCCATGTTGATCTGTGGAAATACTGGGAGAACAGATTGGTAATATGAGGCAGGACGCCTGAATGACTGTATTGTGGAAAGGGGCGAGGAGTAAGCCTGAGATAAACTGTCAAGAGATGTGGCTAAGGGCTTTGTAGGAATCACAGGCCACAGGCTCTGGAAAAGCTTAGACTTTAAGCCCAGAAGAAACTTTCAATGGCTATGCCATGGAGAGATAGAGCTACTCTCTAGAAGATCATGAGAATATGTTGTGGAGGATGCCTTAGAAGTATCAAGACATCTTTAGTCATGTTATCAGTTCATTGACTTTCAGGCTCTGTCCCAAGCTCTTGGTACCCAGTGACCTATCTAACACTGCGACACTCTAGTGAGGGACTGTTGCTCTCCCATGTTGCAGATAAAAACACCAAGGCACAGAAAAGACTTATCCACGAGAGCAATCAAGGTTTGGTGGCAACACTGACTGCCGAATCCTTGTAATTCTGGCTCCAGTGTCTGCCTGCTTCCCCACAGTACTTACCCTGTTGTGGCTGGGTCCCAGGTGAGAGGTGCACACAGTAGAGATCTGGCAAACACAGGGGAAAATGGGAAAGATGAGTGTTTCTTGTTCTTTTCTGAACGCTCAGCCCCTGGAAGTGAAGGGCCATATGTAAAAACACGAGCAGCTCCACATCCCTGCACCCGTTAACCTGGCCCTGAAGCAGCATGGGAGCTGTCTGCTCTTCTTCAAAGCTGCAGCCAACCCACCTAGTGCAGGGGACACTGAGAAATAAAGTTCAGGGCTGGTCTGCAGGCTAACTAGTGAGCCTCTTCAGAGACCTGTGCAAGCAGGACAGGTATGGTTTTCCCTATCTGTGGCAGTGCGAGGACCCCAAACCAGGGTTGTGATTCAACTCAGCCCCACCTCAGGTCCTTGCTGAGAGTGTAAAGGGGGGCACCTGCAGGAGGCCCCCTGAACAAGGTGCCCTGCCAGAACATTGCCTGCAGCTGAGCAGTGGAGGCACACTTCGACACACACACACACACACACACACACACACACACACACACACACACACACACATACACACACACACACACGGAGTCAGCTGGGGATTTCCTGAGGGGCTGGCTCTGAAAGAAGCAAAAGCAGATGCAGCACTAGGGACGAGTTGCACTTCACGGTTAGCTCAGTCCTGTCTCAGGCATACCGAGAGGCACTGGTTGGCATCAAGAATTAGAAAAGCCTCACCTGTCATCTCAGTAAATCCTCAGTCACTGTCCCACCTGTCCCACAGCTCTCTGGTTCCCTGCTTCCTTTCTGCAAGAAGCATCAATATAGAACTCAGTGTACCAGAGAATGGCCTGATGTGTTCTGTGCCCAGAGCTTCTTTTGCACAGCACCTGGACCTCCTATGGCTGCCATTTAGGTCTCCCGATAAATAAGGATATGAAAGAGGTTTGTGGGAGGTGTACCCTTCACCACCGTCATTTAAAGTTTTGCCTTCCAGAGTTTCAAACTTATTGAAAATTATTGAGGGATAAGTTTTAGAAATGAACAACTCCCCAGTTTTAAATGGAGCAACTTTCTGAGTGATGCTATGAGATTCCTCACTGTTCTCCATCCTGTCCTGGGCACCCAACACCCTTTTATCCAGCGTAGCCATAATTAATGCTGTCTACCCATCACTAATTCCTGGTTATCAGTCTGGCTGTCAAAATGCCATGGTGTTTGCATGGAAGTAACATTCACTTTATTTAGCAGTGGCCCCAAGCAGGACAATAGTGATGTCAGTCATTCAAATATGCCAAAGAAAAGCTGTAGAATGCTCTATGCCACCAAGTAAAAGGGTAAAAGTTCTGCGCTTAATAATGAAATGAAAATATGTATGCTGTGGTTACTAAGGTTAATAGAGGATAGAATGAACAGAGGATCCACACCAAATACCATAGAAGCTTTGGTACTATCTACAGTTTTGGTGTTTGCTAGAGGCTATGAGCCTCATTGATAAAGACATCTGCTGTAGCCCAGCCCAGTAGCCAAGCCCAGTAGATCCTGTTTGAGTCAAGATGCCAAAGCCAGATCTTGTGATTCCAAGCCCAGTGCTTGGACATTCTCACTGACCATGTAATATAAAAGTGAAGTGAAAACTTCTAGTTTCTTTGCAAAGTTAGTTATGTCAAATGACATTTTGTTGTGGCACACAGGTGAAAGATGTCTTGCTAAAGCAGACACAGGAAAGAGTGTTTTCCTGAAGCAGGCACAGGTGAAAGGACGCTTTGCTATAGCAATCATACTTTGCTATACCAACTGTGGCTCACAAGTGCCCATGGCTCCAGCTCCAGACCTTACAGTCGTCTAGCCTCCCTGAGCACCCACCCAACATGTGGCAGACACTCACATAGACAGACACACACTGGGAGCCAAGTGTCCAAACATACGATCCTGTAGTGGACATTTCAGATTGAAACCCTAACACTGGGTAAAACAGTTTGGTTTGCAATAGTGTCTAAAAAGAATTCTCAGAAATTCGAGGTGCATAAGATGGCTGATAGGATAAGATCCTTGGCATGCTAGGCTTGTGACCTGAATTCAATCCACGGAGCCAACACAATGTCCGTAGAAAAGAACTGACTCTATAAAGTTGAACTCTGAACTCCACACATGCACTCTGGCACACACACACACACACACACACACACACACACTCACACACACACATACACAGTCACACACACACACACTCTAACATATACACATACACTCACACATACACATACACATAGACACTCACACACACACATATACACACACTCACACATATACACACACTCACAACACACAGTCACACATACACTCACACATACATATACACACACAGAGAGACACTCACACACACTCACACACTCACACACATACACACACTCACACATACACACATACACACACACTCACACATATACAATCGCACACACACACTCACACACTCACACACATAAACACACACTCACACACTCTCACATGCATACATACACACTCACACATATACACACACTCACACACACAGTTACACACACACTCTTGCATACACACATACACTCACACATACATATACACACACAGACACACACACAAAGACACTCACACACACTCACACACTCACATATACACACACTCACACATACACACTCACCCACACACTCACATATACACACATACACACATACACACTCACACACAGAAACACACACACTCACACACATATACACACACACTTATACGAGACATATGCACAATAAATTTTTTTAGAGTACTCAGGAACTCATTTCGTAAAAAAATAAAATAAAATAAAATAAAAGTCACAAAGTCTGCACTCTGAAAATTAGCAAGCTGTTGAAGGAAATGCACAATCCAATGAGCAGGAAGACATTATATGCTCAGGGATAGGGCAACGTAATCCATCCATAGCTGCAACTCAGTTTCCAGCAGAATCTCAGCTGGCTTCTTTGCAGGGCTGGACAAGCTGGTCCTAAGGCTCACTTGGAAATTCATTGAGGCTTAGAATAACTCAAGTTGGAGGACTCACGCTTCCTGATTTCAAAGCTTACTTCCAAGTTACAGTAGTCAAGACAGAGTGGGCTTGGCATATGAACAAACATGGAGATTAATTGAGTCAAATCGAGAACCCAGAAAGACATCCTCACACTGACAGTCAATTCATCTTTGGAAAGGGTGCCAAACTATAATTCACGGGGAAGTAGTAGTGTCTTCAACAAAATGGTTCTGGGACAACATGCAGAAGGACAAAATTGGATCCCTACATCACTCCATATGTAAAAGTACCCAAAACTGAATCAAAATTCCAATTTTAAAAGCTACAACTAGAAACCTCTTAGAAAAAAAATGTGGGGGGAAATGTTTTGTGATTTCTGATTAGATGGTGGTTTTCTTCTCCTTCTTATTTTTTTTTTCAGATGTGATCCCAAACACAGAAAGGACAAAATTTTTAAAAAGTAGACAAATTGAACCTCACTGAAAAGTGACACTTTGTACTTCAAAGAGTATCGTAAAAAAAAATAAAGGGGAAAAAAAGAGGCCCACTAAATGAGAGAAGATATCTGCAAACCAGATATCTACTAAGGGATATATACACAAAGTAGATAAAGAACTCAGACAACTTAATAATAAAATGAAAAGTTCGATAAAAAGCAAAGAATTAGAATGGGCATTTCTCCTAGAGAAGACCATAAATGGTCAACAGGAATGGAGGAAGGTGTTTAATATCATGTACCTTCAGGGAAATACAAACTGGAACCAATGTCTTAGCCGTTGATACCAAGTGGGGCAGCTATAATCAGTAAGTCAGATTATAACAACTAGTAAAGATCTAGAAACAAGCAAGAAAGTAAATTTAAAAAAAAAAAGATCTTACTGTACCCCTAGTCAGGGTAGAAAATTCAGTTTTGGAAGGAGTTTGACAGCTTCTCATACCATGAAAGAGAGTCATCCTGTGGCACAGTAACCCTACTCCTGGGTGTATACTCACAAGGTATGAATCACAAGATCACACAATGGTTTAAAACAAAGTTATTCCAAAGAATAGCAAGGGACAAAAGGGCCATCAGTGTATGGGGAGTGTCATAGTTAAGGTTTTATTGCTCTGAAGAGACACTATGACCAAAGCAACTCTTATAAAGGCAAACATTTCATTAGGCCTGCTTACAGTTTCAGAGGTTTAGTCCATTATTATCATGGCAGGAAGCATGGTGGCATTCAGGCAGACATGGTCCTGGAGGAGGGAGCTAAGAGTTCTGCATCTGGATCAGACTACTGTCAGGAGAGACTGTCTCACAGGCAGCTAGGAGAAAGATCTCAAAGCCTACCCCCACAGTGACACTCTTCCTCCAATAAGGCCACACCTACTCTAACAAGGCCACACCTTCTAATAGTACCACTTCCTAGGCCAAGCATATTCAAACTGCCACAGATACCTACCTAAACCATAAAATAACCCTCAGACAAAAGAAGATATGGAGCACTGACTCCGTTACCATATGGGTGAACCATGGAAACATTACGCTATTTGGAAGATGGAGTTACAAGGGTGCATACAACTTATGGTCCCATTCACATGAAGCATTTAGAACTCGGAACTCCAGCCTAAAATAAGAAAAAAATATAAATGAATGGTTGCCTAGTGCTAGGACAAACATAGCTAACGAGTATAGACTTTCCCTTGTCTGATGAAAATACCCTGAATTTGTTTATAGAGATGGTAGAGGGATACAGAATGAGCATAAGACCACTGGATGTCAACTCCTAGTGGGTAATTAATATAGCCAATGAACTATATCCTATTATTGTACTTGTAATTATTCAAAGAGAACAAGGAAGGAAATAACTATGCTGGTCACCATAGGAAATATATCCTATAACTCACTCTTCTTGAGTCATGGATTATGTTCATAGATAGGCACAGCCACCTTGGTGTGTGGGGAGACCCCCACTGCAAGGGTGCACATGAGGCTAAGGCAGCTCCTTGGACTCTTGGAGGAGAGAACAAAAATCATGGTGCCTGAGAAGGTAAAGCATCTATAGAGTTCTAATCTCAGACCTCATGGGACCTTTTAGTGGGATACAGAGTTCACCTGCAACCCAAGTCAGGAAGCACATAGACAAGACTGCCTGCGCTCCGCCGAGAGAATACCTTATCCACTAAGGTGATCCCAGGGGCACAGACCATCAAGCATTTGCTCATCAAATACAATTTATCTCCTCTCAAAAGACAGGAAAACTCAGCCCCTAAGGAGAAAGGAATGGCCAGCAGCCTAGAGCCCAGAGGGTCAAGGGCAGCTTGAACAGGCCCCTAACACATAGCTCCTCACCCCTGCTCCTCTCCACATCTTCCTGATACATGGACTTTACAGAGCTGGGCTGCCATCCAGGTAGGGTGGCTCCACAAAAAGTCTCTGACCCAGAGGTGGCTCTGACCAGCCCACCTGCCATTTTTGTTCTAACTCCCCTCTTCAAAGTCTACAGTGCAATGGGAGAGAAGGATGGTTGTCTTTGTTGAGTGGATGACAAGGCTCAGAGAGGCTACGCCCCTGGCCCCAAGCCATCATAAAGGAGAAAGGATCCCACACAAGCTCTCTCTGACTCCAAGGGCTGTACTCACCCCAGACAGTTTCGGGGATTCACCAAAGGACAAGTTTTCTTCCCTTCTCTTGTTTCTCTTCCTTCTTTTCAACCCCAGCACACACCAGCAGGAACAGAGAAGGAGAAGGGAAGGTTAGGGTTGGAATCTCCCTGCGTCATTCAATGGGCTCTCCAACCCACACCAACTGGCTCCTCGGGTCACATTTCTTCCTCTCTGCCATTGCTAACCATCCAGAGAACATTTATTATGCTATTACCTCCGATTCTTCTCTGTCCTCTCTTCTACCCGGTATAACCTGTTCTGCTGGACTGTGTCAACTCCAGGGTCACCAAAGTGCCCTCAGCCTGAGCCCAGTGGTCTGAGCTCTCTGTCACATTCAGACATGCTCACTCTACTCCTCCTTCAGCTGTGCTTTTACTCGGGCTCATTTTAGATCATCCCCCCCACCCCTTTTTGAGACAGAGTCTCACGATGGAGCCCAGGCTGGCTCAAACTTAGTATATAACTCAGGATATTCTCTTTCCCCACCTCCTAAGGACTAGGATCACAGGCCCATGAAATAAATCATCTCCACTTTCCCTTGATTCTTCTAGCACACAGTTTCTGTGAGTTTTGGTGTCTCGTCTGTGTCCTCTCGCTTTGGCAAAAAAGTGGACCACGTTGAACCACTGAATCTCCCCGCCCTTAGCGGTCCATTATGCAGGAACTTCAGCACAGGGGCAAGGCCAAGATGCAGAGATGGAGCAATGGCCATGGGGTGACCAGAGTATGAGTGGGGAGACGCTATGGCCTGCCCAACAGTTTTCGAGTGGGGAGATGCTATGGCCTGCCCTATGGTTCTCCAGAGGTCCTGTGGATTTGAACTAGAGTTGTCAAGTGATTTTACACCTGCGAATGACTCTTTCTTGCCTCTTCCTCACCTCCCTCTCCATCCCTTCTTTTCTAGCTTTCTGAGTCATCATGTATAGAGTATATATGTGCCTCATGCAGGCGGCACTGGGGAAGGATGGAAGGAGGCACCATCGTGGTCTTGCTGTCCTCCTTCACCCCTGACCCATTCATGCCCAGCCTCCATTGACCACTCACCTAGTAAGAGAGTCCCTCACTCTCCTGCTTTCTGGCTCCTTTGCTCAGCCCTTGAACCACACTGACCCCTTCTGCTTGGCACCACTTTCTGCAGGAAGCTATGTTCCACTTCCGAAGACAGGTAAACAGTGTATTACCCACCCCTTCTGGGAGTCTGTCAACATTCTTCACAACCAACGACTATCAGCTGCTACAGGTGGCCCTAGGTGACGGCTGGTGGCAGCCTAGATACTGTGTACTATCCTTTTACCACAATGACATCTCCCTGGGCGCAAACTCTGTGGGCTTTTGTCTCTGTCACTCCAGAATGTAGCAGCACCCTGACCCCCTGGCCCTTGCTTGATAAAACAAGCATTCTTAATACTTCCGTCAGACCTCACGTTTACTTCTCAACTGTTCCTTCCACATTCCTCCCCCAGGGGGATTTGAGCAAAATTTATGTTGTAATGACCAGGGCTTTTCCCTCTACTGAGTCACCACCAATCCAGCTCAGCAAGGAGACTAAAATGAGCCTCTTTTTGCACCCACTGCCCTCTCGGTGTCTTTGGCTTTGATTAAACATCCTGGTCTACAGTAAACCAAAGTAGAGTGGAACCAAACAGAACATCAGCCTTTTGACCCGTGTCAGCACCCAAGAAGAGGCACTTCCTGTCAGAAGCCCCATGTGACAATGTTCAGGTAAGTCCACAGGGAAGGCCAGTGTGCTGGAGAGGGCACATCTATAACCTGTGATGCTGAGAAGGTTCTAGAGTGGTCATAGGTCAGACAAGGTGCAACCACCTCAATCTAGGCCCAAGAGGAGAAATCCTTGCCCCCTCATGCTAGGCTCCATGCTGACTGTCTGGAAGCAGGACTCCTGTCCGAAAAACAGTTTCAAGTAGGGGAAAGCCATCTGCCTGAGCCTTGACTTCTGACACTCAAGCTCTAGTCAGGAAAAAGAATAGTTCATCAGAAAATCAGCTAATTATAATGGAGGGCTGACTCAGTCCGCCAGGGTTTCCTGAGCATTTTGAAAGCATTAAATTATTTACTTTCCACAATAACCCTGGGGTGGCATGCTGGAGCCGGCTCCTGTTAGCCCACAGGAGCCGGTTGTTAAATTTTTCAGAAGTTTTATAAGCTGGGTGTTAAACACTGCTATTATCTAAAAATTAGATTAAATAAACCCACAATTAAATAAATTATACTAAAAACAAAAGTAAGAAATACTCAGAACTCCTCACTTCCCCATTCTCTTTGTGTCTCATTGTTGCCCACACTTCAAGGTTGTTCCCGTCAATAGCGTCTGCCTGGTGGAAACACTACGCACTGGTGGTCACCAAGCATCTCTTCACCAAGTCTGTGTTTGTTTGGTGACGCCACTATGGACAGAGATGAAGGTTACAAGTCTGGACTTGATTTCCTTGCTGTGGTTACATCTTCTAGATGAAAAAAAAAATAGGGGAAAATATTCGTCATCGTGTGTGGTATTCCTCAGGAGTCATCCACCTTGCTCCGTGAGGCAGGGCTCCCTGAACTTGGGGCTGGCTCAGTGGGCTGTGGTATCTGGTCAGCAGACCTCAGGAATCCTCCATTTCTCTAGTTCCCCAGCCCTGAGACACAAGTGTGTCTATCACATATGGCTCTTTTTGTGGGTTCTGATCTAACTCACATCCTCATATTTGCATGACAAGCACTCGACTGGCTGAGCTATATCTATCGCTCCAGCCCCTTCTTTGACCTTTCAACAGGGACTGCATACCTACCATTCTGTAGGGAGCTTTAGGCTTTCAGTGTCGGATTGGGAGCTGCTGAGGTGACGCCTCCTAGATCTGAAACCTGACTCTCTGCCTCTCTGGTATACAGACCAGCACTGCTGAGTTACCCAGGCCCCATCATAAAAGCTAATTTAATAACCTCCACCCCTTTTGTGCAAGAGCGCACGTGTATGCATGCGAGTGTGTATTTCTCAAGAACCCTGGGGAATGTGGCTCCCCAAACTCAAGGGCTATTAGGGACTTCTACATCTCCTAACACCTATCCACCCACTAGAAAACAAAATAGTTTCCACTGATCCTATCTGAAGGCTGCTCCATTCAAACCCAGGTTTCCCAAATTCCAGCTGTAGTAACTTGGGTGCCTCAGCCTCTCTGGAGCTCAGCCTCCTGTCAAGTAGGGTTCTGATTGGACTTGTGGGCAAGCCCAAGAGCCTGACGGTTGACAAGGTATCGTGCTTGACAGCGCCTGAGCATAGTAGGTACTCTGAGTGGAGCTATCGCCATCACCTGCTTGCCGTGCTCAGCCTCCCGTCCAGGTGTCCACGCAGGTGTTAATTCACTTACTCTCTCTGCAGACCTGCGTGAGCAGCACTGCTATTAACCCCATTTACAGAGTCACAGAGAGGCGATTAGGGCGGAACATCTGAAATTGGTAGCTTTGTAGGTCAAACATAGTGTGGATCAGCAGTTGCCAGTGACTCACAGCAAGAAGGGCTGAAGGTCTCCAAGCCTTGCAGCCTGCCTAAGCCGTGTGCAGACTGAGCATCTCTGACAGCAGAGAGGCCATGCCTCCTCTTACACAGCACCGAAGACGGTTCTGCAGGCCTGTTCATGCAACCAGCACTCTGTTCCATGAGCATTCAGCCTATTTTATATGCCTTTTCCCTATGGCCTCATAGTCCACATCAGTGGCTGATATAAACATCACCTTCTCTGGGAAGTCTCCTGACTTCTCCAGCCAGAAGAACAAACCTGTGGAAAGAGTCAGAGGGAGAAGTAGGACCTGGTCAATCTGGGAAAGCAGAAAGTTTTCTAGTTTAGTGCCACAGGTACTAGTGGGCCAAAGCTGAAAAGGACCTGAGCGTGAAGAGGCCGTGAGGAGGTTGGCTCTACAGTTGCCATGAAAATGAATCTCTAGGTTCTCTTCATCCAGTCAGGTTGACCACCAAAACTAACCATCACAGAGGCCTACGTCAGTGAGGTGGTGACTTACTGACTTTCCATCTGTAATGATAAGACACGATGACCAAATACAACTTGGGGAGCAAAGGGTTTATTTCATCGAAGAGCTCTGTAGTCAGTCCATAATCCAGGGAAGTCAGGGCAGGAACTCAAGGCAGGAACTGGAGCAGAGGCCATGAATGAGTGCTGTTTACTTACTTGCTTCTCAGTCTGCTTTCTTATAGTACCCAAAGCCGCTAGCCTGGGAGTGGTACTGCCAAGAGTGGGCTAGCCCCTCTCACATTAATCATTTGTCAGGAAAAACACCACAGGCTTTCCCACAGGCCAACTAGTGGAGGCAATTTCTTAATTGAGGTTCCCTCTTTCCAAAAGACTCTAGCTTCTGTCAGGTTGACATATAACTAGCCAGCTCAGGTGATCTGGGTAGGTGAAAGTCTGGAGAGGACCCAAGGAGAGACCACAGCACAGGTCAAGAGGGAACTTCATGGCTGTCTGCAACCTCTGTATAGCTGCAGTTTAGTGCTCCTGGTGGGCAAGACCAGGAGTCAGAATAAACTCAAACCTAGGGCTTGCTGGGTTGCTCTGCATCTCTGTGTTGCCGTGACCTACTGAGAATGATGAACCCTCGCTGCTTCTACCTTTGACCTCTCCCACACATTCACTTCACTTCTACTCTAACTCAGAGTAAAGGGTTCTGGGAAAAGTGTCAGCTTTGGCCAAATGTACAGAGCCCAGTGCACTGTGGATGGAGATTACAAAGCTGGGGTCACATAGGGAATCTGGGGAAGAATGCCTTCTCCTTTCTGCTGAAACACTCTGTCTGAACAGAGACCCATTCTTCCACATGTGTGCTAGGCCCTGCCTGTCAGACTTCATAGCCCTTTTTCCAGTCAGCCTACTACCTCATTCCTGTCTTCCCCAAATAAGTATGTCCCTGACAGAAAACTTCATATGTACTGTTCCCTGGTCAGAATACCCTTTCGTGTACCTTCACTTCTCTTGGTATATATCCTCCAGGCTATCTGCCTACTGCTCCCTATCACCTGCCTAGCCTCTGATGTCCATCCCATATTCTACGCCACTAACAACTCAGGGGAGGCCAATAGCATCCTCCTGGGGCCAGAACTGGTGTTAGGCCTTAGTTTAAGGCAATAAATACTAAACATTGTCATGGGGACTTACTGGATCAAGGATGGTTCTTCTAAACTCACTTAGTCCATAGTTGAGAGAATGACATCTTTCTAACTAGACAAGACAGGTCACAGGACAATCCTAGGTTAGAGGGCAAAACCTAGGAAGATTAGATACTGTTTGGCAAAGAAGGTACCAGGTATAGAGATCACCTTTCTTTAAGAAGAGTCAGCACACATCACAGGAACTGCTAAATCTTCCTGCATCAATCATTGCAGACATCACCAATCAAGAACAACAATCTTTGCCAATGAACTGAGACCCAGCTTTTTCTTAGACCCAGTTCTTTCCTAGGGACTGAGGGTAATCTAGGGAATTCTAAACACCTGACGGGTTTCTGGAAAAAATAAATGCTTGTACAGTGCCGGGAGCCAGCCAGTTTGAAATGGGACACAGTGTTAGATGTAGAGATAGCTTTAAAGACTAAAGGTCTCTGGCCTTCTTGCTCTCAAACTATAATGAGTGCTTGCTAATAACTTCCAAGAAAAATCCAAAAACCTTTCTTATTCTATGGTTAAAAACCACTGGCTTGGGTGACTAACACCTGTTGCCTACCACTGGGGAATTAAGTAAAAAAAATTATTGCTATCAGTCCTTCTATCAGTGTCCAGGCAGCCAGAAGCCTATGTCTAGGCTGGTTAACTCTTTGTGAACCAGAATGGGAGGAAAGGAAAAGAATTAAGATGCTTTACGCAGGGCTGGAGAGATGGCTCAGTGGTTAAGAGCACTGACTGCTCTTCTAGAGATCCTGAGTTCAAATCCCAGCAACCTCATGGTGGCTCACAACCATCTGTGGTGGGATCCAATGCCCTCTTCTGGTGTGTCTGAAGACAGCTACAGTGTATTCATAATAAACAAACAAACAAGTCTTTAAGAAATAAATGCTTTGCATAGGCACATATGTACAGACATATATACATTCATAAACACATTATGTTTTCATCTACAGTCTCATCTACACATAAACACATTCACACTTTTGTTGGGCAAAGCCACCTGTCTTATGCACTCCGCAAGTATTCATGCATGCTTATATATACACATATACCTACCTATGTACATTATACACAAACAGACATACACGTTTGGATGGATGGGTGGATGGGTGGGTGGATGGATGGGGCAGTGCTCCCCAAGCACAACCATTCAACCAACACTTTTATCTCTTTTCTCTGTCCTTTCTATACCTCCTTGGACAAAAAAGTTCTTTAGAAAATTACCTCAGAGATAAAATGTTATATAAAGTTGGAATTAAAGAAGGATGTTGATATTAAGTTCAAAGCAGTGTTTTATTCTGTATGCTCATTGTAAGTCTAAAGCAACAGTTTTTTCATGGCCTGGTTTATCATGGTGCACACCTGTGACTTTATCCTTGGACCTAAATGCCTTTCCTTGAACACAAATTTATCCCAAGTCTATTTCTCTTTTTAGTATAATTATGAAAGGTCATTCTATTTCTTATTATGCAGGCTTTACTTACTGTATGAGGAGAAGGCACAGTCTGTTCTTGATTCTAACTTTATTACATCTTTCTAGCAAAACAACTAAAACCATCTCTTAAAACTTTCTTCAAATCAGGAATTCTATGGAATTGTTAATTCATCTAGACATCATTAATTCATGAGAGTTCATCTTTATGTTGATCTGCAGGAAATCTGATCGATAGGGTGGGCTGATGTCCAGGGATTATTATATTAATTTAATAATGACAGGAAAGGCATATCAGCTGCAAGACGTAATCCTGAGATGAAGTCTCTTTGAAAACTCGCCATCCACTTCACCCATCGTAGATCATGCAAAAACGGTGGGCTACGTCCAAGGCCATCTGCTAGCTTTAGTCTATCTTAGATGGCTCCTGAAATGGACAAATGTATTTGAAATCAGAAATGATGCCTCAATTAATAGGGTCTGTGTACAGTCAACCATCAGGGACCTGATACTATAAAGTTCCAAAGCCTCCCCATCACTGCTGTCAAATGTGTCTACTAAGGGAACTCTAAGCGCAATGCAGAATAATCAGCATAGACCAGAGCAAGGGTCCCACAGTGGCCAAAGGTAACCCAGTATAATTTTGCAAATAAAGTTTTATTGAAACAAGGCCACAACTTGAAAGCTATGGCTGTTTTCAATTAAAATAGCATGGTGAAGAGTTGCAAAAGAAATTATATATCCTCCCTGCCCCAAAAAAATCCTATATAATTTCCCTTAATAGGCAAAATGTTAATGACCCAATTGAGAACAGGTGTCATCCAAGGCAATGCTATACTCTCCAGTTCCCTTTAAAAATCCCATTTTGTTTGAAGGCTCAGATAGATGTCCTGCTACTTTATATGCCCCTGTGTTTGTATTTTATAAAAAGTGATTTTAAAACTCTTGAGCCTTCAGTGAAGGAAAGGCATTAGGAAGATGCTCACACTTTAAAGATGTTCGAAATCTGGGTCAAACCAGTTTTGTAAGAGCCACTTACAGCAACAGGTTCTGCCTGGTTGGTGAGCAGGAGTAAATCTTCATGCCTCTTTAAAGCTTGGTTCCAGGGTGTGGAATCAAAGGTTGAGCAAAGGGTGGAGTGTGAGTGGGGCTGAGTGGCTCAAGGTGGGCAAACACATCAGCAGCTGTATGCTTGCTGTTCTTCTGGAGAACAGGATGAGAAGGAGAGAAGACCCACACAGTGGGCACAACCGCTGATCAGACGGACACTGCACACATGCATTGTGGGTAGTTGTGTTCTAGCTTCTTGTGCAGAGAACAGTCATCAACCACAGCTTCTCCTGCCTTGCCAATTCAGAACTCCAAGGCCCTGGTTCCAACAGGGCATGCTCTGCTGTGTTTTATGGCCTCTAGGATATTGCTACTTACTTGACCACAATGAGAATAACTTACAAACTGTGTTTAAAGTTGCTACAAGCTTTAAAACAACTGAGGTAGAAGGGGTGAGTGGCATGAGATCTGCACCAGGCTTAGCTCTGATTTTCCATGTTTTGTATCTTTAGAAGACAGATCTACGAGTAAGGTATGAAAAAAAACCCCACAGGTTTAAGGTGCTCCCTCTAACTCAAAACAGGGAGAGGCAGATGATATAAGTGAGCAAGTCAAACAGGGCATGGGGCAATGAGAAGTGATGTGGCCTAGGGTGAACTTTCAAAATTAAAAAAAAAATTTAATTAGGTGCCTATGAGATCTGACCATGTGAAATGACCAAGTTATCAGGTCCAAGAATTATATTTTTCCAGCAAACGTGCAATTTTATGTGTGTTTTTCAAAAATTATTAGGCATCTTCTAGCCAATTAGATTCCTATCTGAGAATCAGAAGTAGCTTGTGTTACAAATAGTTGTCTGTCCACAACCCTTGGCTTAAGCTTTGCCTTGGAAAGACTAGACCACAAAGAGTTGCTCTTTCCCTAAACACTTTCTTCGGCACAGCATGGAATCACAAGAAACCCCTAGGAAGCACAGAAACCTGGTTTTCAGTTCCAGTCTTGAGAGTCAGGTGTGTGGACCAGGACAGCATCCAGAACCCCTCTGTAGGTACCTGCACTATGCTGAGGAGAACAGGACACCCAGGAGACCAGGTGGATGGCTGAGAGAAGGGAGGGGAGGAAGGATGCCACAGGTGACAGTCCTTCAGACACAAATGGCAATGAGGGTCCCAGTAGACTGCCATCCACTTTGCTTGAGATAGCAGAGAGAGCCCGTGCTGGTGACCCATGGGGGTTGGCTGCAGGTTTTTTAAGCAGCCCCAGGGTCATGGCTGGCCCAGAAAGCCCAGACCCCCTCTACTAAGGGAGATGACAAATGACCACTTTCCATCTCTGATCATCAGCGCACAGATGAGGAACGTGAGCCCCATCAGAGAGGAGCGGGCGCCCAGGCCTGCGGCTGTCGAGTACAATCATTAATAAGATAGACGTTCCTAATGGCTCCAAGAAGGATCGCCGAGCTACTCATTATGGGGGGTTGAGATTGCTAATTATTCCTTTCTCTGCAGCTGTCACTTGCTGCACCCACCTGAACCATCGGACCCCAGTGGCTGTCCTTCTCCCATGACCAAAAGAGGGCCACCAGCAGGCATGGTCAGCCTGAACCCTGGGGCTACAGGGCAAAATGTTTGTCCTGCATTAAACACTTATTAAAGCTCAATGCACCATAAAATCTCTTTCAAGTCAGTGAAATGCCTTTGGCTTCAGGCAAGGCACATAACACCACCACCACCACAACCACCACCACCACTACCACCACCCCAGGTTCTATCCAAAAGGAACTCTGGGGCAGTATTGGAAAAACTAGAGGAAAGTTGTGGAGGAGAGGGCAGTATTGAAGACTGGGTGTTGGGAAGGTAGATTCAGAGTGTTTGTGGGAGAAGGCAGCAGAGCTGGGAAACAGGGTGCCTGGGAAAAAGGAGGGTGGGTGGATTCTGGTGGGGGTGGGAAGGCTGTCAAAGAGTATTTTTAGGGACACTATTACCCTGCCCCTAAAAATATGAGCTGTGGCTTGCTTTAGAAGCCATCTAGACCCGATTTACATTTCGGAGCAAACAGCATATTGTTTTCATCAGGGAGCAATGAGCACTCATGTTTACCTTATGTTTCCTTCAAAATATTTGCATTTCAAAGCCTTCTGAGCTTTAGGTTTCAGAGCTGTTGAAACACGGCACCTGGGCATTTCCCAGATGAGCTGCATTTATAGCAAAAATCCACACCACCCAACCAAGATGGCAGGATCCCTTCCTCCCTCGAAACTCTCTGACAAAGGACAGCCCCTTTCGGGACTATGGCACATCTCTCAGGGATGACACATCTGGGACCAAAGCTGGTGGCCAGATGAGAGATGCGAGGGAGGGCCAGGCTCTCAGTTAGAGCCGGCAAAGCTGTGTATGCGGTTCTGCACATGGGTCTTCCTGGTGAGTGTAGTTTTGGCTGTCCTTGAGGAGAGAGTGGGAGTTCAGGTTCACATATCAGAAGAAAGGGTCATCAGGCACCCCAGGAGCCCTTGGGGAGAAGCACTGATGGGGACAGCATCCAAGGAGAAAGAATAGTGATCCCAGGCCTAAGGGCTCTATACCAAACAACCATGGTCCCTTCTTCTTGCCCCCAAACATTGTTTTATTCACCAAACTATTACAAAAGTTCCACCAAATACAGAGCCTGGATGGACAGGGACCACCAAGACAAAGAAGCTAACTTATCTCCTACTCTGAGCAGCTGCTGTTCTCGATTGAGCATCAGGACTGATGAGCAAGCCTTTGGAAACCTCGGGACCCAGGCCACACTTTGAACCACCTAGAGTTGGTCTCTGTAGTTCAGGCAATTTGCAAGAGTCCCCTCAGGACTCTGAAGTATAGCCAAGTTTGAGAAGCAAACACCAAGTAATTTGAATCTGTGAACTCACTTCTCCAGTATGGCCCCAAGGCAAATAAGAGTGACCCTGACATCAGGCTCCTTCTCAGTAACAGGGCACAAGAATGCTGACTCCACCCAAGCAGAGCAGCAAAAGAGAGCTTTTAGGACTCTTAGAAGCTCCACTGTAGGGGCACCTGGTGCCAATCACAGGGTTTGGGGATGTCCTGCTCTGGAAAGGTGTCAGTAAACGGGTGCCACCCAATAAGGAACCATCCACAGAAATTTTTGTTTTGTTTTGTTTTGTTTTTTTCCAATGTAGAAGTCAAGCAACCCACACTGTGCTGTCTCAACCACCCTTGAGTTAAGGGTCTGGCTGAGCAGATGCTCCGAGGAGGCCCACAGGAGTGGCAGATGTGTGCCTTGAGGTGTGTGAAAAGAACACCTTTTGTCCTTTCCAGCCATCTCAGCCACCTCTTGAAGTACTGATGTTTGGAACTGCTGACGCCATCTTGGGATTGTGAGAAAGAGCCTGAGAGAATTACAGATGCTGACTGAGGCAGAGGCACCCAACCTGGAACGCCCACCAGTCCCAATGTCTGATTCAAGGGGAGATCTGAGACTGGCAGGTATTCAGTTGCTTGCACCTGCACCAATTAGACTGAGCTACAAGAAGTGACAGTACAAGCTAGCAGCTTATTTCTCTCTCATATAAAAGAAGTCTGAAATAAGCAATCTGGGACAGCTGAGGGTCGGGGAGGGAGTGGGGTTCAAGTCATCAGAGAGCCAAGCTCCTTGTCTCTTTCTCCTCTGGCTTTCTTAGCAAGTAGCTTCCAGTCTTGGCTTGACGAGGGATACCCAAGTTCCAACATCAGTTTGCATTCCAGCTTGCAGAGAGGAGGAGGAGTAGAAAAATCATGTTCCTTCTTGGGACACTTCCCAAGAGCCTTTCCATTTGTACACTGTGGGCTAGGGCTTAGCCACGTGACTATATCTGGCTGAAGGGGAGCCTGGGAGACACTTTTATGGGCATACATGAGTTTAACCAACACAAGAGACTCTGCAGTTAAAGAAGAAAGGAAGAAAGATATTTGGGAGACAAACACAGTCTCTGACAGTCCAGAGACAATCCTCATTTTCTTTAAAGTCCTGGGTTAACACCAGGGCAGAAGAGTTGTCAATACGAAAGAGGAAGCAGCCAGGCTTGGAGAGGGAGAACACACGATTGCCGGCTTGGACGACGGCCCAGAGGGAGAAGAGAAACCTTATGAGACCTGAAAGATGACACGTGACTAACTAGACACAAAGAGTCCATGGCTGAGGGGTGAAGTGGAACTGTTATCTAGAGACCCAGTCATGCAGGGCCACATTGAGGGACCTGGAATTCACTCTAAGAGAGACCCATCAGAAGGCCTTTGACAGGACAGTAACTTGACCAGGGTTGCAGGCTAGGAACCACAGTCATGTTGCAAGTTAGAAGATGTGCTAGGCTACTGAAGGCAGGAAGAACCCATTTGAGGCTCCTAGAGGCAGGAACAGAAAGGATACTGGCTTGAGGCTGTGTGCAGGTGCTGTGTCTTGCTACAGCAGTGTTAACTCAGAAAGGACTTCTCTGTAGGGACATTGAAGGCTTGACCAGAACCTAATGTATCAGTCTCCTTCCTTCATCAGGAAAGCCTGATGGCCAACGCTGGTTTTCTCAAGGCTGAATTACTCGTGCCTAGCACTGGGTGTAATTTATAGGACTTACCATCCATTCCTTCCCATTGGAGACCAGCACAACCTCAGGGCACAACTTTGTGCATCTCTATTTCAGGAATGGGTTTCTCCATGTGAACTACCTTCCTTGACCAGGGCAGAGGCCCTTTGACACTGCTTACTAATTGCTCAGGATCAGGACTGATAAGTCCATTGCACCCTGAAGTGCTTACCTGGGAGCTTATGACTCTTTGGCAAGCTGGTCAGAACTTCTCCTGAACTGCTCACAGAGTCACTCTTGAGCCAGGTGTCTCAGAGTCACTTACCATGTCTGTCCCAGAGCATGGCCAGTGAGTGCCAAGCACACTACCCTCAACAGGGCCCACATTAACTCTTTCAACACTGATCTTTGAAGGCCCCTTATGATGCCCATTCACTAATTCACCAGGATGCATTAATGCTTGCTAATTTTCCCCCTTCCTGTCCCCTTATCAACAAGGTCCATATAACCCTTCAACATGGGTCAGTGCATACAAGTTGACTTCAAGGGAAAGAGGATACTGATTTGTATTCCCCAAGTCAGGACTCATCCCTGGATCAATACAGACTTTACTGGGGGAAGCCTGGTTCATTTACATCCTGATATCTGAAGGAAAGGGGACTCTTGGTCTCCCACAAAGCATTCCAAGAAGGACAGAATCTGGAGATGCCATGAAACTCCCTCTTCTCAGCATATCCAGCTGACCTGCCCACTGGGCATAAAACCGAGTCAACGTCAAAAGATGGACTTGTTGACCCTAGGCCACCAGGCTAACAGGGCCAAGGCCAGCATTATCCTAATGGACCACCCATCTTCTGACAGGGAAGAGAAAGCCAGTATGTGTCTGCTAAACACTTGGGTACAGTAAGGACATTGGCCACATAGGGTACAGTAACTCCTTGCTAAGACCTTCTACAGTAAATCCTGGAGTAAGGCCAGGGTGTGAACAATCCATCTTCCCAACGCTGCCTGGAGAAATCAGGTCAGATCAAAATCTAGGAGCTGCTAAAACCTGGCTGACCCCTGGCTACTACCTGAAACCTAGCCTCTAAGCCTCTCTGTGTGTTATCTGGAAGGCAGCTCTGGAGGCTGAGCCTGAGGAGCAGAGCCAGACCCTTCACCACCTTACCTCCAGCTTCAGGCTTTATGTAGAGGGGTAGGGACTCACAAAGGGTGGCTGACGGTAGCAGGCCAGACAGGCAGGAGAGAGGCAGTGAATGAAAGTCTTTGTTTAAGGAAGGTGCGAGCCACGCATCGGCAAGCCCAAGAGAAGCATGTCATTTTGCTGGAAATGCGATTTTCCCTAACAAGTACAGAATCCTACATGACATGTTGAAAAGTGTATCTCTTTGAGAAGCCGCTCTGTATCTCAGAGGCATCGTCAGTACGGCACCCGTGTAATGTGGCAGTTGCCATGGCAACACCTCGTTTTTCCATAGACAGGAAAATCAGAGTGGCTAAGTCGATTGAGAGGACCCAAATAACATCTCGAAGGCAGGCTGAGATGCCGCATCGGCTTTTGCATTTGCAGTGCCTGGGGTGCCGTTGTGGGCAAGTAGCGTATTATATGTGCTTCACAGAGAATCCCCAAGGTAATGTTCAGAGCTTCCTCATTGGTCAGAGGCTGAGAGATAATGGGATTTGCCCAAAGCCACCCAGCAAGGCAGTGACAGGGCCACTGTAGACAGACTCCCTCCTCCTCAGACAGACAGTGCTCATGGCAGGAGTGACTCTGGCCCTCTTTCTCTTCCCTTCAGTGTCTTCAACCATCACAGTTTCTATTATTTTTCTACTTGCCCTGAAGATAAATAAGGCCCTCAGCAGTAGGCAACAGCAGCCAAGTTAAATGAAAACGCATCCCAGCCTCTCCCCTCGGACATGGACTGCCCTCGATATGTGCCCGCGGCATGTTTGCTTCCAATGTGCAAACCCAGCCCAGAGAAAGAGCCTTCCCAGGGAAGGAACCCTATCCATGGGCGTAGCACTAAATTGGTGCCTAGCCCTGAGGGACTTCCAAATATAGGAATCTTGCATAGCCTTGTCACCCTAGGACCTGGCATGGTGAGACAGTGAACTCAGCGCAAAGGCACAGAGGCTCACAAACATGTATATGCATTGGCTACAGCCATTGCTACGCCCCCATGCCAGGGCCAGTACCGCAGCCCATCTTTATGTGACATCCCTGTGTAAACTGCTCTCTCCCTTGGCACAGGGTAGTGTGGTCTAGGAGGGCTGGAAGCAGGATCCTCCAAAGCAAGCAGCTTATTTTGTTCACCAAGGAATCTGGAGTGAACACAGTTGGCCCCGGAGTTCTCTGGTCTCCTACTTTCCCACATCCCATGTTGTTCAGGGCTCCCCACAGGGCTTCTGGTTGTAAATCTCATTCTCCCTCCTAGGAGGATGTTGGCATCCAACTTAGGGCAGGAACAAGAAAAGTATGCAGGCTGTTCTTTAGTCTCCAAATATAAATTTGAGTAAGGATGAGGGAGTTACAATGGTTGGGGGGAGACACCTGCCCCCCTCAACTTCCCAGGGGAAAAATTTCATATAACTGTCAGACATGTAATAGAACTGTCAGAAGTACAGGAAACCAGCTACACAGATTACAAAAACATGTGTCAGAGACCTATTGGTTTTGTGACAGTGTGAAAATCACAATTTTTCCATCAAGATAGAAAATAGAAACAGAGGAAAGCCAAAAGCACTTTGGCATCTGTCCTCTGTTAGCAGCAAGCCTAACTCAGCAAGCTGGAGGTGGGGGTGTCCCAGAAGCAGGTCCACAGGGTGGGAGACCAGCCCCCGAGGCAGTGTTGAGCCATCCTGACCTTTGCCCAGGAAAAAGCACTCAGTCTTCTCTCAGACCATCCACACTAGAAGGTAGAAGTCTGTAGCTCCTGTGCTCCCACCTTGGGCAAGTCACTCTCCTGTGATGCTAGTTCTTCAGGCTTATGAGAACGTCTGGTGAAGATGAGATCACATGTCACATGGGCTACCCAGTGGTAGAAGAGGTGTCAATAGTATCAGTACCCCTTCTTTCCCTCTGTGATTACAAGAAAGCTAGTGTGGGCCACTCCCATAGTAAGACGTCAACAAAGAACTTCAGTGCTCAGAAGGCAGTCTCCCAGTTCTTGCCACCCATGTGCAGTGGATCTCTTGCAGCTTTCTTTTTTCCCTTTTATTGGATATTTTCTTTATTTACATTTCAAATGTTATCCCCTATCCCAGGTTTTCCTCCGGAATGCCCCCATCCCCTGCCTCCATGAGGGTGCTTCCCCACCCACCCACTCCCTCCAACCTCTCCACCCTGGTATTGCTCTACACTGGGGCACCAAACCTTCAGAGGACCAAGGGCCTCTCCTCCCACTGGTACCCGACAAGGTCTAGCCTCTGCTACATATGTGGCTAGAGCCATGGGTCCCTCCATGTTTACTCTTTGGTTGGTTGTTTAATCCCTGGGAGCTATGGGGTGTCTGGTTGGTTGATATTGTTGTTTTCCCTTCGGGGTTGCAAACCTCCTCAGTTACCTCAGTCCCTTCTCTAACTCCTCCATTGGGGACCCCATTCTCTGTCCAATGTTTGGCTGTGAGCATCCTCCTCTGTATTTGTCAGGCTCTTGCAAAGCCTCTCAGGAGTCAGCTATATCAGGCTCCTGTCAGCCTGTACCTCTTGGCATCCCCAATAGTGACTGGGTTTGGTGACTGCATGTGGAATGGATCCCCATGTGTGGCAGTCTCTGGGTGTTCTTTCCTTCAGTCTCTGCTCCACACATTGTCTCCATATTTCCTCCTGTGAGTATTTTGTTCCCCCTTCTTAGAAGTACTGAAGCATCCACACTTTTGTCTTTCTTCTTCTTGAGCTTCATGTGGTCTGTAAATTGTATCTTGGGTATTCCAAGCTTTTGGGCTAATATCCACTTATCAATAAGTGCATACCATGTGTGTTCTTTTGTGATTGGGTTACCTCACTCAGGATGGTATTTTCTAGTTCTATCCCTTTGCCTAAGAATTTCATGAAGTCATTGTTTTTAATAGCTGAGTAGTATTCCATTGTGTAGATATACCACACTTTCTGTATCCATTCTTCTGTTGAAGGGCATCTGGGTTCTTTCCAGCTTCTGACTATTATAAATAAGGCTGCTATGAACATAGTGGATCATGTGTCCTTGTTATATGTTGAAGCATCCTTTGGGTATGTGCCCAGGAGAGGTATAGCTGGGTCCTCAGGTAGTACTATACCCAATTTTCTGAGGAACCTCCAGACTGATTTCCAGAGAGGTTATACCAGTTTGCAATCGCACCAAAAATGGAGGAGTGTTCCTTTTTCTCCACATCCCCTTCAGCATTTGCTGTCACCTGAGTTTTTGATCTTAGCCATTATGACTGGTGTGAGGTGGAATCTCAGGGTTGTTTTGATTTGCCTTTCCCTGATGACTAAGGATATTAACATTTTTTTAGGTGCTTCTCGGCCATTCGATATTCCTCAATTGAGAATTCTTTGTTTAGCTCTTTACCCCACTTTTTTATTTTGGTTCTTTTTTTCGGAGCTGGGGACCGAACCCAGGGCCTTGCTCTTCTTAGGTAAGCGCTCTACCACTGAGCTAAATCCCCAGCCCCTCTTTACCCCACTTTTTAAAAGGGTTATTTGATTCTCTGGAGTGAAAGAGCTTCTTGAGTTCTTTGTATATATTGGATATTAGCCCTCTATTGGATATAGGATAGGTAAAGATCTTTTCCCAATCTGTTGGTTGCCGTTTTGTCCTATTGACAATGACCTTGGCCTTACAGAAGCTTTGCAATTTTATGAGGTCCCATTTGTCAATTCTTGATCTTAGAGCATAAGCCATTGGTGTTCTGTTCAGGAAATTTTCCCCTGCGCCCATGTGTTTGAGGCTCTTTCCCACTTTCTCCTCTATTAGTTTGAGTGTATCTGGTTTTATGTGGAGGTTCTTGATCCATGCGGACTTAAGCTTTGTATAAGGTGATAAGAATGGATCAATCTGCATTCTTCTACATGCTGACCACCAGTTGAACCAGCATCATTTGTTGAAAATGCTGTCTTTTTTCCACTGGATGGTTTTAGCTCCTTTGTCAAAATCAAGTGACCATAGGTATGTGGGTTCATTTCTGGGTCTTCAATTTTATTCCATTGCTCTACCTGCCTGTCTCTGTACCAATACCATTACTCTGTAATACAGCTTGAGGTCAGGAATGGCGATTCCCCGAAAAGTTCTTTTATTGTTGAGAATAGTTTTCAGTATCCTGGGTTTTTTGTTATTCCAAATGAATTTGCAAATTGTTCTTTTTAAGTCTATGAAGAATTGAGTTGCAATTTTAATGGGGAATGCATTGAATCTGCAGATTGCTTTTGGCAAGATGGCTATTTTTACAATATTAATCCTGCCAATCCATGAGCATGAGAGGTCTTTCCATCTTCTGAGATCTTCGACTTGAAGTTTTTGTCATACTTATCATTCACTTGCTTGGTCAGAGTCAACCCAAGGTATTTTATATTACTTGTGACTGTTGTGAAGGGTGTTTTTTCCCCAATTTCTATCTCAGTCTGTTTATCCTTTCAGATAGCGGAAGGTTGCTGATTTTTTTTTTTTTTGCAGCTTTCATGTGTATTGGATATCTTGCTGTTCCCTTTAGGGTTCTTTTTGTTAAAAGTTTTTACTTTTTTGCCTGGCATTAGTGACACATGCTTTTAATCCCAGCACTGGTGAGTGTTGGGAGGCAAGTAGATCTCCAAATTCCAAGACAGCCTGGTCTACAGAGTAAGTTCCAGGACAGCCAGGGCTATACAGAGAAACCTTGTCTCTAAAGAACAAAACAAAACAAATAAAAAACAAACAAAATACAAACAACCCAAGATTTTATTTGTGTGTATGTGTATGTGTCTTTGTATCTTTATGTCTGTGTGTCTGTGTGAGTATATGTCCAGTTATATGTGAGTGTCCACAGAAACCAAAAGAAGGCATCATATACCCCTGGTGGATACTGGGAAGCATGCCCACCATATTCTGGTCCTCTGGTAAAGCAGCAAGTACTCTTAACTTCTGAGCCATCTCTCCAGGCCCCTAGAGTCCCCATTTCTCTAAGAAACTCCATGTCCCAGGCTTTCTTTGGTGGTCTTGGAAGAAGCATTATTGTGCCAGCTAGAGGCAGAGAAGGGACTGGCTTAGAAACCCCATGGAACATCTTGGGACAGAGAGGTACTTTACAGTGCACAGACCTGAACTTTTTCATTTGCTTTCAGCTCAAGCTCTGCACACTCGGTGGTCTTTTTTCCTTAAATTCTCATGGAAAGAAAACACAAAACAAAACAAAAATGCCAGTCTTTTCATCCTAGAAAGAGTTTACAATACACTCTGAGAAATGGCCCTGTCTGCTACATTTGCCACACCCTCTTCTTATCCATCATGTCATTTAACAGCATTTCTATCGCAAACTTCTACTTTCATGCTTGACACTTCGGTTCTTGAAGCCTTTTGCCTTATGTTGCCCAGGGTCCACCAGAAAGCATAAATTCAGATGAAATTCAATGCTCAGGGAATCTGTCATAGAGATGTACATACCAGAGAAAGCCCAGCCTGGGAGAGCTCATGAGATCACAGCATGGGGCTGACCCCAAGCAAGTGAGCTGTATATCAAGGAAGGTTGGGAAAACTTAAACTTGTAGTGACCATGAGTTCCTCCTCTCCCTCCCTGCTGTGGTTGGCCCCACTGGGAGGACAGCCATCCCTGGAGCTCAGATGGAACTCTGTGAGGGCTATACTCCTACCCTGGAAAATCTCTAAGGTCACTGGCTGCCACAGTACAGAGCCCCAACTCCCATGCTGTCCCTTGGCCTACAGTGTTATTCTCTGCTACATTGTGGTTGGCTAAGCCCAATAGTCTTTCTCCAGGCAGTCCCTCCCTGCTCCTGGCTCTCTCATTTTGACTATTCTAGATGTTTTCCAGCACCTGGGGCAGAGTTTATGAACACTGCTGAATGATGAGGGCTAAATGACTTTGGGGTAGCAAGGATATTTGGATTTCAGGGTGCCGATTCCAGAGCACCTCTTTTTTTTTTCTTGTTACATATCCCCCTGCTGGAAGCAATATTCATACGCATGCTGAGTTAACAGAACACTCACTCTGAATGGTCAGAATGATAGTGGCATCATCAGAGCAATAATGACATCCATAGGTATCTACTCTGATGCAGCCTGAGCCCTTCCCCGGGTGCTGGAGTCATACACTGCATGCCAGGATCAGAAACACACTCAGGACCCTTCACAATGCTGGCTCCAGGAAGGCACTTTCAGGAAACAGTCACCATCAGGGTTGGCACATGGAATCACTAACCATCAATCCCAACAGGGACGTCTGTACCCATCTATATCTATCAGCTGTGATTGGTGTGCCACAGAGAAGTAAGTACAAACCATCTGAGCCCTCTGGATGGCTAGGGCAGATCCTATGGCTGCCAGGTCATGTGCTCTGGCTGCTCCTGACTGTGAGTGCTTTTGCTTAACAAGCTCAGTACATATAGAGGTGCTCTCCTGTATATATGACATGTCACTGTATACATGTCAGGAAGATTCTATTTTACAGATAGGAAACTAAGGTCCATGTAGAGATGTTCACACCAAAAATTGCTAGGAAAGGGGATATCTCATTCTAGGTCACCTCAACTCTATGGCTACCCACCTCAGTTCATTATCAGTTTTCATTCACTTGAGCATCCATCCCTAAAGAGATTTCTTCCTCTCCCTTTTCACTAACATGGCCACATCCGAGACTTCTGCACCCTCATGACATTCTGTAAACTGAGTTTATCTCCTTTCAGCCTCTTTGCCTTCTTTGCTTCCCCCATCATCAGGAAAGGCTTCGTGCTGGATCCGGATGTTCAGCTAATAAATATGTATGGAGGATTTTTATTACTTAATAGTTGTAAGGTTAATCGTTGTGGTGAACGCCTATATTTAATGTGTCAATGGAGCTTCAAAATGCCAAAGTGAATAGCTTTAACACACATTAGTTCTACTTGTGAATCTACAAATAGGAACCTTGTCAGAAAAGTATTCACACCGAGATCAGTATTGATTTTGGTCCTCGGGAAAGGCAGTGGACTGTGACAGTTTAAAATGATAAATGTCTAGAGAATTAGTTGCCCATATTGATAAAAAGAAGCAGATATAAGGCTGACAGTCTCTGAGGAGGCGGCGTCATGGAGAGTGGGCAGTGCATCTAACATGTCTGGGGCTTAGAGCTAATCTCCTCTGTGATCTGGGAAGATCAGGGTGATCTGGCCACCTTAGTGGATAGGACTTAAAGTGATTATAAAGGAAGGGTTCACAGAGGGTGACAGTCAGCTGCCCATACTACAACAGAGCACCAGAGGCACTTCATTTACCTACAGAAAAGGTTTATTTGGTTTATGGTTCTAGAATTGCCCACCAAAGATCTGTAACTTCATGGCTTTTTGCTCCTCATGAGGATGACAGATGACAGTGTCTGGCAGTGTGAGTTGTTGGTGCTGTTCATATCAGGAGACAAGAAGAGAGAAACACTGAGAGACTAAGACCCTATACCCCTACCCCTTCAAGGACATGTTCCTCTGTGTGAGAATGGTCTTTCACAAACTCCCACTTCCCGAAAGATCCCTGTGCCCTCAAGTATCATCACCCTGAAGACTAAGCCTTTAACACATGGATACTGAGGAAGAAAGAAGAAACTCTTTCAGACCATTACACTGAGCATGCTCAGTCCACCCCAAGAGTCTGCTCTGAGAGCCTACCTTAGTCATGGAGGGACTCTAGCCATACCCTTCTTTCTTTCCAAAATGGCTCAGATTCTTTCTACAAATTCCCTTGCTCAAAAATCTTTCATTGTTCCCACTACCTAGGTTTAATATCTTAGGTTTGAGCATCAGACCTGTGTCACATGCAGAGTTATTTCTCTGTCCCTTCTGTTCTCTTCCTCAGGCAGGCTGCCATCTCTCACTTGCTACCAGGACCTGGTTGCCCTCTCTTTACAGAGTCCTTGGGACCAAAGCTTTGTGGAAACATCAGTGGACAAAGTGTGCTTTTGTGCCATTTCACCACATGCTTGTCTTGAAGTTGTACAGCCAAAGGTTGTCTGTTCTGTACCTGCCAGGCCCTGGGCCAGCACTGGAGGGCCCAGCTGATGTTTGAGCTCCCCAGATTTCCTAGGGGACTCAAGGGAGGAATCTGCCAGCAGGCAATAATATCTGAGAATGCCTCCTCTAAGGTGTGCCCAGAGATTTCTTTAAAATAGCAACTCAAGGGGTAAGAACTCAGAGGATCCCCCAGGGATCTCTGTTGTGACCACTAATTTTAACTGTCACCTTGACATAACCTAGATCAGATTGGGCTATGATCATATATGTGAGGATTATTGACATGGTAAGATATAACCTACCGTGAGCAACACTATTCCCTAGGTAGGAGGTCCTGAACAGTAGAAGAGAGGAGAGAAGTAGTGAGAGCAAACAAGCAGAAAAGATGTGCATATTCTCTCTTTGTTCTTGGCTGTTTATATGATGTGACAAGCTTGAGTTTCTGTCTTGACTTTGTAGAAATGATGGACTATGATATGGAACTATGTGCAAATGAATCTGTTTCTCCCTTTGGTCAGGGTATTTTTATCATAGTAACAGAAACAAAACTGGAACACCCTTTACCTTTCCCCATCTATGCTTGCTTTGCCAGAATATTGCTTCTCAGTTGGTGTGGGGGCTCCTACATGACAACTTGGTATTTACTTCCAAAAGCACAAATCTGTCAGAAGAATAAAAAGACCTGAGGGTTGGGGCAGAGAAAAAGAGAGAGGGGAGAAAGACACACACACACACACACACACACACACACACACACAAACACACAGAGAGAGAGAGAGAGAGAGAGAGCGAGAGAGAGAGACAGAGAGACAGAGAGAGAGAGAGAGAGAGAGAGAGAGAGAGAGAGAGAGAGAGCGAGAGAGCGAGAGCACTAGGCTCTTAGCAAGGAGCAAGGCATCTTGGCAACATGGGGCATGGATAAGGAAAGTTCTAACCAAAAAAGGGTGTACCAAACTAGAAGGGAAGGGAAGGGAAGGGAATGAGGACTGTCATTCAAAGACAAGCAAAGCACCTGCCGTTATGGCAGAACTGCCAGGGTTAGGCAGAAAGATGACTAGATGAGTGCAGGTGATGAGGTCCCATCAGCCTTCCAGGAGGTGCCAAGGAGGTGCCTGTTAGACTTCAGAAACAGAGCAAATGATTCATCGCATGGAACTAATGCACGGGCCCAGACTACAGTCTGAACAACAAGACAGGTCCTGGAAATCAGCCAAGGGGTCCTGGGGAGGGACAATATAATGTACCCCCTACCCAGTCACCTAATTTCTGCCCAGATCAATTACCCATGAAAATAGGTGACATTTTGTTATATTAGAGGACCAGTTCCATGCACTTCTGGGAATGCTTCCTGACAGAGAACCATCTATAGAGACTGGCCATCAGAAGATCTCCAAGGAAATCCACAGGTCAGAGTTCAGGCCAAAGACTAGCCAGAGAGGCAGGAGTCAGGACCAAGATGTATCTCTCCCCTGAAGTAGAGACAACACAGCAGGATAGCCATGATTTTCCTCAGAGATACATAGGCCCTCATCTGCTGGTGTCAAACGTGTCTTTCAGCTCCAGGGTAGGGTGGGTGGAACATGAACTTGATTGGGGTGCACAGAAAAAGCCTTTGCAGATGCTAGAATCAAATTGCTCACTATACACCCCTAGACACCAAGACACAGAAAAGGCAAGTTCCCTAACCCAATATCACGCAGACCAACAAATCTAAAACCATGACTGTCTTAAGATTACCATTGTTGTGATAAAACGCCATGACCAAAGCAACTTGGAGAGAAAGGGGTTTATTTTGCTCACAGTTACATAGAACAGTTCATCATCAAAAGCAGTGAGGGCAAGAACTCACACAGGGGAGGAGCCCGAAGGCAGGAGCTGATGCAGAAGGCATGGAAGGGAGCTGCTTACTGCCTTGCTCCCCACAGCTTGCTCTATCTGCTTTTTTTATAGAACCCCAGGACCACTGTCCCAGGGATGGCACCACCCACAGTGGGCTGGATTCCCTCAGCCCCAAATTGATCACTAATTAAGAACATGATGCAATGCTTGTTCATAGCCTGATCTTAGGGAGGCATTTTCTTACTCCAGATTTCCTCCTTTCAGATGACTATAGTTTGTGTCAAGCTGACTTATGTCTAGCCACACAATGACCAAACCTCTTGACTCACAGGAAGTTCCTCCTTCGAGTACCCCATAGTGTTTTGCAGAAAATGATTCATGCCTCCATGTAACTGGCAAACTGCCAAAGCCATACAGGTTTCCTCAGCTACCATAACACTAGGGGGGAATGGCTCCCTTGGGTGGGATGAGCATTACAGGGCTGGGAATCAGAAACCCAGGTTTCTTCTCCACCCTTTACCTTGGACACTCAGAACTCTGTACCCTGAAGAAGGGATGGAAGGTACAAAGTTAGGTATTTTGGGAAAGGAGATCCAGCAGCACAGCAGACAGCTTTGCTTTCAAATGTGTTTTATTTGGGGCCTGGGCTTAGAGTCATCTAAAACCAGGGTTCCACAGTGGAACAATATGACTCCTTTCCCAGCCTTGGACAGACTCTTCAGAAGGCAGCTGCATGGTGGCTCAGCGAAAGCAGCAGTTTTGGGGAAGAGTCCCTGGGACACCTTTAGCTTTGCAACCACCCACTGACCCAAAATAAAGTTTTGAAAACATGCACAGCCAGCTTTCCCACAAGCCTCTTGTGGGCTGATTGATTGCTGTGAGCCACCCAGAGAAATGTGCTCCCAAATCCCTCCTTTGCATGGCCACATACAGAACCACTCTGAGATTGCTGCAAGGCATGGCGGGGGGGGGGGGGGGGGGGGGCTGTTGCCATGGAGATCGGCAGAGACTATCAAGGCAGGGGTATTCAGAGAGAGTCCACAGGTAGCAGTTTTGAGGTCCTGGGATATACAACTTAGCAACCCGACCCAGCCTTTCTTTAACATTTAAGAGACGCAGGGCCAGATAGTTTGAGGACTACAGGGTCAAGATGGAGGGCAATGGAAAGATTGAAATCTAACAAAGTTGGTGCAGGCTAGTGGCACCCATAGGGTGAGAGCCCAAGGCACTGCCTCAGAAGGTGGCAAGATGCTGAGGAGGGTGCCAAACACAGAGCTACAGACTTAAGTTTCAGGAAAGTAAGTGTTTAGCAACAGAAGGTCCACACCAGGGCTCCATGGCCAGCCTGGTCAGGTGACAGACACTAAAGCACACAGAGAAAGGCGGCCTGTAAGCAGGAAGGAAGAGCTGAAAGGAACTGCTTTTTTCTATGGAGCCTGGTATGGAGCCCCCAGCCTTGGCCACTGGCACTTGCTGTGCTGATGAGCTACCACAGCCTAGGGAGGACACTGCAGCAACTAGGGTTTCCAGGACTCTCCTTGCTTCCCCGTGTCTAACTATTACTGTCCTCCCTCTGCCCAGGCTCAGCCACTTTACTGAAGGGAAATAAAGTTAGGGACTGAGCAGGCACTGATTAGGACAGGTGACTAGTAGAGGTCTTTGAATCTCATTCATGGCCTCCTGAACCCCAGAACCCTGCACCCCATCTTCTCGCAGAAAGGAACCATCCTATTTGTCTGTTTTCTCGAACCCTGACTACAGCACCACTGGGAATAAAGTAGTGCTTTGCATGCCCGAGGAATGGTCTAACAGACTCCTCCCCATCTTCTCGAATTCTCCTCCCAAACTTGCCAGTGAACCCCAAAGATCCATGCAGCACAGGTTGGAAATCAATGGTTTTATCCATTCTCCTCACTTTACAGCTAGGAGAATGGAATTAAAAAGAGGAGAAAAACTTGTTCAAGTCACACAACTAGTCAGAAGAAGCATTTGCAACCCAGGACACAGTGGGAAGAAAAAAGGTCAGTCATTCTTTTACTATGATCAGAAAATCCTGGTCTATCCAAAAGTGGACAAAGGACCCAAGACTCAAGAACTCTTCTTGCCCCTTAAGGAAAGACTTCCTTTGTCTTTCTTCTCATCCCCTTAACAATTAAAGTAAATTTGGCCCCATTGCTTTCCCAGGCACAGGGCCCAAGCCTTGCTCCCTGCTCGCAATTACCTTATGATAGATGCTGGTCTGGCCATCGAAGGCATCTGCGTACAGACTTTATGGTCATTTTCCAACAGCCTACACCTCTTAAACTCTCTTGTGGGAACAGGTGAAGGTGATTATGCAGATGGATGGACCCCCGTGTGATATTATGTCAGTGACAGAGATATAAGAGCTACAGAAGAAAGAGCTGCAGACAGGCTCAAGTACGAACGAAGGGGAGGAGGTTACAAGACTGGTGCAGAAAACAGGAACCTGTGCAGGGACCTTGGGCTCCCAGAGCAGCACCACACACAGACACGAACACACACACACACACACACACACACCACACCACACACACATACACACACATAACACACACACACCACACACACACACCACACACACATACCACACACACACACACACATAACACACCACACACACACATACACACACACACCACACCACACACCACACACCACACAGCACACACACCACACACACACACACACACCACACCACACACACACACATACACACACACACATAACATACCACACACACACCACACACCACACACCGCACAGCACACACACACACCACACACACACACACCACACACACACACACACATAACACACACACACACATACACACACACACACCACACACACACACATACACACACACACCACACCACACACACACACATACACACACACACACATAACACACCACACACACATACACACACACCACACACCACACACCGCACAGCACACACACACACACACCACACACACACACACACATACCACACACACACACATAACACACCACACACACACATACACACACACACACCACACCACACACACACACATACACACACACATAACACACCACACACACACACACACATACACACACACACACACATAACACACCACACCACACACACACACATAACACACCACACACACACACACACCACACACCGCACAGCACACACACACCACACACACACACACACACACACACACACACACACACACACTTCTCTACCTCTCTGCTTAGTTGTCTGGCTACAGTTAGATTCTGTTCCCATGGAAATGTAACATGTCAGCCACTCTCTGTTGGGATGCCAGGGAGACTCAGGTCTGGTGGAAGGAGAAGCACCTAGGACCCAAAAAGGTCCTGCTTTCAGGCTGACTCAATGGGGATGGGAAATTCAGATCCAAAGGCAAGACCTCAAAGGAAAGTCCAAAGCACAACCCTGGGACCACATGCTCCAATCCACAAATCTGAGGTCAGTACATGTTGCTGATGTGGTGGTCTTGGGTAGCTCTTAGGGATGACTTCTTTGCCTTGGGTTTCCCAGCAGATAGCGTAGGAAGAAGAAAGAAACTACCAGGCTGACTTCTGATAGGTAAAGGGGGTAGGGGTAGGGATGCCTAGGCAGTGGACCTCTCTCGGGTTCTGAAGTAAGATCAATGTCTCACAGCAGCCCTATGAAAGACACCGCCACCTCTTTCTCGGGGCTGCCTTTCCTAACATCTTGCTCTCAGCACAAGCCAAAGGTGCTACCAAAATAATCCTGTCTACCAGCAACAAAGCACACAGCACAGTAGGGACTGGCTGGGCTCAAAGTGAAGACAGAGTACAGCTCTCCTGGGGAACAGAGAACCCTGGAACACCCAATCCTTACAGCTCAGAGTTTATAGTCACTGTTTCTGGGGGAAACAGCAGGGAAGTGTACTGTGTCCCGACAGAGCAGGGCTGAGTTCTCCAACACCAGGCAGGTAAGAAGTGTAGATAAAATGGATACAATGAGGCTAGGTCTAGGAAGGAGCAGGAACCAGGACCTGCAGAAATGGGGGAAAGCCACCAAGGCCAGGGGTGCTGTTATCTTTGTTACTTAGGTTCATGCCCCTCTGTCTGACATAGGAACATATGAATCCTGGTACCCGCATCTCTTAAAGCCAGGGCAAAATGCTAGGGGTGTAGGCTCTTTTTTGATACAGGAGCAGGGGACTCAGCCATGTGTATCCCCAGGCTTGCTGATTAGATGCTGTTGTAAGCCACAGGATCAGACACTATCCTGAGGAGCCCACCTTTGTCATCTCCAGACCTCACAGCAGACTGTGGCAGGGAACAGGGACCTTCATTTTATGAGAGGAAATGCAAGACTCTGAGAAATAGGGTGGCGTAGTTCGTGATGTGCCTCCGATGCCCTTAAGTCACAGTAAGTATCCCTGCCTCAGCATCTGAGTGGTGAACTCCTACTCATCCATCAGCATCCCATTCTATAAACCTATGGATTACCAAATGGGTGAATGGTACCTGCCCTGGTCTGTGTATTCTAGACACATATCCCACCACCTTCTTACCACAGCCTGCTCATTTGTTCAGACAGGGACTCCTGGTGGCCTTTTAATGTGTCCTAAGGATTCTCCAGAGAATATAAAATGGCACCATCTTGTCCATCAGTTCTGCAGAAAGAAAGGAGGCTGGAGGCTTGTCTCAGAACCCTACATTTGCATAGTGAGGAGGAACCAGATTTAGAGGGCTAGAAGTAAGGTGGGGAACCACCAAACCCATCTGTCCTGCTCATTTCCAGCCCTGAAAAGGGCCCCAAGGCTGTATATATACAAGTCGAGTGTCAGAGGATGGATGAGAGATTATGACCCAAATGATGAGATGTGCCTGTCCAGCCTGGGAGGTGAAATCATGGACCACTGGGGCCAAGAGAGGTGCACAGCTGGCCCCCCTGGGCACTGTCAGAAGAGAGGAGTGGAGCAGAGTAAAGCTGACCACTGGCCCAGGAATCAAGACCCCTCTCTTCCCTAGAGACCCCAGAAAAGAGAAGTCTCTAGCAGAATGATAGAGCCACGTCAGTGAGAGCAGTCAGTCGTGGTGAATGAATGAAGCACAGTCTCATACCTGGGGGGTGCAGAGTCAAAGGAAGAAAGCTATTCTTTTTCCTGCCTTCCAGGAGACTGCTGTGGCCTGGTGTTGACACTACTTACACCAGGCATGGGAGCTTCCAGCTACTGGAAGAGCCAAGCCAAGAGGCTTCACTGAACCAGTTAGTGAAGGAAGCAGAGGGAGTAGCTTAAAATATTGTAACAAGAGAAACGAGATAGGCTTAGGCATAGGAAGTCCAGACTTGGAAACAAGGTCCCCAAACCAATAACCTAGTACCCCCCTCCTGCCAGGCACTGATAATGTACTGGGAGTCTCTACATAATGACACTGCAGGCCTTCTGTTAGGCCTAGCTGATATGAGGATCTTTAAGAAAAATCCATCCTAGGGAAAGAAGAATCATATTTCTCAGTGGTGTAGACACTGGTAAGTTTTTCTTAGCTAAGTCAATAGCTACCCCCTCCCATACCCATGCAAGAGACCACCATTAAATGCATCAGGGTACACCAAAGGGCATGAGAGTGAGAGGGGGGAACTTGTTGATAAGAAGAGGTTCAACAGAAAGGTGATAGAGGGTCGGGGAGGGGAGAGGAGAGGAGAGGAGAAGAGAAGAGAGGAGAAAAGAGGAGAGGAGAAGAGAGGAGAGGAGAATGAGGGAGTATAATCAAAGTGAAAAAATAAAGAAATATACAGTCCAGACCCTGTTCTAGCCCAACAGATCAGCATTGAGAGTGGGCTGGGATCTGATGCTGCAAAGCTCCCTATGACTTACATATGTGCAGCAAGCTAAGAAGCGTGGCTCTTGCCCAGTTGTCTTTGCAGTGACAGTGACAGTAACAGTAACAGCGACAGCAGCAGCAGCAACAGAAGCAGGAGCAGCAGCAGGAGCAGCAGTGGGAGCTGTCAGAATTGCTGGATATCAGTCCCACTCCTCAGCCACAGTATCAGGTACCCAGGACATGGAGGCCAGGTACCTGTTTAAGGTGAAGTGGGATTCGAGAAGGAAGAGGAAGATGATGTGGTCGGCTGTAGGGAAAGGGAAATGAATGGGCATGGAACAACAAGACCCACTCTAGACAAGCTCCAGGTCTTTGGCACCCCCATCTACTCCATGACTCCTCCTCAGTTCCTCAGCTCCTCAGCAGAGCACCAGGCACGGAGCCATGCAGAAAGCTTGTTGTCCTGTGAGACACTGAGTTTTATATACACAGTCTATTTATTCACTCTTTGTTTCCAGAACCCATCAGGCTGAGTGAAGCTTCAAGTGCCCCCATTAACCAGCTCTGATTAAATCAGCTGGGCTTCTCCTAGGGCAGCACCATGTAAATGAAGACCAACAATAATAACTTCTTGTCTCCAAGCTTCAGTCACTCCAACTGCCCATGAACAGAAGACAGATGCAATGGAATCTTGTAAATTCCTGAAGCCAAGACTGCACCTCCGTCCCATTCAGAAGGAAGTGGGGGTGGCAGGTGCTGCCCTGGGGACTAGGGGAACAAGGAAGAGGACAGGTGAAGAGATGATAGCTTCCTGGACCAAAAGATAGGAGATGAGAAAGGGCCCAGGAACTGGGGCGGGGAATACATGATGAGCAGGACCCCTGCTCCTGGGAGGCTCAGAGGAATGCAGTTTGCAGCAGCTGAACTTTTTTTTTTTTTTTTTTTTGCTCAGCAACACCTTTGTGTGCCACCCTCCCAGCTTCTATGAGAGAGAATGGGCTAAGCACAGAGCAATGGAGTCATGCACTAGAAGAACCCACTCTTCTGTACCTGCGAACCTTAACTGTGTCTTACAGGCGAGGAATCTAGGGCTCTTGGAGGTAGTATGATTTGGCCAAGGTCACCCAGGAGTTTGCAGGGACAGCTGGGATGAAGCCACAGGTCTACAGACAGAAGCCTCTTTACTGAGTGAGACAAAGCTATAAGGCACGGAGAGAAAGTGATTGTTCTTTCTAAATGCTCTCTCTCTTTCCAAGTGTCGTCTTTTCAACTATTTTAAGGTAATACATTGGTAGAGGAGTTTTCTGGACTGTGGTTAAAAAAAAATCAGTAAAGGGGACAGTGTAGAAACAAGCCTGTAACACATACCTCATAGGCTAGAAGAGCGGCTACAGCTTTCTCCCTGATCATACCCCTCGTGATGCTCAGGACCCACCCAGCTCCTCAAGCCCCACACCATGATGCCCCCTGCTGATGGATGTCTACAGTGCCAGTCTCTAGGAGCTCCCCTAATCTCCTATTATAGCTCCCAGACCCACTTCTATGAGTCTTGACAGCTCCCTGTCTAGACTGCAGGCTCCTAAAGTCTTAATTGCTCTTTCATCAACAGAAAAGGGCGGCTTCTTCTCCGAGCAGCCAACCACTCAGCCAGTCCTTGTCGGGCTCCTGCAGTGTACCAAGCTGCGCCAGGATTCAGGATGTCTGAGGACTTGATAGATCACCTGGGGTCAGATGAGGGTAGCTTCACTCACTCAGATGTTGCTAGGCTGGGCCTCCGGCCAGATGTTAAGCTTCCAGAAAGGATGAGACCCAAGCCCAGTGCATTGGCTCATGCCTACAATCCTAGCACTGACACTGAGAGGCTAGAGCAGAAGGAGTGCCTTGAATTCCAACGTAGCCTAGTCTAGATGGTGAGACCCCCATATCATAACAAACATACACAAAAAAAGTGAGACCCAAGTCCTCAGAGTGCTAACCCAGCCCAGAAAGGGAAAGCAGGAAGAATTTGGATGCACAGAGCCTCTGCACATTCCCAAGGTACAATAATATCACCATACTGTAGACTAATAACCTTCTCCCTCAATATTCCTGGGCCTGTAGAATTGGGCTGTCTCTACTCTTTACTCCCTGAAGGGGTGGACAAAATATTGCATAGTCTCTGTCCTTGGGGAGTTTCCTTCCTTGAGTTACAATGACTGGCTAATTAAGGGTCAAGTTTAGCTTATGAATCACAGATCCGGCACCCAAGTGGCTGGCTATGTCTCCTTGACTAGTCCACCCCTACATTGAATCTGAGCTCATTAGGTAGTGCTAGGTGCTGAGCAGTGGGACCAACACTGTCTACTCCCCCACTCAGCCCCCAGAATGATTTAGTTATCACAGTCTGGCTCTATGACCTATAACCACAGCCCTGTGGTGTTCCCATGACCCCTAGAGGTGACATGGGGACTGAAAGCACCTGCATGCCCTGTCCCCAAAAGACAGTTTTCTGAGACTCAGTGAGACCACCCCCGCCCCTGCATTCCGTGCTGCAGAGAAGAGCTCTCTTTTGTCATCATTCTGGAAGGATGACTCTCTTGGGGCAAGTCTCTGAGTTGTCACAAACAAGATTGGCAAACTAAGAGCCATTTATTTATCTCACAATTGCCTAAGCGCCTCTTTAGTTGTTGTTGTTGCTGTTGTTGTTGTTGTTGTTGTTTTAAAAAATTGGTTGTGTGACAAAATGTGCCAAACCTATCACTGGCTTCTACTTAACCTTCTATGGAGAAGAAACAGCTTGAGAAGGAAGGAGTCCTACCCAAATGCTCCAGCAAGCCTGGGGATGCTGAGTTCATTCTAGCCCCTGCCTGGTTGCAGTCTGGCTCCAGCATCAGTCCCCCACTATCTTTCCAGACTGGAGACACACGAGCTCTGGGAGCTCTGCGGCAGACACCCAGAAGTGGATTAACTAGCTGGGGCCCAGCACCAGTGTGGCAGCACTGCAGTCAGAATGAAATAGAGCCCTGGAAAGCCAGCAGAGCTAAGTCCATAAAGCATTTCTTTCAGTCCAGAATTGCCTGGTGCCTGTCACGAGAGGAAATGACTGCCTAGGATACAGCAGACAGAATGGGAGAAGCTGTGGCTTCTCTTGGCCCCTACTACACACTGGCGGGTTGGGAGGAGAGGGGAGGAAGGATGCTAGGCTAGACAGGAGCCAGATGTAGTTTTGTAGATTGCAAGGGTCAGGGAGAGTAACATAGGTCCTATTTGCTGCTGTCTCCGTTAGGGACCTCAGGCGCTGGCTACATTTCTGTAGGAGAGCCCCATGGTGGTCTCCTAACAGAATAGTTAGGGCTCTGCTGAACTGATATGTCCATCAAACCTGCCTCCTTGGGGAGATATGGTGCCTTCCAGAGAGAACAATGGGCACTCAGAGGAGGGGGTCGTTGTGCGCGTGCGTGCATCTGTACACATGTGCGTGGTCTCCCAGACACCACCAAAGGAAGAGATCAATTTAGAGAATTAGAGGCCAGCCCACTTTGCATGGCTTCTAGGAAACATGTACGGTAAATAAGGATTCAAGAGATGAGATGTTTCATCGTTCAATTAATTTTAGCCTTGGATCTCGGGTGCAGAGTTTGGGGGGGAGTGTGCAGAGAGAGTAATCAATACCAAGCATTCAGCCTGCTAACACGAAGCACATTTCACACAAAGCTGGACATTTTTCTCCTTGTCATACAGAATTATCTTAATTATCGTTCCAAGGAAGAGCCTTATAGAGCATCATCTAGTCGTCCAGGAGGCGGCTCAGAAACTCGTCACAGGGATAATTTATGATTTTTCTTCCTAACATCTTGCTCTTGTTTGATATGCTTGCCATTTCTCCCTGACAGGGAGGTCGATTAAATCACATTTATATTGTAAACGTATGCATTGCTTTTTACCCAAGGCGCTGGATGAAGAGATACAGGGGCCCCAAGGGAGGGAGAAGCCAATCCACTTTCATATTGCAAATTTCTGCTGTTTGGGAGAAATGAATGGTTGCCAGGGAGAGCTGGGAATTACTTGAGGATGCAAATGTTATTTTAGAACCCTTTGGAGAGGGTTTTTCCTCCCTCCCCCACCTCCTCCAGCATTTTCCCTTCCCAGACTGTTAATAGAGGCCAGTCTCTAAGCACAAGCTAACGGAATGCACTTCAGGCATTCTTGGGGGATTGGCCTGCACCAGATTTCTAGCTGGCCGACCTCAAGCAGGCTGCCTCTTGGCCTGGAGGCGGGGTGGCAGATGTAGAGAAAGAGAGAGGGGAAAAAAAGGAGCTATTCATATTTTGCAAAGGCATTGCTTCCTCCCACCTGATGGAGGAGGCCGCTCTGGAAGCTGGTGGCTGGGGATGGGGGTGGGGCTGGTGATGGGGGGGGAGGGGGAATGGGGGGAAGAGACAGAAAGAAGAGGGGAAAGGTCATTAGCAGAGACCAGGAAGAAGTGACGCCCCGCACCATCATTAACCTAACCGAACTAATTAGGAAACATTCAAGTTTTATAAATTATGCAAGACGCTCAATTTATACTTTTTCAAATTCCTACCATAACATAGATAATGAGGGAACATTTACAGTAACAGCGTAACCTAATCAAGAAACCCTTTCATTAGCATGAAATCTTCCAACACGGTGTTTGCGAGCACAACAAACGGAATTATAGATGCCAGGGGAGGCTGGGGCTGGGGGTGGGGAGCTGGATTGTGCAGAGGAGGGGTAGGGGTTGTCTTTTGCTTAAGTGGCAAGGCCCCCAGCTCTTAGAATTACCCCCTCCCATCCTCGGCATGCACCGGTGCTCTCTCTCTGGTTCAGTCTTGCCAAAAAAAAAAAAAAAAAAATGGAAGAGTCTGGAAGGACCTTTTGATTTACCACACTCTGGATGATTTACAACTACCCCCTCTGTCTTGGCCTTCTAATCCTGGGAGACTGATAACCACAGCAGAGACTAGACTTTTCCACAGGCCTGGTTTTCCCCGCAGAGGTCAGAGGTCATGTTTCTGCTGAAGCTCAGGCTCCATGAATGCAGATAAATGCCATCCACTGCTATAAGTTTGCCTGATGGTTCCGAGTTCACTGCTCGGAATACAGCAAGCACGGTCCAAAACCTATTGGGAAATCCCAGGACTCAAAGGGGTTGACATATCACCCCAGATTCCCAGATCAGTAAAACCAGCTGGAACCCACAAGAGAAATTCGTACCAGTAGGTCATGGTGGTAAGTGTGTGTTATCATATACCAAAGGGGAAATAGAGGTGGGAAGACCGGGAGTTCAGGACCGGCCTTGTCTATATTGCATGCTTGAGATCAGACTGGGCTGATCCTTGCCTGCTAAGAAGTTAAGAACCCTTTTGAGGGCTTCTCCCCAGAGAAAGGGTAGAACCTTTGGTCTCCTCTGCTGCTGGCTTCTCTATAGCAGTAGTTGAGCAGTAGTCCCTACTATTTAGCATAGTCTGCTATTAAGACGCAACCATAGACTGTACTTTAAGAGTGCAATCTATTTCCCACAATGCCAGTGACCAGAAATCTCATATCAAGGTGATGTTGGATTGACTTTGTTCCCAAGCTAATGTACTTGTCTCAGGCTGGGTACTGACTGTGTAGTCGCAGAAACTCTTCTTTACATAACCTTTTCTTATGAAATCACCAGTCCATCCAGTAGTGTCCCCTATGACCTCACCTAACTAAATTACCATATGAAAACCCCACTTTCAAACATGATCCTTTCAAATATTGAGGCTTTAATATATGAATTTGAGGGAGTACAAAAGTTCAGTCACTAACACCCTCCCCAAATGAATGTCTACCTAGGATGTGTGGATATGATATGGTTTGGAATATAGATATAGGTCTTTACTTATGTCAATCACTTATGGATCATGAGACAAAGTCATTCTAGGATACCAGAATGACCCTACAACCACATCCAGCCATGGCAGAGCCAGCATTAAGAAGACAGAAAGCAACAACTTCAAGTCAAGGACAACCAAGGACAGCAAAAGACTGCAGTAAGCCACCAGAAGTTGGAAGAACAAGAAAAGATTCCCCTTCCAAGTTATTAAAGATATTGCTGTCCAATACCCCCAAAAGGTCATGAGTTGTTAAAGCTTGGTCCCTGAAACAATGTTCAGAGGTAGGGCTTTGGGGAACTGATTGCCTCATGAGGGCCTTGACCCCATCAATGGATGAGTCCATGGATGGATGACTCCTAGTTTGAAGACATTATAGGGAAGTTGGAGAAACTGAGAGGCGGTACCTCAGTTGAGAAAGTGGGTCATTGAGAGTGTGCACTTGCAGTGTATTCTTTGTTCCTGGTCCTTTCTCTGATCTCCGTCTCTTTGTTTCCCAGTTACCATGAGACAGAGCAGCTTTCTCCCACCATGTTTTTCTACCACAAAGTTTCATTCTAGTCTCTAGCCTATGGCAATAGAGCCAGCCACCCTTGATGACACAAGCATAAGCCACAGTAAACCAAGCCTCCCTTTAAGTCAGTTTCTTCACCTATTTGCTCAGCAGTGAAATACTAATACCAAACTTAAGTTGGGACTTCAGTGCTATAAAAGAAGACACTTCTGTCATTTTTATATCACCAATTTTGTGATCATTTGTGGAAGCCTCAAGAATGAGCCTCAGTGTCTGCATCAATAATGACAGCACCCAGTACAGAGTTAATGTTAACAGATGTGAATAGCTGTTAGGAGGTAGACATCACATGTGCCCATGATTCTACTACTTGGATCTAACTCTTCCTTCAAGGGCTAGGTGCTCCCCTCCCACCTTTAGGAACCTGAAGGTGAAAATCAATGCTAACCGAAGCGTCCCCAGTTCTCCTCCCTGCCTCTTCGCCCATGGACTTGGACTGCACTGTTCCCGTAGCTGCCTTCTGAGCTACAAAGCTTTGAGATGGATACAGGGGATATGGTTGAACCTCCCTTACTTACCCTGTCATTCTCTAACTCATTCATTAAAAATAAACATAAGGATCTCCTGAGAGTCCCAAGCCATACTTGTAGCTAGAAAAAAAAAAGTGGTGTTTCAAAGACGGTGGCATCCTTACTGCTCAAACTTCAGACCAGCATCTCTCCTTCAACTAGTGTTTGTTTACCACACTCCAACCAATCAGAACTGCATTTTGTGGAAAGGGGATGTTGAGGGCAAACTCTGTCTTTTTTGTGGATTTTTTTTTGAGACCCTGGGTTCTTGTAGAAGTCCAAGCTCCTAGCCCCAATGGCTCTGCCTCATTCACCAAGCTCTGGCTCCTACCTCCACACTCCCCTGGAGCTGAAGGGAGATTCGAAGATTGTGGTTGCTGTAAGTAACCATTCAGAGTGCATGCTCAATTACCCACTCTTCGGGTCTCTGGTGCAGAGAAGCCCACATCAGTGCTGGGGAATGTTCTCTCCCACATCATTACCCTGCTTTCCATATTCTCCCTAGTAATCTGCAAGCTGTGGGCTGTAAATCCCACCAGGAGGAGGCAGGGGCAGTGGAGCCTGTTCTACCTTCCCAGATGTGTGGGAGGGATAGCTCTAGAGCTCCTCTCTGCCCACTCTGGCTTCACCAGCTAGCTCACAAAGGACAGGGAAGCAGTAACACTTCCCAAATCACTCCCAAATGTTCCTCTAAAAACCTCCAGCTGACTCTGAATGCCAAGGAATTGTTCACAGGGTGACAATTTCATAGATCTTGGTCAGGGAGCAGAAATCTCTGGTTTGGAGGTGGGGTGATTACAGCCCCAGTTCTGGCAAGCATGTAAACCATTATTCCCAAATGTGTAGCTGCTTGGCACCAAAGCCACACACATCTGGGATTGTGACTAGAGGTTTGACATCCAGAGATTAGTGTTCAGGTCCAGCCAGGATGCACGAGAGGCTGAAATAAGTTCCCCTGAGGCAGTTCTCCTGGCAGTGCACCTGAGACCCCCCCAAATCTAGCTCCAATTCCCAGAAGCTCCATGGAGCCCTCTACCTTAGAGATGAGAGTCAAGGCCCCAGAGGCCAGAGAAGGAAGAGGTTGAGAACACTCAATAAGACCATTGGACTGAGCATGGGGACCCCAATGGAGGAGTTAGGGGAAGGACTGAAGGAGCTGAAGAGGTTTGCAATCCCATGGGAAGAACAACAATACCAACCAACCAGACCCTCCAGAGCTCCCAGGGACTAAACCACCAACCAAAGAGCACACATAGAGGGACCCATGGCTCCAGCTGCATATGTAGCAGAGGATGGCATTGTCTGGCACCAATAGGAGGAGAGGCCCTTGGTCCTGTGAAGACTCGATGCCCCAGTGTAGTCTCTGTAACTGCGAGCCAACATGAACCTCTCTCTTAAGTCATTCCTGTTGGGTATTTTGTTACAGCCATGTAAAAAAGTTACTGATACAGATGCCAACGTGGTATGTCAGTCTAAGGTTGGGTGTGGGTCAGCAGGACGTGCTGATCCTTCCTGACCACCCCAGGGCATGAGGCCAAAAGGGTAAGTGGTTTGTGATGTGTCATTAGATTTTCAACTCAATGGAATTTAGAATCATCATGGAAATGGGTTCTTAAGTATGTTTATAGAGGTTTTTCTAGGAAGCTTAAACTGAGGAGGAAAGACCCACTCTGAATGTGATGGCACGAGCCAATGGTCTGGGATACTAGACTGAATAAATCAGAGAGTGTGGGCTGGGTGATAGCTTTCATTTCTTTCTTTCCGCTTCCTGACTGTGAACATAATGTACCCAGAGACCTCACTCCTCTGCTACGATGCCCACCATACTGGACTGTAATTCCTTACAAACTGTGAGCCCAAATAATCCCTTCCTTTCTCAAGTAGCTTCTTGTCAACTAATACAGCCTTAGTCAGCCACTGCAGGCCAGGCTGTTAGACCCAAGCACCATTTCTGCTTCCACAACAGCAGACTTTGCATGGACCTGGTTTTATTAAGCTTTGATGGACATGAGCCCAACTCTGGAGAAGACGAAGAAACCCTCATGTCTCCATCCTAAGTCACAGCTTGATATTTCATGGACAGAAGTAAAACATTAAGAAAATAAAAATAAAAACAGGGATGTTTTGATCTCACCCTTTTGGAAATTGAAACTTCAAAAAAAGTAAGAGGTGTAGAATGGGAGGAGGGATTAATGAAATTGAGGATGTGGAAAGATGGAAGACTGAATAGGAACAAAAGCAGACGTTAAATCGGCTCAACCCCTTATTATGTGTTTCTTACTATTGCTTAAAACCTCTGGGCCTCAGTTTCCACTTCTGTAAAATGAACAGAATAACCACTACCCCATGGGTCGATAACACTTCTACAACACAAGAAAACAGAAAGTCCCAGTTCCCAGAGCAGTATAAGTATTCAACCGGCTGCAACCAGTACTTAAGTCTTGCAGGATTTGGGTTGCTGCAACAAAGCATCCAATGTGGGGGTTGGGGATAGGCCAGCAAGGCAGCTCAGCAAGTATAGGCACATGCTACCAAGCATGACCACCTGAGTTTGATCCCTTAAACCCACATGGTGGAAGGAGACAACAGGCCTCCACAAGTTGCTCTCTGACTACATACACACTGAGACACAGGCACATGCACACAAGAGCTCACACCAGAAGCTCATCGCTTCTTCCCAGTAGAGCCTCAAGCTACCTAAGAACCTCTGACAAGATCCCAGCTCCTAACTCTGATGCAATTCCCTGGCTGTTCCTATGGTGGAAAAGGCTTGTGGGTAGTAGAGACAGCTAAGTGCATTGAACATGAATAGAGCACACCTGAGAATGCTGGCACATCTCAGTGCCCTCATTTGGTCTCAGCTGTCAGCTGTGGTCACTATACCACAGGGGATGTGGGTAACTGAGTAGGGAAAGCTTTCAGACAGTATCCTCTTCCAAACTCTTGCTTTGGTCCTGTCAGTGGCATCACCAGGTGTTATTAGTGTGTCAAGTGATAGCCTAGGAATAGGCTACCTCTGAGTTTTACATGTAAGATCCATGTGGTCCAGAAAGGTGAAGTAATTTCCATGAGGTCACTCAGCAAGGTAATGAAACAGTCATGACAGATCCATTTTGCTGACCCCAGATTCCTCCTATTGTCCACTAGACCCTTTCCAGGGCAGTCAACTGTGAGCATCTTTTAATTCCCTCCCTGGTGGAGCCTTTAGCTATTAAGGTCTTCCAGGGTCCCACCTTCCATTAACTCGAATACTGTTTACATATGAGAGAGATGAGATACACAAGACAGTCACCAATGGAAGGCAGAGAATGGCACAATGTCAAATGTAAAGCCCTTGGGAGCTGGTGTTCACATTCATCCTCCTCTATCTCCCCAAACTCCTGTGATTATTGGGAGACTAATGAAGGCCACCATCTGACTCTCATCTGAGGGCTGGGCTGGGTCAGAAGATTGTAGGCCTCTCCTGGCAGTGATGGAGGGGAGAGAGGCAGCAAAGGTTAGAAATGCAATTTTACAGAGGACTTTAAGATATGAGGGGTGAGGGGATGCTGAGCAGAGGGAGGGGAGGCCTTTGTTGGAAGAGGACGAAGGGATTATTGTGGGAGCTGCTAAAGGAGCAGGCACTCCTCAGAGGGGAATGGAATCTCAGGCCAGCTGGTTTCTCCAGGGCTCCTGGAGAGGGGAATAGCTTTCCTTCTATTCAGGTTACCACCCCAGGGAGACTTTATTGACCTCCTTCCAGGCATGGCAGCAAACCCTTTCACCCCTGTAGTCTCCTAGAATTTCTCTTTCACAGCTCTCACCATAGTGCATTAAAATCATGTATGCACATATTTATGCATTTGTCTTTGTGTGCATACATACATGAATGTGCACAGGCACTTTTCTGACTGTGCTTACTGTATTCATATGTTGTGCATGTGTATTGAAGTCTGTGTGTGAGAGTCTGTGTGTGTAAAGATGTGTGTGTACATCTGAGTTGGTGTGTGTGCCTTGATGTGTACGCTGGTGAGTGAGTCTATGTGCATCCTGGTGTGTGTGTGTGTGTGTGTGTGTGTGTGTGTGTGTGAGAGAGAGAGAGACAGAGACAGAGACAGAGACAGAGACAGAGAGACAGAGAGAGACAGAGAGACAGAGACAGAGAGACAGAGAGAGACAGACAGGGAGAGACAAACACAGAGAGAGAGAGAGAGAGAGGGAGAGAGAGAGATAGACAGAGAGAGAGAGAGAGAGAGAGAGAGAGAGAGATCCCCATTGGACACAGGGTACTGGAATGGGAAGCACCTTGTCAGGCAATTCCTGTGTCTTTGCTGCCTCAGTATATGAACGTTCATGATATGAACAGAACAGGTAAATTGGATGAGTCCACTATCTGTTGAACCATCTTCAGAACACAGCAGTCCTTGCTTGGCTGACTTGAGTCTACTGAAGGCCGGGACTGGGCTAGATCAAGGCCAGCTGGGAGTTCCTGAGCTGAACAGGCTTTCTGAACCTGCTCACTGCATATACAGGCACACTACGGACTCGGATAGGATCTTTCCTGTATTTTATGGGATAGTTAGGAGAATCTTTGGTCTAGCCAGGATGCCAGTAGGAGCCAGTTATGTCTATCATAAATGTCTCCACACATTGTTATGTGTCCTTGAAGTGTGGCAAAAGATTCCAGAGCTAAGACCTGTATGTCTAGAGTAACAAGTGATGTCTAGCACAGGAATATCAGGTGAAATTTCTGGCTTGTTCATGGAGACTTCCAGTTCAAGGACACACCTGCGTCACAGCTGAAAATGCAGGAAAGTGTAGGGCCCCATCCATGCTCTATCTACAGGGAGAGACACCAGCACAACAAAGGACAGGTTATGGAATCTAACTTGCTGCTCAGGAAACCAACATTTCCCATCAACCAACTGTTGCTACACTCTCTCTCTCTCTCTCTCTCTCTCTCTCTCTCTCTGCTCTCTCTGTGTGTCTCTCTCTGTCTCTGTCTCTGTCTCTCTCTTACACACACACACACACACACACACACACACACACACACACTCAGAAGCAGGAATCATCTTTAATACTTCTCATCCCAGGCATGTGATGATGACGTCGTTTCTGGCCCCTTGGTTCTGCATTCTTGTACCTTATAGAGCCTAAGCTTCGGTTCCTCAGAGAGCAATGTCCACTAAGCTCCCCTGTGGAGTCTGTTTCCCTAGCAATATCCAAGAAAACATCCAGCCCTGTGATGTGATCTCAATTAAACTAAGCCAAATCTCCTCCCTCTAAGGTCAGTGTATAAAATGTAACCTCACAAAGATGCTACCAAACTCCCACAAATAGGTACAAGTGTGTGTGTGTGTGTGTGTGTGTGTGTGTGTGTGTGTGTGTGTGTGTGTATGTATGTATGTCCCAAGGCCCTTGGTAGAGAAGTGGAGTGGGGGTGAAGGGGATACATTTCAATTTGCTGGGACCAACCATGCAGAAATGTAAGGTCCAAGCTGGGCATACATTCAGAAACTGGACCATTAATGAAGAAAAGTGGAAAACAAAAGGAACCCAGAAGGCCCAAGGGTCTTCTCAGGCAGTCCAGACACCAATCAGCATCATCATGCCAGCCTTTCTTCTTGTAATTACCAAAACGAGAACAGCAATGGGAATCACCCTTAGGCTGCAGCAAGAAGATATCTCCGATTCCATAGCCGCATTCCCTAGATTTTCCCATCAACTTCAGTAGTATGTCTAAGGCAGATACCAATAACTGCCTGTTTGTTTTCCTTCTTAAAACCTATAGGCATATGATACAGAGTGCAAGTGAATATTAGTATGTCTTTGGTTTATGTGGAAGATTCATGCGCACATGGAATAAAAAAAGGTAGAGTTTTAGACAAAGCGTTTCAGGTCCTTTAAAGGTCTTCCGGCTTTGGTCAGGTCCACTTGACAGCTGTCATGAACCAGGAGCCAATTTTGATCATTGCTCCATTCCAAAGATAACCCTGAACTACCCATAAGCATGCATATTCTATAGAATGACAGAAATACACAGCAACAGGATGGAGAGCTAACATGGAGCTGACTGTGGCCCAGAGAGACAGAGACAAAGCCACCATTTGGGAGAGAGGGCATATGGAAGGGGTAAATTTATGCCAAGAAGGATCCAGTTGGGTTGACTATGGAGTCTTTGGTAACAATCATTTCATACCGAATTAGGATGTTTGTCCACTTCCTCCCTTTTACTCCTTAAAATCCTAGCCCTCCTTTCTCATCTCTTTCCTGCTGTATTCAGGATACAAGCCCATAGATGGGCTCTTCTTCAGCCTCCTTTGGGTTATGATGGCCAAATTACAGAATGCCTTCAATATGAACCACATTCCCATCAGATTGGTGTTGGGAATAGAGATCAGTGGTGCAGCCCTGCTTCATATTTCCCAATGCTGAAAGAATGAAGAGGAGGGGGAGGGGAAGGGGAGAAGGAGGGGGAAGAAGGAGGAAGAAGAGGAGGGAGAGGAGGAGGATCCTTTCACATGGGAAAAGTATATAATGCAATATACAACAAAACAGCATAACTGTGTTAGATAACTCTAAGTACATAGTGAAAAAAATCCAGTAAATACTAGCAAAATAAATCCTGCAGCATCTAAAAGGAGTCAGATACCATGACTGTCTTAGTTAAGTTTTTACTACTGTGAACAGACACCATGGCCAAGGCAGTTCTTTTAAGGACAACATTTAATTGGTACTGGCTTAGAGGCTCAGAGGTTCAGTCCATTATCATCAAGGGGGGATGCATGGCAACATCCAGGCAGGTGGAGTTGAGAGTTCTATATCTTCATCTAAAGGACACTAGGAGAAGACTTGCTCTCATGTGGTTAGGAAGAGGGTCTCATTGCCCAGACTCACAGTGACACACTTTGTTCAATAAGGCCATACTTACTCCAACAAGACCATACCTAATAATGCCAATCATTGGACCAAATGTATTCAAACCACCGCATTCCATTCCCTGGTCTTCATAGGCTTATTCAAACACATGAGTCTATGGGAGCCATACCTAACCATAGCATAATAAAAAGTGCATTTAGTCCAACTTCCAAAGCCCCTATAGTCTATAAAAGTTCAAAGTTCAAAGTCTCTTCTGAAATCCATCCAATCACTTAACTACAATCCCCTAAAACATCAAAATCAAAAACCAGAACATGTACTTCTATTATCACAGGATATATATTACCATTCCAAAATGTCATAGTCAGGAAAAACTTGACCAAAGCTAGACCAGAATCCAACTGGGCAAAATCTAAACTCAAGCATCTCAATGTCTAATGTCCAATTCCTTTCTGCTTTGTTGACTGAAGCCCAATTCTCTTTGGCTGGTTCCATTCCCTATTAGCAGCTTTCCTCAGCAGGTATCTCACAGCACTTGCATCTCGAACATCTTGGAGTCTCCAAGGCAACTTCAATGTTACAACTTCTTGTTCCAATGTATAGGATTCCCACATGATCTTTGTGATTCCTCCAAAGGGCTTGGGTCACATTTACAACTCTGTACTCTGTAGCACTCTAGGCTCTGGCTAACTCTGCTCCACTGCTATTGCTGCTCTTGCTGCTCCCCATTTACTGGCATCTCCAATATATGCTGGGATCTTCTGCTGCTACTAGGCTTTACCCATAGCCTCTCACAGGCTCTTCATTGTGCCAAAACATCTTTGCATGACCCTTTCAGTCCTGGGCTGTCAACTACAACTGAAGCTGCACCTTCACCAATGGCCTTCCTGGTCTCTTACAGTGCCAAGCCTAAGCTGTTCTCCATGACCTCTTCATGCCTTCAAAACCACCTGGTTGATTCTGACACATTACCAAGCTTGGGTGCGGCACAAACCTTGGCTGTCTCTAGAACAGAGCTTCTTTGTGCTCTTGGAAAGCACTTCCCAGAAGATTTCACCTGGGTGATGGTGTTCTCTTCTTAATCACCACTAATTTCTTAGCTCTAGCTAACCAGCATCAATTGTCCCAGTAGTCCCTTCTATTCTTGACTCTAAAGCCAGGGCCACATGGCTGAAGCTTCCGAGTTCTGCTGCTTGCTGGGACTGGAACAGAGTTCCCTTGTTCTATCACCAGCTTTCTCTTCTCCAACATCATCACTGTCAAAGCTTGGCTGTCCTGAGACTTGTTCTTAGATAGACTTTGAACTCAGAGATCTGCATGGCTCTGTCTCCTGAATGATGGAGTTAAAGGCATGTACCACCATGAGTTAAGCTTTTCTTCACCTAAAACTTGCTATGCCCCATGCTGGCCTTGAACCCAGAGATCTGCTTGCCTTTGTCTCTTGTTATTAAAGGTGTGTACCACCATGCTTGGGTCTAAGCTTTTCATGGCCACTGTTGCTCAAGATCCAGATCAAAAGCCTGTATGTTCCAGCCTCAAGATCTGGATCTCAAGTGTGCCCTCCATTTCTGGATTGTAGTTCATTCCAGATTAAAAGTCCAAACTATTCCTTGTCAAACTGTGAACAAACAATAAGCTTAGCTAGGTGGGATCTTACCCTGAGACTACCACTCCCATGATTCCTTTATCTCCTTGAACACAGGATTCAGCTCAATTTTACTTCCTGGTGCCTCTTTATTGTTACTTAAACCATATATTTTTGCATTTTTTTTTCCTTTTTAAGCTTGCGATGCTTGATCAGAATGCTCTTCATGAGACTAAACCAGAGAACAAAGTCTCTTCTGGGCATGATGTGGGGGCAGTTAAGAGTTCTACATCTTCATCTGAAGGCCACTAGGAGAAGACTTGCTCTCCTGTGGTTAGGAGGGTTTCATTGGACACCCACAGTGACACACTTATTCCAACAAGGCCATATCTCCTATAAGTACCATTCCCTGGGCCAAGCATTACCAAACCACCAAGAAGGATTTATCCCGTGGATGCAAGGTTGGCTTAATTAACATTTGAAAGTCAATCAATACATCAAGAAGACAAAACACAAACAGCATATGATCATAACTCCACAGATAAAGAAAAATCATCTTAAAAAATTCAACAGTCATGATAAACAAACACATTAGACAAACTCAGAATAAAAGAGGGATCCGTCTTATGAAGAGCATCAATGCAAAGTCCATAAGTAGCTTCATACACAATGGTTGAAAATATGGTGTATCCCCTCAAGTCTGGAGTGCTATTATTACCACTCTTATTGACACACTGAGCTTATGAGTGTGGCCAGGACAATTAGACAGAAAGGAAGGAAGGAAGGAAGGGAGGAATGAAGGAAGGAAGGGAGAGAGAGAAAAGAGGAGCTATCTCAATGGGAAAGAATGACAACAACCACTCTTCATAGAGGACCTGACACTAGATAATAATAACAACTCTTACTTTGTTAAAAATTATTTAGAATTACAAAGTTACAAAATATAAGATCAATATATAAAAACAAATTGTTCTTTCAGTGAGCAAACCCAAAATGAAATTATGAAAACAATCCCATTTAGAAGAGTATCAAATAGAATAAAATGCTTAGAAATAAAATTTAAAAAGTATTATAAAATTTATATCCTGAAAACTAAAAACTGCATCATTCACATAAAGACTGTCTGCATAAATATATTTAAAAAGTCTCACATTTGTGGATTGGAAGACAATATTAAGACTTAATAAGATCCCAAACTGATCTGTATCTTTAAAACAATCTTTTCTGGATTCTCAGCTGAGCTCCTTAGAAATGAGAAATAGGATTCATATGAAATTGCTCCAGACCCTGGAGAGACAAAGTGATCTTGAAAAACTAGAACAAAGAGATTTCAAGCATATTAAGAAGTGGTGACAAGGGCAAGCATTACATAATATGGTACAATTAGAATCCAGAACAAATCCATGCACTTGTGTTCAACTGATTTTGGACCAAGATCCTGTCTTAGTTTCTTTCCTGTAGCTGTCAAAAAATACTCTGACAAAACAACTTAAGGGTAAGGGCTTATTCTCGTTCACAGTTATAGACAATCCATCACTGTGGGAAGTCAAGGCAGCAGGAGTGTGGAAGTCCTGGTTGAATCATATTCACCATCAGAAAGCAGTCCATAATCCCAGCTAGGGAATGGTGACACCCAGAGTGGGCAGGACTTCCCACCTCAATTAACCTATTCAATATAGACATGCCCACAGGCATGCCCAGAGGCCCATCTCTCAGGAGATTCTAGATCTCATCAAACTGACAGTTTGAATTAACTATCAAGGGTACTTAGACCATTCAATGGGAAAAGATTAATGCCCTCAAAAACAACAGAAAAGCCAAGGTAACTGAATACCCAAATCAAAGGGATGAATTCAGAGCCTTGCCTAATACCACAAACAAAAATGCAAACTAACCCCAAGGGGACTACAGACCTAGAGATGAGAACAGAATCTCTCTTCTTTGGCTGGGGTACATACATGGGGAGATATATCCTGGGGATGTTTATTGTTTTAGGTGGTAAAAATGCTCTAAAAACCGATTATAATGATGGTCATCCATATCTATAAATATTTTTTTAAAAATCATTGCATTGTACATTCAAAATGTGTAAATTAGATTTCATATGAGTTATATGTCAAATATATTTTTAAATGTTTCAGATTAAATGGAAAAAGCCTGCATATCCTCTAGAGCAGTGGCTCTCAACTTTCCTAATATTGTGACTCTAATACAGTTCCTCATGCTGTGGTCATCCCCCAATGGTAAATTTATTTTTGTTGCTACTTCATAATTATAAGTTTACTACTGGTCATAATCTACACATTGAAAACTGCTTCTCTTGATCATCGATAGTTGGGGAACTTAGAAGAGACATTTCCTATTTTAACTTTGTCGTTTTGAAAATATAAAAACTCTGGCCCAGGGAGGGGCGTCAAGCAAATCACACAGCATGCAAGGACTCCAACTTAGAATTGGTCTCTAAGTATCACAGAATTAAGCTTTCAGAGTCTTTAATTCAGCTTACCTATCTGTAACATGAAGACTCCCCTTAGCATTTGTCCATCAAACGCTAGATCTATAACCAAGGTATGAAAAGCCCAGGGAAGGGGGATTGCTGTGCCCATGGCAGAGTTTGGGCTATCCTCTTCTCCCCAGTGTATCTGAGAGCCCTACCAGTGGGGCTTCTACCTTGGGTTCTTACTTCCTGTAATCCCTGCCCAGGGCACCTTAATAAGGCAGTCTGATGTCTTTCTCCCATGGCATCTCACAGAATCTCTGAGGTCCCCCTTTCATCATGGCTGTGATGGATTGCTGAAACCTGGAAGCATTTTACAACAGGTGACAAATTATCTTTAATTCCTTCTGTGTTCATTAGTGGGACATTAATCCTATTGGACACATCTTGGGGTAGAAGGCACATGCGCCGTCTCTCAAACACACTACTTACACTGCTTGTTCTCATAAAAAATAACTGACTTGCCCTTTTGGAAAAGCCCTAGGAATTCTGCAGATAGTGGTGTTTGCAGGAGCTGGAGGTATGAGTGAGGTATTAGTATCTCGGCGTCCCAATGACGAGCATAGTTTCCCTCCTCCCACCGTGTGGCTTCATGGGAGCTATGGGATGCTGTGACAAGCCAGTGTCTGCTCTAGCCACACAACCATGGCTTCCTTTCACATGATGCTCAGGTTTCCCAGACTTTCCTAGCCTGATCTAAAGTCTACAAGAGTTTCCAGTCAATCCCAAAGTCCTGAATCTAGCTTTTCCAACGGCCTTACATAGCTACCTAGAAAGGGAATTACAGGGCACCTGCATGCACCCAGAGCCAACAATCTCTCTCTTCTTTAAAGTGTAAGGAAAGACTTTGTTGAGAGTAAGACCACATGGGAGAGGAGAAGAATGGAGTAGAGAAACTGAGGGCACAGGCTGGCCCTAAAAGGTCTTTAAAGTTAGCAGAAATGACAATAATATCTAACACCATTATAGGTCAGATAAGGTATCTGACTTGTGGATTACCAGGCTAAGGCCTTCAGCAGATGAACCCCCTCTCTATCAGTCCCCAAGGTCCTTCTAACTCCATTCACCTCTATAGCCTTCACTTCTGAACCCCGCTTGTTCACCATCATCCTCTGCCGCAAGTTTGTCACCAACTTTGTGCTCATGCACACACTGCACACACTGCCTCCTTCTAGTTCCTTTTCCCATCCCTCATGTGGTCCCACCAACATGATGTCATGGCCACACTCTGAGCTCTGGGTACACACTAAGGCTGGCATGGAGGTCCAAGGTTCCATGGAGGAAGGATGCCATTGCCAATCAAGTGGCTGCCTGTGTTAGATGAGGGCCTGCCTGTGTGTTCATCCATGGTAATCCCTGTCACTATTGTAATAATTCCACTAACTACCGATGAGAAGCCTGGAGTTCTATGAGAAACTAAGAAGAGCAAAAGAAAGAACTAGGGGTGCAACTTAGAAGATAAGTGCTTGCCTGGCATGCACGAAGCCCTGGGTACTGTCTGGGTACTGGGTGGGGTAAATCTGCGATCTCAGCACTCAAAAGGCAGAAGCAATAGAACCAGATATTTAAAAGCCATCCTCAGCTACATAGGGCATTTAAGACCTACATAAGAGAGAACCTGTAACAAGAAAAGAGGAAAAGAAAAAAGAACCCTAAAATGCAGAATTAGTCTGCCTTTGTATTTAGATCAAGATGGCTTTATTGTGCTCTTCTGTGACAAAACAGCAAAAGAGACAGCAGTGCTAGGAGGTCAAAGCTATTGCTGTTCACTGTACTAGGCTATGTATGGTTAAACAATGTGAATGAGGACAACAGCTTGATCTCCTTGGCTCCCCATTCCCTACAGCATCCCATGGTTGTGGTCTCTTCAAGGCTGAGGCAGGAGACAGCCCCTGGCCTCTAATTGCTCTCAGTCAAAGACTGTAGCTAACACATTATTAAATATATAAATAATATGAAAGCCAGAAGAGAATTAATATTTCATATATAATGAAGTTAAGATGAATTCTCCTGTGCCTAATTTTCTGTTTTTAAATACATAATGCACTGCTGAGTCCAAAGTGATTCATGGTATTTTATATTGGTTAAAGACATTCAGGGTGGGGTGGGGGTGGGGGTTCTCCGAGGCGGTTTCCAAAATGATTAACTTGAATGTTATTATTACAAATAGGATTTGTTTTTTAAAAAATTAATTCTGTAGTTAATCAGAATGAAAAGCCTGAAATTTCTTTGCTGGTGGGCTAATCTTAAATGGAGAAAAAGAGTGGATAGGTGCAGGTTAGCAGAGTCTAGAGTCTACGAGGCAGGCCAGGGAACAAATGACTGCAGCAAGGCCGGGTGATGACAGGGAGAGGCAGTGGCTGTGGCTGACTGTGAGGACACATGCCTGGCTGGAGGGTGCGTGAATAGCATCACCCTCCTTCCTGTGCGGCCCCCCAGAAGCTCAGGCTTCTGTGAGAAGTGAACCCACACATAAAATTGGTTTCCAAGTCAAAAATTCTAAGACACTTGTAGGTTTAAAAGAAGGTATTGGTGGCTCTGCAGTTCATTACCTCCACACTGAGGTGCGTGGCTTGGGAAAAGCTGCTGACCAGAGAAGGAAGTTCCCTTTGGGTGGCTTCCATCCCCAGATGATAAAAGGAAGAACATAAAAATTTGCTTGGTCGGTGTTTGGAGGATGTAATTTGGCAAGATGAGACAAGAAGCACAAATCCTTCAAACCCAGCACTTGTAAGGATCCATCAGAAAGAAATAATTAAGGATTGGAAAAATAAGTTGCTGTAATGATGTTCCCCACAGCACTGTTCGTGATATGAAAAAATATGAGTGTAGACAGTGGCTAATCACCCAGTCCCACAGTGAGGGTTCTAAAGACAGGACACCCATGTCATCTTTGAACAATATGACTAGATTTATACATACATTTTTGTTCCATTTTCTCGAATTTTTTAGATTATTTTTATGAGTGTGAACTGGGGCACAGGCCACAGTGTTCTTGTGGAGGTCAGAGGACATCTTTGTGGACTCTACACTCTACCTTTTTGTTGCTTCTGGGAATCAAACTCAGGCTGTCAGGCTTGGGCAGCAAGCATCCTTCCCCATTGGCCAATACAGGTTTTTGGTTTGTGTTGTGTTTTACTTTGTTTTAATATTTATCTGAGATTTCACTTAGCATTACAAGAATAAATCCATGAAATAATAACATAAATCGTGTTTTCTATAATAAGTTATAGAAATATAACCTCCTATATTAAGTAACTATATTTTCTATAACCACATATAGTTATATATATATGTATATATATGTATATATATATGCATTTCTCCCAGATCAATGAGGAGAGTATCATTGTCACAAATGTATTTTTACAAGGGTGAGTAAAATATATTTATGCTATAATTTTGATGTTGCTATAAGAGAGAGACACGCATTTAGCTGCCAGGGGAGAAGGGAAATCAGTACGCCAAACTGAGTGAGGGTTATTTCTAGACTAGATGACTGCTGTGTCAACAGCTGGAGATAAGCCCCATCTTTTTCTATTGTCTGTATTTTATGAATTGTTTTGTTTTGTGTCTGAGACATGGTCACAGGTAGCCCAGACTAACCTCACACTCATTATGTAGCTGAGGATTATTCTGAACTTAGATCTTCTGCTTCTACCTCCAGAAAGTCCTGGTTACAGGCAAGTACTGTCATGCCTGACTTCAGAGGTGCTAAGGCTCAAACCCAGGGCCTCTTATGTTCTAAGTGAATGTTCTATGAGTTCCACCCTAGATTGCAAATGAACTTTCAGTGCCTCCACACAATGTCTATGGCCTTAAAGGATCCATGTAGATCTTATCTTTGCATCCCCTCTTAGCCTTTCATCTCCTCACAGGGTCTCTCAGTGTGCATTGTGGAATGGCTAAGAAGACTGCATCACCCTCAGGGTCCCCTACAATTTGAGACTATGGTCAAAGAACTCAGATTTGATTCAAAGCTTGAGCCAGACATATAATTCCAAGAAAGGACTGCACCAAGGCCTCTCTTCTCTCCTTCCTGCTGGCCAGTGATGCCTTATAGGAGTGGTAGCTCTGAGAACCAGGATCCCAGAGTGAGGAGAAACAGAAGTAGAGTGAGAGCTGATTTCCAGCACACAGGGCAACATGATCTGGGACTGACCCTTCCTTGAGTTAACCCACTGCACTGTCTACAAGTTGCTCCAGTGGTAAATCCCAATCTGATGGGCTGGACATGGCTGAGCTTCAGGGCAGCCATGAGTGGTGGCTTCATGCTCTGAGGCCAGCATCTTGTCACAGGTCTGGGATGTAACAGCCTCTATGCTAAGAGCTTGGTAAGAGGAGAGGGACAGTGTATGAACACAGGTGGGACCTCTAACACAGGAATATACAAGGGAGCACAGGACCCCAGCACAGGACACACCACTGCCAGATCAGATCATACTTGCCCCAGTGCCTGTCATGTTATGACAGCTATCCATTGTGACAGCCACACTGTGTGTCTCCCGCCAAACATGTTCAAGTTTTCCTTATGACGGTCATTTAGAAACATAAGGAGCATGTCATGGAGTACGTATACGTGTGTGTGTGTGTGTGTGTGTGTGTGTGTGTGTGTGTGTGTGTGTGTGTAAGAGAGAGGGGGAGAGAGAGAGAGAGAGAGAGAGAGAGAGAGAGAGAGAGAGAGAGTCTAAAGCCATTGTGCCAAGGTCAGCGCCCCATGCAGGCTGGTACTGAAACCTCCATAGACCTGTCAGTCATCTCTCTGAGCATGCCTGTTAATGTGGTGGGCAGGCAGAAGTGTTCTGGCTGCTGCCTGGCCTTCCTGGTTTCTGTGCTCCCTTCCCTTCCTTCCCTTTTGCCATATCAGCTGTTCAAAGATTGGGGATAGAGACGGGGGCATTTTGTCCCCTTATGCTTTTGCTCATTCACCTCCCCATTGGCTACAGGTGGCCTCCTCTGAGTGTCCAGCCCTTGTGGGGCTCTACTTGATCTGTTGCCCTACCTATGCCTTTCCCCTCTGGTCCCGTCAGTGTTCAGGACAGTCATAACACCCTAAGGTCTATCAGTCTACGGACACCACCATCTTCACAGTATGATCAGGGCTCCCATCTTATATCAATGCTATCTCCATTGGAATCATCTGGGTAAGCTGTGCTTTCTCTCAGAGCTCCAGATACATTTCTGTCCTCTGATACCAGGCTTCTGTCTGGTGACCTGAGTCTTCTTTCTTCAAGCTCTTCTTTGTAGGACACAATCTAGAGCTGTGCTCACCTCCACTCAGCTCCCCAGAAGGGAAGGTAGGCTAGAGACAGCAGGGATGCAGGTCCCTTCTCTGAGTCCTACATATCTGTCCCTTCACCCTCTTTCTCTCTTCTTCCCTGGCTCATGCCAACCCTAGACCACACCTTGGGAGCACTTCCTTGATTCTGGCTAACCCCAGAGCTCCAGGGCACCGGGACACTGACCAGGAGTCAGAGCCACAGCTTTCTGGGAACCAACCAGACCAGAGAAGCTGGGAGCAGAGGAGAGCAGCCTTGTTCTCACTTAGCCTCCCTTTGTTTTGTTCTGGTTTCTTCCACAGCTTGGTGTGTCAGATCTTTGTGGTCCTTAAACCAACAATACGTGTGGAGCAACAGCCGCTATGACCATCCATCACCTAAGACCTGTCACCTTTGAAAGCCAGTCAGCCGGCACTCAGTGCCAGCTTCTGCCACCTGCACTCTGCAGCTGAGCAAACATGAGTGACCAGTGCTAACCAGGGTCAGCCCACAACGCCTTCATCTTCTTCCCCTTTGCCTCCCAGGACAAAGGCCCTAAGCACCACAGGAAGTATGTCTCTGTTTAGCTTATTAGCTTTGGAAGCTTAGACAACGTTGTACCAGCTCCTAAGCTTCTACTCAGCTCTGTTTGGATAGAAAGGAAGCATGTCTTCCCCTGGGCTTCTGAAAGGCACCTGAAAAGTGACCCTGTGAAGCAAATGTTTCAAGTTTGCCTACTATGTGCCTGCCCACCTCCCCTGTAGGTACACAGTAATTCCACCAGTTCATAGGGGCTGACTGAGTGAGTTTGCATTGAGGAGAGGAAGCCAAGGCTCATAGTAGTCCACAGACCTCTCCAAAGTCACCCCACACATAAGAATAAACAGACTTGAGCCCCAATCTTCCTTTATTTCATTATTATTATTGTTATTATTATTATTATTATTATTATTATTATTATTATTATTATTATAAATCTAGGATCCCTGTGGCTTTGCTTTACATTTACTATGGAGATTTTAAAAACATGTAAACAGGCCCAATTTCCAGTACCTGTTATTTGTATTTTGCCAACCCCAAGCCTCAAAATGTTGAGATCCAAATCAACACTAGCTCTGGAGTTTCAACAGAAAAAGTTGACATCACAATGTGTCTGCAAAGCCCCTGTTCCTTGCAGCAGTTTGTCATCTTTATCCTATGTCCTCAAGGTCATAAGCTTCACTCCTCTTTGCAGAGAGGCTTTAAAAAGCAGAAGTCAGGGGCTAAGGAGATGACTCAGTCAGTAAAGTACAAGCCAAAAAAGCATGAGGATACACATTCAGATCCTCTTGCAAACAGTCAGGAGCCCAGCATGAATCTGCAAATCCAACACTGGGGAGGGAGGGAGGCAGAGACCAGGAGAATTCCTGGGGTCCATTGGCCAGCCAATCTAGCTGAATCAGAAAGCTGCTCGTTCACTGAGAGACCTTTCTGGCCTCCGTGTACATGTACCTGCCTGTATATATTGAAGCTGTAGAGATGGGCTAGATATACTGGGTCCTCTTCCTTGGTCAAATGCGTGTGTTTCCTGGGGCTACAGGAACCACAGACCTAAAGCAGATTCTGCCACAGTTCTGATGGCTACAGGTCTGGCCTGGAGGCCTGCAGAGTCACAGAGCTCCTGGAAGCTCTAGGAAGACTTACTCCAGCTTCTCTCCGAGATGATGATGGTCACTCAGCACCCTTGGCACTGTTTGGCTGTGGCATCTTCAAACCAACCGCTGTATCCGTTGTTACGTGACTTTCTCCTGTGAATGCATAAGCCCATGGCTTCCCCTCTGTGTCTCTGGTCCTTCATCGTCCTTTTGTAGTGAGGACACCAGTCACTGAACTCTAGTCCCCAGTGACCTAGTGTAATTTCATCTTAAACTGATGGCCTGTGCAAAGCAAGGTCACATGTCCAGGTCTGGGTGGTCATGAGTGTACCTGCTGTGGCTGTCCATGTTAGCCAGTGTTGAGGACAAACTAAAAATGGAGCTTTAAAGAAGGAAAGGTAAGTTCACAGTTTAAGAGTTTGGTTTAGTCTCTTCATTCCTTTGCTTCAGGCCTGTGATGGAGCAGGATGCCACAGAGGGTAGGGCATTAAGGCAGAAAGCTCTCTTTACTCACACCTAGCAGACTAAAGAGAAGAGAATGTGTTAGGGGATAGACTACGCCCTTCCAAGAACCTTCCTTAACAATCTAATCAACCAGATCACTCTTCCTAAGATTTCCACAGTATTTGGATACTGTTACCAGCTGGGGACCATGCTGTCAATGCACGAGCCCTTGAGGGGACTTTTCTTAGTTGACAATTTCCTAGGATGGGCCCAAGGGTCTCCCCAAGGCTGAGAAGGCAGGCGAGTGAGTCTCTGGTGCCACGGAGCTACACACATTTCTCTGAGGTCCTGGAGGTCAGGAAGCAGGCCTAGGCTCTAGCCCTTTGTTTTCTTAATGACTTAGTGTGGAGACCAGAAAAGGCTATAGGTCTTTGTAAACTGTTTGATATAAGTGATATAAGCTCCCTGAACCACTGTGCCATCTCTCCGATTACCTCTTGTACTTTGGAAAAAGAAATCCATTCCTAAGGTGTGTTTCTGCTTCGTGTTTCTTCTTCACTAAGGGTAGAACCTCCCCATCTTGGCCCTATCACCCTGCTGCCCAGCTATCAACTCTTGTCATGTCCTCCGATACACTGAGTCATGTGCTCCACACCCACCCATGTGCGTTCTGCTCCGGGACTCTTGCCTTGAGTAATTCCCATCATCCTGTGAGTCTCAGCCCCCCCCCCCCACACACACACACACGTGCAGTCGTCCTAACTCCACAAAGGCATCCCCTACAATATTCTTTGTCAAGTTTCCTGGTCTCTCCAGCAATCATCACAGAGTATCTATTCTATTGTCTATATCTGCAGCTTCTGACTTGCTATCCCACTGTGTGCTTCATAATGTGTAGTTTATTTGCCCCAGTATCCCTAATACTTAACCCAGTACCTGACACATAACAGAGACTCTATGGGCACAGGGTAGGTGAATCAATAATGTACAAGCTCTGAAGAAACATCCTGTGGCACAAGAGAGAGGGGACAAATCAGTGAGAGGTTGATTCTGCAGGAGGAGGAAGAGCCTCCAACTGAGGCACCAATGATCCCCCTGATTTGGGAAATATCTGGGCTATTTTCTCAAGAAGTCATGTGAGCATAAGCCTGGTAAGCCCAGGGCAGTTATTTTCCACTGTTGCAGTGAGGGGGGAAAACCCTCACTAAGGAGAAAGTGGGGAACATGGAAGGAGTCAGCCACACCCAGCTGTTTACCCACCAATCCCCCATCCCATGCCCAGAAGTATACATCACCCATCCTTTGGCTACACGGCTTCAATTCCCTGTGCCAGGAAAGTACTCCCTTACCCCTCTCATAAAGTCCAAGCATTTACCACACAAGCAAGAGAACCTGAGTTTGGATCACCAGAGCCAAGTAAAAAGTCAGGTGTGACCGTGTGTGCCTGTAATCCAAGCAGAAAGGTGTGGTGGGGACAGAGATTCTCTGTGGCTTGCTGGGCTCCAGCCAGTCTAGCTTAGTCACTGAGCTCAAAACATAAGATAGGAGGCAATTAGGGAAGACATCCAGCATTGACTTCTGGCCTCCATGGGCACGCATGCATGCATGTGCACGCATGCATGCATGTGCACACACAAACACAAACACATGCACACACAAATACACACACGAACATGTCCACACACACCACATGCATAAAGATAAAATAGTGAATTATGAAAGCAAAGAAACTACATAGGGGTGAAGATTTGGGGCAGATTCTGAGCAAACAGCAAGTCCTGGCAGCCCAGCCTATGCTGTGTCCTTCCCACTCTGCTAACATTTGCAGCCCAGCCTTCCCACCCTGCAGGTCTACTGGGGGTCACTGGAAAACCTCAACTGTTAGGGGAAAATACCATCCCGCCCAATTACACCCCAGTGGGCAGATGTGACAAAGTTTTCCAGGAGGGTCATGGAAATGCCACTACCAGAGCCTTGCCCGTCCCTCCCTGTCTCTCCATGGCAGCAGGTCCCTTCTCTAATGTATAAAGCCACTGCCTGAGATGGGAAGACAGCCCTGGAACTTTTCACCCAGTGAGAATTCCTGTGGCCCTGGTTGTGGCTCCCCAGCATTAGTAATAACTGGCTCTGATCCCCGGACAGACAAGTCAGCCTTGCTGGAGGCCCAGTTAGTTCACCCACATGGAGTACACAAAGTCCTCCCCAGAACCCTGCAAATAGGGCAGTGGGGCCCTCTCCTATAGAGTCAATGTCCAGTGCCTTCAGAGTCCTGTCCCTTAGATTCATGTCTCATTGACTCCTTTTGCTTTGAACCCTTTATCCCCACAGGTCCTCCTGACTCTGAGATCATCCTCTCCATAGCTGCTCATATAGTAATGTTCTAATACCAGACCTCCTCGTGGTGTGCCAGCTCAAACATCCTCTCTGGTTCCCCATTGTCCATCACATTCCCTGCCATCTGACTGATACCTGCTGTCCTCCCTAGAAGCAATACTCCTCTTCCCTCCAACCCTCTCTGGAGCTGCTCCTCTGTATGAACTATTTCTATAACCTAGACACCCACTGCCTCTGGCCTGGGCATCTTCAGGGCTGCATGCTTCCTGGCTGCAGATACATACTATCACTTGGTCCACTGTGTCTCAGAAGACCTGGCTCCAATGCCAGTTACTCCTTTAACTCCGCCCATCACCCTTGCCTTCGAATGCCTTGCATTTTTCATCATTCAGTGGGCAATGAAGCACATTCTGACTGCGGTTTTCTGTAACTACTTCCTATTTTCCTTCTGAGACCCAGTCTCATGTAACCCAGGCTGGCCTCTGACTCTCCAAATAGCAAAGAGTGACCATGAACTAAGTCCTTATCTTCCTGTCTCCCTGTTCTGAGAGCTGGTATTAGTTTATGCCATGCTGAAGGTCCAACCCAGAGCCTCCTGCATCTAGGCAAGTACCTACCAACTGACTTACATCTTTGGCTCCTGTAAGTACTTTCCACAGATATGATGGCATGTTCTTAGAATTAACCTACATACAACCATAGGGGATTGTAGTATTCTTAACACGTGACCATGGTTAGAGTAAGAAAGAAAATCTTTCTGGTCAAAAGAATAGACTCTCTGGCTTCAGTTGAAACCTAACATTCCAGCTGGATCATATTGATCATTTGGCCAAAGGACCACTTCCTAGGAAAGCAGACTCACTTTAAGCCATGCTAAAGGGATGGGTAGAATATCGAGATCCTGTAGTGAGTCCTTTAATGAGATATTGCGCTCTCCTGCCTGGAATCTCAGCCCCCTAGGGCAGCAGCGCTTCACTCATCAGCACCTAACACTTTGCCAAACCATCCATTCAGAAAGGCATCTCTTCTCCTTTCCTTGTTGCTATCTTGACTCTAAGCATCCTTCCTTAACACTTGGGTTTTCCTTAACAATCTTACTCTTTCTCTAAAGCCTCTCTTCCTGCTACGCAGTTGCCTGTCTGCCACATGGCTAACTTCCATGCTCAGATGGCGTGACTTTTCCCCTTCTCCTCCCTATTCTCCTCTGGGCAACTGCAAAGGCAGCCCACTCATTTGTTTTTGTTTGTTTTGTTTTTCTTCTAAACTCTAATAAAATTGTCCTTGAGTTTCCATTTGAATTTTTAAAAATTCTTTTATTAATAAAACTAAGAATCCCAAGAGGGGACCTTGATTTCCCTTATATCATCCAGTAACCATGAAGAGATCCCCAAATTCCAGTAGCCCTATGTCACCATAAAAATATAAATGGTGGACTGATAGCAAAGCATGTAGATAAAATATTAATCTGAGAGGGAAAACATAGGACACAAAATAAGATACATCCCAAGAGCCCATATATGTATTTATGATATATTTGTACACTAAAAAAATCTGGAAAAGTCTACAAGGAAATGTGGATTGGCGTATTTAAAAATCAAGGTATTATGACTACTTTTTAATTTCTTCCTTTTTTCTTCTTCTCTATATTTTCAATAGAAAATGCTATAACAAAAGTGATAAACGGATATGTTGAAGATTGGTTGGTAGGGAATTTTCTGGACTTTGGAACTAGGCCAGTGAGCCCTTGGGCTTGGTACCAAACACAGGCTTAGGCAGTCAGGGAGTGTGCACTATGTGTTCAAGGTGAGAGAACAGAAGAACAGAAAGCTGTTCAGCTCATTAGTCCCAAAACATCTTACTTTTTACAGTCTAGGAAGCCAATGATCATTTCCTCTGATTGTGCACGTTTTTCTGGGCCAGGCCCTTGGGTGGGTCTTCAGTTCCTGCCCCAATCTACCACTCAGGAGTTACCTCATGGCTTTAGGAGCCCTCCTTTACTTCCCCACAACCTTCCTCTTGTTCATTTGTCAAAGGGGGAATGATGGTGCCATCCAGTTATAAAGACAGAAAGCAGCAGGACCACAGAGCAGGCAGGAACTTGATATTTCTAAAGTATCATTACTGTTACTATAATGGACACATGGGGTCCTGAGAGTCCTGTGTGTAGCCACCATCATCACTGCCAATAAGGAAACCTGGAATTTAAAGCATACTCAAAACACAAGCGAGTAACCTCAAGACCCTGCAGGTAGGTGATGGATAAGGCAGGATTCCACTCTTCTTGGTTGACATCTTTGTCGACCAAGCAACTCTAATCTGCTATATTACTAGTTAAGAAACACACAGTGAGTGACACACAAACTACACAGTTAGCAAAGAACTGGGATTGATCCAGCATCTCCTTCAGAAAGGCTCTTACCCCCACACTTCCTTCAAAGCATAAGTGAAACAATTAAAGCTCTTGTCTCCCTGGAAAACTCATCTTTAAACTGGCTGATTCTGGGTTTCACACAGATGTGTCTGAACTCTGGAACTGGGACCTGTAAGGGGCTAATGCATCCTGTGCCTCTGAAGCTCAAGGGTTTTTATTGGTGGGGGAGGGGGGGCTCCACAGGGCCAAGGATAGAGAGGAGGCAACTGTGGTGCAAAATCATGCAGCATCAACCTTGTACTCAGGAATGTGATCAAAGTCCAGCGGTCCAAGTAGCTCAAGAGAAAGGAGGAGGTAGCCCAGGGAGAGAACTTGGATGCCAGATACATGTTATGTCATCAGGCTGGGCAGGGGCAAATCCTGTACTCAAATCTGCTATCTCAGATTTTACTCCTAGAATTTACCAAGTCAACCTCACATAGTCAATGAACATCCAGGTGAGTTACGAATTCAGGGAGACTCTAATGTTGATGACTGATTTTCTATTATTTTTAGCTCCCCCCAACACCCACCTTTGACATCTTCAGTAACTGTGAATGTAGAAAATTCAAGATGGACCAATCTTAAGGATGCTCTAATCCAAAGATCTGCAAATCACCAGCAGCTGGTCAGGTCTGCCCCAATAGGCTGTTTTGTATAGTCTTTGGGTTAAAATGGAAGTGTCTCCTGACATCTGGAACTCATAGTTCAAGCTCTGGACTGGGTTTGATTGGAGCCCAAACAGGCCACTCAACTTCCATCTACAATAGCCACTGAAGAGTCCAAGAGAGATAGCAAGACCCATGAGCCAAAAGTATTTCCTATACTGTCTTGGTTGGGGTTTCTATTGCTGTGATGAAACACCACAACCAAAGCAACTTAGAGAGAAAAGGGTTTATTTGGCTTACATTTCCCCACCACTGTCCATCACTGAAGAGTCAGGAGCTAACACAGCCATAGAGGAGTGCTGCTTACTGGGTTGCTTCCTAGGCTTACACCGCCTTCTTTCTTACAGAACCCAGAACCACCAGCCCAGGTTTGGTACCACCCACAATGGGCTGGGCTGTGCCCCGTTAATTACTAATTAAGAAAATGCCTTACAGGCTTACCTATAGCCTGACCTTACAGAGTCATTTCTTAATTGAAGTTCTCTCCTCTCAGATGACTATGTCAAGTTGACATAAAACTAGCCAGCACATATACATACAAAGGTGGCTTATTCCTGCTTCTTACTTATTCACCTCCATCTTCTTCCAGAACACCAAGGCACAAAGGTCCAAAGGTGCCTGCCCTAGGAAGGCAGCAACCTCTGCACATAGGGTATGTGCAAATTTCCGTGGAGCTCAGGTATATCCTTTTCAAACTTGCCCAAGACTTTATGATTCCCCTAGATCCCTTTGTCCAGGAACAAGGCTGTTTTTCTTTCTAGGTTTCTGTGGGCCCCTAGAATTATAGTTCTAGCCCAAAACTGAACCTCAGGTTTATGCTGGACTGCTGTAGCCCTTGGTTTACTACCAACCCTGTCTCCTATTTGTCTCCCAATCCAATCCTTTTTGTCCAGCCTCAATCCAAGAGAAAACTCTCCTCTCCTTACAGGTCACCTTGTTCAGACTGAAAAGTATCTGGAGGTTAGTAAAGCACACACTCTGTTGGGGTGTGCCTAGAGAATGTTTCTGAAGATACTCAGATCATAAGGGCTCCAAGGCTTGATGGCTTGATCTATTCACAGATTCTACATTTGAATGGATTGTTGGGAGATGTTAGAAGTGTGGATCATAGAGTCTTCTTGGATGGAGTAGGTAAGTGGAGGTGTGTCCTGGAGCTTTGGTCCCTGCTCACAGCTCTTCCACTCTTCTTCCCAGAGGCTCTGAATGACACAGCCCCATCCTACCATCCTCTCACTCGGGGATGAGATACCATAACTCTTTTCTGATCTTACATTGTTTTGCCAGGCATTTCATCACAGCAACAAGAAAGCTAACTAACACACCTCTATGCTGTTTTCCCTTTAAAATCTTTCAAACCTCCAGCTTCCTGTCACTAAGGAAAGGAAGCCTGGCCCATAAGGCCAAAGAAAACATGCTTCTTCTGAATTTCCAGATGGCCTTCTGTGCATGACTTTCCAGCTTCCCCATGGGTGTTCTCCACTTCTCTCCTTGTGGCATTACAGGCAAATGTAGAAGGCAGGAGGAGGAGTATGATAGATACTCTCCATGCACATTTCTGGACCTCAGGGATGCCTGCCTTCCCACGTGGCACCTTTATTCCTCCTATCTGCCCTTGTCCTGACCTCTCTAAGTGGTATGATGAACCTTTGGGAGCTTAACTGCCTTCTCCCTGTCACTGGAGGTCACACTCTGCCCAAGTCCCTTCTCTCTGGTATAAAATCACAGCAAGAAACAAAGGCTAAGTTTGTAAAGAACTTCCCAGACATCATGTCAGGATACCCATTTATAACATAAAGGATATGTTATCATCTCCACCATTGGAGAAACAACCCGTACGCTCCAAAACACACAGCCTAGTGCTAAGGGGACCTGTGAGTAGGACTTAAAGCGTGTATATTCTACATTGCTTCTCACAATACTCCAGAGCCTATTGTGTTATCTCTCACAGCTTAGGAGAAGCTGGGTGCAAGAATAAGACATTTACCCCTAATGTGCTGTGAGTTCATAAGATAATTCATAAAGACAGAGAGCTGTATGCATCAGATAGACACATCAACTTAACCCTAGGCCCCCAGACATGGATGTGCATAACACTGGTGACAGTAGGAACAGAGGTGCCTAAGGTCATATAGCTAGTGCAGGGCTAGGAGTTGAACCTGAAATGGTAGTCTGTGCTTTGATCTACTTATAGAGTAGACATAAATGAAATTGGTAACTATAGTGGTTTGAATAAGAATTGGCCCCAATTGGCTCATGTATTTTAATGTTTAGTCACTGGGGAGTGGAAGGAAATGTATCATGGGGTTGGGTCTTGAGTTTTCAAAAGTCTATTCATAGCCCAGAACCTACCTCTCTCCCTTTCTCTCTCTCTCTCTCTCTCTCTCTCTCTCTCTCTCTCTCTCTCTCTCTCTCTCTCTCTCCCTCTCCCTCTCCCTCTCCCTCTCCCTCTCCCTCTCCCTCTCCCTCTCCCTCTCTCCCCCCGCTGGGAACCAGAATGTTGTTCTTAACTACTGCTTCAGTAGCACGCATATTGTGGTGCTGTCTGCCATGATGATAGTGGGCTAAACCTCCAAAACCGTAAACAAGCCCCCAATTACATGTTTTCTTTCATAAGAGTTGCCTTGGCTATGGTGTCTCTTCACAGCAACAGAACAGTGACTAAGACAGTAACCAAAAAACAGATGAGGCAGGGATAAACACTTTGAAGATATCAAAGCAAGCTAAGGAGATTTTCCCATCAGAGCTGGCACTGGAGATGAGAAGCAATCAGTTTGGGGGACACTGGAAACACATCTGTAGCCTGTGGGAACAAGTGCCAAGACCATCACTGTGTCATGAATATTGATTGCTCTTAGTCAGGGTTCCTCTGACGAGTTAGGACCCACTTCCTTCCATAAGGTGAAAGTACTAGATACTAGCTTTGTCAACCTCCCTAGCAGTCAGGCTCCTCCATAAGACATCCTCCCCAGACTGGACAGGAGGAATGATATGAAGAAGCAGGAGCTCTGCAGGCTTCGGGAGGACAGAGGGGCCCTGCCTAGCTCAGTGACGAAATCAAGTCTGTAGAGGACAGCTGTTGCTATGGCTCCGGGCAGAGTCCACGTCTAGAGCTAATGCTGCCTGCAGGGATTGACGTGGTGACCATGCTCACTAGCGATGTCTGAGGTACTCTCCAGTATGACTTGACCATATGTTGTCTCTAGCTGAATAGCCCTGAAAAATGTTCGTATTCTACTCTCCAGAGCATTTACTAACCTCCAGGAGGCCAGTTATTTTGGCCCACTTTTTCCCCATTTGGAACACCCAAAGTTCTTTTCCACTCAAAGCCCTGACAGATATATGAAGATACAACAGAGGTGACTGTTTCCCCCAAACCCCATGCTCCCTACTCTGCTGCTTGGTTCTTTTGCTTTTGTGTTTGGGTTCTAGTTTTACCCAATTGACTGTGAACATAAGTGACCAATGCCAGTTTTGAACCTAATACATTTACCACTTCAGACACTTTGGGGCCTCCGTGTATATACATTCACCATGTACATGCCTGGTGCCTGAAGAGGCCAGAGAGAAAGTCAGATCTCCTGGAACTGAACTTACAAGTGATTGTGAGCCTCCATGTTGAATCCAGAGAACTGAATCCAGGTCTTCTGCAAATGCTCTTAACCAACTGAGCTGTCTGTCTAGGCCCTGGAAGAGAAAGCACGCTCATAAATGAAAGGGACTTGGATCTCTCAGTCAAGTCAAACAGAGCAGCCAAGTGATATTCAGACGGGAAAGAAGAAACAAGCAAATGAGGTAGGTTTATGAGAAAGCCTGAACCTCTAGACCACCAGATGTGGGGCAGCCTGCCAAGTGCTATGTGAAGGAAACACACAGATAGAAAGACACAAGCCACTGAGGCCAAGGGCCCTGATATCACTGTGATATAGTTCAGTCAATCCTGTTACAAAAGGCTTTCAGATCGCAGTGAAAGGCAGGGGCATGGAGCACAGCGGATACTGGGGAGAATGCTGTGAATTGGTCCTGGTGTTGTTACTGGTGTGGGAAATCCTTCCATGGTTTTACTCCAAGCATGTTTCTAAAAGGCTGCTGGAAGGACCTAAGGGTAAGCAGACATAGCCAGACACGAAGGCAGAATGGATATATTCCACACAGTTCAGATTCAAAGCACACTGTGACAGGATCTCAAAAGATAACTAATCAACCCCTGGCTTCTGCCCTTTGATGTGCACTAGGAGGTCCCCAGCCATTGGTGGGTCACTTTCCCTCTTCCCTCATAGCCTGGTCCCAGAGGCCAGCATCCTGAAGCCAGCCCCTGATTCTTAGAAGCTCCTGCCTCACCCTACTGTTATAGGCAGAGCCTAGTTGCCAGACATTAACCTCCCCCAGAGTTGGACTCTGAAATCAGAACAGGCTACAGAAATGTGGATCCAGGCTCTCTGCCGCCCTGTGAGAGGCCAAGGGAGGAGTCTCTGGATCTCTTATGGTTTTTCAGCACCCTCTGCATATGAGCTCTGGAGAGAAGAGAGGGGACATTTGCATCTCTGGGCCTGGCTCCCTCTGCCTGCCCTGGCCACATCCCCAGCCTAACCTCCAGCCCTATGAGCTGATGCAGCAGGAATTTATTTACAGGCTCATTATCCCTGTGACTCACGTCCAGCTTGAGTTGGGGTGTAACGAGTTGCTGGGGAGTGGTCCTGCAAGAGACCATGCCCATGAGGCCTGGGAGGATATAAGCCAGGATCAGCAGGGCCTCACCACACCCAGAGCCAAGAGGGCAGATGGGAGGAGTGCAAAGGAAACGCCAGTCCTCCAGTTTGTCTTGGCTCTCGCAATTCTAGGCCTTTCCCAAACTCTGGTGTGAGTCCAACACAGAGGCCTCAAATGGAAGGCTTGGCTGGCAATCCTTTCTTGACTTGTATGTCTCCAAATGTTCCAGGGAACTTGGGCGGGTAGAGAAACACTGACAAACATCTTTCCAGTTTCTTTCCCATCAGGAGATCCCTGCCCCTTGGCCCTGCTCCATCAGCCCCCTGGGTGGGAGGTTTTACACAAACACAGGTCATAGCCATGAACTCATTCAAACTTCTTTTGCAGCCATTACTCTGTTCACAGTGAGTTTAACTTCATCCACTATGGAGCGAAAAGCAGGGGACTATGTGAGGTGAGGTCCAGTAAGGGATAGATTAACAATATTAACTAATGATAAAATACAGCAGTTTAACATTATGTAACAAAAGTTGCATGAATGTGTTCTTCTCCCTCTTCAAAGGCATCTTATCTGCAATATTGCAACAGCTGATGTGATCTCTGAGATGGTTGTGACTAGTGGGAGGGTAGTCTACACAGTGTGGATACACTGAACAAAGGAACTAACCAATCACATCCCAGGCAGAACAGAGCACAGTGGCAAGATTACTTCATGCTACTCAGAGTAGCACACAATTCAAAACATTTATGCCTGAAATTTTCCACCTAATGATTCCAGAACATGGTTAACCAACAAGTAACTGAAACAAAATAAAACCACAGCGAGGGAAGAGGGCTGGGGCTGCCTCCTCTCTCTGATTGCCGTCTGGATACAGATTGATACTGTACCTGTCAGGAAAACAGGAACAACCTGGAGCTCTTTCAAGCAGGAAAAGGTTTAATATAAGAAGTAGGCAAATGGTAACACTGGCCATAATCTCCCTCCTTTCTGCACCTAAGATGATGTGAATTTAGATGAGGGCAGGTCATGTGACTTAGTTTGCTTTAGGAAATATGACAGATGTCATGCTACTAATAAGCTGAAGCCTCAAGAGAGTTGACATTTTCCCAGCAGCCCTCTTGAAACCCTGCTCAGTGCGTGTACACATGGCTATCTATGCTCATTTGCTGCTGTGCAGTGGGAGACCATCCAACCAACCAGCAGCTAGGTCACCTTGTACTAGATTCAGATGCATGAGTGTGCTCCACTACGACCGGAGAAGCCACCTACTGAGCCCAACCCAAGTTCCAATTCCATCCATAATGTGGTGAGTTAAATATATAACTGTCACTTTAAACACCTAAGTAGGAGGGTGGGTTCTTGTGCAGAACATTCTAAGTGATACAGAACATTAGGGACAGTCAGGCAAATGAACGGTGCTGATACATCAAGCGTAAAGGTTCTGCACAAACAGTCAGGAAGACATGGCAGGACCAGCAGGTGTTGCTGTGGTGACCACAAACATCTCCTCTAGTATTGCAGTGACTTTAAAGTATCCTATCTACCTTGTCCCACCAGTCTGCCCATCCAGGCAGGAGGACAGTGGTACGGCTTCTGCTTCCTTTCCACCTCTGAATCTTATACTATTGCCTCTTTTTGAAATATTATAAAATCTACTCAAAGATCCTTGAAAATGTAGTCCTCAGGACTCTAGTCCCTGGTACAAAAAGTAGGTCACAAAAGCCAAAGACATAGGCCTGAACTGACAACCAGTAAACAACCCAGTACTAGTAACCAGGCCAAGGTCCTACTATGTCCTAGATACTGCTCTGAAGATACTTAGCTTTGGAGATGAGAGGACTTTCTGCTCCCTGTCACTCCCTCCACTGTGCTCCATTGGCTCTAGATCTCTCTTTGGGGATCTGGGTGTTATTAGCCCATTTCATCCTCAACTCTCTCTACCAGCTCTTGCTCTGATTGATCCTTATGGAGACCAGATGAGTTTATGTCTGCACCAACCTCTTTGGGGTGAACCACAGAAGGAGGAAATAGAATACCTGGTTGCATTTGCTGTGTCAAGACCTACTCACTTTGTCTATCACTAAATTGATCTTAGACCTAGTAATAAAAGAATGGCTGACTGTCCAGATGTTCAAAGATACAGTGGTTTGGATGAGACTTAAGAGATGAGGCTGGCTGGCACAGCTTCCTCAGCTGCCATCCAACTAACTCTGCCCATCTGTCTGTAGCACTGTGGTAGTTAGCTTTAGATGTCAACTTGCCACAACCTAGAGTCATCTGGGAAGAGAATCTTATTGGGGAATAATATAGATCAGGTTGGCCCATAGGTATATCTAGGGGTGGGGTGGGGTTGATTATTCAGGAAGTAGGAAGATCCACTCCCAATGTGGGTGCTACCATTCCTTAGGCTGGGCACGGAAATATGAAATATGGGCACAAGCAGCAAGCACGCAAGGATGCTTTTACTCTCTCTCTCTCTCTCTCTCTCTCTCTCTCCTCTCTCTCTGTGTGTGTGTGTGTGTGTGTGTGTGTGTGTGTGTGTGTGTGTCTGTGTCTTTGTCTGTGTCTGTGTGTGTGCGTGAGTGCTCTTGACTGTGAGTATGATATAATGAGCATGAATTTCTCCAAATTATAGACTGTAACCTAGAACTGTAAGCCAAATAAACCCTTTCCTCCTCTATGCCACATTCTGACAGGGTATTTGTCACATTAATGAAACAGAACAAGCAGCAAGTGTGGTGTGGAAGCATATAGAGATGTTGACGTCAACTTGGCCCAACATTGTAGAGATAAGAAAACTGTCCCCAGGCACTGCCAGAGCCTAGGGATGACAAGATTGCCATGAAGACTTGGAAGACTTGAGGTCCAATCATATCAGCTCAGACAGGCAGACAGGAACTGAGAAAAGCAGAGGCTTCCCTAGGAAATCAGTTGTCTGAAAACGTGAATGTGTGAGAAATGTGGCCAATGGATGTTCTGCAGACCTCTGTTTTGGAAGAAGACTGTTGACAGAATATCTAAAGCTAGGTTAAGGTTAGTTGCTGTGATAAAATACCATGACCAAAAGGAACTTGGGAAGAAGGAATTTTGTTGTTGTTTCAGCTTACAATTTTAGGTCACCATTCACTACTGAGAGAAGTCAGGGCAGGAATTCAAGGCAGGAACCTTGAGGCAAGAACAGAAGCAGAGACCATGAAGGCACTCTGTTTACTGGCTTCCTCCTCCTGGATTGCTCAGTCTACTTTCTTAGACCATCTAGGCCCACCTGCCAAGGGTAGCGCTACCCACAGTCAATCATCAAGTAAAGGCTTGACTGCAGACGAATCTTATGGACTCACTTCCTTGATTGAGATTCCCTCTTCCTAAATGACTATCATGTGTCAAGTTGTCATGAAACCGTCCCCACACTGGGTAGCTAATAAATAACAAAGTCTATTGAGCTCATGATTCTGGAGGCAAAGGAAGGCCAAGAGATCATTACTAGGCTCTGATAATGAATTTCCCTATGCATCCAAACATGACAGCAGGCATCATATAGGAAGCTGGAGCAAGTGTGCCAGAACAAGTCTCCTTCCTCTTTGTAGAAAGCCGCTAATACCGCAGTGGGGCCCCATCTTCCTGAGCCTCATCTGATCCTAACAGTCCTTCACATGACCCTTCTCCAAAAATATTAACATATGAGTCTAGGAGTTAATTTTCCAGGAAACAGATTTTTAGAGGAGACATATTCAAGCCTTAGCATTCTCTTCCCAGGGCTATCCTGCTCCTGATTCTGTTTGTATAACTCATAACTCCTTGAACTCAGTTGCTACTGAAGTACCAGAGCATCCTAGACACATCTCTGGCCCCCCACACCCATCTTACCCTGTATGGGCTTGATTATGGTGGTTCATCTAACACGGTTTAAGGTTAGACTCTTCATCTAAACCACTTGAGTTGATTTCATCCCCAGGGCATCCCCATCTTTCATCTTGAGCTTCCAAGTTCTTCAATCCTGTGCCTTTCCAAATGGTGTCCCAGAGCTTCAGGAGGTGGGGGGCTTTCTACCCATAACCCTCTCTTGACACACAGACTTATTGACTCTTTGCCACCCACAAGGAACCTCTCAGATCATCTACCTGCCAACTAAGGTCCTCCTAAGACTGCTTTCTTTCAGCAGTCTCAACACCTCTCACCCCATGTCCTAGCTTCACTGAATGACCGACATATCCAAAGCCAGGAGGGTCCTTCATGCTGCTAATTCTCAACACTCTCCACTAGCCCACCTTCACTCCAAGATCAGGATTGATGGTTTCAGATGTTGTCCTAGTACTATGTATCTGACCCCTAAGCCTAGGAACTCTGTGAAGGTTAGGCACACGCCAGCCTCCTCTCTCAGTCCCCAGCCCTTAGTGGTCTTTGCCTTGAGGTAGAAGTCACCTAGCGGCTGTGAATTTTGTGGCCGACTACATGCAATCAATTATACAGAGATACCTGCAAATAATTTTAGCACTTACTGTGAACCAGGAAGTCATTAGCTCATTTAGTCCTTACCATATATGTATGCCATTAGCTCCTGGTTAGAAATAGGAAAATGAAAAGAGTGGAGGGTGGACAGTGTGCCCAAATCCTTCAAGAAGCACACAATGAACACAGTATTCAAAGCTAGAGTGTTCACACACTACCCATTAGACATGTAGGCTCTGCAGTCTCCCTCTTCCATGGTAAAACAAGCTTCATCAAAGCACGGCATCCAATCCCGAGCTTAATGTATTTTAGGTGTGCTGGATAGTGTTATGTCAACCTGACCAAAACTAAAGATCGTCTGAGAGAAGGGAGTCTCAACTGAGAAAATATTTTCATAAGACCTACCTATAGGCAGGCCTATAGAGCATTTTCTTAATGATTGATGGGGGAGGACCCAGCCATTGTGGTCCAGGGTTCTATTGGAAAGAGCAAGCCATGATGAGCAAGCCAGTAAGCTACACTCTTCCATGGCCTCTGTATCAGCCTCTGCCTTCAGGTTCCTGTCCTGTTTGAGTTCCTATCCCGACTTCCATTGATGATGAACTGTGATGTACACGTGTATAAGCCAAATGAACCCTTCCCTTTCCCAGTTGCTTTGGTCGTGGTGTTTTATCACAGCAATAAACTCCCTAACAAAGACTCTGGGCAAGCACTACCAACTTAGCTGTATCTCTAGTCCCCATTTCCTGACTTCTGGCAACTCCACAGCCGGGACTCAGTTGTGGCTATCATTGAGACTGTGTGGATCATTGATCCCTGAGGGGTTTTTCTTTGTCCCCCTTCTTTTTTTCTTTTTTTTTATTAACTTGAGTATTTCTTATATACATTTCAAGTGTTATTCCCTTTCCCGGTTTCCGGGCAAACATCCCCCTCCCCCCTTCCCTTCCTTATGGGTGTTCCCCTCCCAACCCTCCCCCCATTGCCGCCCTCCCCCCATAGTCTAGTTCACTGGGGGTTCAGTCCTAGCAGGACCCAGGGCTTCCCCCTCCACTGGTGCTCCCACCAGGATATTCATTGCTACCTATGGGGTCAGAGTCCAGGGTCAGTCCATGTATAGTCCTTAGGCAGTGGCCCAGTCCCTGGAAGCTCTGGCTGCCCGACATTGCTGTACTTCTGGGGTCTCGAGCCCCCTCAAGCTCTTCCAGTTCTTTCTCTGATTCCTTCAACGGGGGACCTATTCTCAGTTCAGTGGTTTGCTGCTGGCATTCGCCTCTATATTTGCTGTATTCTGGCTGTGTCTCTCAGGAGCAATCTACATCCGGCTCCTGTCGGTCTGCACTTCTTTGCTTCATCCATCTTGTCTAATTGGGTGGCTGTATATGTATGGGCCACATGTGGGGCAGGCTCTGAATGGGTGTTCCTTCAGTCTCTGTTTTAATCTTTGCCTCTCCCTTCCCTGCCAAGGGTATTCTTTTTCCTCATTTAAAGAAGGAGTGAAGCATTCACATTTTGATCATCCGTCTTGAGTTTCGTTTGTTCTAGGGATCTAGGGTAATTCAAGCATTTGGGCTAATAGCCACTTATCAATGAGTGCATACCATGTATGTCTTTCTGTGATTGGGTTAGCTCACTCAGGATGATATTTTCCAGTTCCAACCATTTGCCTACGAATTTCATAAACTCGTTGTTTTTGATAGCTGAGTAATATTCCATTGTGTAGATGTACCACATTTTCTGTATCCATTCCTCTGTTGAAGGGCATCTGGGTTCTTTCCAGTTTCTGGCTATTATAAATAAGGCTGCGATGAACATAGTGGAGCACGTGTCTCTTTTATATGTTGGGGCATCTTTTGGGTATATGCCCAAGAGAGGTATAGCTGGATCCTCAGGCAGTTCAATGTCCAATTTTGTGAGGAACCTCCAAACTGATTTCCAGAAGGGTTTTACCAGTCTGCAATCCCACCAACAATGGAGGAGTGTTCCTCTTTCTCCACATCCTCGCCAGCATCTGCTGTCACCTGAGTTTTTGATCTTAGCCATTCTCACTGGTGTGAGGTGAAATCTCAGGGTTGTTTTGATTTGCATTTCCCTTATGACTAAAGATGTTGAACATTTCTTTAGGTGTTTCTCAGCCATTCGGCATTCCTCAGCTGTGAATTCTTTGTTTAGCTCTGAACCCCATTTTTAATAGGGTTATTTGTTTCCCTGCGGTCTAATTTCTTGAGTTCTTTGTATATTTTGGATATAAGGCCTCTATCTGTTGTAGGATTGGTAAAGATCTTTTCCCAATCTGTTGGTTGCCGTTTTGTCCTAACCACAGTGTCCTTTGCCTTACAGAAGCTTTGCAGTTTTATGAGATCCCATTTGTCGATTCTTGATCTTAGAGCATAAGCCATTGGTGTTTTGTTCAGGAAATTTTTTCCAGTGCCCATGTGTTCCAGATGCTTCCCTAGTTTTTCTTCTATTAGTTTGAGTGTGTCTGGTTTGATGTGGAGGCCCTTGATCCACTTGGACTTAAGCTTTGTACAGGGTGATAAGCATGGATCGATCTGCATTCTTCTACATGTTGACCTCCAGTTGAACCAGCACCATTTGCTGAAAATGCTATCTTTTTTCCATTGGATGGTTTTGGCTCCTTTGTCAAAAATCAAGTGACCATAGGTGTGTGGGTTCATTTCTGGGTCTTCAATTCTATTCCATTGGTCTATCTGTCTGTCTCTGTACCAATACCATGCAGTTTTTATCACTATTGCTCTGTAATACTGCTTGAGTTCAGGGATAGTGATTCCCCCTGAAGTCCTTTTATTGTTGAGGATAGCTTTAGCTATCCTGGGTTTTTTGTTATTCCAGATGAATTTGCAAATTGTTCTGTCTAACTCTTTGAAGAATTGGATTGGTATTTTGATGGGGATTGCATTGAATCTGTAGATTGCTTTTGGTAAAATGGCCATTTTTACTATATTAATCCTGCCAATCCATGAGCATGGGAGATCTTTCCATCTTCTGAGGTCTTCTTCAATTTCTTTCCTCAGTGTCTTGAAGTTCTTATTGTACAGATCTTTTACTTGCTTGGTTAAAGTCACACCGAGGTACTTTATATTATTTGGGTCTATTATGAAGGGTGTCGTTTCCCTAATTTCTTTCTCGGCTTGTTTCTCTTTTGTATAGAGGAAGGCAACTGATTTATTTGAGTTAATTTTATACCCAGCCACTTTGCTGAAGTTGTTTATCAGCTTTAGTAGTTCTCTGGTGGAACTTTTGGGATCACTTAAATATACTATCATGTCATCTGCAAATAGTGATATTTTGACCTCTTCTTTTCCGATCTGTATCCCCTTGATCTCCTTTTGTTGTCTGATTGCTCTGGCTAGAACTTCAAGAACTATATTGAATAAGTAGGGAGAGAGTGGGCAGCCTTGTCTAGTCCCGGATTTTAGTGGGATTGCTTCAAGTTTCTCTCCATTTAGTTTAATGTTAGCAACTGGTTTGCTGTATATGGCTTTTACTATGTTTAGGTATGGGCCTTGAATTCCTATTCTTTCCAGGACTTTTATCATGAAGGGGTGTTGAATTTTGTCAAATGCTTTCTCAGCATCTAATGAAATGATCATGTGGTTCTGTTCTTTCAGTTTGTTTATATAATGGATCACGTTGATGGTTTTCCGTATATTAAACCATCCCTGCATGCCTGGGATGAAGCCTACTTGATCATGGTGGATGATTGTTTTGATGTGCTCTTGAATTCAGTTTGCCAGAATTTTATTGAGTATTTTTGCGTCGATATTTATAAGGGAAATTGGTCTGAAGTTCTCTTTCTTTGTTGTGTCTTTGTGTGGTTTAGGTATAAGAGTAATTGTGGCTTCGTAGAAGGAATTCGGTAGGGCTCCATCTGTTTCAATTTTGTGGAATAGTTTGGATAATATTGGTATGAGGTCTTCTATGAAGGTTTGATAGAATTCTGCACTAAACCCGTCTGGACCTGGGCTCTTTTTGGTTGGGAGACCTTTAATGACTGCTTCTATTTCCTTAGGAGTTATGGGGTTGTTTAACTGGTTCATCTGTTCCTGATTTAACTTCGATACCTGGTATCTGTCTAGGAAATTGTCTATTTCCTGAAGATTTTCAAGTTTTGTTGAATATAGGTTTTTATAGTAAGATCTGATGATTTTTTGAATTTCCTCTGAATCTGTAGTTATGTCTCCCTTTTCATTTCTGATTTTGTTAATTTGGACGCACTCTCTGTGTCCTCTCGTTAGTCTGGCTAAGGGTTTATCTATCTTGTTGATTTTCTCAAAGAACCAACTTTTGGTTCTGTGGATTCTTTCTATGGTCCTTTTTGTTTCTACTTGGTTGATTTCAGCTCTGAGTTTGATTATTTCCTGCCTTCTACTCCTCCTGGGTGTATTTGCTTCTTTTTGTTCTAGAGCTTTTAGGTGTGCTGTCAAGCTGCTGACATATGCTCTTTCCTGTTTCTTTCTGCAGGCACTCAGCGCTATGAGTTTTCCTCTTAGCACAGCTTTCATTGTGTCCCATAAGTTTGGGTATGTTGTACCTTCATTTTCATTAAATTCTAAAAAGTTTTTAATTTCTTTCTTTATTTCTTCCTTGACCAGGTTATCATTGAGTAGAGCATTGTTCAATTTCCACGTATATGTGGGAATTCTTCCCTTATTGTTATTGAAGACCAGTTTTAGGCCGTGGTGGTCCGATAGCACGCATGGGATTATTTCTATCTTTCTGTACCTGTTGAGGCCCGTTTTTTGACCAATTATATGGTCAATTTTGGAGAAAGTACCATGAGGAGCTGAGAAGAAGGTATATCCTTTTGCTTTAGGATAGAATGTCTATAAATATCCGTTAAGTCCATTTGGCTCATGACTTCTCTTAGTCTGTCGACATCACTGTTTAATTTCTGTTTCCATGATCTGTCCATTGATGAGAGTGGGGTGTTGAAATCTCCCACTATTATTGTGTGAGGTGCAATGTGTGTTTTGAGCTTTAGTCAGGTTTCTTTTACGTATGTAGGTGCCCTTGTATTTGGGGCATAGATATTTAGGATTGAGAGTTCATCTTGGTGGATTTTTCCTTTGATGAATATGAAGTGTCCTTCCTTATCTTTTTTGATGACTTTTAGTTGAAAATTGATTTTATTTGATATTAGAATGGCTACTCCAGCTTGCTTCTTCTGACCATTTGCTTGGAAAGTTGTTTTCCAGCCTTTCACTCTGAGGTAGTGTCTGTCTTTGTCTCTGAGGTGTGTTTCCTGTAGGCAGCAGAATGCAGGGTCCTCATTGCGTATCCAGTTTGTTAATCTATGTCTTTTTATTGGGGAGTTGAGGCCATTGATATTGAGAGATATTAAGGAATAGTGATTATTGCTTCCCGTTATATTCATATTTGGATGTGAGGTTATGTTTGTGTGCTTTTCTTCTCTTTGTTTTGTTGCCAAGACGATTAGTTTCTTGCTTCTTCTAAGGTATAGCTTGCCTCCTTATGTTGGGCTTTACCATTTATTATCCTTTGTAGTGCTGGATTTGTAGAAAGATATTGTGTAAATTTGGTTTTGTCATGGAATATCTTGGTTAATTGAGAGTTTTGCTGGATACAGTAACCTGGGCTGGCATTTGTGTTCTCTTAGGGTCTGTATGACATCAGTCCAGGATCTTCTGGCCTTCATAGTTTCTGGCGAGAAGTCTGGTGTGATTCTGATAGGTCTGCCTTTATATGTTACTTGACCTTTTTCCCTTACTGCTTTTAATATTCTTTCTTTATTTTGTGCGTTTGGTGTTTTGACAATTATGTGACGGGAGGTGTTTCTTTTCTGGTCCAATCTATTTGGAGTTCTGTAGGCTTCTTGTATGTCTATGGGTATCTCTTTTTTTAGGTTAGGGAAGTTTTCTTCTATGATTTTGTTGAAGATATTTACTGTCCTTTGAGCTGGGAGTCTTCACTCTCTTCTATACCTATTATCCTTAGGTTTGATCTTCTCATTGAGTCCTGGATTTCCTGTATGTTTTGGACCAGTAGCTTTTTCCGCTTTACATTATCTTTGACAGTTGAGTCAATGATTTCTATGGAATCTTCTGCTCCTGAGATTCTCTCTTCCATCTCTTGTATTCTGTTGGTGAAGCTTGTATCTACAGCTCCTTGTCTCTTCTTTTGGTTTTCTATATCCAGGGTTGTTTCCATGTGTTCTTTCTTGATTGCTTCTATTTCCATTTTTAATTCCTTCAACTGTTTGATTGTGTTTTCCTGGAATTCTTTCAGGGATTTTTGTGTCTCCTCTCTATGGGCTTCTACTTGTTTATTTATGTTTTCCTGGAATTCTTTCAGGGATTTTTGTGTCTCCTCGCTATGGGCTTCTACTTGTTTATTTATGTTTTCCTGGAATTCTATCAGGCATTTTTGCGATTCCTCTCTGTAGGCTTCTACTTGTTCTCTAAGGGAGTTCTTCATGTCTTTCTTGAAGTCCTCCAGCATCATGATCAAAAATGATTTTGAAACTAGATCTTGCTTTTCTGGTGTGTTTGGATATTCCATGTTTGTTTTGATGGGAGAATTGGGCTCCGATGGTGCCATGTAGTCTTGGTTTCTGTTACTTGGGTTCCTGCGCTTGCCTCTCGCCATCAGATTATCTCTAGTGTTACTTTGTTCTGCTATTTCTGACAGTGGCTAGACTGTCCTATAAGCCTGTGTGTCAGGAGTGCTGTAGACCTGTTTTCCTCTCTTTCAGTCAGTTATGGGGACAGAGTGTTCTGCTTTCGGGCGTGTAGTTTTTCCTCTCTACAGGCCTTCAGCTGTTCCTGTGGGCCTGTGTCTTGAGTTCACCAGGCAGCTTTCTTGCAGCAGAAAATTTGGTCTTACCTGTGGTCCCGAGGCTCAAGTTCGCTCGTGGGGGTGCTGCCCACGGGCTCTCTGCAGCGGCAGCAACCAGGAAGACCTGTGCCGCCCCTTCCGGGAGCTTCAGTGCACCAGGGTTCCAGATGGTCTTTGGCTTTTTCCTCTGGCGTCTGAGATGTGTGTGCAGAGAGCAGTCTCTTCTGGTTTCCCAGGCTTGTCTGCCTCTCTGAAGGTTTAGCTCTCCCTCCCACGGGATTTGGGTGCAGAGAACTGTTTATCCGGTCTGTTTCCTTCAGGTTCCGGCGGTGTCTCAGGCAGGGGTCCTGCCGCTCCTGGGCCCTCCCCCACGGGAGCCCAGAGGCCTTATACAGTTTCCTCTTGGGCCAGGGATGTGGGCAGGGGTGAGCAGTGTTGGTGGTCTCTTCCGCTCTGCAGCCTCAGGAGTGCCCACCTGACCAGGCGGTTGGGTCTCTCTCTCACGGGGTCTGTGAGCAGAGAGCTGCTGCGGGCCGGGCTCCCCTTCTTTTTTTCTACTTCTCCCTTTCAAATCTCACTTTCCATGGAGTCCTCATGAGCCCTCATGGAAGCAGTAACCATCATTTCCTGTATTACCTGAAAACTAGAGCATAAGACACTGTTCATTGAGACCTATTTATTCTCATCTAGTCCCACCCTTTCCTCTTATGGTAGACAGGTGCCCTTTCCTGCCTAGTTAATATTACTAAAACTCTTCCTTTCTTCCTTCCTTCTTTCCTTCCTCCCTCCCTCCCTTTCTCTCTCCCTCCCTTCCTTTCTTTCGTGTGTGTGTGTGTGTGTGTCTGTCTGTCTGTCTGTCTGTCTGTCTGTCTGTGTTCACAGTTATGTATGCACATGTATGTAGAAACCAGAGTGTCGATGTCTTCCTTAATAGCATTCCACTTTTCCTCCGGAGACAGGCCCACCCACTGAACCCGAAGCTTGTCGATTGGCTACATTGGTTAGTCAGGGAGCCCAGGGAGCCTCCAGCCACATCCGTGCTGCAGTTATAGCCATTCAGCACTCTGCTGGGCTTTTGTCTGTGTGCTGGGGATTGAATTTAGCCTCATACTTGGGCAGCAAGCATTTTACAGACAGCCATCTCCCCAGCCCCAACTCACTCATTTGCCTTGTGGTGGCCAGACTCTAATGATACCTCCGTTGCCAACAAGCAGTACTTCTCTTGGTATCAGATGGTCCGGTCCCATCACCTGCCAGCACCAAGATTCCTCTGTCCTTGTCATGAGCAGTCGACAGAATGCAAGGGTCGGAACTCTGCTGAAGTCCTAGGCCAGGCCATAAGCACCTGGAACTTAGGACTTGGGTTTCTGGAAGCCTGGGACCACTCTGCTGTTGGGAATCCCAAGATAGACATGTGGAGAAGCCCCATGAGGAAATGCTTACCAGACCGCAACTGTCCCAGTTATACAGTCAAGGTTTCAGGCATGACAATGAAGAAGCCATCTTACTCACAAGAAACTAACAAGGCCTCTTATGTCCCCAGACATCTCCTGCTGTGGAAGCCACTCCAACAGAGGCCCAGATAGCATAGAACAGAGCGACAAGACAACCAAGTCCCTGTGCTGTGTCAGAATTTCAGACACACCAAATCCAGATCATAGTCAATATTGGCCACATTGCACATTTTAGGTTTTAAGGTGGTTTCCCCCAGAAACAGTTCATGCTGCCTCTGGGAGCTCATATGGATTCTTCTTTGCTGACTTGTCACTATTAAGCATGCACAAATGGCTTCTGTTCCAGAAAGTAAATAGTGTGAGCAGGAGAGGGAAGTTAAGGATGGATAAGAGTGGAAGGAAAGAGAGAACAATAGAGGAGAGAGGAGTGCAGGGGAGAGAAAAGAAAGAAGACAGGGGAGAAGAGAAGGGGTTCAGAAGGAAGAGGAAAGGGAGAGAAGAGAGAAGAGAAGAGAAGAGAAGAGAAGAGAAGAGAAGAGAAGAGAAGAGAAGAGAAGAGAATGCACCATCTTGCCATCTATGTAGCCTTTCCTTCCTCTTTGAAAATGTTGATGGCCTCCGGCCTTGTACACCCCATTTCTTGCCTGTGACTTGAGTTCCTCCACACTCTCACACTGAGAAGAACCACACTCACTCTTCTCAGGGGTCCTGTTGATCTGATGAACACATTCACACAGCTACCTGGACATCAGCATCTGAGTCTTTAGCATCTTTGTAGGGCCCTATGCTGTAGCCTTGCCTCCTTCTGTAGAAAGACCTCCCTCCCAGGCTCCACAAACAAGCCTCTGCTTTCTAAGCTAACTGCATTTTTTCTGTCCCCATCATAGCCCCAACCATCGTCTCTCCACAGAGAGGTCCCCATCCAACTTTCAAAAGGTGTGTGTATAGGGAAGTTCCTGTCCCAGTTGTTTTTATTTTGTATTACATTAATTTATTTACCTGAGCATAAGTACACCCATTGAGGTTAAAGGAGATACTGAAGGAGTCAGTTCTCCTCTTCCACCATGTGGTTCCCCAGGACAGAACTCATGTTTTCCAGCTTGGAGACAAGAATGTTTACCCAATGAGCCCTCTCATTGCCTGCCCCTGTCTTGTGTCTGTCTCCCAGTGATGAGATTCCCCTAGACTAAGGCAAGCAACACAATCAGTATCTCCTGTTCTTTTCTGATACTTTACAAATACACATGTATAATGTGTATGTGTGTATGTCTACAGATCTCCCCCTTATAGACACCCCTTGACTTCCCCACAAGATAAGAGCATTCAACTGCACAGGAAAGACTATCTGAATCTCTTTACACTTCACTCCAGAAGTCTTTCCATATCTGTACATCACGAGTGTTTCCCTGCTTCCTTCTGCTTGTATGATGTAATTCTGTATGCACATACCTGATTTATTTTAGCATCTCTCTTTGGATGCCCATGTCTATTGCTTTCTGCCTTTTTCTTTTAAAGCTAGTGTAATAATGGATCTCACGTGCATCCTTTCTCGTGTTGGGGAAGAGTCTTCAGAAGTTTTATCATTGAGGCAATAGCATGTGTAAAGTCAGTAGCAATTGCTAGGTTTCCCCTTTGGAGCTGAATCGTTTCCAAGGCCATCAGCAAGGCACAACCATCTGTCTCCTCACACTGGGTGTTACCAGGAGTTTTGTTCCTGGCCACTGGAAAGATTAAAAATACTGTCTTAGTGCATTGGTTCTCAACCTGTGGGTTGCAACCCCTTTGGCAGTTGAACAACCCCTTCACAGGGGTCACAGATATCCTGCATATCAGATACTTATATTATAATTCATAACAGTAATAAATTATAGTTGTGAAGTAGCAAGGAAATATTTTTATAGTTGGGGGTCACCAGAGCATGAGGAACCATAGCAAAGCATTACAGCATTGGGAAGGTTGAGAAGCACTGTCTTGGGACTCAGATTGTATTTCTCTCATTGTGAGGGGGAAGAGGACATCTCCTCTGGAGCTTTGATCAGTCTTTGCTTTTCTGTTTCTCTCTTGAGTTGTTTTGTTTTGATTTATAAAAATTATTTAGTAGAGAAATGTATCTTTGGTCATTGGTGTGGGTTATAAAGAAGCACCTGTATCTTCCACTTACTGCTGTATTGTTGGGTTTGATTTGTTTTTGTTGCTATTTTTGTCTGAGACAACAGTCTTACATAGTTCAGGCTGGCCTCAAACTCACTATGCAGCCATTTAAGCCTTGGAATTCCCGATCTTCCTGCCTCTACCTGTCGAATGAAGAGATTACAGATTTATGCAACCAGGCCCAGCTCAGTTCTAGCGTTCCTAAGATTAGTAGTCAGTCATGGGTCTCTTCTCTTCTGGTTTCTAGGTTGGTCTCATTCTGAGTGTAGCACTCCCTCATCCCTCTGTGTTTCCGTTACACTTGTAGTTTCATCTTGTTACATTCACATATTTGTTTCACATGGAGTTTGTCTTAGTATGAAGTTTGAGATGTGGGTTCAACTTTTCTCTTCTCCAGTTTTCCTGACTTCATTCTTGAATAACACATTTCACACTCAGATTGAAATGATGTATTTATTACCTTAGGCTACCTTCCCATGTGTAAGGTCTGGGTTTATTTGTCCTGCTAGTCTGCCCAGCATCTCATTGTTGCTGTGTGGCTTGATAATTACAGGTGGGTAAGTCTCTTTGTGGCTGCTCACCTTTTGACTATGTCCTAAATTATCTTTCTGTCAAGGACTGTAACAATTTCATAGGTTTTGCTCCTTTGGAAAACAAGTCAGCCCTATTTCCTAGGTTCTGGCAGAAGATGCAAGAGATGACACTTTAACCAGGTAATCAGGTTACTCAGTGGGTAAAAGTGTAGTACAGGTACGAAGACATGAGTTTGAATCCTTGGGACGCACATAAATGATGGATACAATAGCATGCATCTGTAATCCCAGACTACAGGGAGATGGGAGATGGAAATAGAAGTCTCTCCAGAAACCAGCCCAGCAACCCTGCTGGACCAGGCAGCAAAAACAGCAAGAGGGCCCTATCTCAATGTAGAAGGGTGGACTGACACCAAAGGTTGTCCTCTGCTCTCTGCATGTATATGCACACATGAGGGATTTACTATATCAGCAGCCATGGGCAGAGGAGCAACATTTGTGATGGTCACCCGAGCCCTGGTTGCCACAGAAGAGATGAAGCCCACTGCTCATGCAGTGGTTGTGTTAGTAGGGAATAGTCTTGAGTTGAGAGGAATCATATCTGATCTGATTGCCAATCTCTACTCAAGGGAGAAGCATTATCTTTATCCTGTGGGCAGTGTGCAAGTTTCTCTGTGCCTGAGGACAGTACTCTCTGTGGCCAAGCGTGCTCCTTGCAGACAGAGTTTAGAGTCAGGGTAGGCTCTGCTCATCCGATGCAGCAGATAAGAAGTCCATGGAGAATTGTCTCGATACTTATTTATTTTTCCATAGGAATGTTAGAATCAGTTTGTCTAAACACTGACAACAAAGGCTTAGTTTCTACCAAAACTCTTATTAAATTCTGAATCATCCGAGGGAGAACAATTTCACGATGTTCGTTTTCATGTCCAAGAACATTATTCAAATGCTTCTTGTTGCTTGGAAGCATTTTAATACTTTCTCTACTTAGACCTTGCACACTTCTTCTTATGTTTATTCCTAGGTTTTTCATCTTTTTTGTTGCAGCTATAAATGTTTTCTGTTCCTATTTTATCTTCTAACAGGTTGCCATTAAGTCTTGCTCTTTAAACGAGTGTTTCCTCCAGGGTCCCTCCTCCACATTCTTCCTTTCTTCCTCAAGATTTCCCAGGATGATCTGACCCTCTCCAAAGCCTTCCTGAGCATCTGCCAGCTGATGCCTCCCGACCATCATCCCTACCCCAGGCTGTCTCTGGAGCTCCTTGAGCAGATGCTGTGCCTGCCCCATGGGTGCTCCAAGCTTTGAAATTAAACTCTCATTTTTATTCCCAAACCAGTTACTCCTACCATGCACTGGGCTCTCCATAGTGTGTCAGGTGCCCACAGCAAGGAAAACACTCTCTTCTACCCTCTCTTCCATTCAAAAGACTCCTGTTCATCCTTTGTCCTTGGTTTCTCTTTAAGCTGTGTCCCTACCTCTATCCTAGCTGCTTTGTCTATATTCCTTATGGATGACAGCATCGTCTCCCGAGTAAGTGCTCAATCTCATGTCTCCTTTCTGCTCTTCTCCCCATGAGTGACTCACAAGTGTGTGTAAAGCTGTCCTCAAAGGTATCAGGGTAAATCAGACCAGAGAAATCTCCTTTGCTGACCATTGGTGGTGACCTTGCCCTACTTACACTCTTGAACCTCAAGCCTTCTGAATTAGCTTTGTGTAAAAGTAGCCTAAAACTTAAAAACTAAAGACTTCTTTATTGTGGCTTTCAGGTTCATGGATGTCATTTCATCATGCTGGGAAGGGCGTGATAAAGCTGAACAGTTCACATCATGGTGGACAGGAAATGGAGAAAAGGGTGATGGGGAAATGATAGGTCAAGATGTAATACTTAAAGCTCAGCTCCAATGACCAACTTTCTCCAACAAGGTGACACCTCCTACTTCTCATCCTTTCCCAATGATGTCATAAAACTGTGAGTCCATTAAGGAGTTAATACACCAGTTAGATTGGAGCATTCAAGACTTCAAACACTTCCCAAGTATCCACAAGCTTCCATTTACCCTGTGAAGGACATTTCATATTCAAACTCCAAGAGCTTCCATTTTAAGCTCTTTAACCCCTAAGCATTCCTACATCCTTGTTTTATTTTTTTCTGGATGTCTCCAACCAACAATATCTCCTCTTCCTGGATACCCTAAAGGCTCACCTGGAGCATCAGGTCCTTCAGAAGATTCTCCATCTAGACAACATGCCTTCTTTTCATTCATCTATCCATTCATTCATTCACCTTGTTCCAACAAGCATAAATCCAGCTCTCCACTCACCAAGCTCTCAGCTAGGCCCCAGTGATACCAACATGAACTTAACACAAGTCACCACACTCCCACAGACTCTGTTCAAGATCGTATTGACTAAACTCCAAGCCAGGACCAACAGCACCTGCTGCTTGTTGGATACACAGACACTTGGGCCATGTCCTAGCCTGGCTGGATCAAGTCGTCACTAGGAAAGGATCCCTTTCTGTAGTGAGCTTCAAGAAGCCATGGGTGAGGTGGCCTGTGAGACAAGTGGCCAATGAGGTTTGGTTCAGTGCAAAGCCCAAGTTATTCTGAGACTAGGATGAGAGGTAACACTTTTAATATGATGGGAGCATGGAGGATCTGGATAAGTATTCTCAGGACAGAAAAGTCAGGCAAGTTGCATGCAGGAGGGGCAGCCGGACTTAGGGTGCAGCTTGAGCAAAGGCATAGAGAGGAGAAAGTGGGCTAGGCATGGTGTCCCCCTGGTCACCAAGCATAAAACTCATGGGAACAGACTAGCACATTGAGTGTTGCGGATCACACTTTATTTCAAATGCCCACAAATGAGGCTAGATTTTAGTGTGAAGAGACATTACCTAGTGGTTCCCAACCATCTTAATATTGTGACCCCTTAATATAGATTTTATATTGTGATGAACCCTCAACCATAAAATTGCTGTAATTTTCCCACTGTTATGAATCATAAAGCAAACATCTGTGTTTGCTAAAGGTCTTAGATGACCCCTGTGAAAGAGGCATAACACTCCCAAAGGGGTCACAACTCACGGGTTGAGAAGCACAGTCAGTGTAACCAATGAACCTATCTCAGACAGCCAACTGTGCAGGACAGGGGCGCCACTAACTAAACCAAACACAAGCAAGGAGAAAGTGAAGAAACATTAGAGAGGTCCAGCTGGGAGAAGATATGGAGCACGTATGCTGCTTTACACCCTGGACTGCCCGCCACCCAGCCATCCTCACCCCTTGGGCTTGGGAATGAGGTGGCTCAGACTCCCAGACTCCAGAGCAGGTAAGAATGGAGTAGCAAGCTCATTTATTAATTCTCAGGGAGCACCCTTAAATCCTCCACCCACATCCCATTGGTCCCAAGCAAGCATGTCCTCCAAACGGCAGTTCTTGATTGGTTATCATTGTCTGTATCACCAATTTCTAGGCTCTCAGGCAGGCTTCAGTTTGGCCCTCATGCAGAAGTTGCCTTCGTGGAGGACCCCACTTGAGGTTTACTGATGTTTCTGTGGAGGCGGCCATTGCATTGTCAGTGAGGCCTGCTGTTCCTCCTACACACATACCAGAGAGGTACAAGGGTGGCTCCAGACACAGAGCAAGTTGGTAAAAATGAAACCCAGCCAAGGTCAAGAGCAAGAAAGCAAGCCATAACTGGAGGCAGGGGCAAGAAGCTCAGAGACCACCGGCCCCGGGCAAGGCCCCCTTGTCAATTCTTTAAGTAAATCTCAATTAGTCCTCAGCCAGTAGTCCTCAGAACAGGTAGTATGCTGCCTCGCCTGCAGAGGAAAACACAGAAGCACAAAGTACAGTTGCTTGCTCAGAGTCCAATGTTAGAAAGCAGGAGGGCTGTGATCAGAGCCCAGGTCTAACCTTTTGGGCACTTGACTTGAGTGCTGTGAAAATCAGTGACCTCTCAGACTTCCTGTGAAAGAAGGAAGTGCTGGCTAGGATCAAGTGGGCCGTCCTGCAGTGTTGGCTCTCAGGCAGCAAGAGCCCTGGATGACGTGGTGATGGGACAGGTTTGATGGGTACTGTGGAGGGACAATATCCACCTAGCTTCCCATGTGCAGATTCTATGGAGGCTTTCGACATTAACCTTGCTTTGTGAACCAGGGCTCCTCAGCGAGGTAGAGGCCAGGCTGAGTCATATCAAAGGGGCACTCTTTGATGTATGCAAGCCAAACAGTACTTCATTTTCCCAGACATAAAGAATACTTTCTAGGCTCTTCTCTATAAGAGCTGAACAGGAGCTGCCTTCATATAGGCAGGATGCCTTCCCAACTAATTGCTTTCTTGGTTTGGGCTAGCGTCGTTTGTATTTGAGACAGATCTCAACACATAGCACAGGCTGGCTTCAAACTCTTTTTCCTCCCCAGTCTCCCAACTACCAAAATTACAGATTTTTGCAGCTGTGCCCAGCTGCACTTCACAACTAGGAGGTCATCCCAGGCATCCCGAGCCTCCACCACTCTGGGATGGAAGCTATGGTACTGAACCTCAGAGCCATTAGCAGGACATCACTTGAGGAAAGTACTCTGTGGATGACACAGGGATTCCCCGGCTAGCAGTTCCCTTAACACCATGCAAGGGGGAAAGTCTTACTGTGGTCTTCAGAGCTGGGGCCAATGAGAACCAAGCTCCCTACTCCCACTGCCAGCTCCAAGGATCTGGAGCTCTGACTGTTGGCTAGAAGCCAAGAACTCTCCTGGAAGCCCAGCCACTCACAGGACTGACAGTCCAAGTATCTACAGGGGAGGAGATGTGGATTACCAGAATGGGGAGGTGAACAGCTGAAGAAGCCAGGAGAACTTCAAACCCAGCTGGGAAGATGCCTGACATTGGTAGGGCTTCTGATTTTATAAGAGAAGGGAGACATCTAGCCAAGTTTTAAAATGTTCTTCCTCCTACCCCTTCCCACTCACTGTTCCTCCCTGTCCCCCCTTCTCCTCTTCTTTCCTGGTGTGTGTGTGTGTGTGTGTGTGTGCACCTGCGCGTGCGCGCATGTGCGTTTGAGCATGTGAAGTATATTCCTCAATCTCTTTTCACTGAACCTGAAGCTCCCATATTCCTCTAGACTAGCCTGCCAGTGAATCCTGTGGATTCTTCTTCTCCCTTTCTAGGAATTACAAGCCCATGGGGAGACCCAAACTTGAGCGTTCATGCTTGAATAATTAGCATTTCATCCACTGAGCCACCCTCTCGGTCACTTAAATGCAGTTTTTGAAGTGCATCTAATTTTGCAGCAGTGTGAACATGGGGATGGGTAGCCTAGCTTAGATACTGATTAGGATCTGAATTATGCTATTGTCATTGCCCTGGAGCTTTGACAAGGACAATGCCCTTCTGTGTTGTGTGCGTAGTTACATGCCCAAGAGCTCCTATTTTGAGCAAGGAGTCAGTCTAGGGCTATGGGAGTCTCCAAATGACATCTGTGCCTACACACAGAGGTAGATTGTCCCCAAGTTTGTCAACCAGCACCATTCCTTCCATGTGCATGAGCGCAAAAACTGAAAAGACCCACAGGTATCTGAGTGGCCCTACAGCTGTGTGTTGGTGTCTAGACATGTGGACTCCTATGCCCACTGGGCTGCACCCGCCGTAAGAGGTGCTGCACCCTCCGTAATAGGGCAAGGCTGCTTCCTGAGATGTCCCTGAGGGGTGGCACTGTCCAGAAGGGCGCACGGTAGTGGCTGCAGCAGCAAGAAAGAGAAGACGCCTGCGCACTAAGGAGGCAGGAGACACAGGGCACCCGCTGGGAGGGCCTGGTGAGCTGGAAAAAAAAAAAAACAAACCCGGTGTCGGTCCTGCTTCCAGACCCGGGTTGTCCCCCTCGTCCCCAGCCCCGCAAGAGGAGCAGTAGGGAGGAAATGGGAGGGAACAGAGGAGAGATGGCAGTGTGGCAGCTGCACCCTGGACGCTGCGGGAGGGAGGAGGGCGGCGCGCAGCCGCGGCCATTAGTCACCAGATGTCACCTTCTGCTGCCAAGGCGGCGGCTGGCTCAGACAATGGCCGCGCGGTGGAGGGGCGGGCCCGACCAACCCCAAAGCCTCGCCTCTGCTGACACCTACTGCCCTAGGCCTACACTCAGGCTACCCAACCCCAGAGCCATTCCCTTGCCTGGCCCCAGCACCACCTGCTCCACATCCCCTCTCGTTATCTGCAGAGTGCCTGACTTTTCAGTACACGATGCTGGCTGCACCTCCTGCGTTTCCTGCTTGCCTCCTTGCCCCTCCTCCAATTTCAGAGCCTGTCTCTCAATGTACAGGACTGTCTGGACTACAGATTGGGCTGTGTGTGGTGTGGCAGGAACACCTATTTTACCACTCTGTGGAAAGTGCCTGATACCTAGAGCTCTGATCTCCGACGCTGTAAGATAAAGTTTATCTCCACTGTGGTACACTTGACTCCATTCAGAAAGAAAAAAATCCTCCCCTGACCCTAGAAATCCAAACATGAGATTGCTGCATTTTCTCTCCGCTAGGCACAGATCTTCCCCCGTCCCACTCCTGCACAGACCCAAAATTAAAAGATTAAATAAAAGGGAGTCCTGCACCCTTGTATGGTGGCTGACAGAGTGAGAGACCTTTGGTGGTCCTTTTAAATATGCCCAGGTCAGCACTGGAGTGAGATGCTGAGACTCCTGGCTTGTGGGATGAGGATATAGTCCCAGGCTCCTCCCTCCAAATCTCTATAGGAATCAAGGAGACCAGGAAGTAAACATGTTAAGCTCTACCAGCCAAGCGTGCACCTTAACTAAAGTTTGGGTTTTTGTTTTTATAAACCTAATGCAAACATTCTTAGCTCAGGGACCATACAAAAGCAAGCTACAGACAGGCTCCCCATTCCCATGTTCTTAGGCATAGCTCACCTGCCCATATTTGCAGCATTCAGAGAAGAAGCTTGGCATGGCTGCCCGCTAGGCTCAGGGATGACAGACAGTCAAATTCTCCCAGGTTCAAGTCCCAGTTTGTCCCAGGGCAACTCATAACCAAGCCTGGAGTGGGGGTGTGGGTGGTGGAATCAGCTTTGGAATGTTCTTGAAGTTCTCTAGAAGTGCATGGGTTCTACCATGAAAAGCACTCCCCCAGTGCTTTTATGCAAGTTCAAGTACACACACTGAACCTCAAGCAAGAGAAGACTGCGTTATAGCCAGAGACAAGCAAGTCACCTGTGCCATATAGATATGAGGTAGAATCCCAGCTTCTCCCTAGCCTGGCTGTGTGCCACCCTTCAGTAAAATAACACATCTTTCTGAGCCTCTGGGTCTCCCATTTCAGCATACACAGGGTGGCTGGTTGGGCTTGCCCAGAAAGGCACAAAGCATCACACCTGAAGCATGACAAACCAAAGGGGATGGTGTCACTGCAGCTGCTGTGATATGAGCGCTGTTGTAGGAGAGCAGATGACCTTAGGTTCTAAGCTCCTCTGACTCTCAGCTCTATACCCAGGGCAGATGAGAGGTGATGGCCGTGCAGTCAGGGAGCACTGCCTGGAGGAGGAGGAACTGGTCTCCTGGGGTCAGGGAAACAGTTGACATGGGAAGGAGGGAGAGCTTGGATCTATGTTGTCCCTTGGGAATAAGAACCCCTAGTGACAGAGACAGGGAGGGGAGTTCCCCTGTTTCTATACCAGCCAAGATTAGAGCAGGTAAACTCTTGTTGATTTAAATATCCTTACAGGGAATACGATATCCTTTTTACAAAGGTCATTCTTGAGTGGTGGAAAATTCAGACGAGTCAAAAGGAGACAAGTGGAGTGATACCCTGTCCCCCATGCTTCCAAACACACCCAGCAGCGTTTTACTTGGGTCTAGGAAGTTCTGTGTCTTCCTTCATGTTTTGCTTTTCAGTTAACAACCGAGAATTTGGGAGCCTTCACTGCTCAGGGTTCAGACACCTCTGTCTGAAAACTGAGCCCCATGGCTTTAGATGGTCAAAGGCTTTCCCTCCTCTCGCTTGTCCCCAGGTACCTCTGTTACATAAGCTCTGTGTTATCTCCTCAAATATTGCCAGAAGCTGAGCATTTTCACAGATAAATAGATAGGTAGATGAAATAGATGGTAGATCTTAGACAGGTAGACAGACAAACAGACAGACAGACAGACAGACAGACAGAGCCAGAAGAGGTGAAATACCCTATAATGCCAGCTTCCTTAAGACTTCAGAAGCAAGAGAACTGCTGAGTGTGAGGCCAACCTGGGCCACGTAATGAAATCTTGCGGCATGGGCCTTAAATCAAAAATAATTTTTAAAACCAAGTTGTTAATAAATTTAATAAATTTTATATGTGAATATATACACATAGAATGTTTATATTTATATGTAGTACAGAATCTTAGTGCTAGGGCCTATTATGCTAACATGTACTGCAGTTAACGTCCCTAGATCTTGCTGTAATTCTTCCTTTCGGCTGAAGCAGGGTGTCCCCAAGTTGTTCATGCTAGTCTCAAACTTGCCTTCTTCCTTACATAGCCTCTCAAGTATCTGGAATTACAGGTATGTGCCACCATGCCTTGCATGAAGTTCTGTCTGCTTTCGATTATAAAGTGAATTTTCCAGGTAATAGAGAATGGCATATGCCATGGCCCTAGAACTGTTCTTGGAACCTGAATGTGGGTGCTGAGATGAGGCTAAAGACACTCAATCCAAAACTCAGTCATTCAAGTTTGTGTGCCTAGAAAAACAGGTCCAGGTGCCATCACCTGGGCCTATGTCCCCTGACATACTGTGTGACCAGGCACAAGCGGACAGAGTTGGGTCTGGTATGTAAATGTAGCCTATGTATCCCAGCTCTGTCACGTCAGCAGCCAGGAAAACAAGGTGGCTTGGGCCAGTCCTTGTCCACGGTGAACTGTGTTCATCTGTAAAACGTCTATGCCAGCTGGATCCATGCAGAATCTGACTGTGCTCATGTGTCCCAATGTCATGACACACTTCTGTCCCTCTCAGTTATGCTTTCCCAAGGAGTGTGAATGAGACTTTCTGGAAAGACCAAGGACTCCATATCACCAGCAGGCTAAGGAACCTTATGACTCAAAGAACCAAAGGCAACAAGGAAGACTGAATGTTGAGGTGTATGGCGAGCAATATAGAGAGATATAACCAAGGCCCGTTATCTGCTGACCTCAGTCCTCTCTAGGACTCCAGGGCCAAGGATCCTGAGCAAAGGTGCTTTGATGGAGTTCCCTCTCAGAGTGGCATCTGTGCTCCCGTCCCAGAGCTGATGGCCTGCCAGGTGCCCTCTGCCACCGAAACCAGGGACCACTTAGAAGAATGGTGGCTGTCGGGGAGTGGTCATGCTTTCTTGATCTGCAGAAGAATCAACCCCTCCTCTTTTAAAGTGTGGTGTTCATTAAAAGAACTTTTGTCAAAAATAATTCATATAAAACAATAGGTAGAATAGGAATTTTTAAACTGCTTTGTCTCCCATCACTGAAGACGGTGATATTATCCCGTGTTCACTTTCTAGGCTTCATCACATGTGCTCTACACATTGTGTGTGCAGATCCATATTTTTCACAAATATGCTAATTTTAAACTTTTTTTGTCTTTTCACATGGCACAGGCTGAACAGCCCTTTCTAACCTATCACTCGCTGGTTTTGATGCTCGTATCACATTGTATCCTACAAAAAGACGCCCATTGAATGAACGCACTATCAGAAGTGACAGATATTTGAAGTCACCATTCAGGCTTGTCTGCCTCTTGGGTGCTTCTGAGAAGTCAGATATAAGATCCAGAGCTGGGAAATATGCAGATGGAGGGTGGGACATTTTTTATTATTTTCTCCTGTGCACTCTCATACAGCTTAGCTAGTCTCTGGGAGTGGCTTGTTGGCAATAAATAAAGAATCATGGTGGGAGGAGAAGAGCCCTGAATCTGTCCAGTGCTGTCCCAGAACTTCAAATATTGGTATGGTTTAAATATGTCTCCCCAAAGTGCATATGTAGAACTAAGTCCTTTTTATTGGTGGGAGATGGGGGTCTTCAGGAGAGAATAAGAACTAGACCAGGTCACTAGGATAGGCCCCCCATGACGGCATTAGTGTTATCCTAGGAAGAGGTGAGAGATACTCTATCTACCAACAGGTTCTGTATGGCCATGTGATGCCCTCTACCATGTCCGGATATATCAGGAACCTCTGACCAGATGTAGATCAGAAGCCTGCCCCAGGTCCCCAGAATGCCCATGAGTGAAATAATCTTCTGTTCTTTATAAAGTACAGAGTCTAGGTATTAATTATGCCAGCACAGAATAGAATAAAACCCATCCATGCTGGTCACATGATCCATTTCACTTCATGAGAAGAGCTGTCTCAGTTTGGTGTCTATTCTGGTGGTAAAACAAACCAAAGCAGGCTGAGGAGAAAGGACTCCCAGGTCACACCCTGTCACTGAGGCAAGTTGGGGCAGGAACTCAAGGCAGGAACCTGGAGGCAGGAACTGAAGCAGAGGCCATGGATGAATGCTACATACTGGCTTACTCAACATGGCGTACTCAGCCTGCTTTCTTATACCAACCAGGACCACCAGCCTAAGGATGGTCCTTCCCACATTGAGATGGTCCCCCCTACATTGAGGATGGTCCTGCCCACATTGGGGTGGGCCCTCCTACATCAGTTATCAGTCATGCCTATAGGTTGATCCCATAGACTGTATAGGATCTATAATATAGAGGCGTTTTCTAGATTAAGATTCCTTCTTCCCAGATGACTCTAGCTTGTATCAAATTACATAAAAACTAGCTAGCACAAGAGCCCAGATATGAACTTCAAGGAAACACCAGAGAAAGAAAAAAAAAACGTAACCCCCCAACAACTTTCCAGATACCCATTTCAGTATGGAGAATGCAGGATAGGGAGGGAGGCAGGAAGGGGGACAGTTGGTGGAGGGTCTCTACTTGGTGTGAGCTACTATCGGGATGCTTCAAGCTCTGCCATCCAGTTGTGTCACCTTGGACAGGTTACTTCTCTCAGAACCCTCATGTCTCTGGAATGATTTGGAGATGTGCCATTCCCGTTCACCGGGTTGTTGTAAGGATATACACACACCTTTAAAACCAAGTTGTTAATAAATTTAGTAAATTTTATATATGGATATATGCACGTAGAATGTTTATATTTATATATAGTACAGAATCTTTTCAGGAGTGAAGAGAATTGAGCCTAGGGCCTATATATGCTAACATGTACTGCCGATAACGTCCCTGGATCTTGCTGTTGCTGTAATATTTCCTTTTGGTCAAAACAGGATGTCCCTAAGTTGTCCACACTAGTCTCAAACTTGCCTTCTTCCTTCCACAGCCTCTCACGCAGGCTTCTTAAAGGTCCCTTCCCTTGGGTGCCTCCCTTCCCGTTTGGTCCCTAGTCATCATCCAGGCATACACTGAGCACCCCAGGTATGCTAAGCATCCTCCTGGAAAAGGAAAAGCAAAGCCCATCCTCACTGCCTTGCAGGTCAGAGAGCTAAGCACTGCCAATGAATGAATCAATGATTGCAAGTATGCATGCTGCTGTGGAGAAGTCTCAAGTGTCCTGAGAGTCCAAATTACCTCATCTTCTGGGGTTCATGGAGAGACAGAGGTGATCAGGAAAGAACTCTGAGGAACAGTCACTCTCGTGAGAGGTAAGGACTGTGAGAAGTGAAGTTAGCGGGGGTTACACTCTATGACACGTATGTAGAGGTCAGAGGACTTGTCAAGTTGGTTATGTCACCACTTCGAATGGGTTCTGAGGATCAGACTTAGGTTATCCACCTTGGTGACAGGCATCCATCCGTACCTCCTGAGGTACCTCCTTGGCTCTGTATTTTAAATTTCAAAAGGAACATCTTAGACTGGGGGTGTGACTTGAATGAGTGCTTGCCAGTGTACTGGCTGGTTTTGTGTGTCAACTTGACATAAGCTAGAGTCATCAGAGAGGAAGGAGCCTCTGTTGAGGAAATGCCTTCATGAGAAGCAGCTCTAAGGCATTTTCATAGTGATCAATGTAGGAGGGCCCAGCCCATAGTGGGTAGTACCACCACTGGGCTGGTAGTCCTGGGTTCTATAAGAAAGCAGGTTGGACAAGCCAGGGGAAGCAACCCAGTAGGCAGCACTTCTTCATGGCCTCTACATCAGCCACTCTATCCAGGATCATGCCGTTTAGGTTACTCAGAGTCTAAGCAGCTCAACTTCTGAGTGTGTTCAAGAAAGGAGGTTGAGGAGCCATTCTATGCAGAGATGGGTGTGAGTGACTCTCAGTGTGAGGCGCTTCCTGCAGAACATGGAGTGTCCTGCCAACTCAAGAGCAGATTCACCAACATGGGAACGGTGATGGATATAGTCAAAGTCTTACTATTTCTGTGTCCTGCTCTCTCAAGACCTGAGCCCCCTACATCCAGACTCTATCCCGAACCACAATGGCTAAGATTCTGAGCAGCAGTCACTACTGTAAGCTCTGTGTGTGTGTGTGTGTGTGTGTGTATGTGTGTGTGTGTGTGTGTGTGTGTGTGTGTACGTGCGTGTGTGTTTATTTAATCCTCACAATAGCTCTAGGATACAGGTAAGCTGCAAGGAGACAGATTCAGTTGGCCAAGTGAATCCCATTGCCCAGAGAATGGACCCGTCTGACTTTCCAACCCGAGCTCTTACCCTCAGCCTGTCCTGCCTCTTGAGACTCATGAGTCTCCAAAGGTTTGTCCCTTCTTTCATATACTCCCAGCTGAAGTTTGGGTGGTGAGACCTGGGTGTAAATCCTGCTGCTACCTCTTGGGGACACACAACCCCAAGCATCTTTTAGCTTGTTTGGACATTTTTCAACTGCTTGTGTTCTAGCATGACCTGTGCAGAGAAAGAAGGATGGATGACTGTGAATAAGCCAGGCTCTGGGGCAGGCAAGATGCTCTCCCACTAGCCTCCTCTCTGGCCACTCACTAAAGAGACCCTCAGGCTCCTTGAAGTACTCTGTTCCCCCTCATGAGCTCTGGTCTTTGTCTCTCAGCCTCAGGCCACCTCTGATAGGAAGTCCCCATCATTCTATGCCTTGAGCGCTCCTCTCCAAGCATCTGGGGCTGTTGGGACCTACCATCCACCCCATTTCCATCCAGAAACACAGCACACAATGGCTACCTGGTGTTTCAGAGTGTCACAACTTCTGCTGTCAGTAAGGGCAGGGTTGACTATGGTCAATTTCTTCAGCTTGCGTTCAAAGTACGCCCCCCCTTCCCCAGCCCTCATGCTCTGAAGAAGCCTGTGACCTCATTCCTGTAACCTCCCTCATCCATTGTCCCTATGCACACACAGGACCTTTGTCCAAATCCACTTCCCAGCCCCCACCCAGGGGCCAGGAGATGGGGTACATTCTGAAATACAAGGATATTCTTGCCAAACTGCCCTGGGGACAGTCCTTGAAAGGGAGTCCTGAGGCCAAGCAGGGGGTCAGGTTACTAGAGAGATAATCTGATTATATCCAGTCAATGGGGGGTGGGGTTGGAGAGAGAGGACCAGAGCCTTGAGCAAGGAAAAAATAGAGAAATAAACCAACCAGGATGCTGAAGCCCAGACTGGGGACAGAGTACGGAAGAAGTCAAAAGTCCTGTGCTCCCCTTCCCACTCCACCACTTATCTGAACCTCCAAGCCTGCCCTACACTGACTACCATACCTCTCAGAAGGCCAGTATCTTACTGTAAGCCAGACTAGCCTCCTTCCTCATTTCTCCAGGTCCTCTAAGGGATCCCATGTGAAGCTCAAGGGGAGGGCCAAGTCCTAAGCTCCCTGTCTAAATGTGGCTTCTCATCATCCTCTCTCCATACATCAATCCCTGTAAAGTGGCCCCAGCACTCTCTGGGGGCCGGTGAGCACCCCCCAGCCTGGCAGCAAGCAGCTGGCCTGTCAGCCTGAGAGAGAAGCTGCCCCCAGGGAGGCTCCTAATTTAATCAGCTTCACAAATCAGCTCGATGGGCTTAATTGATCTCTTTCGCTCCTAATATTGTCGCTGTCACCGTCTGAGTTGTGTCTTCCCCAACCACCCCTGTGCATCACACTCAGCTCAGCTCAGCCAGCTGGAGGGGGCAGGGGAGGATGCACTCAGTGAGCCTGTGGCCCAGGGACACCTTCAAGGTATAGAAACAGGAAACTTAGAAGGGCAGACAAAACCAGGGACTCTAGGACCTTCATAGAGAACCAGACTCCCATGGGTCACCTGCTTGGAGCCTAAGACACACACTTGAGGGCCCACTTGAACCTCAGTTTTCTCATTTATAAAAGGCACAGTAATCTACCCTTTACCATTTATGTTCTTCACTTGTTTGCTCAATGCATGTTCTTGGCATGGTGGTAGGGAGAACTAGGAGTAATAGTAAGCAGAATGAACTGGCCCTGATAACAGATGTCCTCCCCAGGGTGACACACTCTGTGGGGCATACGGTCTAGAGGAGGCCACTAACGTTGACATGGTAAGCAAACGAAACACTTAGGAAATATAGTGTGCCGTGTGCTAAACAGGATGGCCCTGATGCTGGGAGTGGGAGAGCAGGGGGGAAGAGGGGAGGAAGGGCTTCCAGCTGGAGTGAGGCTTAGCTAGAGATGGAAAAGAGAAACAGACAGCCTTTCCCAGACAAAAGCCTCTCTGAAGACTAGCTCCAAGCTGACCAGTATGGATAGAGGTTGAAAGTCCAGGATACAGGTCAGACAAAGTCATGTCAGGAACTTCTAGACCACTGGGCTCCTACCTTGTCAAAGATACCCTCATGAGAACGGTGTCTGATGTCTTCCATGAAACACACACACTCTTTTTACCTGCATGTAAGTAATTGAAAAGATTGATGAAACAGTCACCCTTCCCACATATAGTGTGACTGCACATAACACACACAAACATACACAGAGAGTGACAGACAGACAGACACACACACACAGACACACAGACACACAGACACACACACACACACACACACACACACGGGGGGGGGGGGCAAGGGGTCTAGTCTGTTCTCTTTCTTTGATTTAAGAATATGCAGGTCATGAGCCACAGCATTGACTTCTACCCTCGTGTGTCAGGGGTGACAGGTGAAGGGATGTTCTTCTGGTTTCGAAGACATTATTTGGGAATCCCAGGAGCCATGGGAAGCCTCAGTTCTGTTTTCTGGGGTGATCTAAGTGTCGCCTGGATACTTTCTGGCAGTCATTTGGACGACAGGAGTGAAGAAGGCAAGGAGACCATCAAGGAGGCTACAGGAGAAAGTCCAGAGATGGAGTTCGTTTGGATTGACAGTTCTGTAGAGTCACTTGTGGTTGCTTGTAAGGTAAAAGCTGAGATCACATATCCTAAAGTCTGATACAAAATGGTCCACAAGCAAAACTTTTGGAGCACCCATATAATGCTATGTGTGGAAAATTCCACGCCTGGCCTCTCTCGATGGGCTTCAGTACAAACACAAGAAACTGCACCAATACTATGGACAGAGGCTATGCAAAACAGCGGCCTTTATGCTTACATTTGGTTCCAATCCCCACGATGTCTCGTTATAAGTATGCAAATATTTCAGAATCTGGGTGGAGGGGTTTGAATTCCAAAATATTTCTAGCCCAGGCATTTTAGATAAGGGGTATTGAGCTTGGGGAAGGAGTGGAAAGCATTCTAGTTAAAAACATGTTTTAGCCAGGTATGGTGTCTCATACCTGTAACCCTAGAACTGGGGCAGCTGACATTGGAGAGTTACTGTGAGCTCAAGGCCAGTTTGGGTCACAAAATAAGTTTCCAACCAACCCAGGTCAGCCTTCCACAAAACAGCCACAGCAACCAACACCCAGCTCCCTCTCCAAAATTTCACCCAAGCAACCCGAGTACAGATGCCTGCTGTGTAGCTGCCCAGTCGGATTCTTGAGATATTTCTGCTCCATCTCTGAACTGCAGAATGGATCCTAGGGGTCCCTCCCACCTGCACTCTCTTAGAGTCTTAGTCAAGGCGAGAAATGGTGCCCCATATCTTCTTGTGGTCACCTGAATGTTTGGCCCACAACAAGCACTCAATGTGTCAAAGTTACTAATATAAACAGACCCATCAGAACTCATCCACTTCTGGATGACATCAGTGTTCGCACACACACACACACACACACACACACACACACACACACACACACACACACACACCCATGAGGTCCTGGGGAAGTGCTGGCCTGATGACTCCTGGCCCAATAGGAATTTCTAGACTCACAGTGGATTTCTTTTTATTTAAGCAGATTTTGAACTTGCCCGAGCTGTTTTTTGTTTGTTTTTGGTTTGGAGGAGGTTGTTTGTTTGGGGGGATTAGTTTTTTTGGGTTTTGTTGTCATAGTTTTGGTTTTGGGTTGGGTTTTTTTCATTTTGGGGGGGAATCGGAGAGACAAGGAATGCCTCAAAGTCACACTATGCAATAGATCTCACTCAAGAGATTTATTGTAGGGTGAGATGGGGGTACACAAAACCCAAGTTTGAGCTCCAAACTACACATAAAAAAGGCAGACATGATGACATATGCTATAATTCCAGGGCTGAAAAGGCAGGGAGTGGACAGGGTCTGGGGCTCGCTGGCCAGTCAACCTCCCTAAATTAGCAAGTTCTAGAACAGTGAGAGACCCTGTCTCTTACCCCACTATACCACCAGCACCACATACATGCACCCCCCCCACACACACACACCTTCATCATTGATGATGTGAGTCAAGTCCTCATTGCCAATCTCTAATGATAAATATTTTAATGACAAATCAAGGTTACAGTACATGAGTCTCAACTGCTTGCATTCCACAAAATGAATGCCTTTGGCCCCAGAAATAAATTGCAAAAAAAAAAATCCCTTTACAGACAAGTTGTGAATGCATAGGGCCAAGAATAATGCAGTCTGTGGTATGTGGAGAGTGTCTGCTGCCCCTCACTCCTCTTTGCTCCTCTTCTAAAACTATAAGTCTACCCTTGTTAGGCAATGAAGACTGGATATATCAAAAATTTCCTCAAGGAGGACTCAGTACAGTATTGTGGCATTTGATGACCAAGGAAGGGGGCTATAAGTTGGACTTTTTGTTTGTTTATTTTTATATTTATTTATTTATTTTATGAATGTGAGTCTTCATTCATCACTGTCTTTACACACAGAGAAGAGGGCATCACATCTCATTACAGATGGTTGTGAGCCACCATGTGGTTGCTGGGAATTGAACTCAGGACCTCTGGAAGAACAGTCAGTGCTCTTAACTGTTGAGCCATCTCTCCAGCCCTAGGTTGGACTTTATATTTACAGATTTCCATGATGGTAGTCAGAAAACTGGCAACTGTAGGGGGCCTCCAAGTTTGCTGAACCCCTCTTGTCATAGTTTCATTAACCTGACTCAAACCTGGACACATCTGGGAAGAGGGAATCTCAACCAAGGAGTTGACTCATTCAGGTTGGCCTGAGTGTGTTCTGAGGAGTATTCTCTTGGTTAAAGATTGATGTAGGAGGACTCAGCTCTCTGTAGGCAGAGTTATTCCTGGAGAGTTTGGTCCTAGGTTGTTTAAGAAAGGTAGTGGAGCCACAAGAGCAGGCCTATCAGAAGTGTTCCTCTGTGGTTTTTGTTCTAACATCCTGTCCTAGCCTACCTCAGTGGTGAACTTTATGCCAAAGAACCCCCCAATTTGCTTATCACAGAGACAGAAAGCAAACTAGGATACCTCCTGTACCCCATTTCACTGTATCAGAAGATAACATGTGCTTATGAAGAGTGGGGTACTTCAAGAGGAAGATATGTTCAATTCTTTCCCGAACAGAGGTGGTAAATCAACCAAGGATGGCATCACAGAGGTGACCACACTACACAAGGGTTCTGCAGGGTCTATAGGAGTTCACCAGACAGATAAAGGAAGAAAGAACACTACCCATGAAGAAGCTTGTGTAAAGGTTCAGAGGTCACGTGATAGTCTATGTACCAACCTGACCCGTAGCTCAGGACCATGTGAGTTAAGGGGCAGAGGGAAACTGAGGGCAGTCAAAAGAGACGTTAAAGGTCAGGCAGAGCCCAGATCACCCAAGGGCACAGTAGAAAGACAGGGAAGAGAAAGTAGAGAGACCAGAGTTCACCAGAGAGACCAGAGTTTGTGGTGCCCTGGAGAAGTTCAGCTTGAAGAATGAAGACTTCAGGAAGACAGGAGTGTGGTAACATCCACAAGTCACTTTTTCTATGCTGTGATGTATATTTAACCTCCACTCCAGTGCTCGGGCTCAGAGCCTGTAGACAGCTGTGCATTCAGTGCAGAGATGTGGACAAAGATCACAGGGGCCTGCGAATGAAACGGACCCTCTGGAGTGGAAGTGAGTTCCCTGTACTCAGAAGCATGTTTAGCAGAGTGGCTGCCACAGATTCACCAGGCAGGTGAATTTCCTAGTTATCTTTCCAGCCCTGGAAGACTCCCTCACTATTTTGTCTTACGTTAGAATGGATTTGAGAAGTTGCCTTTGGGGTGGGGGTGGGGGATAGTAATCAAAATGTAAATACCACGGGAATAATAGGTTTGGCCTAATTATCAGCGATTACTCAGTTTGTCATTATTTCTGTACAATATATCCCAAAGTTCCGGAAAACAAATCAAAGAAACTACCATGGCCGGTGCCGTTAATAGAAGCAAAACACTTCAAGACGGGAATTTAATTTACTGGGTGAGTTCTTGAGGCACGTTTTTGTTGATGAATATTTATAAAAGTGGGTTAGGCTGGACCTGGTAATGATTGTGAAATATTTTAATGCTGTCCCCCTCATTAATTTACCTTTAATGAATGACTTGATAAAGCGGAGCTGTTTGTACGTAATGATTTCATTAATAGCTAAGGCATATGCAGGCGTTTTGCACACATTTGAATGGCACCTGAATAAAATGATACCTTAAATTATATTTGTTGAAATGGACCAAGCCCCAGCCTCTTTGTAGACAGGCTCAGGGAATTTGTCACATTCCAAGTAGCAGTGATGTAAAGAGGCTGGAGTGACCAGATTCTTCAGTTCCTTGGCTCTCCCTCAAAACTGGCCTCGGCGAAAAGCCTGTACCTACCCATAACTTGTTGACAGAGAATTGCAAGATGTCTGCTCTTGACTGCCCCCATCCCACTCTTTTTCATCTTTAAGAAATGTTTCAAGATCCCCTTGGGAGCAGAGTCCCACCAGAGTGTGCCCTATGATGTAGGCAAGTATGTGCAGGTTCAGACTAGGGAAGTGCAGGTGGGGGTGGCTATGTTAGGGGCAGAGTCAGACGGGGGTGGGGGGTAGGGGGGGGAAGGCCCTACTAGTGAGAAACAGGCACCCACAGGAGATCACTCCCATGAATTGCTTTCTGCTTACCCTGCTCTTGGGTCCTCACCTGCTTCCTATGCGGCCCAGACTCTACTGTCTTCAGGATGTCATAGCAATTTAAGCTTTGTTTCAACTGGTTTGAGAGAACAAGGAAGCCCCCTCCTGTTCCCGTTGGATTCCCTTTGGCTGGCTTTGAGCCTGTGAGCTGATTCAGGAGAGTAAAGCTATTTGTCATGCAAGCCTGGCATGTTCAGTCCCTGGAACTCACAGAAGAGAACTGACTCCCTAAAATTCTCTCTCTACATGTGCACCCCACCTGTAAAATAAATAAGCTTCTACTGAACGGGGTTCCTTAGACTATCCCTCTGCTGCATCTGCACCCCACTGGACGCTTCCATGTGTGCCTGTCATTTGTCGAATGTAAAAACCATGCTGCTTGTACTCTCCACAGTTGGCAGAGAGACAGGAGGGAGAGCAGGAGGGAGGGAGGAAGGGAGGAGGGAGGGGGAGAAAGACTGATTCAATGAGATTTGAAACACAGAGCCAAGCAGACCACAGGTTGGGATCAAGGTCATTGGTCCTATGAACAGCCATGTCCCCTGATGTCATCCCTGTCCAAATCATCATGTTTCCCCCAACTCGGGTCTCTTCTCTGCTTCCTAATTATTCATTCCCTCCTGTCACCATGTGGGCAGGCCTGAGGTAAGCAAGGTGCTTGGGTAACAATGTGAACAATGTCTCTCAGCTGGTGGGCTATGACACATGGCCTTCCCACGATTTTCAATCTTAGAGCTCTTCGTACAACCCCCTCCCCCATCTTGTCTACCTCATCACATGCATTTTTCCTGAAAGGAAAACAGGCTCCTTAGAATTGAATGCTAACTGGAATGTCCAGAGCCAGAAAACGGCTGTTTCTTTGACACAGGGACCATTGGATATAGTGACTCGGCCACCCAATAGGTCACTCCTCCCAGAGGTATTCCCATTGTTAAATGTAAAATCCAAATGAATGAATGGTAAAGCATTTGGCTCAAGGGCATGTAGACAGGTGATGCTTGGCTATGGAGCCAGATGAACGAGCTGGCTCCAAGATTCAACATTGAGGGCCAGGCAGATCTAGGTTCAAACTTCTCATGTCCTACTGATGAACCAGGCAGCCTTGAGCAAGCTCTTCCCATGTCCTGTGCTTGATGCCTAAATCAGAAATGTGCCCGGCTATCCCACCCACCAAGGTTGGGAGGGAACTGGCATGAATAACATGCCGTCACTGTAAGGTACACTGAGAGGGAGGGGTCCGGTCACAGCTGACCCTGGCAAAACAGGATGGCAAGGAGAGGCCCAGTCCTGGGCTTGGCCCTACTGTGGAAGGGAAAGTAGGGCCAGAGATGGTGCTGACAACCCTGGTCCTGCTGCTCCTGCCCCGTCATCGTGCCCAGCTGTGGGCATGATGATATCACCTCCCCTTAGGATAAGAGCCTGGATGGGAAGGGCTGGGTACCTGTGTCTACACAGCCGCCCTCATTTCTGAGTTGTCCCCACCTCCACAGGAAGATTTATGGAAAGATTAAGGGTCCTTTTTTTCAATATCTATTAATATTCATGGCGGTCTTCACAGCCATCTGCTTTTAACGATTTTGTTTGCAAAGACCTGAGATTAAAATATGGCCTGCTAGTGCTCTGAGGCATCTGAACCGAGGGCGATAAAACAAAGGCCCTTTCAAGAGCTGCGAGCAGGCCTGTCACTCCACCTGCAACCTGCAGACTAATGACTACTGGGAGGGACAGCAGCCAGGAAGGCTCCAGACCTGGCTGAAATCAGACCAGAGCCACAGCTCCCCCCCTCCCAAGGCTCAACAGGGTTAATTGAGGAGGGAGAGGAGCAGCCCTGGTTCCCTCCCAGACACCTTACACTGGATCCCTAGGGTAAGGGGGCTCAGCCAGGGGAGTGGGGAGGAGGAGATGTTCATGGCAGTCCTGGGGACACAAGGCTCTGAAATTCTCGGATCAGCACCCTGGAGAGTGACCCGTTGACACCAGAGTTGCCCAGAGGCACCGACAGGGGGGTGTTTGGGTCCAAAACCCTTCAGCATAGTATGCCTTTTTAAATCTAAGAGGCCCTGTATGATGCAGTCTGAAGCTCGACTTCTGCAGACAGCTACCTCTGTTCTGCTCTGGTTATGACATGTCACATGTCAACATCCCAGCGGTGCCTCCTCTCTATGGGCACAAGGGTGTGGCAAGCTGTAAGATAGTACCAGCCTGTGACTGTGTTGACCATTCCTCCACAGCCACAGGGGGCGCCACTCCTGGACTCTGCCACTGGTTGAGTGCAGCTCAGATTTTTTCTGTTTCAGTTTGGTATGGTCCTGAGAGGCCCTGTCCTGCCTCCTGGGGGAAGGTGACACAGAGCAGAATTCTAGAACCTGCTCTAGGGACCTCCAACCACACTCTTAGTGAAGGCACTGTCTGATTCCCGATGCAGGCACCTAGATGCAGGTGGTATCCACTGGTCTGCCTCTTCCTTGGGTCAACCAGGCATTAGTCCCTACCTGACACTTCCCATATTAGCTTTCAGCCTTGGAATAGGCAAGGCCACCAGCTTCATTTTGTGACCCCTAAACCACACCCTATGTCATCTGGCATAGTCCTTCTCTGACTGTGGGTCATCTGGAGCCCTAATACCTACTCCTTCCTGCCTTCCTCCAGCTGAGGCAGAGCTCAACACACCAGGCCTGCAACAGCTCAACTTCTCTAGGAAACCCCTCTATTTCCCCCAGAATAAAACCCAACCATTTTCCCCTTCAAAGTGAGTCACTCCCAATCACCTCCCTGTCTCACCAGAGCCTGTCACACCGCACCCCTGACTCATGACCCCACACTTTTGAAAGTGTCATTTTTCTCATCCTACAATCTATGATCCTTCTCCTTTACCCACCAAAGTCCCCAAAATCAAGGACCATCACCTCCATGAAGCCTTCCAGTGAGTGCCGGGTCAAAACTACCAACAGAATTCACCACCCGAATGCCTCTCAGGAACGGCAGCGTCTGAGGAATGCTTCAGGACATGCAGTGCAGAGTGAGTAATTTACCCAACATTACACTATTGTCCTGTGATGGTGCCACATTCTAACCTGACAAGTCTGGCCTCATAGCCTGTGGTCTGCCTCACTCCCTTCCCCACCTGTGCTGCCCATGGGCCTAACCATAAACACCACGGCTGTGCCACAGTTGATGATGGAAACTGACTACTGTGTTTCTTCCCTGGTGCCCCGTGTGTCTACGTCCCCAGCATCCAGCTGGCACCAAAAGGGCCTGGAAGGGATTTCTAAGGGTACAGAGAAGTAAAGGAGAGTGGGTGAGGGGCTGTGCCAGTGGGTTATGAGGGTGTCTGAGACTGCAGTCTGTGAAGGGTTAGTGTAAGCCAGTGTGTGCGTGCAAGTGTGTGTGTGCATGTGCACGTGTGTGTTTTCACGTCCTCAGTCTCCTGAGCCCGAGCCAGCTCTCAGCCGCATGAATAGTTAAAGCCCTTAAATCGGCGCTGCTTCGTCACCGATATTTTTACAAAGTTGTCACAGAGAAATATCATTTTTCTTCCTCCTTTATTTCATTTTCTTTGGGATATAGTAATTAACAAAAGCCGTTAGATGCCAGCAAAACTGTTTCTTTTGAAGTTTCTACATGGCTGTCATCTGGGAGATAAAGGCAGATTATTCAATCTTGACATTCTAATTGTGGATGCCAGATAAAAGCCTGGATTAGACACTTCACAGCCCTACTCAGGGGAGGGGAAGATGAACAGTAGAGGGGCCATACTGGGCCACATGGGCTGGAATAGGAGCGGGCTCCACCAGAGGGTCACAGACCCTGGCCACACAGCTTGGCTTCTCTCATATAGAGTCAGACATCTCCAAATTGCACAGTGTTAGAGGGGAGGGAGGTGGGTTCCTAGTGAAGGGGGACGAGCCAGTTTCCAAGCCTGGGTTCCCTCTTCCAAGCAGCCTCCCTCACTGCAGCTCATATAATAGACATGCCATCCCTGTGGAGAAAACCAGTGGATGGGGCAAATTCTCGCCTGCTAAGAGTCTGCCTGAGCTATCCACTGACAGTACCACCTTCTGGGGAGTGGGAACTGCCTGCCAGGGAGGGTGTAGACTGAAGAAGGTCCAACCATGCCATGAATGAAGGCAGACATTCAGGAGAAGCAGGAAGGATAGCATTCAGGCACCATGGAGACTACATTCACTTTTGAGAGTAGGAGCTTCTACAGTGCAGAGGTAGTGTTATCGAGATCTATCCTGGATAAGAGCACATGACCTTGAAAGTTAGTTTGTTCTGGGAAAGCATGAGCTAACACATGGCCCCCATACTTCATGAAGCCCACCCAGTCACAGGTCTTTGCCTTTCACAGGATCGAACCGTAACACTGATAATACCACAAGGGACTGTGCCAGTCAGGCTCCAGCTAGGACTCCTACTCTACTCTGGATATTTTGAGCGTGGAATTTAATACAGGGATTGATGGAGCAGAGGATAGAAGACCGTAAAACAACTCCTGACTCAGAACCAGCCACGTCCCGAGATCTGATCTGCTCAGAGGCAATCACAGCCACTCCATGGCTGAGTGACAATAACACAGTCCCTTTCTGTTCACTGTGGCGGGTGGGGAGGCAGGGAAGTACCTTATCAGGGCCCAGAATCAAGAGAAGCCAACCTGCAACCTCAGGAGTCATTTCAGGAATGTTTCTCAGGAGCTGTGAACACTGCCAGAGACAGAAAAAGTCAGAGATGGGGTGATGCCAAGTCTCCCTGCCTCCCATGCAAAATTCCAATTTGCTTGGGGGGGGATCACAAGCTTACTTCAACTATCCCCTGAAAACAGAGCCCCTGAACCACTCCCTGAGACACAGGTACAAGGGTGAGGTGAGGGGAGGCTCTGAGGTCTGGGTACAAATCAACAAAGCTCTCTTGCCAGCCTTATAACTTCATCAACTGAATTGCAAGGTTCTGTGAAAGACCCCATCAGACCTGCCTTCCCTCTGTGCAGTAGAGGCTATCCCTTACAGACCTGGATGCTCCTCTCCTGCTCTTTGGTTCCCACCAGATCTATCCAAGTCACAGATAGTACTGGGTTTGTACTCCATGATCTAAACCAGTGTGCCTATTTTATGAAGACAGAAACTGAGTCCAAATCAAGAAAAAAGGATCTGCCCAAGTTACAAAAGTCATAAGAACTGATTAACAAAGAGGAGGAAGTGAGACTGTCCCCCAGACCATTGAGAAAATGCTCCTGTGTCTACCTCCACTGAGCCTTATCAAGAAAGACAGCAATAATGACAGGGACAGGAAGAATAAGACCTGAGCTGATCACATGTTGGCACTGCCACTCCATTGCTGTGTAGCCATGACAAAGTTTCTCTTGGTTCACTGTGGAGGGTGGGGATGTTCAACTGGACAACACCTGGAAGGTTCCTCACACTGCCAGGTTGAGATTATGTTTCCTCCACAGAGATGGGAGAAATCCTTCCCTCTGGAACGCAGTTGGGTGCAGGGAGGTTCCTTAGAACAGGAAGTTGAGGCGGAGACACTGGGAAACATAAATCTGATGGTGAGGCTCTCTCAGAAAGGGTTTTAATTAATTGTTTTTATACGACCTAAGAGCGACTCATTACTGAACAGCTTTGATTTGTGACACCTGCATTATAGATGATTTTTAAATTAACATTTCCCCAATAAAAGGTGTCAGTAGAGAGCTGAAGGCGCCCAGAGAAATATAAAAGGGTAATAGTATGAAAATACAAACAAACACCAGTCCAGCCTGACAAAGGGGGCTGCTTAATCAATTTTTACAATTAATTAAGGCTGACTGGGAGAGCTGGGACCCTAGAGGCAGTTCAAGGGACCAGGTTGAGTCTCAGACATCAAATGCTCCAAACAGGAAAGCATTTGTGCCTGAGAGGGAGTCATAGTGTGGATGCAAGGTGTAAGGGAACTGGAAACAGATCTGTCTGGGGGAGCATGCTTCCTCTCCTTGTTGTGTTAAATTCATTGTGCATTAATTTACTGAGTCTTTATAGAGTGACACTGGGTTCCAGGCTACAAAAAGGATCTGGCCAAATGAGAGGTTAAGGTCCTGCTTGTCTAGTCCAAGGAGAATGAAGGGTGAAGTGACAGAAAAAAAACTAGAAGACAAGAAATAGATTTCAGAGGTGTTTGCAAAATGCGATTAAGTGTTTGGAGTTTTTTCACCTCCAAGGCCTCTAATGAAGAGTGGCTGTCAAGAGGACCATGTGATAAGGCTTAGATAGCTGTGGAGGAAGGACGGAGGGGTGGAAGGATGGGGGGACAGAGGGAAGTTAGGACAGTTGCCTAAGTGAAGCTAGTATGGGCACTGAGTTTAGAGAGATGGCTGCAGTAAGGCAGGGGATCCTGGAGAGATCTAAAAAGCAGATCTGACCTGTAGGCCTTGTTTTGCCCTCAGAAACCAACTCATAAAGGAATTAGTTACAGGGCCTCCAGAGACAGCCAGGGGATGCCGGGTATCAAGGTAGGATTGGTAGGACTGTTGCAGGCAATATGGTCTGGGTGGAGCTACTAGGAATGGTCTCTCCTAAAACGTAGCATTGGAAAATCCAAAATAGCCAGAGCCAGCCAGAACAACACTCAGGGGTGGTTCCCTGGGAAGCTGCAAAGCCACTGCAGGGTCGGAGGTTGGAAAGAACAACAGGAGTGTACAACTGCCTGTCTGCCCCCTATTCTGTTTTGTCTTAGTTTTTCCTCTGGCTAGGAGGGGGTCGCTTGGGCAGCAGAAGCCCTGGGATGTGGAAAGAATTTCCCAGGTCCTGCTGCAAATTTCCAGGCTCTTTCAAGTCTGTCTGGGAGATATGGCCACAGCAGGGACCTTGTCTCCAACTAATGCTGACAGCAAATTCCCTTTATCACTACAGAAGATCTCTCTATAAACCCCAGGTGACCTCAAGGCACTCCCCCCCCCGAACCCCAGACAAAAGGGGTCACCATCTATCCAGCTGCTGCAAAGAGACCTGGACTGACCTGATGCTGTCTGTCTCCCACATGCTAGATCCCTTAGTTTCCCAGCTTTCAGCTCCCTTCCCACTGTGCCCACCCCATCCTCATCTCTTCTGGAGGGACAAAGGTCCTCTCCCACCCTCTTCTACCTTTACATGGAACATTATTTTTAAAGATTTATTTTAACTATGTGAATGTGTATGTGTCTATGTATAGATACATGCATGTGAGTACAGGTACCTGTGGAGGCCAAAGGCATTTCATCTCCCTGGACCTGGAACGTAAACTTCCCAATATAAGTTCTGGGAATAAACTCAGGTCCTCTGCAAGAGCTGTAAGTGCTCTTAACCTCTGAGCCATCTCTTCATCCAGGCTGGGAACATTCTAAACCCCACCTCCTACTGTAGTCTCCACATTTTCTAGCCCACACTCCCTTCCTCAGGTTCACTTTTGAGATAATTTAATTCATGTGTTTGCCCTGAATTGCAAGCTCTGGTGATTTGGGAACCTTATTTTGATCACTTTGTGTCTGTCTCCAGGATCTGATAAGTAGACTTTAAGGCTGAATGTATAAGGCATGGACAAGGTGATGTCACGTAGCACAACATGTCTCACACATAATAGGAGTTCATGAGGTCAGCAGGACATCTGAGATCACGGAATGCATTTTCCTGTAAGTCCACTGATAAAGCCACTCCCTCAAGACACTCAGTATATCTTTGGTACAATAATGGGAACATGTCTGTATCACAGAGTTTATGGGGATGAGGTCAGGTGTTGCCAAAGAATGTCTGGACAGACTTGAATTACTTTGATAATGTCCTCTCCATGTCATCTCAGAGCCCAAGAAGACACAACTATTGACCAGGGCTCCTGGCCAATATCTGAGTGCTTTGGGTCCTTTGGCTGACATGTTGGTTTTAACAGCTGCTCTTGCAACAGAGAATAGCATACCATACTTTTGGGATAGGACAGAACTGGAAGAGTAGACTCTTATAACCAGGGCAAAGTCAAACAAGTGAACGTGCCTTCTCATTAGTAATGAGACCTGGGATTCTGGGAATATTGAATGATACTAGTATTGACCACTGGGCAATGAGTAGGGTGTGTTTGTGTCTGGGTGCACATGTGTGAGGCCCATTCACAGGGCTCAGGGTAGAAACCAGGTAAGGGTGAAGGTCAAGGCTTCTAGAATGGATATAGGAAGTCTATATTATATTCAGCAACCTTTGAGAAGGGTAAAAAGGTTGGAGTTGAGGTCAACGTGAGTCCCCAGGAAAGGGGAAGATGGCATCTGCCTGGAGAAACCTAGCAAGGCACCAGGGAGAAAGTGAGCTTGTCTGGAAGGATAGGGATAGTCAAAGAGAAGGAACTTCCCAGTGAGGCCATCACTGCCTTCCTTTTACCCTTCCTCTAAGAAAACACCCCAGATGCTGCTTTTTCTTGGCTGTTTAAAATGAATGTCACTCAGGACACGGCACAGCATTAACCCTTCCACCTCCCACATGAGGAGCCTGGGATCAAGATAGAGGAAGAGGCCATCCTGTGCCCCTTGAACAATGCTGCAAAGTGGGTGTCTCTCCATAAGCATGAGCAGCTGGCTTCCTTATTCACCACGGAATGGATGACAGGACAGAGACCCAGAAGGGCCAAAGGCCTTGCAGACATCCCACAGGACCAGACAGAAGCAAAACTCAAAGCAGCATGGATCTGACTCCAAGTCTACACACGTAGGTGAGTTTGCTATCTTTGGTTCTGATTATTCTGAGGCACAGATGAATAACTGGCAGCTGATGCTAAAAATACATGTTGTGGGATTGATTGACAGCACAAGCTCGATGATGTACAAACACGGAATGATTCTATTTCTCTCAATAACTGATACTGGCTCCGCTCTGTGAATGCTTATCCCACAGGCTGCCAGTTAACGGGAAGGGAAGAGAGTACACTTGCAGAGAGTGACATCGTCACCCACTCTGATGATTTCCTAACCTCATTCCTCTTTGCAGAAGTCACCTTTGAATTATTAAAACGTGTCAACTGTCCAGTTGAAAGCCACCTCCTGTGTAGCTCCTGCTGGAAGCGGTGATGGGAGCTGGGGCATTCTGCTCGAGTGACTAGATGTCCCACTGTGAAGGACTACATGTGACTCTGCAGGCTGCCAGCACCTGTCTGGTGGCATTTCCCACCAGTGTCCCCAGTGCTGGGCAGACCACCTGTCAATTTCTTATGTGACATTGTAGAAGACTTTCGAGTGTCCCGCATAGACACCTTCTCTGGACCTCCTGTAATCTGAGGCTACCCTCCCACTGAGGCCTGGCTTCTTCCTCTCCCTACTGGTGCTGAGTGAGGGTGGCACACAGTGTTTCCCACCTGGTGATCTCTGCCTTTCTCATTATAGAAAGATGCAGGAGGCACTCTGCTTCTGTTAAAATATCTCTCTCTTAGCAACCCCTACAGTGATTATTGAAGAGATAATTATGGCCAGACTAAGGCCACCCTCCAGAACATGATCAGGAGTCTACAAACTACAATCATCCAGCTCCAGACCCTGTCTAGCTTTTGATTGACCAAGGAATTAAGAATGACTTTTACATATTTTACTACTTGAAAAAAAAATACCTCTAGACCGGTAAGGACACAGTCACACCCATTTTGTGTGTTCCCAATGTTTCCTTCCCAACCTTCCACTGCAGGGCTTAGTATTAAGATAGAAATTTTATTTTCTATCTGATCTTTTACTGACAGCCTTTGCCAACCTCAGATAAAGACTACATTTCCCAGCCCGCCTTTCGTCTAGGTGGAGCATAGTACTGTGAGGGATACTGACTCTATCGTTTTTGGTCCTCTACAAGAGTAGTACATAGTCTTAACTACTGAGCCATCTTTCCAGACCCTCATTTCCACTTCTTCTGTGTTCTCTTCAACCTCTGGAAGGACCAAGAGGCTTTAACACTGACATCATAACAAGCTCCCAGGGTTCCAGGACCATAGCTCAGAGGACTCAGTCACAGAATGAAGGAAACACAGCATTGCCTGGTTAACTCTAGATCTGTGAGAAGAAAGGTGTGCTGGTTAGTTTGTGTCAACTTGGCACAAACTAGATTAACCTGGAAGAAAGAACCTCACTGAGAAATTACATCCATTAGATTAGCCTCGGGGCATACCTGTGGGGCATATTCTTGACTAATGATTAATTGGAGGGCCCAGCCTATGGAGGGTAGTACCACCCATAGGTCCTGGGTGATATAAGAAAGCAAGCCTAGGGCCTGGAGAGATGGCTCACTGGTTAAAAGCACTGGCTGTTCTTTCAGAGGACCTGGGTTCAATTTCCAGCACCCACTTGGCAGCCTCAACTGTCTGTAACACTTCAATTCCAGGGGATCTGATACCCTAACATTTCTGATACCCTCACCCATGTAAGCAAGACACCAATGTACATAAAATAAAAATAAATCACTGAAGGAGGGAAGGGAGGAAGGAAGAAAAGAAGAAAGCAAGCAAAGTAAATCATGGCAAACAACCCAGTAAGCAATGTTCCTTTATGGTCTCTGCTTCAGTTCCTGCCTCTGGTTCCTGCCATGGCTTCTGGACTGGAATCTGAAAACTAAATAAATAAACCTTCAAGTTGCTTTTGGCCAGCCAACAGAAACCAAACTAGAACAGAAGGCAACTTTGATCCTCTAACCCACTGAGTTATCTAGCTGCATGTACTTCCCCTGGGTGGTGGAGATGCCCATGCCCAGCTGGACACCATTTCTAGAATGTTCTCCTGTCAACCCCCATGGTCCTACTGAAGGCCACTGTCCTTGTGTAAAGGGACCAAATAACAGACGGGGGAATGAGCTCCCTTAGCATTTTCCTCAATAGCTGATGAAGGGATGCTTACGCCAGAGTTTCTTGGCTTGCAGGGAAGAGAGACTCAAAGGGAAGAGGCTGATGCAAAGAAAAGCAGATCTTCACAGAATTCCAGGAGAGGCAAGAGCAGCTCTGCTATGCGGGGTTATCCCCAGCAGGCTGGCAGAGCTGTGCTATTAGGACCAGGGTCTCTCTCACAACTTCTGAGAACCTTGCTTATCCTTTCTCTGTCAGCCAGCTCCCTCTGGTCACTCACAGCTGGTAATTTGCCGGGTTCCCAGCCTCTGTAAGCTCATCAAACTATCCCCACTCCAGATTCAGCTTCTTCCCCACCTTTCTCTGGGCAGGAAGCAGAGTGGCCTAGCTGTGCTGTAGAATCATACCACTCCCATTATACAGTGGGCAGCCTTTGTCTCAAATGCCCACCCTGGATCACTCTGCTAGGGCCTGGGAACCCAACTGCTGTCCACCCATGTGCTGGAAACAGAGTCCCTTAGCCAGAAAATTATCCTCTATAAAGGCTCAGGACCTCCATGGTGAAGAATGTAGAGTCTGGTTCATCTCCACCTCCCAGCGCTGTGACCACAACAAGCTAGAACATTCATTTCTGTTTCTATGAACTCAGAATCAGTAGAAACACCTGCCTCCCCGGGCTGTCAAAGAAGAGATGAATTAATACAGGTAGGGCACTGAGCAGCAGCCCCTGACAAGCAGAAGTCTTCAGAGAAGGTCATCGATGAATTAACATAATGATCGAGCCTTTGCTGTGGAGCCACAATATGTACCCAACAGGTGACTCAGGCACACCTGAGAAAGGATGATTACTCTTCCCAGACGGGTTCCTAAGGTGTTCAGGGGACACAAGGGCCACCTTCCATTGAAGATTCCCACCCATTCAAACATATTCTCTATACCCGTGGAACCTCCATATTCGGTGGTCCACAGGAATCTGTGCGACTGAAGCTCCGAGAGAGTCAGCAAATTGCCCTGACACATTCATTTCAAGGTTAACTTTATCAGTCCAAGTAATCTTGAGAGTCTATTGATAAGCCCTTCCCCTTGTAAAGCAGGCATGCTGTATGCAGAGGCTAGGCTAGGGTCTCAGGGGTAAGGTAGCCTGGACTCTCAGAGAGAGAGAGAGAGAGAGAGAGAGAGAGAGAGAGAGAGAGACAGAGAGAGAGAGAGAGACAGAGAGAGAATGAATATGATGCAGACAAAGATAAAAGAGACTTGGAAAGGGAAATGGGGCAGCCTCACCCCAGCATTATACTCAGTGTGAAGAGGACACTGCCACATACTTGGTCAACCCTTTCTAGTGTTCCATTCAAATCTATGTCTCAGTCTTCATTTAGCAAGCAGAGCACTGGCCCCCAGCACCCCAGGTATTTCTCCCAGCTCTGCCTCCCTGCCCTTTGTGAACTTGACACCAGTCCCTGCCCCAACCACAGCAGCCACATTTGGTAGTCCTGAAGACTCCGAGGATGCCTCTAGTCTAGCCCACCATCGGTTCTTTGCTTCTGCTTTGCTCCTAGGCAGACCCCAAGCTCTAGGCACCCTGTACTTTCCATGCCAACCTGGGGCCAGCACATTTCACTCTCCAATTTATTGTGTGCTTTAGAGTCCTGGAAAAAAAATAATAAAACTATTATTCTCAAAACCCCAGTCAGTCTCTTAATGACTACCGCACTAATTAGGAGCAGCTGTTAATGAAGTGTGCAGGTACAAGCCTAGCCTCATCAATTAATCCATACATGCTCCTGGGCTGCAGTAATATTTAAAGGGGAAATCAATACCTAGCAACCTGGCCTGGGGAGGTCAGTCCAGATGGGTGGGGAGGATGGGGGCATTTCAAGGTACTTACAGCTAAAATAGTTTATAACTGGGTCCCACACTCCATTGAGCAGGGGTGAAGGCAGCTCTGGGTGGGCATAAGAGTGCTGCATATCTGCAGTGCACCAGGAGAAACTGGCAGGCATGGGAAAAGGCATCTACTGCTCTCCCCTGGTCCTAGCCAACAGGGTTCCAAGCCAGGCCAGAGGACACCCAGAGCCACCATTCCACTCAGTCTTTTGCCACCACATCCTATCCCCAACTGTACTCATTCTTTCAGAGTTCAAGGGGTGGGGGTCGCCTTTCCCCCCTTTTGGCAGATGTGGGGGTCAAGTCTGCAAGTGAAATGGGGACCTATCAAAATGAGTGGGAGTGGCTTGTGCCTGCCATCCAGATGCCCCCCTAGCTGCAGCCTGGCACTGGCCCAGTGGGGTAGGAGTAATCATTCCTGGATCACAAGGTGCTGAAAGCACATGGACACTTAGAAATTACACTTGCTGGCCATTAGCTAGACTGGTGCTCCAAGCCATGCCACTGAAGCCCACATACTCAGCACACCCAGACTTCGGAAATGCCATGCACCCCCAAGAATCCATGTGATTTCCACTGTCCCAAAGAGTCACTCCTCTCTCCACCTCTCATTGTTGCTGTAACAAAGTGTCCCGAGTTCAGTGACTGAACACAAGGTTAACTGTTATCAGTTGCAGATGACAGTAAGCCACACATCTCACTTGGCTAAAACTCAAGATACTGTGGGGATGCCTTTCTTCTGGAAGCTCCAGGGAGAATCTGTGCTGTTGTGCTCTGAAAGCATTTTCTACAAATCACCCACATTCCTTGGCTTCTGATCCTTTTCCTCCATTTTTAAGCCAGTACTCAAATCACTCAGACCTCTACTTCCATTGCTGCCTCTCCCTCCCTGGCTCTTCTGCTTCTGTGTATCAACAGACAACATGGGGTCCACAGAGATAATCCAGGGCCACCTACTGTCACAAGACACTTTATCACAAGTGCAAAGACCCATTTGCTTTGGAAAGTGATAGAGCACAAGTTCCAAAACCTGAGACATGACCATTTCTGGGTTTGGAGAGTGCCTCTATGCCTACTGTTAGCTCCTTTACCTTTATTTCTTCTCCTGGAGCTACCTATATCTCCCTCCTCCAACAAAATCTGTCTCCATAGCCATGAGAATGAAGAAGCCAAACAGGAAATCAGCAGTAGCAACTTTAGCCCAGTGATGGTAGTGCACACCTCTGATCCCAGCACCTGGGAGGCAGAGGTGGATGGATCTTTGTGAGTTCAAGGCCAGCCTAGTTTATAAAGCAAGTTCTATGTCAGCCAGAAATACATAGTGAAATCCTGTTTCAAAAGAGGGAGGGGAGGGCACCCAACTCTTCTTCACTCACACAAATGCAAGTACTGGAGTGCAATTCTCCTCTGTTGAGCTCCAGTGACCTTGTAATTGGTTGGGGGTCTGAGCCTGTCTGGCCCGTGGCATGTTCTGGGTCCTAGGGCCAGAGTCCTACACAAAACAGGCACTCGGAAAAAGGTCACTTAATCTAGGGATCCTTCTTTCACCACACTCAAGGTCACTGCTCCCACCCAATGCTCCTAACACAGTTCATGGTGCAGGTAAGGCAGATAGACAAAATATAGCTATTGGACAGCTGGTAGTTGTTATTGAATGTGGTGGCTATGTGTATGTGCACTTGGCTGCCCCTTGGGACAAACTCAGTCCTTGGTACTTGAATAGGGCTAACTTGTCTCTAGAGGAGGCACAGAGAAACACTGTAATTATAATTTCAAATTCATAACTTTTCCTAATGGGGCATTATGGTAAGATGTATGCCACACATGTTTTAGCATGTGCTGGGTGACAACCTACTATGAGTTAGTATAGGGTATAAAAGGCCAGTCCTTGACTCCCATTGGATAAGACGGTAATTGATCCCCAAAGCGTAGGAAGCACATTGCCACAGCCCAGCCCAGACCCCATCTCCAAGTTCTTTGCCCTTCCAGCTACACCTGTGGACACCTCAATTATGCACATTTTATGCCTCTCAGTGCACATATAACCAGCTATGAGAATGTAAAGTGGAACTTCCTCTGGACTCATGGAGCTAGACTGAACTGTAAGTGCTGGCCGTGGATCACAGGGAAAGCCTGGACCGCAGACCGTTCATTTGTCAGCTAAAAGAACACTCTCACCATGATGCCCAGGACAGGGTGGTGGGATGCTCTCTAAGCATAATCAAACCAGGGCTGTCATTTCACAAGAAATGGGGTCACAATTATGCTAATGGAAGGCATACAAATTTCTCACCTCTCTGAAGGGGAGCTTGAGGAGGAATTAATTCTCACAGTGGTGATTCGGATTTGATTGCTGATGGTTGAGAAGAAATCAGCACAGCCAGGAGCGTGAAGCCCTGTCTTCTCTCTCCCTGTCTCGTCAGAGCAGGCTCAGCCCTCCCTTTGCAGAGCCAGCAGACAAAAAGCCACCAACAGTTTCCTCCCACGATGCAGGACTGGGAGGAAAGAAACCTCAGCACTACAGAGAACAGTTGGCCCTCTGTACACAGAGTGTACATGCTAGCCACTGTCCAGGCAGGTCAGGATGATAATGTGCCCTAGATAGCCACATGAACTGGATCCACACCTCCAATCTTCCCTAACACCCTTCTAAACAAAATAGTCATCATGGTGAACTGAGGCCATGTCCCAGTGAGCCAAACACTTGCTGTGCAAATATGAGTATTTGAGTTGGTGCCCCACAACCTACCTAAAAAGGTTGGATACTGTAGCACACATCTCTAACCCTAGCACTACTGCTGTAAGATAGGAAGCAAAGACAGGGGAAGCCCTGGAAGCTCACAGGCCAGCTAGCCTGGTGTACACAGTGGCAAACAAGAGACCTTGTGTCAAAGTGAAAGGATTAAAATCTGAGGTTGCTATCCTCTAACCTCCGCACACATACTATTCTGTATACACACACACACACACACACACACACACACACACACACACACACACTGAGAGAGACAGAGAGACAGAGAGACAGAGAGACAGAGAGACAGAGAGACAGAGAGACAGAGAGACAGAGAGACAGAAACAAAGACAGAGACAGAGACTTCTAAAAATCAAAATGCCCTCAAGTCCTAATGTATCTGAGACAATGGCAGAGATCAGAGTTGAGACAGGAAGGGACAATAATGTGCAGAAGGTCTGTCCCCATCAAAACTCATGTTGGAATTTAATAGCCAATGTAATGGTTATTGGCAAATGGCTGGAATTCAAGAGATGTTTGGCCATGAGACTTCTACCCTTGTAAAGGAGCTATTATAGTCATCACGTGAAGAAATTTGTTATCACAAGGGGGTTACTGCATCTTCTCCCTATGCATACACTCTCTCTCCGTTGCCCTTTTGCTCTCTGTAATGAGTCAAAGCAGCCAAAAGTCCTCACCAGATGCATCTGCTCAGTCCGACCTCTCTAGCTTCCAAATTGTGAGCTTGTAAGTTCAGCACACCTCTCCCCCCGACACCCACCCCTCAGTATAAACTGCCCTGTCTCAACAATTCCACAGGAAATTAACTGAGCCAGGAAAGAAACTGTCCACACCCTCTGCTCCTTAGTTGTTGAAACCTCTTCCCTGTAAACTGCTGAGGGTAGCAGGAAGTTCACTGCAGACAGAAGAGAGGAATAGCCCACCCTCTCATCTCCACAAAAGAGGCTGGCAGGAGACGTGAGAAACAGACCAGACCTGGCCAGCAGCCACAGGCATTGCATTAGCTTCTTGCAGAATTAGCAAACCAGGGTGGGATCTCTGTCTCCTACAGGGTACAAGGCAAGGCTGGAGGAAAAAATTCTGAAAACTCCTCTACCTCCCTACAGAGGCTGAGTGTGTTCTATGTTCCATTCCTGCAGAGACTTTGGTGACTGAAGAGAGGTAGGAAAGGGTTTCATCTTGCCAAGTGACAGATCTGTTTATTTCAAAGGCTGAACCCCAGTGTCCACTGCCAAACTCATCAGTTCTCCCAGTCCAAAGAACTCCTTAATGCAGTCATCGCAGCCCACTGAGTCCCCTTGAGCTGCCCATCTCTGTTCTATCCGCGTCCCACACCAGCCACTCCAAACTCCAGGAGCCCCCTCCCTCTCCACATTCTCTCACTCTGTTCACTGGACACCGGGAACCTGCCTTCTGCAAAGCACTGTGTTAACTGCAAGCGGTCCCAGTGCTTCTGGCTTTCACAGGAAGTCACAATGGGAGACCTAGCAGAGCTGCACTGCCTGAGGGAGCTTTGATGGAAAATGTGGAATAGCACCAAGCACAGCAAAAGCTCAGAGGGTGAAGAGGAGGGAGGGATCTTTCCAGCAGTGGGGAGGGCATCTGCCAAACCTGGATAGACAGAGGCATGACAAGGATGAAATGGCCAGTAATCATCAGCTGTGATAGGAGTTCCTAGGGTCAGGAAGTTGCCTGATCATTTCCAGCCTCCTAAGTCCTCTTTCAGAGTCTGAGTTTGCTCCTGAGAAGGTTATAGAGTATTTGGAAGCAAGTGACATCATCAGATGGATAATGGGAAGACGTTGTCTTTGACTACAGAGGGAGCCACAGGCAAGGGGACAGGAGGGCAGCTCCAAGGATACTGTCATGAATGATGTCAGATGAAGAGACAATGGTGAAATGGTAGATCCTGAAACACAGGACCATGAGCACTATGGGGAATGACAGGGAAGAGGGATCTGAGCTTTTCTGTGCACAACACCCGGAATGGACATTCTTCTGCATTATCTCATCAACCCTTTAGTTTTGTGTGTCAGACACTGCTTCCACAACCATGTCACACATGTAGAAACTGAGCTTTCAAGGAGTCTCTCTAGCTTACTCTAGTGTCCTGGTTTGTTCTTCTGTTGCTATGGTAAATATGAACAAAAGCAACTTAGGTAAGAAAAGGTTGTTTGACTTATGTGATTGCTCCAATCACAATCCATCAATGTGCTAAGTTAGGGCAGGAACTCTAGCAGAAGCAGAGACAGGAATCATGAAAGAGCTGCTTATTAGCTTGATTTTCTCTGGCTTGCTTAGCTGCTTTTCTTGTACAACCAAGGCCCACCTGATAATAATGACACTGCCCACAGTGGGCTGTGTCTTCTATATCAGTGAACAACTAAGTAAAAGATCCAAAGACATTCCCACAGTCTGATGCAGACAACCCTTCAACTAGGTTTCTTTTTCTCAGGTAACTCTAGGTTGTGTCAAGGTAAAAACATTTACATCACACCTAGGGAAGAATTCTCCAAGGATTAGGACCAGAGTTTAAGGTTTCTGGGACCAGCAGAGACTGAGGGAAAGGCCATCCAGAGACTGCCCCACCTGGGGATCCAGCCCATATACATACAGCCACCAAACCCAGACAATATTGCTGGTGCCAAGAAGTGCATGCTGATAGGAGCCTGATATAGCTATCTCCTGAGAGGCTCTACCAGAGCATGGCAAATACAGAGGTGGATGCTTGCAGTGAACCATTGAATTGAGAACAGCATCCCCAATGGAGGAGTTAGAAACAGGATTGAAGGAGCTGAAGTGGTTTGCAACCCCATAAGAACAACAATGCCAATGAACCAGTGCTCTCAGGGCCTAAAGCACCATCCAAGCACTATAGATGGACAGATCCATGGCTCCAGCTGCATATGTTGCAGAGGATGGCCTTGTTGGGCACCAATGGGAGGAGAAACCCTTGGTCCTGCCAAGGCTGAACCCTCCAGTGTAGGGAAATGTCATGGTAGAGAAGCAGAGAGGGATGGGTAGGTGGATGGGATAATATCCTCATAGAAGCAGGGGGAAGGGGATGGGATGTGGAGTTTATGGACAGGAAACTGGGAAAGGGGATAACATTTGAAGTGTAAATAAAAAATATTCAATGGGGAAAAAAGAAAAAAAAGGTTTCTGGGACCATGTAAATATGGTTTCTCTTGCTCTGATAGGTCAGAGGAAAAGAGAAAGACAAGTTCAGTGAAGGGTATGTCTGAAGACCTGGAGTACATCAAGACATTGATGAGTAATAAAAGGCATGGAGCTGAGGTTCAAGGGTAAAAAGCAGAGCTGAGAGACAGTCTAAGGAAAGGAAACCTCAGAAGTGGAAACGAGTCCTGTGTGTGTGTGTGTGTGTGTGTGTGTGTGTGTGTGTGTGTGTGTGTGTGTGTGTGTGTGCTGTGCTGTGTATATGTCTCTGTGTCTGCATGTATGTGTGTGTATGTCTGTGTCTTGTGTACATGTGCATACACTTGCGTGTGTCTGTGTGTATATATGTAGAATAAGAAGAGAAGAAGCCAAAGTCAGAGTTCTAGAAAATAACCCCAATGAAGAAAGTGAGCAGAGCAGGGGCAGGTAAGGAGAGAGTTAACAGCCAGTCTGCAAAGCATTCTCTACCTTCACCCAGAGATACCCCAGGCAAGACAGGAAAATGACCTAGTCCAATTTCCTCATAATCCTGCTAGTGACAGAACCCCTGGCAAACACCCTAATGATACTGGCAAGCATCGAGGTTCTTATCTGTGGAATGCTTTTAGCAAGATGTGCCCTATCTGCCCAGCATTGCCTGCAGTAAACAAATATGGAACCTCTGCATTTATGGGGTGGTGCCCTGGGAAAGGTTATCCAAACTATAAAACAAGCTGAGAATTAGGTAAAGATTTTTGTTACCAAAATAGCTCCCTCTGGAGAGGGATGCCCCTCATGTATCATGTACAGACCCCTTGTGACATATCTGGGCTAGGCTTCAACCTTATGTGTATAGTCATGGAAAAATGTTCTATCGTCCACACTCTACACTCTATATGCATCTCTACTTGAATTTTGCAACTATAAGTAAGGCTGGGTACTCTTCATATTAGGTCTGAGCTATAGTTTATGAATCTGATTTGACCATTGAACCTTTGTGTTTTATCTCAAAGACACATACTAAACTACTACATGATTTTCAGAATCCTTTGCCCAGGCCTGACTTGAGCCAGGCCACAGAACAGCAACTTGACTTTCCAAGAGGCAAGTCCCTGGCCAAGGAAGATCTGGTGTGGCATCAGCAGTTATGTCTTCCCAGACATCAGGACACCATGGGAGCCTGAATGCAAGGAAAGTACAAGGTCAGCTCTGGAGAGGACCCTTAATTGCTGCATTCCTGTGGTGGCAGAGAGTAAGTGTAGGAACAGAAAGCCAAAATACAGGCTCATCCTGGAGAAAAACAACTGGTCCCTAGGTAGGGCAGGGCAATGGGAATGAAGAGAAGCTGGTAATTTAGATCTACTCTGGATTTGGACGCTCTGGACTTAGAAGTTGATTGAATCTGCAGGTTAGAATACTTTGAAGCTTCCCACCTAGGCAACTGGGTAGATGATACTCCAGGTGACAGAAAATGGACAGCTGAGCTTGGACGTGAAAAAGATCAGTGTTAGATGTTGGGGACTTTTGAGAACATCCTCATTTGTCTTGTCTTGTCTTGTCTTGTCTTGTCTTGTCTTGTGTGTGGATAGATATCTGGTTCTGAAGCTCCAGAGAAGTCACTGATCTGAGGATGGCTCGGGACATGGAAGATCACAAAAGAAATGAGAATTGGAAAGAGGAAAGGGCCAAGGCCAAGGCCCCTCACCAACTATGATGAGATTTCTCAAAACGCAGCCCAAAGTTAACCAAGGGTGTTTATAAAAGGCAGATCCTTGGCCCTGCATCAAAATTACAGAATCAGAATGTGTGGTGTGTGGAGCTTGAGATAATCATCTGCATGCTAATGAGCAGCCTGAATGGTGCTTAAGCACTCCAGCCTTTGAGAAGCACCGAAGTAAAGAATGAGCAAAGGGGGAATTTGCTCCAAGGAGACAGAGGAAGAACAGGAGAAAAAATGACACCCCCCCCAAAAAAATACCCAGCTGAGTTCCTGCCATGAAAACAGGCAGCAAAGGTGTTGGGCTGGGAGCTGGTGATTATGTCCATTGTTTCTGCAAACGGAAGCCAAGCAAGGACAAAGAAATGTCCCCTTGGTCCTTGCTTGGCAGCATGGTGGTTATGATGCTGATTTGGTTAGAGGAATTAGTGAAGGGGATAAGGATGAGGGGGATGCCCATTGAAATGGGCTGGTGGGCAGGTAGTAAGTGAAGAAGGAGGAGGATTTAGACTGTTTCCCTAATTAGCTTGACTATGAATGGGGAGAGAAGTGAGGAGGAGGAGGAGGAGGAAGAGGAGGAGGAGGAGGAGGAGGAGGAGGAGGAGGAGGAGGAGGAGGAGGAGGAAGTACGAGGACCTGTAAAAAATGTCGCTGTGAGTGTAAAGGTACAAATATATCTGATTACTGAAGGGATTGAAGACAGGGCAATCAGTGTAGGATCTGGATGGTAAGGCCCACAAAGCAGGAGCAAATGATGAGTTAAGGGTAAATAGTGGCATTAGTCTTGGTTGGAGACAGGTCTATAGGACAAGCATACTGACAGTGTCTTTACAGGTCAGCAAGGAGTTAATGTCCCCAGTGGATGCTCACTACTTTTTCCCAAAGCAAGAAATTAACTCTTGGGCAAGATGGAAATGACAACAGAGATTTGAAGACCATAAAGTCCATGGAAGCAAGGTCATGCTAATGTTGGCTACTAGTCCAGGAGTGGGTGATTCTGGCTCAGAAGTTAACATGATTAGAAGTTATTATGACTAGATTGTCAGAGCCCAACCACAAAGAATTTCAGATTTCTATAATACTCATGTGCATGCCCTTCTAAGTCACAGTTTCTAACCCTGTAGTCTACAGACCTCTACTCCTCCCTATAGAGGGGCTGAATGAACAAAAAACTCTCCAGACGTCTCAGAAAAGGAATTGCTTTCTGAAGGACTGAAAGGGAAGTATTGTTTCTTCAATCCTGCCACACACTGATGTGCCTAGAAAGCCACTGCTCAGCTTCCTAGGAGTGGAAAGCCATTGAACTTCAGTGTGTTGTTATGACCAAAATACCAAGAGACCAGCTTAATGAAGAAAGGACTTATTCTAGATCATAGTTTCACAGTATTGAGTCTACGATTGGTTGGTTATATACCCTTGAGCATAATATCATAAGAGATAGCATATTGTGTTGGCTAACCTTGGTTGTGAACTTGACACAGCTGTCACGAGAGATCCTCAACTGAAGAACTGCCTCCCTCAGATTGGTTGGTGGGCATGTCTATGCATCATGTTCTTGATTGCTAATTGATGTAGGAGGACTCCATCCACTGTGAGTGCCATCCCTAGGCAAGTGGGTTGTGTAAGAAAGCTAGCTGAATGTGAGCCTGGAAGCAAGCCAGTAAGTGTATTCCTCCACTGTTTTCTGCTTCAATCTTCTGTCAGTAGTTCTTGCCTTGGCTTCCCCCAAGGATAGATTAGAACCTATGAACTAAAATAAGCTTTCTTGTCTAGGCTGCTTTTGGTCATGGTGTTCATCTTCGCAGAAAGCTTGTGGCTGTCAGGAAGCAGAAAAAGGGAGGGACAAGAGACCAGGTATACTCCTCAAAGTCATAGTTCCCAATGACCTACTTCCTCCATGTAGGTTACCTCCCCTACCTAGAGTTTCTAGAACATCCTATAGTCAAATCGTAACAGGGTTATCATTCTAGGAAACTTTCAAGACAATTAATTCTGCTCAAAATCATACTCATCCTCTACACAGAGACGAACTGTATAAGAACCTGTGGTGGTTGCAGTGGGAGACACGAAGATAGAAGCACAGCCAGCAGGGCTGTTCCTCCTTTGCTCGAAGCTCAACAGAGCCCTCACCAATTTCTCTGGTGTCTGCCACTGAGTGTTTAAACTTCATCAAGACCTGCAGGAGGCCTCTGGAAAATTTCAAAGAGCTCTGTGTAAATGATTCAAGTCATTTGAGAAATGTCCAAAGTCATTGCTCACGGAAAGCCATGGGTATCGAAAGGATGTGGTCTTGAATCCAACAGTGTGTCTGGACTTGCTAGTACATCGGATTACTGTGCAGAGTTGGCTAGCAGAAGGTTCAGTCTTACTCAACTTCACACGCTGGCATGAAGACCAGCCCGCAGGCTCTATGGATACACTGACAACCTTGAGACGCTCAGGTCAAGGCTGAGCAAGCTTTGCAAACCAGAAACAGTCATCAGCATTCAGTCCTCACAGCTCCCAAAAGGGATAAACAAAACCAAGGCTACCTCACTTATCCACAGATCTTTCTGTCATGTCACTAGAACCTTCTCTCCCTGTGGTTGGCGACAGAGAGAAAACTAAGGTTTCAGAATGTTACTAAAGCAACCAAGGGCACTTGGCTCTTGTGTGTCCTTCTGCAGTACCCACAAGTAGATGAGATTCCATGCAGCCTTCATGGGCTCTGGGCTACACTCTGTTCACCTGAGTGATAAAGAGTCATATCTAATGGACCCTAAGTATCGTCTCAGTCTCTTGGTCACTGTCTCCTGATGACAACGTTGTGGCTTTGATTTCCCCTTTTTATGAGTTAATGTCTCAGTAGGCTATTCAGACCCCTGCTATATCCAAACCCTTGAGGATACTTTTACACATGTGAGCATGCCTCATCCCCATCTTATAGGTAAGAAAACCAAGCCCAGCTTTGTTAGGTGTCAGATCCAAGGCAAGACTGAGATCTTAGGTGAGCAAGTCACAGTGGAGCTGGAAGTGTAAAGCCATCTTGAGGAGAGTGACAAAGAAGGGCTTCCAGCTTCAAAACTAAATAAGTGGAGTGAGACTCACCCCTTACACAGAAGGAGAGTGTTCAAGTGACTGGTAAAAAGGGAGGAGGCTAACCCATAACCAGCAAGATCACCAAGAACCATACTCTGTGCTTGCTTTTTACAAAACAAATATAAAAGTAGTAGTTAGGGGAAATGCTATAGCTCAGTGGCAGAGTGCCTGCCTCCCACAGCTGAGGCCCTGGACTAGATAACCAACATCACAGAAACGATACAAACTAAATTTGCATATAATTTTTGCGCTAGTTTGTTTTAACTGTCAACTTGACATAACCTAGACTCATTTGGGAAGGAAGTCTTAATTATTATCTAGATCAGGTTAGCCTGTGGGCATGCCTTGTTGGCCTACTGGGGATTGTTAATGGACTCAGCCCACTGAGGGTAGAACCATTCCTTAGGCTGAGCCATGAACTACATAAGAGTAAAAAAACCTAGCGGATAGCAAGCAAGCAGATGGTATTGTTGCATTTGTCTCTCTCTGTTCTCTACTAGATGTGATGTAGCTGCATGACTTTCTGCCTTGACTTCTCTCCATGATGGAGAGGTATTATAAGGCCCTGGTATTATAAGGCAAATAAAACTCTTAACTCCCCTAAGATTGCTTTCAGTTAGTGTGCTTTATTGCAGCAACTGAAATGAAAGTAGAGGGTATTTCAATGTGACTTAGCTGAGACCCAGGGTATAGTTAGCACCTGTTCTGATCAAGCTTTGTAGGCACCTCAAGCCTGGTATTCACCCTGCCAAGATTGTCTACTTTGTGGTGCTCTGGGTAGAGTAAATCTGGGTTGATTGCTGAAAGATTTCCAATTCATCTGTTTAAAGTGTGTGTGTGTGTGTGTGTGTGTGTGTGTGTGTGTGAGAGAGAGAGAGAGAGAGAGAGAGAGAGAGAGAGAGAGAGGCAAGCACTGGGTTTGTCAGAACCTGGGTGGGCATCACCAGGAAGTGAGAAAAGAGGGTTGTGTAAGCAGATCTAAAGAAAAGAGAAAGGGCATTAGGAGTGGAAGGGTCTCCCCTTTGAGGATGGCTGAGAAAAGAAAGCAACTCATGGGTAGGACTCTTACAGAGAGACAATACAAAAAAATCACCAGAAGCCTGATCACCTCCTGTCAGAGAACTAAGTATCTCAGATTTCACACTTGGACTTTTAATCAACTCCACTCCTAGTTGATAACAGAATGTAGGATGCAGGAAGAGATTAACATGGAGAAAACTCTGGGTTAGCTGAGACAGGCAGCCAGCCTTCACTCCAGAGCCATCTTGGTCTCCTCCAGGACAACTGCCCTGCAAACATCATTCCATCCTTAGCCCCACACAGCTCCCAAGATCACTACTCTTATCAACTACACCTGCATTCCACATACAATCATTTCTTGTCTCCAAGACTAATTCTTAAAGACCAGTTCATAATACTGTGTAATTCAAAGAGTGGAGACTGATCGTTAAAGATACAGATGTCCAAGTCAACCTGTAAAAATCCATTGTTCAAATCCACCGTGTGTCATGGGCATCTGTATCCTGGATTTGATCCTGGGGAGAGTCTGATGAATTTGCCAAGCAGGGCAGCCACTATATCAGGGAACCAGAGATTAATGAGATTGGGAGGGACCAGAGCTAGCATACCATGACTGTGGAACTAATCCAGCCTGCTGCTCTTTTGTTGTAAATAAAGTTTTATTGGAACATAGCCACGCCTACTCACTTAGATTCTCTCCATGGATGCTTTCATAGTATTGTGATTCATATGGCTCACAAAGCACAAAACATACATGTTATAGTATTTTCAAGAAAGAGTTTGGCTCCCCCTGGGGAATAGGCAACCTCAGAGTTGCTATGCCTGCTAGGGAAAGATGAAGAAGCAAAAGGACCCACTTTTTCCTCTTTGTCTGGAGTATAGCAGGCTCCCATTGTCTGCAAGGTATGGGAGACACTGAATGGTTCACCTACTAAGGAATTTCTTCCTAGAAATAGCTTTATTTTGGGGGAGCTTCTTGCCTTCAGTAGAGGAAATTGTAGTCCAATTGTCGATCATAACATTCAGCATTCTCCTTGGACACATGACCCAAACAGAACCCACTCATATCTTGAGCCAGTTAAGGAAGTTCCACATCTCCCAGGGGCACTGGGAAACTGTTAAGCACTGTTAAACAATTGTTAAAAATCTTTTTATCAAAAAGCACAATCAGGGCCTGGGAAGATGTCTCCAATGTAAAGTGTCTGCCTCACAGAGCCACACGAGCCTGAGAAACAGAGTTCAGATCCCAAGCACGCATGTAAAATCCAGGTGTAGAGGTGAGCGTATGTAACCCCAGTGCTGGAGTGAGAGGAATTACTGATCTCTAGAGCTCACTAGCTAGACAGTCTATATGATCAGTGAGCTCTGCAAGTCCACTGAAAAACAGTCTCAAAAAGAAAAGGAAGATTCAGTCTCCAAGTGCTCACATGCACGTGTACATACATGCACATGCACACACACACACACACACACACACACACACACACACACACACTTTTTTAAAAAATCACAATTGGTGTTAATAACAGGGTCTTTAAAGTGTATATTCTTAAGCACTCCTGGTGTTCATTATCCTTCAAACAAGCATCTTTGGAAGCAGGGTCAGTTTGACTTCTGGTCAGCAGCTGCTGGACTCTTCCTTGTTGCCTTGCTCACCTGGCTGCTCTGAGAAACTAAAAAGAAAATCATGTCAGTCAAACAGCTCTCCAGCCAGTCCTAGGCCAGCACCAGCCATCTTGAACATTCCATGGATATGCTGGGACAACTAAGCAAAGACTGTAACTGATTATTGAGGCTCTACAAAGTGCAGCCTCAACCAGGGATATTTGAAATAATTTGCACCAATCTTGGCTATGGCAAACCTCCATGAACTCTGGAGAATCCTGAAACCCTTTTTACTGAGGCCAAACAGGGAGCATGCTCCCTGGTCACTAGCGGATGGGCTACTGTGATTGCTGCTAAGAGGCAAGGCTGTGATTGGTACAAAATATAAGCTGCAATGACTGAACAGTGCAAAAAGACAAATGACAGTGACTGGTCTGGAAGCTACATAAACAGGCTGCTGTGGCTTCCTGGGATGGGGTGGGCCAGTTTCCTCCCAAGGTGGCAGCTGCTGGACTCTTCCCTGAGATGCTGGTGTCTCAACTTTGGGGTTTTTCACAGTGGCCTATGTGCAGTGGTAAGTACTATCTGGCAACACAGAAGGCAACAGCAAAGGAACAGAGGCAATGGCAGCTGAGCAGTGGACGGCCCAGGTTGCAAACAGAGCAAAAGAAGAGAAGCAGTTGAGTGGTTATTAGGAGGCCAGGACAGGAAGAAGAGGGCAGTAGAAGCAGGGAGATGCCAAAAGAAGGCAGAGAACTGAGGTAAAGGGATAAACAACAGTAAGGAACCAGAGAAGAGGCTCTGAGTAGCAGGATTGCTCCAGAGAGCTGGCAAGTCTTCAGATCTCAGACCTCAGGCCAAAAGCTGTGACACTGGCCAGGTTAAGAAGGAGGTTAGTGGGGGTTGGGGATTTAGCTCAGTGGTAGAGCACTTGCCTAGGAAGCACAAGGCCCTGGGTTCGGTCCCCAGCTCCAAAAAAAAAAAAAAAAAAAAAAAAAGAAGAAGGAGGTTAGTGGGCCGGAGAGATGTCTCAATGGTTAAGAGCACTGTCTAGTCTTCCAGAGGTCCTGAATTCAACTCCCAGCAACCACATGAAGACTCACAACCATCCATAATGGGATCTGATGCTCTTTTCTGACGTGCAGACTTACATGCAGATAGAGCACTCATATACATAAAATAAATCTAAAAGAAGAAGAAGAAGGAGGAGGAGGGGGAGGAGGAGGAGGAGGCAAGCAGGTGTCACTGGGCAAGGTGGTACCTCAAAAAAATAATGCCAGAGAGGGGGAGCTTAGTGACTAACTTCTGGACACACACACATGCATTGGCTACAACTAAGGGCTGAGGAATTCTGTATGTAGGCATGGATAAAGGCTGGAAAACCACACTTTCCTAGGCCCACAACAACGCTGCAACATGTGTGTGTCTGTGGGGTCCAATATTAGAGGTCCATGACACTGGAGGACCTCCTGCTCATGCTCCTATCCAATGTCATCCCACCACCCCTTTGAGAGCTTCTTGCCCACCCATGATTTCTATCTCGGAAGAGTAAAAGCCTCCTGATTGTCAGCAGCCTGTCCCTGGTATCTGGATCTGGACGAGAAGAGAAACACTGACATCTATTCTGACCTCTATCCCTTCACAAAGGACCTGATCTCAGGATGCCTGGGATTCCCTCCTGCCCCGAAAACAACCCTTTCTGTCTTTGTTTTATCTCCTTCATAATATCCCTTTCAAGGTAATTTGGAATTTAAAGCAGTCGCCTACATCTCTTTTCCTTCAAAACTCCAAGGAATATAAAGTACAGGGATTTAACAGACCGTGGTGTGGGGGAGTCGCCCTTTGACAGATGTTCACCTAGACCAAAACTGAAAAATTAACCAAGAACCCAGAACTTAGTCATACTTCCTCCTATCCCAATGTCACCCAATTCCCCAAACCCCACGATCACTGACAGTCAATATCAGACAAGACTCGATCCCCAAAATATAAGAATCATTTTAGAAATTAGTAAATAGGTATGTAGCAAGGAGTCTCCTCATACTACCAATGGTAAAGGCAACTCTATAGATAAAAAAAAAAACCTCTCCAAAGAGAGTGCCATCGTGTGTGTGTGTGTGTGTGTGTGTGTGTGTGTGTGTGTGTGTGTGTGTATGCATGATGTCACAGCAGGCATTTAAAAGCATCAAAAGATCAAGTGGGGAGATGAATGCTAGATGAGTAGAATGACATTTCTGTGCTGGGAATAATGGCTTTAATGAATTTATTCACCCCTGTCCCCATATCATATGGTACAAAAGCGGGAGGGGGCTGAGGAGGGAAACAGAGTATGGAGGTGTTGTGTGTAAAAGTGAGCTTAGGCAGGTGGGTAGAGGGAGGAAACAGCAAGATTGGAGGAACTGTCAGTGTGAACCATGTGTCCCTGTTTCCCAGAATGCCTCCCTGACACAAAGTGGTGTGGTCTCTGAGCTCAAGGCGGCAGCAGGCCCAGCGCCCCTACAGCAGATGGCTAGGCCACCAATAGCCTGACAGGACAGAAGCTATCGGTGCCTTGTAGCTGGCAGAGCACCTCTGTTGACTTTGGTCACCCAGGATAACCAGACGGGGAGTCCATGGTGGTAGCTCTCACATACTATGGAGTTCATCCAGTGACTCACGAGCAGCTACACATGAGTCACAGAGGCAATGTGGACAGCCTCACCCAGACCATGAATTAGGATCTAACCCATACCCCAATGTTACTGGGTGGTGGAGCCTTTCGGTGAAGGATGCATGGGCTGAGGGTAGAGTCATCTCAAATAGAGTTAGTGCCCATATTCAAGAGATGCCAGAGAGACCCCTGGCGCTTCACATGAAGACATAACAAGCAGGCACCCTCTTTGAAGCAGCAAGTGGGTCCTCCCCAGATACAAATCCGTCAACCCCTTGACACTGGACTTCCAGCATCTAGAAAGTGGGAAGTCTCTGCCTGCATTAGTCACCCAGCCCACGGCATTTTGTTATAGCAGCAGAAAGACAAAACACAAGGTCTCGGTGTGAGCAGTCAATGCGGACAGACCACACCTACCAACCCTGGGATGTCACTGGGACACTGTGCAGGGAGCTTAGCAGTTCTCAAACTGGAGAGTTACCTTTCTCACCCGTGATGTAAACCCCATGGTGTGATTGGAGGGAGACATTAGGTGACCCACACCAGTCTCTTAGCTTGCTCTGATGGTTTGGCGGGACCTAAAATCATCTAGGAGACAATCTGTGGCCATGCGAGTGAGAGATAACCTAGATTAATGTAACTGAGTTGGGAAGGCTCACCTTAACTGTGGCAGTACCACAGTGGGTAGTTGGAACCCTGGGTAGAATAAAAGAGAAATCAAGCTAAACACCAGCACTCATTAATTGCTATCTGATGCCAGGCTGTGGATGCAATGACACTAGTCACCCACTCATGCTGCCACCCCCTCTACCCCCTAACCTCTACCCCCTTGCAAGGTGGACACATGCCTTAGAACCATGAGGCAAAATAAACCCCCCTTTCTTTAAGTTGCCTTTATCTGGTGTCTTGTCACAGCAGTCAGGGAGTAACTAATACACCTATTCACAAAGAAATTCCCCTTCCTGCCTAGTTCCATACACACCAATATCATCCTGAGCCCAAAATCTCACCCAGTGTTTGTTCGCAGTGACCCGGGAACTGGGGACCAGGCCCGGTTTCTGTTCACAGTGGACAGACCAAGCTGTGATAGCAGGATGGCAGGAAAGCAGGTGCCTACGTCATCCTGACCTCTGATGAAGGTCAGGTGATACAGGACACTGCCATGCAAAGGCAGCCACAGGTCCAGGTGGCAGTAACCTGTCATAGGGAAGTTTCCATCGGACATTCTGTTTCCATGGCCTTTTCCTCTTCCTTCAACCTATGGAAGCCTTCAACACACCTGGAAATGTCAGTGGCTTCTCAGCAAGAAGGTCCCTGTCAGTTAGGTGTGGCTGAGTCCCACCCAGGCAAATAGATGGACTTTGAGAGACAGAGGGGGCCTGAAGAGTCTGCTTTGTTTGCATCTATTGGGCCAAAAGGCTGAGGAGTCAATAACAAATAATGACAGGAAAACGTCTCTGGAACTTACTGGAGAACCAAGAACACACAGGAAGTAGTAGGTTCAATCTAATAACAACTATGCAAAATGGGTAATGTTACTGTTAGGCCCATTTTACGAGAGGAACTTAAGGCTCAGAAAAGTGATGTAACCTATCCAAGGTCACATGGTAAATAAGTGCTGTGGGTCATCTGGTTTAAAAGTCCATGTTCCAAACCTTGAACAACTTCATGGAGTCATGCTATAGAGAAGTGGCTAGAAGCCAGAATCTGGGAGGTAAGAGTTGCTAACACCCACCTAGAAAGTGAGCAGACCATGACAGCGCCACCCTAGAATCCCTCCGGAAGAGGAAAGGTGAAAGTGGGAACTTCAGAGGATCATTACCTCAGATCATTTTCGTTGTCTCAGCTTGCTTGCTGCAGCAGCAAGGCATTACACTAAGAGGGCCTGAGGAAGCCATGGGGTATCCACACTAAGTCCTGCAGCCAGGCTTGGAAGGGGGGCTACAAAGGGCCCCCACTCTACCCATGGGCTAGCATGAATCACCATAAGCTCTAAGAGGACCTCAGCAAGGGGTCAGTCAGGACTGAAACAGATGGCTATCCCAGTCCTAATTATGTGCTTTAATGAGAAAATGTCGAAATGGCATCCATCTTGCTCAGTTTTTGTCTCTGTACCTGGGCTTACAGACGGGTGCAGCATAAGTAGAAAGAGAGACAGGCGAGCAGTTGAGAGTACTTGCTGCTTTTGCAGAGGATCCAGGCTCAGTTCCCAGCCCATACATCAGTGACTCACAACCTCCTGTAACTCCAGCTCTGGGGGAATCCAACACTCTCTTCTGACCTCTGCAGACTCCTGCTTGCGTGTAACATGCATACATGCAATCAGCCACACATGCATACCCATAAAATAAAATAAATCATTATTTTAACAAGTGAACGAAGTGGATGGGAAGAAGCCAGCGCCTCCCAGCTTTGGCATTGCTGGCTGTAGGGGTGTCCTGGGTGGCAGCATCTGGGTCTCTGAGGCCCACTGGAGGTGAACGTTCTTCTTCTACAAAATCACAATCAAAATTGCCCCCCAGGGTCCCCCTCTAACGTGTAAAACAAAATCCTTAATTTATGCCACTAATTGAAAGAGGGGCCCCAATATTTATCCATACATTCAACAAGCAGGGCATGTCCCTGCACCAGAAGCTCAGAAGGGCAGGAAGGAAGTCAAGCAGCTTTCGAGTTCTGTGATGAGAAGGGAGAATAGTGTTGGGTTGGCCTGGGAGGAAGGATGACATTAACAGCCAACCTCAGACCATAGGACAGGCATGAATGAGAAGGTGAGGGGGCATTCAGACCAGATACCAGCTAGGAACAAAAAAAAAAAGAGAGAGAGAGAAAGCGAGAGCCTGAGGCTCAGCAAATTGTACACAGAAATCCCCACGCAGTTCCTGGACCTTTGACAGGTGGCCTTGCAACAGCCGCCCTCTCTCCTCTCAGCTTTGAGCCTGGCTCTGTGTTGTCCCACCCAGGAGGGCCGTGGATCAAGGTGGTCTTGGCAGATCTGCTCGGAGGAATTAGCTGGTGACATTGAAGTTACAGGACGGCTTTCTTATTAACACACACACACACACACACACACACACACTTGCGCATCTGCACTTCCCCACACTGATTTGTTTGTTTCTCAAAAGCCCTTTCCACCCACACTGAGCTGGGCTACAAGAGATAGGACTGACTCAGCCATTTCCCTGTCTCCAGCATAAAAAGCTCTAAAAAGAATAATTTAAGCTTCTCTGGAATGAGGTCATTTAATGAATCTTCTCCATGCTAAGAGGTTTTATATGCCTTTTTAAAAACCCTCCCCCAAGCATGGGACTATGATATTACCTTGGAGAGCCAAGAGATGGAGTGATACACGTATGCACAGCACACTGGGAGGAAGGAGGTGGTTTCCTTGGCAACAGCATCCATGTTCTGGCTTCCCTCGGCTAAATTGGAATATATTGAAATATCTGCTTTGGATGCCTCTCTCTCGAAGGAAAATGAGTAGTTTTCCTATTCCATAAGCCTGCAGCTGGGGAGAGATGTTCTGTGAGTTTGATGCATCTGAATGGGGCTAAGCAGCCTGAAGGCTGGCAAAAGCACTCCTCTTGGCTCTGCAAAACCCAAGCCCTCCTTCCTTGAGCCAAGGGGAGAAGAAAAATGAAGCAAAGGAGGCCTCACCCTTCTGGCCCAGCAGAAAGCAGATGTCCATCTTAGGCTGCCTGCATAACTGCCTTTCTAGTGTGTCTCCAAGCATACCCAGCTTCACAGATGAGCCTTCAAAACCTGTGCACTAGGTCTGCAATGTGCAGAGGCTGGAAGGAAAACAGGGGTCTTCCGATCAGATCCATTCAAATCCTTGCCACAAGAACACAGCTACACACCCAAAGCAGAGTACCCAGCACACTGCGAGTGATAGTGTCGTGTCTGTGGACTTGAGCCTTCTAAATGACTTAGTGTAAGTTCTGTGAACTCTGTAACCTCAGTTTCCTTTTCTGTAAGTATCCTTCCTCCAAGGTTGCTATGAAGGTCAGATAAGGTGAGCTGTGCAATCCCTGGCACATTGAAGGCATTCAGTTCTCTTTTCTTCCTCATGCCAAGAAATAAACAACATTCTATGTCTTTCCAATAAGAGAGATTTAGCAGGGACTGGAGACGTGGCTCAGAGGTTAAGAGCACTGGCTGCTCTTCCAAAGCTCATGAGTTTAATTCCCAGCAACCACATGGTGGCTCACAACCATCTATAAGGGGATCTGATGCCCTCTTCAGGCAGGGGGATGCATATGCAACAGAGCACCCATACATTACATAAATTAAAAAAGAGAGAGAGCGATTACCAAATGGAAGAGTGTCTTGGGAAGCAAGAGAAACTTCAGGCCAAGAGCCCAAGTCTCTTCGTTTGCATAGATTTATTCCCAGGGTGCCAGGGTGTTATTGTAGAGCTCAGATAACCCAGGCTGGGAAGAGTTTGAATAGAACAGAGGACAGATTCTGGTATAACTTGAGAGCCAGCCACCAGTCTCAGAGGGAGGGGGTCAGGCCAGGTCAGGGGCAGGCAGAGAGAATGTATGTGAACACTAGCCTTTAGCAGGGCCAAGGAAGACTAAGACAAGGTTTGGTGAGGAAGGGTAGCTATGTGTCTTAGGGATGTGGCCTAGAACATGTTTTGTTCTCTCCAAGACTCAGGTTGAATATTTTTAAATTTTTAATTGCATCTATTTTGTGTGGGAGGTGGTGATATGTGTTAGGGTGGGACGCAGGTAGGGGTGGGTATACATGCCAGAGGTGTGTGGTCAGAGGACAACACCAGGAAAGTAGTTCTAGTCTTCCATGTGTGGGTCCCAGGAATTGAACTCAGGTCATCAGGCTTGGCAGCAAGCACCTTTACCCAATGAGCCATCTTGCTTGTCCATGAGATTAGAATTTGATTGTCATCATGGCAGTGATAGAAGATAAGGTCTCTAAGAGGTGATTAGATTGTGAACGTCAAATGTCCCCAAGAGGAACCTTTAGGAGGCAGGACCAAGGTGGAGGAAGTGGTTTGTCCTTAGTCCAGATGTATTGTCCATTTCATGGTCAACCACAAAGTGAACTGCTGTCTTCCACCATAGACTCAGGTCACCATCAACTAAGCAACCTTGCTTTCCCCCAGCATGAAGAACTGAAAGTCCTGAACTGGGGAGCTTGGGAACAGAGGGAGTCTCTCTTTGGTTGCTTCTACTGAGTGTTTTGGTGACAGCAGCATCAAGGTAGCTGAAACAGAAAAATCAATGCCTTTCTCATAGAAATAGGTTCATTCTCACAAGAACAGGTGAGCCTAGCCCTGTGTCTTCTCTCTTCTGCATGTGTTGTCCTGCCCACCACCCCACATTTGTACCATGTTATAGTGAGCTAAGGCCCTCAACTGACCTTTGACTTCCAACTTCTAGAATAGTGACCTCAATAAACTCCTTTTCTTTATATATTTCCCAGTCCTAGGTTTTGTGTTATAGCAACTGAAAATGGACTCAGATGCTAGGCTGCTTAAAGGTCCTCACAGCAGATACTTTGTTATATTTTATCCCAATATTATCTACTTTCACTCCTAGGAGATTCTTTCTAGTGTCCCTATTAAAATTGATTCAAACACACCAGGACCTAGATTCTTATATGAGATTCAGATTCCAGAGTTGGTCTTGAAAGACTTGGGGATAGAACTTCGCTCCAGTCCTTTTCCCCATAAGAGCATCCAAAAGCTTGGAGGAAAGCTCTCTGAGCTGTTTGTGGTCTGCAGAGTAACTGCCCTTTCCTCCTATCAGAGCATAGCCATGTGGTAAGATGTAGAGATTGGCAGCAGCGTGTGGAATCCACCTGTGCCTCGGTAGCGTCTAATTCTATATCTTTCAGCCATCTGTGGAAAAAAATATTTGCTACTTAGCAGAAGTAGCTCTGGGCCTTTCCCCTCAATCAACGGTTCTCAACCTGTGGATCTGGACCCCTTAGGGGTTGAAGGACCTTTTCACAGGAATCACCTAAGACCATTGGGAAACACAGCTATGTATATTACAATTCGTAATAGTAACAAATTACAGTTATGACATATCAACAAAAATAACTATGGTTGGGGTCACCACAACCTGAGAAATGCATCAGGAAGGTTGAGAACCACGGCTCTAGATAAAGTTGTAAGAGAACTACACGCATGGCAATATACCAGAATTGGCTACTTGTAAATCTCCAGGAGGAAGGACGGTGGCAGAAGGGATACCTGCTCTGCATGTTTTCAGATGCATCCCAAAGCTAAAATAATTAAAATAGTCTAAGAATTACAACATAAGTAATGGGCAAAGAGATGAGACAAACTCAGTATATTTCAAATGTCAACATATTTTTAAGATGAGTTATCTAAAACAACAAAAAAGATATGAAGTTGGAAGGGATATGTGTTAGAGTTGAATGCCTGGGAGTGGGGGCGGGGTATGATTTAGATACGTTGTATACACATATGGGATTTTCCAAAATGAAAAATTGTTTAAAATTCCACTATTTTGGAACTTTATGGACTATTCTGTGAATTGTGGCTGGAGGATAATTGACCAATCTACCAAGGAACAGATTTAAATTCTATTCTCTACTTCACACCATACTTCAGAATTATGTGTAGTGTAAATATTAAATTAAAAATAAGCAGTATGAAATAAGAAAAGACAGTAAGATGTAAGATACCTTTGAAGTGATGCCAGATATGGCCCATCTCACATCCTCTCAGACTCCTAGGCCATGGTTATCATTGTAGCAACCTATATACAAGGTGTTGTCTGCCAGCATCTCAGCTACATGCTTCATTCTCTGTCTGTCTCCCTCCCTCCCTCCCTCCCTCCCTCCCTCCCTTCCTCTCTCCTTCCCATGCAGGCTCTCCTTCCCTCTTCCCTTCCTTCTCTTTTCTCTCTCATCACTTCTTGCCTCTAACACAGCTCTAAAGGAAGCCTAACGCAGCCCATGTGCACCGCATGTGCACAACCCCAGAAGTGCAGTGGATCCCACAGCCAGAACAACCTTTAAGATGGGAGAAATAAAAGCCCCGTTCAAGCTGCTGCTTCAGGCTCTCTTTGTAAATGGCAAGAGGGCCCCAGCGTTCCCCTGTGTTGACTTTCCCCCCTCTCCACTTTGTTCTTTTCTGTCTTCCTGTTTCACATCCCCAAAATTTGTTATACCCAAGTCTTAATCTGTCTGGGAAGATACCTAAGCTTGTATGAATGATTAAGATTAAAATATGAAACTAGATTGGACAAACATAAAGAAAAGGACTGATGAACATATTTCTCCTTTAAATGTAGATCATTTCACCAAAATGATCTTTATCTACTGTTCCTATCTGTTCTTGAACAATTTAGTCCAGAAGCCTATGTGGAGGTTTGGCCCCCACACATGATAGTGCAAAAGCCAGGTAGAAGTTGGATTCGGTGATGGAGGTGGAGTGGGAGTCAGACACTGGACACAGCAAACATGCCCAGAGAAAGAGGGAGGTAGCCCAATGTGGTGTCAGTGAGCTCTCCATTCCTGGGATAAAACGCCTAGGAAAATAAGCTGAAGGGAAGAAGGAGAGGTTTGCTCTGTCTCATGGCTTCAGAGGCTCACTGCTTTGGGCCTGTAGCAAGCAAGACTACGTGTATCATGATGAGAAGTGGGTAATAGATCAAAGCCAGCCAGCAAGGGGAATGGGAAGGCAGGTGAGATTCCCAATATTCCCTGCAGGGTGTGCTTCTAATGACCTAACTTCCTCCACCAGGCCCTACCTTCTAAAGTGTCCACCACCTTCTTCTGATGGGCTGGGCAGCTTTCGGGCAAGCCTACAACACATGAGACTTTGGGAACATTTCAAATCTAAACTATGATAGTGTCAAAGTCCCTCAGAGTGGAACAGGACAGCATGTGGTGCTGCAGTCTGCATAGATTGAAGAACCATTCATAAAAGTGTGTTGAAGTTTGTTGGGATGGGGAGGAGGCTGTCAGCAGACCAAAGACAGTGGTACGAAGATCTTGATCAAATAACTCAGAGTGTTAAACGTGACGGAAGGGGAGCCGGTTTCACACTGGCATACAACATGACAAATGAGAAAGCTGCCTTGTGGTGTATTTGAATGTGGTTTGTGGAGGTGGAGGCAGTGCTGGGAGGACATTGGACCCAATTAAGCATTAATGCAGGGGGGCTGGGCTAATCACCATAGTAACTGGTTGCTATAAAGCAAGCCCACCCTCAGACTTGCTACTTTCTCACTTGCCCTCTTATCTTCCCTGCTTCTGTCATGAGGTGAAGGTAGTGCAAAGGCTGTGCCAGAAGCCAACAGATGCCAGTGCCGTGTTCTCGGACATCCAAGCACACAGAACCATGAGCCAAAATAAACCTCTCTTTTTCATAAATCATCCAGCCTTGGATGTTCTGATATAGTGACAGAAAACCAAGAACATGAGGCATCTATGAGAATTTTGCTATTTCCTAGCCCCACTCCCACCCCCACGCTTCCACTCTGTCTCTGTACAGAATAGTTTTATCTCAACATGACACAAGCTAAAGCCGTCTGAGAGGAAAGGACCTCAATTAAGATAGTGCTGCTGTAAGATCAGGCTGCAGGCAAGCCTGTAGGGCATTTTATTAATTAGTGATTGATGGAGACAGCTCAGCCCATTGAAGGTACAACAGTCCCTGGGCTGTTAGTCCTGGATTCTTTAAGAAAGCAGGCTAAGCAAGCCATGGGGAGCAAGCCAGTAAGCAGCATCCCTCCATGGCCTCTGCATCAGCTCCTGCCTCCAGGTTCCCATCCTGTATGAATTCCCATCCTGACTTGCTCTGCTGATGAACAGCAATATGGAAATGTGAGCCAAACAAATCATTTCCTCAAGTTGCCTCGTTCATGGTGTTTCCTCACAGCAATGGAAACCCTAACTATGCAATCACTGAGGGAAGGCAAGGCAGGAATTCAAGACGGGAACTAAAGTAGAAGCCACAAGGAATGCTGCTTACAGGCTTGCTCTCTATGGCTTGCTATGTCTGCTTTCTTATACCACCCAGGACCACTTGCCCTGGTAGGTGGTACCAGCAAGCAGCATCCCTCCGTGGCCTCTGCATAAGCTCTGCCTCCAGTTCCTGCCCTGTTTGAGTTTCTGTCCTGATTCACTTTGATGATAAACAGTGCCTTGGAAGTGTAAGTCAAATAAACCCTTCCCTCCTCAACTTGCTTTCGGCCATGGGGTTGCATCGTAGTAATAGCAACCCTAACTAAGCCTCCCTCTTCTATGGGTGCATGAACATGGCAACCATTAAGCATGTTTTATTTCCCACTCTACTGTGGCAGCCATTACTAATTAATCAAATGTGATCTGATAATACATTATAGAGAAAGATACATATCTGTGTGCAAATTTATGCTTGTGTGGATGTGCCCATCGAGAGAACAAAACACCCCTGACTGTGCGGTAGAAATGAGCACACGTGGGACCCAGGTATTGGCTCCAGCATCAGTCACTTTTCTCTTGAGTTGATTAAAATATCATGACCAATGCAACTTACAGGAGAAAGGTGTTGGAGTTTACAGTTCCTATCTTAGTAGGAAGGCATAAGGACAAGAATCAGGCACGGTGCTGGGACAGCCTGCATCTTCAACCACAAGCATGAATCAGAAAGAAAGGAGTAGACATGAGCCAAGACCGTAAATACCAGACTCCTGCACACAGTGACACATTTTCTCCAACAAGGCTGTGCCCAGCAAATTTCCCTGAACAATGCCACAAACTGAGGACCAAGTGTTCAAACACCTGAGCCTATGGAGTCATTTTTATTCAACTTGAAACAACTTCTCACTAGCATTCTTTCCTCAAAGTAGCCAAGACTTCTTAACTTGTTAGAGTGTTCAGGGAATTATGGGGAAAGGATCAAAATGATCAGAGACCCACCGGGAGGGACTTCCTTAGGCCCAATGGAGGGAAGCTCCAACATATAAACAGGTAGCAATTGTTAATATAATTAACCATAGCAAGTGGAAATTCATGTTTGCATAGATTAAAAATTAAATAAATGAATACATTGAAAAGAACTAAAATATATAGTCTTAAAATTTCTCCATAAAGTATGTGCTAGTTACAAAAGAAAACAAGTAACTTTTCAGAGGAGAAACTCCTTCATCAAGCAATCAAAACTTTGCCATCAAATAATGAGAAAAATTCAAAATGACCTGTGGGATACAGTGGGAAGAACCAGGTACCACTCCTGGTGGCCCTGCCAGATTCAGAAAACCTGAAGCAGCTCACAGGAACCATCTGGAGGAAAATGAGTAGATAAATGGTAGAATTAGCAACCTGGACCCTCCAAAAATGTCAAGGTCATCAAACCCAAGTGAAGACCAGAGTCATGGAGGTGAAGGAGACTGAAGAGCAAAAGCAATCAGATGGGAGCCCTGTCGCTGACCTGGATCCTTCCTCTAGCTGCTACATGGTTAAGACGGTCAGCAAAGGCTTGTGTCTAGCCAAATCTCAGTGGCATCCAACAAAGGCTGAGATCTATATGCAAGGTTATCCTCCTGCACTTGAAACTGGCTTTGCGATAAGCAGGGAGAATGTCCTTGCTCTTAGGTAGCACACACTACAGTACCCAGGGATGGCAGGAGCACCCGGTCAACTACTAGCTCTCAAGTGAGTCTGGAAAGGAGGGTGGGGAACAGGCACTGTATTGGTTTTGCAAGTTTTCTATTAAAAATAACAAGTTTGCAAAAAATAACAGGGAAAACTAAAAATTGTGTCAAATCTTAAAAATACAAACTGAAAAGAAAATGCCAAATATATGATAAAAAAATAGGTGGTCGCTCAACATATAAATACCACTGCTAATTGTCAGAAAAAATATTAATACACAAACAAAAATGGCCCGAGGCTTCAACAAACAATGTGAAAAAAATCTCTTTATGCCCAAGAAACATACAAAAAAGTTGTCCTTCTCACAACACACACACACACACACACACTTTTATGTGCATCTGCATACACACATGGAAATACACATATACACATGCACACGCACACACACACACTCCTATATACATGGAACAAAATAAAATCACCGTATCCATTGCTCTTGAGAGTATATTCACAAACACTGATTGCAATGTGACTTGTGGAGAGAAACCACTTAATTTTGCAACAATAAGGCATCAGATAAATTAACCCCAATACATCAAAAAAAGAGAGAATACTATGGCAACCATTAAAAACCATTTAATCAAATGTTATTTAACGACAGCTGTGCATATAAACATCATTCTGTTAGCACCAATATTCAAATCCTAGGAGCTCTAAGCTCCCACCTGCCAAATGGTGTTAAAACTTCTCTCCAAAAGTCTCTCCTAGCTGTTCCTGGGAGATGTCACGGGCACCCTCCTCAAAGCAAGCCTAGCATGCCCCTTTGGGGACCAGGAGCTGTTCTTGGAGGGAGCTTGGGGAATAGGCTATTGCTCTGGTGTAGTGGGTCCTGTCCCCCTTCCAGATTGCTTTTTGGCTCTTATTCCACAGTTCCATGACTTCAGTCAATTTGGAACTGGACCCTGTCGTGGGCCACCTTTCAGAGTGCAGCATCTTGCTGTACCCTCTGCTGACTGTACACAACCATCTTGTCTCCACTGGGGCCCAAATGTAGTTCTTCAGACCAAATGAAAGTGTCACCTTTTACCTTCCCTATGTACCCCAGAAAAACAAGTCTCTAAAATCTTTCCCTTTCATTTCAAGCACAAAAGAGGGAAATTTCCCCCTGATATGGTTCCTACTGGGGAGTGAAGAAGGAGAAAAAGAAGCAGGTATCCCCTTGAGACATAAATTAGTTCCAGCCCTCTCTAACCTGTATACAAGCAGGAGGGAAGACAAGACACAAATAAACATTAATTATTCCACGAAGCCCAGAACAGCATACACCAAAAGACAATCTCTGCTCAGCTCCAAGGGGTAAAATAACGAGTGACTTGTTTCCCTCAGTATTTTATTAAAATGCCTTGCTTTTAAACTGCTATGTAGTTATTAGCGAGACCACCATAAAATATTTATGGGATAAAATAAGAGCACTCATAGTCTACCCGTACATCCACATGCCCTAGATTGAACTCGGCCACTCTTCTAGGTCCCCGTAAGCTTTCTCCCAATCATTCTCAGTTTCTTTCCTCCCAGAGAGCAACATCTCCAAACACTACCATCCCAAATTTTGATTTTCCATAACTCAAGAGCATTCCTTTTGCATCCTGAGACTGGTTCTTCTCCTCGGTATAACGGTCCTGAGACAACTCACTTGCTATCTAAGGCATGGGATGAACACTGTTCTTCCATTCTGCTGTGATGAGCATATAGATTGAATCCTTCTATCTCCCCACTACCAGGAATGATGCAGGGACTTTCTCAGCCATGCCTCCGGGAAGGATCTCCTGGATCACACAGTGTGAGCGCACTCCTACCTTTTCTAGGCAAAGATAAATTGTCTTGCACAGATACAGGTCCATTCAGTGCACCTTCGGGCTGAAGATGTGGGTCTACCTGGAAGGTTCCAAATGAATGTCAAACCCACCTTCAGAAGCTCCTCTGGGCTCATCTGCCTAGGCTGCTAGAGCTGCTGTAAGATGTATGACATGGTCATTCCTAGACACTGCTTTCCTGAAGTTCAAAAGCATTTGGGAGCAGCCTAAAGCGACTCCCTGTGGTCACATAGACACCTGCTGTGACTCATAGACACCGGGATCTCTGAGACCTGTTCTTACACGAGTCTCATGCCCCCTGGAGCCAGAGAAGCCTCTCAGAAGCCCCTGAGGAGTCCTGTGAACACAGGAGAGTCACATCATGGCTCATTCCCCTTTTGTACACACCACGTGACACCCCCCTCCCCAGGAATCTCTGTAAAGAATAAACACTTTATTCACCTCAGGGGGTCCCTCCGTCTTTGAAAGTTGCATGGCCTGAGGACCATTCTGGCCACATCCTGGTTCTTCATCAAAACCTTGTCCCAAAATCTGTAGATTAAGATGGGATCATATCTCTGTCAGCCTTGGGTCAGTGATGAACACTGGGCCCTCTGTAGCCTGCCTCTGCCTGATTGCTCTGAGCTGTTTCCTGCAGGTGCTCAGTGATCAGGGCTCCCAGTGAGGAACCTAGGGGTCCTTCCCTCCTTGTTTTCCTTCCTTACCATACAGTACAGAAAAATGAAATCATCAAACCTGGATCTGGATCCTGGCTTATTTGCCTTTTCCAACTGTGGGAATGAATCTCTTGCTTAACCTTTCTAAAGTTCCATTTTCACAACAGCAAAGCTGCTACCATTCTGGCCCCGTTGTGAAGTCTCAGAAAGATCTCGCTGATTCTGGGCGTATAGGGCAGGCCCAGTAAACAGCTGCTATAAAACCTGTCTCCTTTTGGAATGAGCAAGGATGCCCCAGGTCTCTAGATTACCTAAACCTGGAGAATTCAGCTCCTTGCATTTAAAAAAAAATTTATTATATATATTTCTTTACTTACATTTCAAACGTTTTTCCCCTTCCAGGTTTCCTGTCCATAAGCCCCCATTCTCTCCCCTCACCCTCCCCCATACGGGTATCCCCCCTATACATCCCCCTTATTGCCCCCCAATATTCCCCTGAACTGGGGGTCCAACCCTGGCAGGACCGAGGGCTTCCCCCTCCCCTACTACCCCAACAAGACTGTTCTCTGCAACATATGCAGTTGGAGCCCTGGGTCAGTCCATGTAGTCTTTTGGTAGTGGTTTAGTCCCTGGAAGCTCTGGTTGGTTGGCATTGTTGTTTTTATGGGGTTGCAAGCTCCTTCAACTCTTTCAATACTTCCTCTAATTGCCCCCAAGGGGATCCTATTCTTAGTTTGGTGGTTTGCTGCTAGCTTTGACCTCTGTATTGGACATGCTCTGGATGTGTCTCTCAGGAGAGATCTATATCTGGTCCCTTTCAGCATGCATTTTCTAGCTTCATCAATCTTATCTAGTTTTGGCAGCTGTATATATATATGGGCCACGTGTGGGTCAGGCTCTGAATGGCCATTCCTTGAGTCACTGCTCTAAGCTTTGCTTCCATATCCCCTCCTATGGATATTTTCCCCCCTTTTAAGAAGGTGTGGGAGCATCTGCATTTCGGTCATCCTTCTTCTTGAGCTTCCTGTGGTCTGTGGATTGCATCTTGGGTAATTTGAGCTTTTTGGCTAATATCCACTTATCAATGAGTGCATACCAAGTGTGTTTTTCTGTGAATGAGTAACCTCACTCAGGATGATATTTTCTAGTTCATTCATTTGCCTATGAATTTCATGAAGTCATTGTTTTTTATAGCTGAATAGTATTTAATCCATTCCTCTGTTGAAGGGAATCTGGGTTCTTTCCAGCTTCTAGCTATTATAAATAAGGCTGCTATGAACATAGTGGAGCATGTGTCTTTGTTATATGTTGGGGCATCTTTGGGGTATATGCCCAAGAGAGGTATAGCTGGGTCCTCAGGTAGTGAAATGTCCAATTTTCTGAGGAACCTTCAGACTGATTTTCCAGAGTGGTTGTACCAGTCTGCAATCCCACCAACAATGGAGGAGTGTTCCTCTTTCTCCACATCCTTGCCAGCATCTGCTGTCACCTGAGTTTTTGATCTTAGCCATTCTGACTGGTGTGAGGTGGAATCTCAGGGTTGTTTTGATTTGCATTTCCCTGATGACTAAGGATATTGAACATTTCTTTTTTTCTTTTCTTTTTTTCGGAGCTGGGGACCGAACCCAGGGCCTTGCGCTTGCTAGGCAAGCGCTCTACCACTGAGCTAAATCCCCAACCCCTGAATATTTCTTTAGGTGCTTTTTGGTGCATTCAATAATCCTCAGCTGAGAATGTTTTGTTTAGCTCTGTACCCCATTTTTTATTAGAGTTATTTGGTTGTCTGGAATCTAACTATTTGAGATCTTTGTATATTTTGGATATTAGCCCTCTATCAGATGTAGGATTGGTAAAGATCTTTTCCCAATCTGTTGGTTGCTGTTTTGTCCTAATAACAGTGTCTTTTGCTTTACAAAAGCTTTGCAGTTTTACGAGGTCCCATTTGTCAATTCTTGATCTTAGAGCATGAGCCATTGGAGTTTTCCTCAGGAAATTTTCTCCAGTGCCCATGTGTTTGAGACTCTTCCCCACTTTTTCTTCTATTAAGTTGAGTGTATCTGGTTTAATGTGGCGGTCCTTGATCCACTTGGACTTAAGCTTTGTACATGGTGATAAGAATGGATCGAATTGCATTCTTCTACATGCTGACCTGCAGTTGAACCAGCACCATTTGTTGAAAATGTTATCTTTCTTCTGTTTTATGGTTTTAGCTCCTTTGTCAAAGATCAAGTGACTATAAGTGTGTGGGTTCATTTCTGGGTTTTCAATTCTGTTCCACTGATCTATTTGCCTGTCTCTGTACCAATACCATACAGTTTTTATGACTATTGTTCTGTAATACTGCTTGAAGTCAGGGATGGTGATTCCTGCAGAAGTTCTTTTATTGTTGAGTATAGTTTTCGCTATCCTTGGTTTTTGTTATTCCAAATGAATTTGCAAATTGCTCTTTCTATCTCTATAAAGAATTGAGTAGGAATTTTGATGGGGATTGCATTGAATCTGTAGATTGCTTTTGGCAAAATGGCCATCTTTACTATATTAATCCTGCCAATCCATGAGCATGGAAGATCTTTTCATCTTCTGAGATCTTCCTCAATTTCTTTCTTCAGAGACTTGAAGTTCTTGTCATACAGATCTTTCACTTGCTTGGTTAAAGTCACACCAAGATATTTTATATTATTTGGGACTATTGTGAAGGGTGTCATTTCCCTAATTTCTTTCTCAGTCTTTTTATCCTTTGAATAGGGAAAGGCTACTGATTTTTTTAGTTAATTTTACACCCAGCCACTTTGCTGAAGTTTTTTTTATCACATTAAGTAGTTCTCTGGTGGAACTTTTGGGGTCACTTAAGTGCACTATCATATCACCTGCAAATAGTGATATTTTGATTTCTTCCCTTCCAATTTGTATCCCTTTGACCTCCTTTCGCTGTCTGATTGCTCTGGCTAGGACTTTGAGTACTATATTGAATAAGTAGGGAGAGAGTGGGCAGCCTTGTCTAGTCCCTGATTTTAGTGGGATTGCTTCAAGTCTCTCCCCATTTAGTTTGATGTTAGCTACTGGTTTGCTGTATATTGCTTTTACTATGTTTAGATATGGGCCTTGAATTCCTGATCTTTCCAGGACTTTTATCATAAAGGGGTGTTGAATTTTGTCAAATGTTTTCTCAGCATCTAATGAAATAACCATGTGGTTCTTATCTTTAAGTTTGTTTATATAGTGGATTACAGTGATGGATTTTCATATGTTAAACCATCCCTGCATCCCTGGGATGAAGCCTACTTGATCATGATGGATGATCATTTTGATTTGTTAGTGGATTTGGTTTGCAAGAATTTTATTGATTATTTTTGCATCAATATTCATAAGGGAAATTGGTCTGAAGTTCTCTTTCTTTGTTGGGTCTTTGTGTGGTTTAGGTATAAGAGTAATTGTGGCTTCATAGAAGGAATTTGGTAGTGCTCTGTCTGTTTCTATTTTATGGAATAGTTTAGATAGTATTGGTATGAGTTCTTCTATGATGAAGATCTGATAGAATTTTGTACTGAACCCATCTGGACCTGGGCTCTTTTTGGCTGGGAGGCTTTTAATAACTGTTTCTATTTCTTCAGGAGTCATGGGGTTGTTTAGATGGTTTATTTGTTCCTGATTTAACTTTGTTACCTAGAAAATTGTCCATTTCATCCAGATTTTCCAGTTTTGTTGAATATAGGCTTTTGTTGAATGTAGTAGGATCTGATGATTTTTTTAAATTTCTTCAGATTCTGTTGTTATGTCTCCCTTTTCATTTCTGATTTTGTTAATTTGGATACACTCTCTGTGACCTCTGGTTAGTCTGGCTACAGGTTTATCTATCTTGTTGATTTTCTCAAAGGACCAACTCCTGGTTTTGTTGATTCTTTGTATAGTCCTTTTCATTTCTACTTAGTTGATTTCAGCTCTGAGCTCGATTATTTCCTGCCTTCTACTCCACTTGTGTTTATTTATTTCTTTTTGTTCTAGAGCTTTTAGGTGTGCTGTCAAGCTGCTGACATATGCTGTCTCCTGTTTCTTTTTGCAGGCACTCAGAGCTATGAATTTTCCTCTTAGTACTGCTTTCATTGTGTCCCATAAATTTCGGAACGTTGTATCTTCATTTCATTAAATTCTAAGAAGTCTTTAATTTCTTTCTTTATTTCCTCCTTGACCAAGTTGTCATTGAGTAGAGCATTGTTCAACTTCCATGTATATGTGGGCTTTCTGTCATTATTGTTGTTACTGAAGATCAGTCTCAGTGTGTAGTGATCAGATAGGATGCGTGGGATTATTTCTATCTTCCTCTATCTGCTGAGGCCTATTTTGTAACTGGTTATATGGTCAATTTTGGAGAAGGTTCCATGAGGTGCTGAGAAGAAGGTATATCCTTTTGTTTTGGGATGGAATACTCTATAAATATCTGTTAAATCCATTTGGTTCATAACTTGTTAGTTTCTCTATGTCTCTGTTTAATTTCTGTTTCCCTGATCTGTCCAGTGATGAGAGTGGGGCGTTCAAATCTCCTACTATTCTCGTGTGAGGTGCAATGTGTGCTTTGAGCTTTAGTATGTTTCTTTCATGAATGTAGGTGCCCTTGCATTTGTAGCATATATATTTAGGATTGAGAGTTCATCTTGGTGGATTTTTCCTTTGATGAATATGAAGTGTCCTTCCTTATCTTTTTTATGACTTTTGGTTGAAAGTCAATTTTATTTGATATTAGAATGGCAACTCTAGCTTGTTTCTTTGGGCCATTTGCTTGGAAAGTTGTTTTCCAGCCATTTACTCTGAGGTAGTATCTGTCTTTATCTCTGAGGTGTGTTTCCTGCATGCAACAAAATGCTGGGTCCTCTTTACATATCCAGTCTGTTAATCTATGTCTTTTTATTGGGGAATTGAGTCCATTGATGTTGAGAGATATTAAGGAATAGTAATTGTCACTTCCTGTTATTTTCATTGTTAGAGGTGGAATTATGTTTGCTTGTCTCTCTTTTGACAAGCAAGGAAATTATATTCTTGCTTTCTGTACAGTGTAGTTTCTCTCCTTGTGTTGGAGTTTTCCATCTATTATCCTTTATACGTCTGGATTTGTAGAAAGATATTGCATAACTTTGGTTTTGTCATGGAATATCTTGGTTTCTCCAACTATGTTAATTGAAAGTTAACTTGAAATTGAAATGTAACTTGAGCTGGCATTTGTGTTCTCTTAGCATCTGTATGACATCTGTCCAGGATCTTCTGGCTTTCATAGTCTCTGGTGAGAAGTCTGGTGTAATTCTTATAGGTCTCTCTTTATATGCCACTTGACCTTTTTCCTTACTGCTTTTACTATTCTTTGTTTTGTGCATTTGGTGTTTTAACTATTATGTGCCAGGAGGAATTCCTCTTCTGGTCCAATCTATTTTGAGTTCTGTAGGCTTCTTGTATGTTTATGGGCATCTCTTTCTGTAGGTTAGGGAAGTTTTCTTCTATAATTTTGTTGAATATATTTACTGGCCCTTTAAGTTGGGAGTCTTCACTTTCTTCTATACCTATTATCCTTAGGTTTGATCTTCTCATCGTGTCCTGGATTTCCTGTAAGTTTTGGGCTAGGAGCTTTTTGTGTTTTACATTATCTTTGACAGTTGTGTCGATGTTTTTTTATGGTATCTTCTGACCCTGAGATTCTCTCATCTATCTCTTGTATTCTGTTGGTGATGCTTGTATCTATGGCTTCTTGTATCTTCCTTTGGTTTTCTTTTTTTTTTTTTTTTTGGTTCTTTTTTTCGGAGCTGGGGACCGAACCCAGGGCCTTGTGCTTCCTAGGTAAGCGCTCTACCACTGAGCTAAATCCCCAGCCCCTTCCTTTGGTTTTCTATATCCAGGGTTATCTCCCTTTGTGCTTTCTTTATTGTTTCTATTTCCATTTTCAATTCCTTCACCTGTTTGTTTGTGTTTTCCTGTAATTCTTTCAGGGATTTTTGTGTTTCCTCTCTAAGGGCTTCTACTTGTTTACTTGTGTTTTTCTGCATTTCTCTAAGGGAGTTCTTTACGTCTTTCCTAAAGTCCTCCATCATTATAAAAAAATGTGATTTTTAAATCTAAATCTTGCTTTTCTGGTGTGTTTGGATATCCAGTATTTTCTTTGGTGGGAGAACTGGGCTCTGATGATACCAAGTAGTCTTGGTTTGTGTTGCTTAGGTTCCTATGCTTGCCTCTAGTCATTGGGTTGTCTCTGGTGTTTGCTTGTCTTGCTGTTTCTGAGAGTGACTTGACCCTGCTGTAGGCCTCTGTGTCAGCACTCCTGTAGAACTGTTTTCCTGTTTTCTTTGAGACTTTCCTGATTACAAGTGCTCTGATTTCACTCCTGGAAACTGTTTTCCAGCTCTAGACGCAGGCAGGAATCAAAGGGTCCTGCCCCTGATTGCTCGTGTAAGTCCTTGGACCCCGCAGGCACAGCTGGCACTATGCGACTACCTCTTGGGTCTGGACTATTGCCAAAGTGTATTCTCCTCTGACTTCTCAGGAGTATCCACACTTCTGAGGGTCCAGCTCTCTCCCCCATGGGATTTGGGTGCAGAGAGCTGTTTGGCCGGTTCAGTTCAGTCCTGGACGTAGACTAGAACCATGGGTACCAGCGGCTGTCTGTTCCTATATCCCTGTGTCCAGAGGTACTGTGCAGTTTCCCCTTGGACCAGGTATGTAGGCAGAGGTGCGCAGAGGTGGTAATCTGTCCTGCGGCCTTAGGATGTCTGCCCTCCTTGGTGGTCTGCTCTCTTCTCCACGGGATTTGGGTGCACAACTTCTTGCATTTTATGACTTCTCTAGGAGAGTGGATTTTCTGAAAGTTCATCTGTTGGAGTGAAGGGAGCTGAAGGTTCACACAGGAACATAGGTGGCCCTCATGCTAGTCAAAGAAGTAATTCCCCCGACTCCTCTTACAGTGCCCTGTGATGTATAGTTCAACCAGATTAGATGGGCCTAACCTGATCTTGTGCTGTCTTCTCTTAATGACAGATCACAGTCAACTGTGTACTAGGTTGGCTCATGGATCAGGGAATACATGAACACAAATACACCTGTTTATTCTGTGTGAACATTTGAGCACAGAGATTGAGTTAGGTTCATGCCTCAATCTGCCAGGAAACTCAACAAGAAGGTTTACACATGATCACACTCAACAAACACAAGGTGTTCAGCAACTATCATCAACATCAATCAAATACCTCTTTTCTGAAAGACAGGAACTTGGCAGGGCCTTGAAATACCATAAGGTGCTGCTCTTGGGGGCTTTGCAACTCAATGGAGAAGGAAAAGCCAAAGTCAACCACCAAACCAGCCAGAGTGTGAGAATTCTAGAAAAACATATCAGTCTGAGCAAAACAGAGGCCGGAAGTTACATCCTGTGATTACCATGGTCAACGGGCTAGAACAACTGCACCTTGGCTCCATGGAGTGGCTTTATGTGATGAGACCAAGGAAGTGTGCTGAGGCCCACAGAGCATACCCAAGGCATGGGCTTTGTCAGGCAATGCAAGGCCATGGAAGGCTTCAAGTAGCAGGGCCTGTGCTTTAGAAGAATCACTCTAGACTTTTGAAAGATAAAGTTAGAAGATTAGGCAGTCAATCTAGGAAGTCTAATAATGTATGAATTATAGGGTTTCTCAAAAGAATAAGATAAAAGACACACAGGGAAAGCATCCAAGAAGTATTTTAGGTAGGTTTTCCTGAATCACAGGGCACGAGTTTCTAAACCTAAAGTTCCATCAGGCGGGCAGAGAAGCATGTGTATGTGGGTCTTCACCACAGCACAGCAAGGTCAGTGCTTGGAGCGATGGCAGAAGCACCAAGAAAATAAGCACCATTCGAAGAATTCAGAAGCACAGTGCCATTGGCTTCTTCGCTGATTAGTGCTTCTAAGTGGAAAAACAAAAGACAACAGTGAAAACTGTTCATATTATTAATGGAGAAAATAGATTTTTTTTGTAGAACTCAATTCTGAATTCTACACCCAAGCAAAAGAACTGAACATCTTATACAGAAAGTTGTCCTACCCCATGCATCCTTTTTGAGAAGGTATGGAAAGATGAGCCCTACCAAAAACAAAGCTATAAGCTAAAAGTAAAAGGAGACAGAAGAGGCAGGGAACTGACAAGGAGAATAGCTATAAGAGGTTTTATCTTAGTTGTCTATTGTTTTAAAGACCCAATCATAACTACAGCAATGTAAGAAGAAAGCCAATGTAAGAAGGGTCCACGATCACCATGGGGAGGAGCGTGGCAGCAGGCAGGCAAGCATGGTGCTGGAGCCATAACTGAGAATTTCCATCTGATCCATAGCAGAAGGTGGTAATGGAAGCAGAGAAAGTTAACTGGAAATGACACAGGCTTTTGAAACCTCAGTGCCTGCCCCCAAGTAACATACCTCCTCCAAGAAGGATATACCTCCTAATCTTCCCAAACACTTCCACCAATGGAGGACCAAAAATTCAAGCATAAGAGCCTACAGAGACCATGCTCATTCAAACCAACGCAGGTTGGGAGGGGGTAGGGGGTTCAGAAAGAGACTGCTCAGGTATCCAGAGTCCCTGAAAAGCACGGTGTTGGAAGGTTCTATGGTGGCTCTTCACATAACATAGCTAATAGCAGTATCACAACAACCAGCAGAGACTTTGGAGTTGAACTGGTAGCACAAATTTAGTGGACAAGCAAGCAAAAAGCAGAGAGTTTTGGGCCCTAAAGAGGACAAAAAGTCCTGAGGAAAGGAAAATGGTACTGTTTGTCTCTTTAAGCTTTATGCATGTGTAACTTTGAAATGCAAATAGAAAATTTATGTTTATAAATATACCCAGAGTCCTCCAAACCCACAACACTACCATTTTGAAGTACCCAGAGGAGGAACCAAAGCCAGAGTACCCATCCCCCACACCCTGAACACTCCAAGAAGCTGCTTTGCCTTTAAGGGATGGGAACTACTGGGACCAGAGAGGAGGCTGGAGGAGAAAATAAATCTGCAAAGAGACTTTTAAGGCTGAAAGGGAGAAACATGGTAATTAGTGCTTTGGACAAAGAATAGATTCAACCTCTCTCCCACGCAGCCTTAGGAATGGAGTGTGTGGACAGGATATGGCAGTCTGGGGAGCCCATCAGCTCACCTTAATTTCACTTTTTGTCTTATGTGACTTAAATTATTCAGTGCCTTTGAAAACTAGCTGCAATGCCTTCGTAAGATCAGACAACCCAGCTCACAGGGTGCCAAATTCAAATCTTCTGCATGGACTGGGGCATGAGCCTCTGGGTTCCTGTGCCATGAATTGTACCAATTACATCATCCCTGGGTTCCAGTTCTAGCTCACTCCTTTCCTACCTCATTCTGCTTCCTGGGGACTCCTCTCTCTCTTAGCACAGCTGACATACAGCCACATAAAGGGTTCATAGTACGGGGAAAACAGGGCCAGAATGAGGTGGAAAAAAATGGCAAGGGAAGTTACTGATGTCCCAGGTTCCAGAAACTTCTTGCTGCAGCCCAGACACCGGTGTTTGTACTCTCTATTCATAAGGCCCCATGAGGCAGGGACTACTGTTACACCCATTTCACAGATGAAACAAAAGCAGAAAGACAGAAGGAAGCTGCCCTAGGCCCTGAAGTTCACAGGCAGGAGATCTGGAATCTGAATTAAAGTCTCCTTGACCACCCAGGTCACTTTACTCCTTTTCTTTTGAGAACCTCCTCTGAGTGGACCTAGGGCTGAGCCAAAAGATTTAAGAGGGTAAAGTGGGGGATACTTCCTTAAAAGGGTACATCCAGAGGGCAGCCACGTCTGTGAGACAGTGTCTCATCACATCAAAGAGAAATCCCAAAGAAGATTGTGAGCATAGGCTATGGCATGGTGGACCTGTGCCAGGGGTTGCCTGTCCCTCAATGTTGGGACTGACTGGGAGAGAACATATGTGAGAGTACAGGAAGCCACAGGTCAAATCCCAGACAGGCATAGCTATTGTGAGGAGTCTCTGGATACAGAGATCAAACAGGGTTATGGGGTGTATGGGAAGCCTGTATTATGTGTGCTAAGAGGGACTTCTATGCAAGAGTGCTTGATTCTTGACATGGAAACTGATAAAAGGTACCATGCCAGCAACGCAGCCTAGAGAGGGATCTGTGGTCAGTAGTGAGGCCATTCTCTGCTCCTGCTCCCCTTCCTCAATCATCCATTACCACCCATAGCCATTTGCAAATTGGGATGGAAACAGCCTCTTTCCCCCTTATGGGGTAGTTGAGCAGCATTATGGTTTGTATGTAAAATGTCTCCTCATAGGCTCATGCATATGAACACCTGGTCCCCATCTGGTAGCACTGTTTGAGAAAGTTGTAGAACCTTTAGGGAGTAAAGCCTTATTGGAGAAAGTGAATCACCCAGGTGCAAACCTTGAGATTTTTTAGACTAACCCTACTTCCTGGTGACTCTTTGCTTTCTGACTATATAAGCAATGTGCCAACTGCTTCCTGCTCCTGGCGCAATGCCTTTCCCACCATGATGGACTGTGTCCCTTATAACTGTAAGCCAAAATAATTGTTTCTTCCCTTAAGTTACTTCTTATCAAGTAATGGATACAGGAGGACCACATGGAGAAGCCAGGACACAGAGAGAACAAGAATATGTCCAAGGTACCAGAGCCGCAAACCAGGCTTTCTTTCACTACACTGTCTTCCTTTGAAGCCAGTTGGTTGTACTTCTTCCATGGTAGTCTCATCATGGTTGGCAACTATGCCTGCATCCCTGCTGACAGAAAGGAACTGGGTACTTCAGATGATAGAGAAAGAATGGAGCTTGAATTTGGGGCCTAAACAACTCATCCAGAACCCTTGACAATAAGGAACATCCAACCTACAGCCTTTAGGTGCTGCGACTGCATGGGATCAAGGATAGCTGTAACTGTAACCCCAACACAAAGCAGTCAACTTACTTAAACATTATGGGGTATTTGCTCTTAGCTTGTTCTTGTTAACTGAATTTCAGAGTTCTCACACATGAGTTTTGTAAATGATAACATCATTTTGCAACTCAAAAGGATGGGCAGACCTGAATGCTAGCCCAAGCCTAGGCCAGCCCATAATTCTGAAAATACTGCAGGCTAGTAGAAAGAGCTGATCTTCAATTTGGAAGTCATGTTTCCTTCCCACCTTCCACCATGACCTTGTTCATGGGTCTCAGTTTTAAACTCCCCCCCAAAAAAAAATCATACCTACTCTAAGTGGTTTAGCCTCCCAGGATTATGTGCAAAAGCCTTCTGTTAGCTGGTAGGCTTGAAAAAAATACAGTAAGAAAATTACAACAATAACAAAAATACAACTGCCATGTCATATACACATCCTGAGATGAAGCCTTATGTGTCATCAATGTTATGAAATCACTCATGGGAAAAGCTGGAAGGAATAGCAAAAGCAAGCTGGACCTGTGACATCCCCGTCAGTTTCAGATCCTGCAGAGAGCTCTGGAACATGATTGTGCAATTGATTGAGTTTGTCTGCCTTTCCTCCTTATGCACTACTGGTCATTGGCTGAAGCCACTTGGGGGCACTTCCAGCTCTCACAGCACTGAGAAAGAGCAGCTGTCAGAGCCTGAAAATGTCCCTGAAAAGAAAAGTAGCCTTATGCTCTGCAAGAGGTGAAACATGCAGAAACTGGGTCTCAGAAGAGAGCCAAGGGGATGTGAGCAGGGAACTGATGCTCAGTGCATATGATGGCCCTTTCATTAGCATTCGTCCTGACATAAAGGGACAGTTAGTACAGTCACAATATTAGCATCTCTAGTCTACTGTTCCCTATGCTCAGTTATCACCATCTTCTCACAGGGCCCTCATGCTGTGAGCTCTGACGACCATGGAAGTCTAGCACTGGTATCCAGATGGAATGATGGAACACACTATGCACAATGCTGGTGGAATGATAGTCCAGGTAAACACTGAAATGGAGTCAGTGGAGGTGATAGTGGGGGTGATTATGGTGGCAATGAAGCTGGTGATTATGGTGGTCAGGACAGTAGTAGAAACCATCAGAGGGATGGTGGTGATGACTGAGGTACTGATGAAGGTGCTAGATACTGTTACTGGTATGATGACAATAATGATTGTATCCATGGTAGCACCACTTTGGCAGATACAGTACAGACAGATGATGAAGGAGGTGATGAGGCAATAAAGCACAGACGTGATGTGAGGGTAGAGGTACAGGTGATGGTGATGACAAAGTGGTAATGGAGGTGATGGTGGTGGAAGGGTATAGTGAAGGAAGGAGGGAATGACTGCAGTGGTGGTGGTGGCAGCACGGCACGGTGGAGGTGATGTGGTTAGAGACAGTGTTGATCATGGTGATAGTGGCGGGTGCATGGTGAGATGAAGGTGGAAGTTGTAGGGTTAGAGAAGGTGATGGCCATGGAATTGGTATGGTAGTGTGGTAAAAATAGTAGGGCTAGAGACAGTGTTGACCAAGGTGATGGTAGTGGTAGTAGGGTGAGATGGCAGTGGTCGGTCTGGTGAAGGTGATAATGGTGGTGGTGGTTATGGTGATGGTTATGATGATGGTGGTGGTTATGGTGGTGATGGTGATGGTGATGGCAGTGGTTGTGATGGTTCTGGTGTTGGTGTTAGTGGTGGAGGTGGTGGTAGTGGTGGTTATGGTGGTAGTGGTGGTTATGGTGGTAGTGGCAGTAGTGGTGGTAGTGGTTCTGGTGATGGTAGTAGTGGTTATGGTGGCAGTGGTGGTAGTGGTAGTGGTAGTTCTGGTGATGGTGGTGGTGGTGGTTATAGTGGTGGTTATGGTGGTAGTAGTGGTAGTAGTTGTGGTGATTCTGGTGTTGGTGTTGGTGTTGGTGGTGGTGGTGGAAGTGGCGGTAATGGTGGTTATGGTGGTGGTGGTTCTGGTGATGGTGGTGGCAGTGGTTGTGATGGTTCTGGTGTTGGTGTTAGTGGTGGAGGTGGTGGTAGTGGTGGTTATGGTGGTAGTGGCAGTAGTGGTGGTAGTGGTAGTTCTGGTGATGGTGGTGGTGGTTATGGTGGTGGTGGTGGTTATGGTGGTGGTGGTGGCAGTGGTTGTGATGGTTCTGGTGTTGGTATTAGTGGTGGTAGTGGTGGTAGTGGTTCTGGTAATGGTAGTAGTGGTTATGGCAGTGGTGGTGGTAGTGGTAGTGGTAGTTCTGGTGATGGTGGTGGTGGTGGTTATAGTGGTGGTTATGGTGGTAGTATTGGTAGTAGTTGTGGTGATTCTGGTGTTGGTGTTGGTGTTGGCAGTGCAGTGGTGGAAGTGGCGGTAATGGTGGTTCTGGTGGTGGTGGTTCTGGTGGTGGTGGTGGTGGTGGTGGTGGTGGTGGTGGTGGTAGTGGTGGTGGTTTTGATGAGGGTGGTGGTGGTGGTTATGGTGGTGATGGTGGTGGTAGCAGTGCAGTGGTGTGGTAGTAATGGGAATGTGGCATGTGATGCTGTTTAGCAGTGGTAATACTGTTGCCATCAGTGATGAATGACAGTGACTTGCCCAGAAGACAGCAGTAGTCATCCTGTCTCCTAGAAACATCACACAGCCAAATCCTCTGAGAGACGAGTCTGGAATGAAAACACAGCCTGCCACGTCAGGTCCAACTCTGTGCAGACGTCCATCCGTGTTGGGGATGAAGGTGGCAGAACGAGCAGACTGCAAGCAAGTCAGTCACACCATATTTTGGTAACAGCATGGAGCTGCTTGTTAGCAGAGATCTGCTTTCCAACGGCAAATAATAAAATTATGCTTTTTGTGTGGCTAATGAAATGCAAATTGAAGCTGGATGCGCGTTAATGCAAAGAGTTGAATATCCATTTAATCAGCTCCTCCCTGCAGGGGCCAATGATAAAAATGACAGAGGAATTGCATTGCTAATTCCGGGCCTGTCACTTCTTATAGGTTCTTACCTTGTAAACCCACCACTCCTGTGGCTGACACCTGCCTGAAGGGCCCAAGGTTTATGTTGTTTAGGGAATCTGGGAATTCCTTTGGGAATGGGGAGTGGGGAGTAGGAGGGGGCTGGCACAGGGGAGGGAAACCTGGAGGGAGAAAATGAATAGATAGAATCTTTCCTGTAGTGACAAAATGAATTGTCCCTATCCTTCCTCCATCCCCAGCAGACAGCCTGTGTCCCCTGGGATTGTTGATATAAGTAGACTCCCTCATTCCTGTGGTAGAAATCAAAAGTCAGTGGCATGAGACTAACAACCCATTTGTTCCAACTTTGTTCTGTGCCAGATGCTGAATTGGGTGATGTACCTGTGTTCACCATTCATTCAGCATCCATGAACTAGGTATCACCACTCCCAGACAAGGAAACTGAGGTTCAAACAGAAGGACACACAACCAGGAAGAGACCTGAACTGAGATAGTGTGACAGCCAGCCCTATTCTTAACTATGTTTGCATGAGGAAGATGAAATTAATCTACAACTGGTCAACAGCTGCCCTCCATTCAGTCAAATGGAGGAGCCGGAAGCAGGGAGAGGTGATGATGAGCCCAGAAGGGAGTAGATCATTCTGGAAGATAGAAAGGTTGTGGTCAGAAAGAGAGGTCAGTGTTCCACTCTTCATGGATCCTAGTCCAATCAAAGCAAAGACTATATAGGTCAGTCTTGGGAAGAAGAGGGTGTTCAGGGAAGGGGCCAAAGCCTTCAGATTGGAACAGGAGATCTTGAATGCCAGGCTCAGGTGGAAGAACTTCATGATGCAGTTTGGCCAGTTGTACATTTGATAAGTCCAGAAAAAAAAAAAACAAAACAATATTGACTTGTGAGACCTGTATGCCGGGGGACAATGAGGAAGACAGGTTAAGATATGGAGCATCAATGTAAAGAGAGATTCTACATAGCAGTTGTGGAGGTAAAGAGCAGTTGTGGAGGCGGAAGACCATCTGGACATCTTGTCTGAGCCACTGTTACATAGGCAAAAGCAGTAGGGCTCAGCACGAAAGCAACCAAAGACACCCAGAGTCCTCTCCTCCAACATGGTCCAACCCCAAGAGAAGCCCTTGCAGGCTCTGGTGGGCTCCACCCTCTTCTGTAAGCACACTAGAGTGGCAATGGTTATGTGCAAGCATCAAGCCTTCCTCTGTGTGGTCATGTGGCACCCTAATGAGCAGCATCTGTTACTTTTTCATAGCCTCTGCTGTGATAGCCTGTCTCAGGACTCTGCTGGGGCCTGACATATCCCTTCCAACCTTGACATGGCTCTGATGGAACACAACTAAGAATATACATCTATAATCACTAGGGAGGCAGAGAAAGGAGGTTTCCATGAAGCATGCTAGCCAGCCAGTCTAGCAGATTCAGTACCCTCCAGGCTCAGTGATAGAACCTGACTCAAAAAATAAAACAAAGAGTTATTGTGCTAACGAGTTTGTATGTCAGCTTGATACAACTAGGGTCATCTGAAAGCATAGAACATCACTTGAGAAAATGCTTCATAATACCAATAAAAGCAGCCATATGGCATCATCAACCCCACACTCACCCCAGAATTTGCCTCCAGACATGATGACTTTCAAGGTCTAGCATGGGAATGATTCTTGGATTCCAAATCAGAATTCCTGGCCCTGAACCCAGCAGGGGTGGGGACTTGACCAGGTAAGCTTGTGGAAAGAAGTTTCCTATGAAGAACAGGACTACAGGAGCTGGAGAAATGGCTCAGTGGTCAAGAGTGCTGACTGCTCTTCCAGAGGTCCTGAGTTCAATGCCCAGCAACCACATCGTGGCTCACAACCATTTGTAATAAGGTCTGATGCCCTCTTCTGGTATGTCTGAAGACAGCTACAGTGTACTCATACATAATAAATAAATAAAACTTAAAAAGTAAAAAAGAACAGGACTACAAAAAGCAGTGCCCTGCATGCCTGATCAGCAGATTCTACAGCAGTGTTTGCAGTACAATATTCTTCCATGATACAAAGTCACATGCATTTTATTGCAAAGTGAACAGCCCATCTGAACATGGACCCACAGTGTGGCTAACATATAGCTGGTTTTCCTGAGGACTTGAGTGTTCATGTGTAAGTTTCTGTTCTTTTCATTAGTGATCTATGGAAAGGGGCTAACTCTGGAAGAATGAAGGTGAACAAAGCTGTTGGTACACAGAAGACACTTGGTTATATCTCAGATCTCTGAGGATTTAGATTATCACGGACGATGTTTGTGAAGGAGAGATCTTAATCTTAGGGAATTTACAGACATTCTGCCCAGGGTAGAGGGTCAAACTAATCCCACTCACCCAGGTTGAACCTCAACTGTCTGGTTTCATTAAAATCCAGGATCCTGCATCCTCCCCAAATAATCCTTGATCTAGCTGAGTTTGGGGTGGCTTTGTCTTTGTTTAGGCTGTTTGTTTTGAGTGGTATCATTATTTTATTTTTAAATTACCTATAATGCACCCTTTAAAATTCCCTAATTATGGATAGGATAAATACATAATTGTAGACTTTAAAAAACACATATTATCTACTCAATACTCCATAATTATGGTCTTTTCCATGAAATGTATTATTTCCTGGTTGGTCCATAATCACTCTTTTGAAGCCAGCTGGGGAAGACCAAGTTTCTTCTCAGATTTAGTTCACAGGTCACTGGGCACGACCAGTGAGGCAGCTTAGAGTTAAGGCAAAGGGCTATTGGAACCCATCAGGCCTTTGCCCACAAGAAACTCAGGGCCTAGTTACTGAGCAGTCAGATCAGTGCCCTCTGTGTACCAGTGTAGCTAAAGATGTTTGGCATTTGGAACAGAGAGTGGAGTCTCCTGTTCGTCTTCAGTTCTCCTAGTAACTGGCCCAGTGGTCCAGAGATCATGGGCACCGGCTTAGGGCTAGATCACTGCACCCTGCACTTGGATGAGTATCTTACTTTGGATTCTACCCAAATTAGTTGATGATCCTAGGACTAGGGGTAGGTGACCTCAGGGAATGCAGAATAGGGTATGAGAAATTAAGATGGGAGGGAGAGAATAGCCATGGAGCGTTATTTTATGGGCAAGACTACAGAATATGGCATACACCTAGGGATCATCCCCTAGCAGCCAAGCACTGAAGAGAGTAATCACCCACTCCTGCTCTTGTTACTGTGGGATCCATGATCTCAGGCTGTGCTGTGCACAGGCCACTTGATGTAGGAATCTACTAGAGACTCATCCCCCAGCAACAAAGAGGACATCTAAGAAGAACCAAAGGACAATGGAGGACACTCATGGCACCTGCTAATCGCCACTTCCCTCTCTCTGTCACCTCAATTTTCTTGTGCAAAGAGGAAGATTCAAATAGACTTGTGGGAGGAAGAGGGGAGACTAGTTAGTATGCAGGACTTCCCAGTAAATTAGCAGAAGCTATTGCTTCTGTGAGTGACAGTGGACAAGAACACAGCTCTGCCCTGCACTGCCCTCTGCTAAGCATTCCTCAAAGTATCCCTTGGAGATGAGAGAACAAGCAGTGCCAAGCAGAGAGGTTCCCAGGTGACCCAACTGTTCTCTAAGCACCACAGAGACTGACCTAGCATGGTAGCTGATCTTTGACACATGTCTGTGACCTCACACCATCATCTCAAGTTTGTCCAATCTCTCCCACTCCTCTTGTGCCCCTGTGAACCTTCATGTTGGTCCACATATGAGTGGTTGCAGGAGAAGTAAGGTGGGTTAGGCTCAGGTGACTGCAGCAAGCCCATTCCCTTCCCAAAAGTTAGTTTGGGCATTTGGCCTATTTCTAGTTAATCAAATGACAAGAACATCATTTCAGAAAAATGTCCTCTCCACGGTCAAATGCATACTTAGTATGATCTTGGTTCAATTCCTATAGCAACAAGAAATAGATAACAAAGAAAATAAAATTTTTCTCTCTTTAAAAATATAGTGGTTCTCTCTTCTGGCTTTGTGCAGCACTGTATAAAGACTGATGTTTGGTGCAGTAGCAGTCTTTATACACTGTAAGGGCACAACCTGAGGATGAAGTCGCTATATTATTAGTAGCAGGGCAGGCCATAGTGGGGAAATGCCCATATTTTTCTTAATTCACAGGCTCACTACATTAATGATTTCCAGAAACATCAGAGCCAGAGAATGAATAACAATGCTCATATAGCATTCTCCCTCAGTCTGGTTTCAGCTCTGAATTGTTTAACTATTAGACTCAGTGGCCACCTCCTTGTTCTTGGCCCTTGCAAAAAATAAAATATCCTGTGGTCGAAGCTACAAGACTTGGTCCTTGTATCACATGCAGCTGGGGAAATCCCTGTCAATGCCCATAACTGGAATGAGTGAAGGAAAAGATTAAATGCAAGGAGCTCTTTCAGGTGTCAGATGGAGCTCAGGAAGGTGCTACCCAGATGCTGGCCTCTCATGTCCTCCACTGGCTGCACCTATGCCATGGTTTGCAAGCCCAACCAGCCTGGTACTGCTGTCATGATTAGTACAGACTTACTTTGAGCCAAAGCCTAAACCCAACACTCCTGTAGGGCATACTGCTTAGTCCAGAAGCCTAGCCTACAAGGCAAATACTCACTCACCCATTAGGATACCATAATAATCCTGTGTGGCATTTGTTAAGTACTGTCCCAAGCTATAAGTAAGCCCCAGGCCACTTTCACTTCATCTTCACCATAAGGTCACTATTGTTACCCAAATGACAAACATTAAGGTTCAGATGATGACTAAGTATCATTAATAATTATTAAGTATCAAATCCAAGGTCACAAGACCATAGGTGGAGTCAAACTTCACATTCCATGTTGGGACTCCAAGCAAGGGTGGGGTCTGTAGAGGAAAACCAGGACCAACCAGAGAATCAGCTATGACTCACCAAGAGGAACCTTAGAACCCTGAGCCCAAGCTGACGCCCTTTGCTACAGGAAGCAAAGATGAGCGGGATGTCTACTAGAAGCAGCTGCCTGCTAGAGGGTCAAGCTCCTCATTAGAAGAATGGGCAACAGAGCAGAGATGGACGAAGCAAAACTGTAGATAGGTGGGTTGCCAAGATCTCAATTCAGAGAAAGAGCTAAACATTTGGGGACTCTTGAATCCCACAATTGTCGAAGTTCTTCCTCAAGCCACATTTCCTGTTCGTTCAAGGAGTAGCTCTGGGCCAAAAGTTCAGAAGAAGGATTTGTCACTCTGCCATTAGCAGGGCTTGGGGACTCTAGACCACTCAATGTTGCCTTGGCAAGTGCCTGTCTGAGGCACTGTAGCAGGCACAGGATTTTAGTGGTAAAAGGAGGTAAGGGTGTGTGTGCAATGTAAAGGGGGTCTCCATTTAAATACCAGCCAGTTCATAGGATTTCTTTAGAGAAATGACCTGCTGGCTACTGAGGAGATCTTTTCTGTCCTGACTGGGCCTTCAGGTTTCCACGTCTGTTCACAGCATGGCCGCCATCTTGGGTTTGGTGATTCTTTAGGAAATCTCCAAGCAGTTCTTTTTTCCAGTCCCAGTCCTTCCTTCTGTAAAATGAGGATATAACTAGGAAGCTCCTCAAACACACACACACACACACACACACACACCCGGAGCAGAGGATGCCATCACTTTCTGCCTCATCCACACCCCTACTTCCACCTAGGGATGGAGATCCAGCTGCCAGTATCTGGGCTTCCCACAGATGCAGCCCTGTCTGTGAGCATGTCTAATCAAGGTCTCCAGCCCTAGGAGAGGGCGAGTTCTAAGATCTTGCAGCAGGAAAGATCTTGAGCCCCTTCCCTGCAACACACACCTTCATCCTGCCCTTCTCCATCTTTTGTGCTCGTGTATGATCTTGAAGATCCACCCAGAAAAATAAGCTTAGGATGGTCTTGCTTGCCATTCAGCTACCATTGGGGACCCTCAGGAAGGTAGCAAGGACAAAACGTGGCCCACATGGAATTCACCAGACCTGTCCCTTACTGGGTATGTACCCATGACCACGCCCTTCTTTTTGCTTTTCTGAAAGGGGAGTGTGTGCGTTATTCTATGAATGCACCACTGTGAGCCTGGAATAAAATAAGCTAATACAGGTTCCAGCAGGTTACACAGAGTACACCTCTGGCACTCAATAAATGTCCAGTCTCTTTCCATAGACAAGGCTGCAGCCCCAGCTGTTTCCATGGAGAAAGGCAACTGCAAGGCTTGCTTTAGCACTAAGCATAACAGTAGTATCTTTCCTGTACCCAGTGACATGATTCCTGCAGCTAGGGGAGCCAGCAGGGATGTGGATGTGTTCTCTGGCCAGATAAAGGACAAAGGAGGGTCCGGAGAGGAGCTGTGTCAGCAGTTAGGAAGGGCAGCGCTGACAGTGACACAGGGCCCAGCCCACTCTTCTGATTCGATGCCCCAGAAATCATGATTGGCCTGGAGAAGCGTGCACTGCCTGACAATCAGTTCATGCCTGTCCCTATCTTTCTCCTACCTTGCTTCCCTGCTGCCTCCACTGGCTGTGCCTCTGTCTCCACCTGAAGGTCTCAGCTCCCCATTTCAGCTCAGACACCCCTGTCCCAGCCTGCAGGGACATCTCCAATCTGAGCTCTGAGGAATAGGATTTTCTGTACCCAGCATGTGTGAACTTAGAGGCTACAGCCTGTCTCAAGTCAGTGCTGAGGGAGACAAAGAAAAACAAGCCACCAGTTCCATACTCTTGCCCTGAAGGAGCTGCACAGGATGGAGTTCCACAGCATAAAGCCCTATCCCTAAACCCCCCAGTATCTCCTATAGAAAGCCATAGGTTCTAGGAGCCCTACACAAAACCTGGGCCTTAAAAAATTCCATTTCTCTTTGCAAAAAAGACCCCTCAGCAGAGAGTGTGGCATGGGATGAGAGGTAGCAGAGAGATGCCTATTCTAACAATCTTAGGAAACCATCCCCAAAGCCTTACTTGCATGGGAAGTGTTGAGTGCTGTCCCATATCACCTTTGCTCATTCCCAAGATCCCCCGAGACATTATTCTTCCTGAAGAGCAGCGATCAATCAAATATCTTAGACATGCTAGGCAGGCACCCCACCACTGAGCTATGTCCTTGGTCCTTCTTTTCTGGTGGGCAGCAGGGGTATGGTCTTGCTGTGTAGCTCAGAGTGCTCTTGGATTCTCTATGTAGACAAGGCTGGCCTCAAACTCATGATTTGCCTCCTAAACACTGAGATTAGAGGCAAAAACCTTTGGAGGGTCTCCCTGAGACATCTTTGCCTTCCATATGTATGGGTAACTTGTCCTGAACAGATCTGTCTGGTCAGGCTATCAAGAAATTAACACACCCCACAAATATCTCTACCTATGAGCTAGGGGATGCACCTTGGCCCCACGCCCACAGCAGCCAGTGGATAAATGTGACTGCTACATCCTGTCAGACAGCCACAGAGGAGCTGAGCTCAGTTGCTCACAAGTGTATGCATATACAGTCACAGCAGCCATCGTTTCTGGGGTGAACTAGTCAGAGGCAATGGCTGGACTTTTTAATCAGAGATGAGGACATGCAAAAATACTAATAAAAAGCAAGGCAGAGGGCTGGAATAGGGCTCAGTGGATAAGAGCACTTGCTGCACATACATGGGGAATAGAGCTTAGCACCCACATAGAAGGCTGGACCTGGTCACATAGGCTTGTAGCTATGAGAAGTAGGAGAGTTAGAAGGATCGCTGGGACTTGCTATTTGTCAGCCCCAGTGTTCAGTGAGAGACCCGTCTCAAGGGATTAAGTTAGACAGTGATAGGATAGACACCTGTGGGAATAAATCCATACATGCATGTGTGCATAATACATACACACACAAACACACACATGCACGCTCGCACGCACTCAACAGTAAAGGCTCTACCTTGGTGACACTGTGCCCCAATGCAAACATCTACCACAGATACTGTGCCACAAAGCCCAGTGGGCATCCTGCCTGGGTCCTCATCCCTAAGGACTTTCCTCTCTGCTCCAGCCAGCATCAGTGTCATTGGCTGAGAAGCAAAACCCCAACCCCCGATTGCTGTGCACCTGAAGACCAGGGCCTGACACCATGTCTGTCACAGGAAGAAGATGCTGACTCCAGAGAGATGCTGGGAGTGTGGAATGGGTGGCCAGGCTAATGCTCTACTATGAAAGAGAACCCACTGCAGGAAGCCTGAGCCAGCAGACAAGGAGCTCCAGGTCCAGGCAAGGCGGACATGAAAACAGATGTCGGCTTTGAAGACATGGTACCTTGGTGTCTTACAAAATAAAGCTTGTGCCAATTAACACAACCAGTCCTCTGTGCTGTCTCCAGCAGCTCTGAAGATCATTAGTATATTTTTAGCCATAAACTACTTTTTAATTAAGGTAGATACATCGTTTCTTTTAACACAACACCACAATGACACACCTGATAGGGTATAGTATAGTGCAGAGATAACTTTTATAGTCACAGAGAGAATGAAAAATTCAGATAACTTGTCTTATTGTGACGTTTGCTTTATTACCCAGAGAGGGGATAAAATCTCCTATAATATGGCTAGCCCTGATGGCTTACTTCCAGTCACTCTCCTCCACTTCAACCCTGGCATCTTTCTCTTTGAGAACAGCAACAAATGGGAGAAACCTCCTCCGAAGAGGGGAAGCCATGGAGGTCTGAGGTCTGCTGCAGGAAAGCCAACCTGGGCAGGGCCCAGGCTCAGAGACCAGCAAGGATGTTTTGAGCATTGCCAACTAAAAATCAGGCAGGAGAGAGCAAACAGGCTGATGCTTCAAGGCAGCTCTGAGAGGCTGGCCAAAAGCCCAACTCTAGGTAAATCACAGTGCTGTGCCCAGCTCTGTAAATCTGAGAGATTGGTGGGTAGCTCCCTGGAGGGACTGATGCTCTCTGGGGAGGTCTTCAACTTTGTTACCAGATCATTGGAAGTAAAAGAACATCTGTTTGAGTGTAGGGCTGCATGCCTGTACATGTGCAGACACATGCCCCTGTGCATACACACACACACACACACACACACACACACACATGCATACACACAGGGACATACATTCCCTGCACGCACACATCCCCAGGAAGGACACAGAGCAGAAATTGCAGTATGTATCAGGCAGGTCTTTACAATGACAGTGTTTGATCATGACAAGACTCTCCGTGTCTTCACAGAAGAGATTTGCCAGCCTTGCCATGGTGTTGCCTCTCAGAAGCTCTCCATTGTTGTTGCTCTCAAAGGAAAGGATGACAGTGTAGAAGCAGGGAACAATGCCAGTTTGGGAGGCTGGCTATCAGGGCTGATCATTTTAGGAGAATTCTCCCTCGCTGGACCTCAGTTTTACCACCCAGGAGCTTTTGAGGAAATTAAATATAGGTCAGCCAATAGAAGAGAGCTGGCTTGTCACATGCTGGCTTTAACCAATCCATTGTGCTTTCTAATAGCACTTGGATGAGAAAGATCCTCAGCTTAACAAAAGCGTAATTGATTAGTGATGTCTGCCATAGGTACAAATGGGGATGAAAGAGGCCTGTGTGCTATTCCAACTTCTTGATTAATGATGCCTTAGAAGCCACTGATTTGACTCCTGAGTCCACACCAAACCCCATGCTGTCCTGGGGTTTATGCTCAATCACAAGAGCTGCCTGTGCTCATCTCTACCCTTTCTACATTGAGTGATATCACACCAGCATCTTGGAGTCAGCAATGGTGAAAGTGTTTACATGGGAATTGCTAGAGTGCATTTTCTAAGATAATGTTTGAACATTTAGCAGCTCGCCACTGGTTCTATCCCTTTCACAGCAGGCAAGGGCTATGGTGGATGGGAACTCCAAGAAGTCCCTTCAGTCTGGGCTGTGGGGCAATCTTTGTCTCCTAGAGACCACCAGTACCTACAGACACTATAATCCAGCCTCAAAGCTCTAACACCTTTCTCACACAGTCTGTTACATTGCTTGTCCATCTGGGTACTGTTCAAGCCCTCTTCCTCCAGGAAGCCTCCCCAGGTTGCTTTCATTCCCTAAGGTCCTCTTGAATTCTCCTTGTACTTTCCATGTTTGCTGCCCCAGAGGAAAATTGTCTGCCCAAGAAAGAGTTTCAAGTTAAGGCCTATGTCTCCTTCAGTGGTCAAGGCCTCATGCAGGTTTAGCCATGATACAAACCTAGATGATGTCATCTAAGCCATCTTCTGCCTGAAATGACCATTTCTATCACCCACGATCCTTCAACTTCCTGAGTGGGGAAAGTGGAACTAGACAGCATGCTCACCCTAGGGCCAAGGTGTCTTGACTCCTATGACAGACCTAGAAGCAGAACCTATGCTTCAAAGAGCAGAAAGAAATTCAGTGAAGGTCAAACAGCTCCTAGTAGTGCAGACTTAGGGTCCCAGCATCTAAGGGCTGGACCATTTCCAGCAGGACTCCCTGTCTGTCCTTCCTTTCAGCTCACCACTGGCCACTTCAACTAGGGCAGGCTCTGGGGCTGGCCTCCTGCCTCCTACCCCTGTCCCCAGGATCGGCCAAGACCAAACATCTGTTGGCTCCTCCCAGCTCTCTCCTGCTGCTGCTTAACATGCACATGAGAGCTGGAAGCGGTGCGTATAGATTTCTCTTTGTCTTTGGTGGTAATTATTAGCTGTCTCGGCGGGTGAATGCAGGCAGAAACAAAGGCAGCCAGGGTTGTTAAACCTTTTATCTCGATCAAGCCGCATTATTTGATAAGGTGCTAAGCTAATAGCAACGCATGTCAAATTGTGTTTAGACAGATCGAGGGGCTGGTGCGGAGGGTATATTTGTCTCCAGAAAGCTGTTCCTGGAAGGATGAAGGGAAAGGAACAGAGATATCCACATCCCCCGCGTAGAACGCAAACAGCCCAGTCTCTGGCCTGGTGGAGTGGCTCCCTGCAAACTTGGAGCTGAGAGGGGAGACAGGTGGTCCCTGTGGTACTCATCCCTACTCATGACTACCCCAGGGCTTTTCCCTGAGCCCTTTGGATCCCCATAGGGGTCATCGGCAGAGATGGGGCTCAAATCCAGGCTCTCCTAGCCAATTACTAATTAAGTAACTTGTTTATTAAGCCCTGTGTGTGTCACCTGTCCTATGGTGACACTGAATTTACAGATAATCACTACCTATAGGAGGCAGCATAGACCAAACAAAATTAGCCTCGCAATACAGCCCACAAGGATAGAAGCCCAGGGAGGCTTTTAGGAATGGATGGGCTTCCATCAGGCCATGGAGAATAAGAACCTGGGAAGAAGCACCCTCCCACCAAGCTGCAGCAGTCCCTCTGCGAGCCTGCAGATATATGTCATCTGTCACCCTGGGTTCTGCTCAGTGCCTCCTCCAAGCCTCTTTTCTGAATGACTTCCAAGACCCCAAAGCATCTTCATGACTGGTCCCCTCTGTGTACCCCGTGGGCTGCAAGGTGGCATTAAGCCCAGAGAAGAAGGGAAGATCTGGGTCTGGAATGTTCATCAAAAACCTAGAAAAAAGAACTCATTCTGGAGCAGCGGGTCTGTGTAGAGAAAGGTCGCAAGGAAATGACTAAGAATACACACATGACTGGGGACATCACTGTCTGTAAAGTGGTCACTGCACAAACATTACGACCTGCGTTTGATACCCTGCACCCAAGCAAATACACCAGGTATCATGGCATACACTTGGAACCTCAGCATTGCAGAAACAGGCCGGTCTTTAGGGTTCACTGACCAGCTGGTCTAGTTCACACACTGACCTGGCAAGCTCCAGGCCAGTGAGAAACCCTGTCCTGATAAATAAGGTGGATGTTGCCTAAGGAACAGCACTGACTTCTGACTTCCATGTACATGCATGGGTGTGTGAGCATTCACACACAGACACACACAGAGAGACACACTCAATGTCTTCCACAAGAATGTGCATCATATTAATACTGAGTCATTAAAATGGACCATTGTAGCTAATGTGTCAGTTCAGTGGGTAAGACACTTGCCACCACAACAGATGACCTACATTTGACACCAGGGATCCATATGGTAGGGAAAAACCAACTCCTGCTAACTGTCCTCTGACCTCTGCATGCACAGGCACATGAGCATACACACTCACGCACGTGAACACATTAATAAATGTTTAATAAAGCATAGTTTTCAAACAAAGTGACCACTAATTGGTGCTGAGCCAGAATTCAAATGCAGACTGGGCTTAACGGAGGGAGGTAAGTGGAGGTGTGGGTGAATGAAGTAAGGAGGGAGAGTGGTCATGGCCAGTTGTATTTGCAAGAATGGGATGGAGCTCATAATTTTAGGAACTCAGGGGTCTGCATAAGAGCATTAGCCTCGAAGCCATGCTGCTGGAGGAAGCTGGGAATCCTCATGCCATACTTCCAAGTAGTAGTTGAAGACTGTTAGAGGCTGGGGCCAAGGTAGAGCTTCCACACTTCTGATCTTCCCTCAGCCCCTGCAACAATTGGAAGCCTGTGGGGAAGACACTGAAGAAGCAGCCAATTGAATTGGGCTAGCAGTACCATGGAGCAGAGAGGGGCAGCCACTGCCTCTGCTCCTCACTCTGTGTCTCCTGCACTGTAGCTCTCTTATGGTGGGTTCCTGACCGTAATGAAGACAAACTTGTTCCTTTTCTTATTATACCTCCTGATACACTAAGGGGAACCCAGTGACTTTCCAAGAACATCCCCTGAATGTATTCCCCTACATGCCCACTTGATACCTTTTCTTCCTAGAACATCTGGTAAGGTCTTACTGCACACAGCACACTGGTGGCCATACTGGCTAATGCTGCTGTGGCTGTCTTCTTATTGTCATGGACACCTGGGAAGGCAGGTTCTCACAGCAGCAGTCCAAGAGGCTCCCGTTTTTGCTAATGTGTGAAAGGAGAAATGGCCAGTAGCAATTTCTCATTTCCATTGACCTAGAGAGGCAGGGTAACAAGCCTTTGAGCTGGAACAGTGTTAACAGAAAAGCAAAGAAATGCAACAGTGGAAGCAATCAGAATGTCCATCTAAGGGATATGGCTAAGTAACTCTGACCTGTGCAAGCCAGGGAGCTCCATCCTGTGGCTTTGACAGATGGGTGAGTGTTCTGAACATCATCACTGAGACAACCTGGAAACTAGTAGTCAAGAGACAAAGACCACAGCAAGAAGCAATGTACGTGGCATGATACCATTCAGGTTGAAAAATATTCCAGAAATACAGAAGTGAAAGCCAACATCTCAGCCTGAGGATGGTAGGGTGAGTACTTGCCTAGCATGTGAGAAGTTCTGGGTTCGATTCCCAGCACTGCATAAACTAAGCATGGTGGTGCATGCCTGTAATCCTAGCACTTGGGCAGTGGAGGCAGGAGGATCAGAAGTTCAACATCATCTTCAGCTACATATGGAGTTCAAGGTCAGCCTGGGTTACATGATATGCATTCCCATGGGAGCATATCCAAAGATGTATGAACGTGATTTTTATACTTTTTACTTATCCTATAAGAATTTCATACATTTATACAAAGCATCTTGATCATATTCACTCCCAAATCCCTTCTCTCACCCTCCCCAGACACCCCTTCCCAACATTTTTGTCTCTCACATTCACGTGTGGCCCTCCTCTCAGTAACCTCACTGGAATGACTGATCTTGCTGGCCTAATCTCCTGCATCTAGCCACAACTGAGTGAGTTCATGAGCACAGTGGCCATATCAAGTCCTGAAGACAGCTTTTCACAACCCTCTTCCCCATTCTCCCCATCTGATGTGCTTTCCGACTCCTCTCTGTGATGTTCCCTGACTGGTTAACATAGATGTCCCATTTATGGCTAAGCACTCAATGGTCACATATTCTCAACCAACACTTGAATCAGTTACGAGCCTCTGCATTAGTGGCTGCCCGCTACAGAAGAAAGCACCCTTGACCAAGGAGGAAGCAGCACTCAGCTAGAGACATAAGCTTAAACACATAGAAGGCAGCTTGACCATGTGTCCATCTATTAAGTTCTCCCATAGGAAGCTCTTGGCTCACAGGCTTTTGACCAAGCTTACATACCAGTGTGTATGAACTTTAAACAACGAGTAATGGCAGACATCAAAATTCCCTTCAGCAAGGAGAAACCATGACTTTTTCGGGGAAGGGAAAATTCCAGCTTGACCTGAATTTTGAGAATTTTCCTAACAAGAAGGTATTCCAAAAGTCTATGTGTAATTAAAAATAAAATGTTTTTTCTTTTAAAGAAAAGATAAAACCTGGTGCTATGCCCACCAAAACTCCCTAACGTCTCCGTGAATCAGAATTCTGGGTATCTAATTTTCTTCTGGTGTCTGTGTTTTTAAGCTTTCTACAAAGAGTACATATTGTTCTTGTAAAAGAATGGAGGAAACCATAAAGTAATTTTAAAGTCAATGTCACCTTTGCCCTAGCCCAAGCCAGAGCCATTTCCTTCCAGAGTCCGTCCTGACATCATGGCCTGCTTTTCCAGGCTTCTTAGACAGGCCTCAAGGACAAAGGAACTGACCGTTCAACCCTCCTGTTTTCTGAACCCTTTCCTGTGTGACCTCATAGCCTCCCAGCACCTTCTCTGGGCCTCCCTTACCCTACAACAATCCTAGAATTGACCCTTCTTCTTCCCATTGCAACCAAGTAGCTAGAAGAGTCATGGGTTTTACCGTGTGGCCCTGTGCTTACCTTCCAGTCACAGCTCTAATGATCAGTGAGGAAAAGGCAAGCCTGCCCAAGAGCCATTGCTACCTCTGGTAGAGCATCACTCTAGGAGCTTGCTCCAGGGAAAGCCTAAGAGCAGATAGATACACAGGTCGTCATGGATTTATGTGAAGCCAGGAGCATCATGGGGCCAAGGTTTTGGAACCTGTATGTAGATGCTTGCTCTTGTCCCAAGGAAGAAGCCTGGCCTGCTAAAGGTGGTACTAACAGTATCAGCATAAGGAAAAGGTTAGCCTCCCCAACACAACCATACATACACACATGTGTGTGTGCACACAAACGCACACACATACACACACACACACACACACACACACACACACACAGTGATGGTAATGAGGAATAAACATCTTTCATAGGAGCACTCTCTGTACAAAACCCTGGTGCTTGTGGCTTCACACAAGCCTTTCAGTCTGTGCACCCACCTACATCATGCTGGAACATAGACATAGTCACCCATGAACTTGGCAAGAGCCCTCTCTCAGTACACACATACACACACACACACACACACACACACACACACACACACACTCCTTCAGCCCTACAGAGTCCCACACAGATCAGGTACCCACAACTCATGTGTCCTCAGCACACACATCACACATACAAACTGCACCTTGTTTAATGATGCGCGGGAAATAAGTTATGATTTTTATTTAAAACAAAACAAAACAAAAACCTCAATTGCCAATAGATTCTAGTGTGGTTTTGATCCTTTCTATTTTTCCCCCAGTGTTAAAAGCAAAAGTCACCCAACAGTGCCACCTGCTGAAAGCTGTTTTCTGATCCCCTCCCATTCTGCCCTCCTATCCTAAACAGACTGAGACTCTTCCTTAATTTCCCCCAAAGGACACAAGGCCTGCAATCTGAATGAAGAAGATGAAGAGCTGTGCAAAGAAAAGGGTGGGAAAATCAGTTTCCAGACCAATAGCTAGGGTTTAGATACGGTATGAAGAGAGATTGATAAGAGGAGAAAAACAGAGAGACAAACACGAGGGAACACAGCAGGAAGAAGTGTCTAAGGAGAGCCAGGACTGCTGCCTGCTGCCTGCTTTTGCTGTCCCTGGCCTGCTGGCTGGAGAAGATGCAGAGACCAAGGTGGGGTCCAGGGGTGCAGTAGGCATGCAGAAGGCCCTTTCCACTGTCCCACATACCATATATGGAGCAGGCCTGGTGAACCACCCTGTCTATCCTCCCTCCAGGAGCAACTCTGTGCAGGGACCTGGGGCCATTGTGCCAGCTTATCGCCCTGTGCCATTTCAGCCCTCCAAACTGCTTTTAATTAAGCCCCTATCCCTTCAGTGTGTTCTCTCTCTCTCTCTCTCTCTCTGGTGGTGGTGGGGCAGTGTGTGGGGGGAGGTAATGAAGTCCTAAGTGAATGTTGTCATGAGCATAGTCATGTCAAGGACGCCAATACATCCAAGATGACTACACCCTGAGACTGCTCCCAAATAGACACCCCCACCCCCATTATCCAGACTAGCTAATCTGCCTTTTTGTGTTATTTACCATAATTGTAGTGAGCCTCAGGGCTGCTGGTATGTCTCCATCAGAGTGCATAGCCCACCTGATCCCAACTTCAGGTGACCTATATCAGCCACAACTCCCTTCCCTGTCAGATCATTCCCTGCCATAGTCAGGTCAAGGCCAAAGCCATGCAGGTCATATCAGGTATGCAAATGCCTACCAACTGGATCAGAAGGCTCTCAACAGGAAAAGATCTCCTTTGGACGTCTGGTGAACTTCTGAGGCACAGACTGATTGTCAGAGAGGAAATCTGTGCAAGACCATATAGCCAATTAGGCAGTAATTCTGGAAACTTCTGGAAGGCAGCTATGCTGTCCTCTAGGGGAGGGTCCTCATCGTCCTGTGTCACTGGAGGGGAGAGGTTGCATGCTGCACACACTCATAAGCATGCATGTGCTGGGGGTTAAGTCAGCTTTGTAGAACTTCCTTTCTCACTCTCCAGAAGCTTGCTGCTTCAGCTAAACTGACTGGCCAGAGAGTCCCCAGGATCTTGCTGTCTCAGCTCCCAGTCCTGAGATTACAGGCACACTCCACATGCTCTGTCTTGTTACATATGTGCTCTGGATTTGAACTTGGGTCCTCATGCTTGTGCAGCAAACTCTTTATTCACTGAGATACTCCCCACCATGGCCTCTTGTATCTTGATGCAAGTCCTAAGTAGACAGAGATCTGAGTGGAAAACTTCCTTTTTCCTGTCCCCTGGGTTTGCTTTCCCACTCACAGGAGTCTTGAAGGGCAAGAGGTGACCACAGAGTCCCCTGAGAGGAGCCCAGGATGTGATTGCCAGCTCTGATGCACAGAAGGAGGCTGATCCAGATAGACATCAGATCAAGAGAAAGCACAGCCCTCTATATACCCAGCATTAGTTCTGGGAGACCCTCAAAGGACTGACTTCAGGCTGAGACCATCCTGACCGCCACCAGGACAGACTTAGGGAGGCCTCCAAGCTTCTGTAGCCCTTGACCTTCATCCCTCCTTTCTGGAGTTTACCCCTTGGGACTTCATTCTTTCCCAGAGCAGTTTTGATGCACTTTTCTTCCTCACACAGCCCCCATAATGTCTGGTACATCTAGTCAGAGCTCTAAAGACTGGCCAGCTTACCTCCCTGAGGCACAGAGTGCCAGAGTACACAATGCACACAGCAGGTGCTGGCTTGCATCTCATTTGCATATGGTTTGCATATGCTTTCTGACTTCTCACAATACCCAGGGACCATCCTCCCATCTACAACTCAGAACTTCCTGGCATTTACAGTCCCTGCCAACTGGCACCAGGCACCTCAGGGCTATGGTCTTTTATTTTCTTAGCTTAGAAAAGGTTTTCAGCAGTACCGTAGCCCAAATCAAAACTTCTCAAAAGAAACATTTCTGATGTCAGGGATCACCTGCTCCACCAGAGCAGCAGGCACCTTCCTGAAAACTCTAATGGCCTAGACTTTTGCAAGTGTTGGTTCCTGAGAGACCCTTTCCTCTCCCTCTCTACTTGGAAAACTCCTATTTAGTCTTCAAAGCCCCACTCAAACAAGGAGTTCTGCAACATCTCTCTCTATATATGTTAACTTCCCACCCCACTGCTCTGAGCACCATCATTGCCTCTGTGACATGCCAGTGAACAAAGTGTTTATTGTGCAAACACAAGGACCTGAGTTCAGGTCCCTGGAACCTACTTAAAAAGCTGGGTGCAGTAGCACACATCTATAAGCACTATACTGGGAGGAGACATGAGGATTCCAGGAGCTTCATGACCAGCCTGGCAAGGGATTCAGTTGAAAAAATTAATGTAAAGAATGATTGAGGACAACTGATTTCACCTCCAAATTCCAAATACACAAGTAGGTATTACACAACCCTGACACCACACACACACACACACACACACACACACAGACAGACACACACACACACAGACACACACACATAGACACAGGCACACATACACACAGACACACACACACACAGAGACACACACACACAGACACACACACACACACAGAGACACACACACACACACACACACACACAGAGGCACAGAGAGACACACACACAAATACACACAGCAGAGGGTCACAGTTATCAAACCATGAGTGACAATGCCTGGTCCCTATCTTTCCTTCTAGTGAGTTCACTGAAGAACCACTATGTCAGAAACTGGAGAGATGGCTACTTGATAAATGAAGTCATGCTCTTCAGTCTTTCTTTCCAACCATTCTGAGTCTCTCACTCTACCAACCAGCTCTGAGTGGGTTAAATACTACTGGTATTCCACTTGTGTTTTTACAATTCAAATTAATAGCCTAAAGCAGAGGGCTCCCCAGCACCCAGCTCCAGATGGACAGTCATTTGCTTTGGAATGCCCACCTTTGCCAAAGGGAAGCCCCAGCCAGGGCCCCAGCTCTGGACCTACAGGTGATGGAGGCCCAGGGGCTGAGCTGCTATCTGGAAAGCAAATCGACACTCAGGGAAATTTACCGCCATCTAATTGGCAGCTCTGGGTACAGTCGAGGGCAGTAGATTAAGTGTTTTCCTGTAAATCAGGTTTATGATTTGCACTGGAGAGGTAATTGTTAAAACTGTTCATTTTACCTGCAAATAGCAGCTGAAAGAAACCAATTTAGGAGCGACAGATTGGTTTTGATTCTAAATGTAGTGCTAAACAGTTAATTTTAATAACATCCATTGGACAGGAGTCTGCCTGTTACTTAATATCATAGTCAACAATTTGAAAGCTGCATGTTCAGCCAACACTTCTTTCACCAAAAATTAATCCCAACCCTCACCCCACCCCATGAGGACATCTCTCATCAGGAAGCTGCAGATCCATACAGAAGGGTTCTGCCTTCTTTCAATTTTACCAGCCTTGCTGGGGTAGGAGGCCACTAGAAGGTCAACTGTAGACAAAAACAGAAGGGACCTAGAATGTTGAGATCACAGGGGTCTTTGCCAATGTAAGAACAGCCTCTGTGGCAAATGGGATCGTGATAGAGAGTTTCTGTCTGCATTGCCTCTTTAATGGGTCCCTTTAGAGGACAGTTGCTCAGCTCTACACACCAGGATTATATAGACGTCTGCTCCAATATCTATGGTCACCCCTCTAGTGTCTGGAAGAGTCTCAGTCTGTCTCTCCAGTGACATACTTTCAGACAAGGCCAAGCATGAATATGCCTTCACCCAACTCACATGCTCTAAAGTACACAGGGCCCTCCAACACTAGTGGATGCCCATTGGGCCAGTCTTGTCTTTCACTGTCTCCCTTCCCCTTCCCCTCACCATCTCAGGACATACACACACACACACACACACACACACACACACACACACACACAAGTGTTTCAACATTTAATCAAAGTCTAGTAGTCAGGACTGGACCTGCTAATTGGTCATTAACTGGCATAAAACCTAAGCATTTGGTGGGTGGGTCTTTAGCTCCCAAGACCTTCTAGAAGCCAGTGGGATAAGGGTGTCTGTGAACTCTGAGCAGCTCTCTCTGCCCTGGACCTGTTTCCAGCTTATGTGCATCATGGCTTATGACATAGACTGTCCTTTCCCTGTTACTCCATCTTCACAGCCTGGATAAAGTCAAGGTCAGGGTGTCTCTAACAAGCTTTGGTCTCCTGACTTTGAGCAGAACTGAGGTAGACCTGTTACCATTGCCACCTCAGATGGAGCAGCCAAGACTGAGAGCCTAGAGAGACAGACACCCCAGAACCTCTACATGGTGCCAGCCTGGCAGTCCAATGGCCTCACTGACTGGAGACCAACCTTCCTTGACATTCCCAAAGGGCAGGGAATCCAGACTCCCTTCCGGAAAGATTCTGGGAAGATTCACAGCTCAGTCCATTGCCTCAGTTAACTCAATTAACTCCAGGAAAGAGTAAAAAGACAAACTTCCAGCTGGGCTTATTGCCTCAGACCTGAATAACAGATCCTCAAGAGACTGAGGCAGGAGTTACAAGTTCCTGGCTAGCCTGAGAAATTCATAAAAGGTCTCAAGAGAAAAAGTTCAAGAAAGGACTGGGCCTGTATAGCTTAGCAGGAGAGCACCTGTGTGAATACCGTCTTAGCTCAATCCCCAATACTGAAAAAAAGAAAGGAAGAAGAGAAGGGAGGGAGAGAGGGAGGAGGATGGAGTGAGGAGGGAGGGAGGGCTTGAAGGTAAAGAAGGGAGGAAAGGAGGAAGGAGGGAGGGAGGGAAGAAGAGAAGGAGAGAGAGAAGGAGGTAAAAGAGAAGGGCAGGCTTTTGTAGAAGTTGCTCGTTTCATGGCCCCCACTTGCAGGAAGACTTCTGGAGCCTGTGTGATCACCTGTAGAGTCTTTTATAAAAAGAAACCTAAATCACATTTATGGCTCGTACTGAACAGCAAATGTAGGTATTAAAATTGTTCCTTTTAAATGATAAACGTCCCCTGAAATGGCCCAATAGAGCTCCATCAGAGGCTGTTTCCACCCAAAACAAACTGACTCAGGATAGACAGTATCTACAGAATCTGCCTTCGGTTTTCATAACCACTGTTCCCCATCAGGGTGGGGTGGGAGGGGCAAGGCAGGAGCATCAACACAGGACACTCACTGATCGTGTCTTTAGCAACCTCTGTCTTCCTTCTAACACTGTTCAGACACCAGACTAACACCTTTCTCCCCCAAAGGACCACACCCCCAGGTAGAAATGCCAGTGCACTCCCCAGCTTCCTGGTGTGCAGCCTCAATTTTTGTTTTGCCTATCACAGTCGTTGAGGGTTTGCTTCTGAGAGAGAAGTAATGGAAAAAGTAGCTAATTACCCATTCATAATCTCTTAAACATTATATTTAAGCTGATAGTTGCAAAACAAAATGCAATCTTTCTAACTCCATCAAGTAATCCCTCGCCATTTTTCTGGGGGTTGTAATAAAAGGAAATGACATAGTTGGTAGGGAGGAGGGAACAAATTCCTGACTTTGAGTCTGGGGAAGATAAAAGACAAGAAGAAAGCAGCACTTGCTTGTGTTGCTGCAGCTAAAGGGAGCCAAGCCAACACAAGCCATGGAATTGGGGCTGGGGCTTCTCCCGGTTATGACTATCCAAGTGTGATGTGATGTAGGGTCTAACTACCTGAGCATGACTGAGCAAACCTGCTCCTACCCACCCAATAAGGGAATCTGAGGGTCAGGCCTTTCTTCTTCCCCCATATAGATAAGTCATAGATGCTGATTTCAGTTCCTCTGAGCATAGGGCTAATGACAGATGGATGGATGGATGGATGGATGGATGGATGGATGGATGGATGGATGGATGGATGGATGGATGGATGGGTGGATGGATGGATGGATGGATGGATGGATAAAATGAATAAATTGATGATAGAGGGATATATGGGTAGATAAATGAGTGGATGGTGTATGAGAGATAGATGGAGATAACCATTGTTTGATACATCATCCATGCTGAGACAAGATTTCTTACACTCTCAAAGTGGAAGGACTTGTGAGGTGCCATGTTTTAACAACAATGCTCACTGAGCTAGGCTTTCAACCTAGACCTCCTGGGCTCCCAACTAGTACATTTCCTGACCCTGACTTCTAGTGGTAGATTTAAAGGCTATGAAGTGAAGAGACTGATGCCCTCTGTATTAGTTTCTCTCACTGTAGTCAAATATCTGAGGCTAGATGCTTTACAAAGTAAAGAGGTTTGCTAGCTCATAGTTGTGAGGAGTTTCGGTATACCATGCTTGGCTCTGGTAAGGTTCTATACCATGCTTGGCTCTGGTAAGGCTCTCTTTGACTGCATCACATAAAAAAAATGGCATCAGGATCTGAAACACTGCAAAGGAAGTTTGAGTAGAGAGACAGGAATCAGATAGCAGGAGAGGAGGGCCAATCTTGACAGAACTAACCAGGGACCCATAAAAATTGTCTTAATTCCTTCTTCAAACAGTAACCTAACCACTTTTCACTAGACCCCCACCTCCTCTAGATCCTAAGGCTACTTGTCTTCCAAACACCTTTAGGGGACATAATTAAAACATGTTCAAACCTTGCTATTCCCCTCTCTCCACCCCATCCATCCAGTTAGAAAACTGAGGAGGCCTTCTGCTAGGCCTTGAACCAGAAATTTGGAGGCAAGGATACTCTGTATAGAGTGTGGGAGTCATGAGAAACCAGCCCAGCTGGGAAAGAACAGGGGCTGACTGACAAGATTGACCTGGTGGTTACTCTTCCTGGAAGCGGTCATGCAATGGTAGCACTGGGACCAGAATAGAATAATGAACAGACTGAGCCCTGTAAATCTCTCTGTACCTTGTCCAGTGCTTGCCTTGATCCTGGATTTCCAATTCTGGAACTATAGAGCAGAAGTTGGCATTAAAATGTATATGGGGAGCTGAGGGGTATGGCTCTGTAGAGTGCTTACCTAGCATACACAAAGTCTTAGGTTCAAGCTCCAGTGTTCACACAAATGGGAAGTGGTAGTGTTCACCTGCAATCCCAACACTTGAAAGCTGGAGGCAGAAGGATCAGAAGTTCAATGCCATTCTCAGCTATATTAGCAAGTTCAAGGTATATGGGAAAATGGGCAAAATAGCAGTTAAAGTGAGCAGAGGACACTGGGGTATTTTCTCTTGGAAAGTATTAGAGATTCCAGCAGGATCCAGGGGACTCCAGGTTTCTTTCCTCAGAGCACCAAGCCCAAGACTAAATGATAGATGCCCAATGAATGAAGGAGTCAGAGTCTGCCAGCTGCCCTCACACGCTGGGCAAAGTGAAGTTCGCTTTGTCCAGACACCTTTGGGTAGGTAGAGACTTAGATACACTCTCTCTGCAGCTTCTAGGGACCCTACCAGCTTGTCATTCAGATTCTTCAGGGGAAAGGAACCAGTTGTCATTTCTCAGGAAATCTCTCTCAACTAATGGCTTGGTGATCATCTGGTTGACCCAGCAAGATGAAGAGAGGTTCCACTGTTCAGGCCCTGTGCTGAGGTGAGAATATGGGGTTTTAGGCAGAGGGAAGTCCTGGATCATGAGGAACAAAACGGAACCTCCTGAGCCAGGAAGGAATTCAGAGTATGCCTGGAAGAGGAAGATCTACCTGAAGAGAGCCAAATGGAACGATAGACAAAGAAGGAAGGTTGAGCTGCAGGTGCACACACACCATCACTTCAACTGTTCTCCCACATGTGCCACCGCACAGAGCAAGATGCTTTGGCTCAGAGAGTGAAAACCAACATGTCCCCAATCCATGGACCTGGGAAGTGGCAGAGCTAGAAATCAGATCCAAGGATATTTTTCCTCCTGCAGCTTCAGTCTTTGTTCCCGATGAATTGGCCCTGTAACCTTGTAGGTACATAGAATTCAAAGCTCTATCAGGGGAACTGAAACATGGAGAAGCTATGTCATGGACAGGGGAAGATAGATAGATAGATAGATAGATAGATAGATAGATAGATAGATAGATAGATAGATAGATAGATACTGGGAAAGACACCAGACATCATTTTCTGGCCTGTATACACATAAATGCACATACATGCACATGTATATGCATGGGCATACACAAAGATTGGGTGGATAAGAGTCCCTTTCATGCAATGACTGTAGGGTAGCTGGAGTCTACAGTACTGGGTGCAGAGGAATTTTGAGGACCTGGGGTAGGCAGTAGTCATGCCATGAAGAGCATTGGTGGGGGAATTTCAGAAAGGGTCAGCAAAAGTTTCAACAGGGTATTCCACTGCACAAAGTCTTAATCTGTGAAGCTTCTGAGATAGGCTATAGACAATGGTATGGGAAGGTTGGAAGAGCCACAGTCATTCTCATAGGGCATATGAAGGGCAACGTGGACAGTACCAAATGTCTGCATGAAGATGTCAGTCCTCAATGCAAACCCAGGTGCTTCCCACCCACCTCTTCCCTCCAGAGGAAGCCAAAGCCTGGAAAGAGCAGGGTTCTTCTCCCCAGGGCAGTCATACCACTGCTCAGTGTGCTGCAGTGACAGACCTCCAACATGGAGGCTTGGGCCCTACTCTATAACCCATGTTGGCCAAATTCCCACAAGATAGCAGAGGACTTATAAACAGCTTTCCCAATACCCAGATGAAAGAAGAGGCTGAAATCTAGAAAACCCAAGAGAGTTTTCCAAGGCGCAGAGAGTCTCTGCTTCTACTGTCCTCTTGTTGTAGACAGCCACATTACACTCTGTAGCGATAAAAAACTGAGAGTAGGGGCTGGAGAGATGGCTCAGAGGTTAAAAGTGCTGACTGCACCTGAGTTCCATTCCCAGCAACCACATGGTGGCTCACAACCATCTGTAATGGGATCCAATGTCGTCTTCTGGTGTGTGTGAAGACAGTGTACATAAGATAGATAAATAAATAAATAAATAAATAAATAAATAAATAAATAAATAAATACATCTTTTTTAAAAAAAGAAAATATACCATTTCTAAATCCAGTGATCTATAAATAGATGATAGATATAGATAGATAGATAGATAGATAGATAGATAGATAGATAGATAGATAGATAGATAGATACATAGATACATAGATACATAGATACATAGATACATAGATAGATAGATAGATAGATAGATAGATAGATAGATAGATAGATAGATGACACATATATATGTATGTACATATACATAGATACATAGATACATAGATACATACATAGATACATAGATACATAGATAGATGATAGACAGGGAGAAGAACTACAAGCGCCACATTAAATACCATCTTTCTCTCCAGTCTCACCTGTTACAATGGGATGATGCCCACTTGAAGATCTTGCCATATGCCCAGGTTTAGTCTTGAATGACCTTGCCTCAAATCTATGAAACAGGACATTATTTTTTTTCTCAGTCCCTCAGTGGCTGCTGTTTGGATCTAGCAACACAGGGCAGACTGACAGCACTGGGCCAGGAATTCTGGAGCCAAAGCCACTGAGTTTGGCATCTCACCTGCCAACAGCAGCTGTGAGTGAGGTCAGAGCACAGTTCTGGGTGAGGAGGGACAATCACTCTGTGTTCCCGTGCATCTTCAGTCGGGGTCAGGGCAGCAGGCCTCACACCGTCCTTAAATTCCATATAGATATCTAAAATTAATTAGCAGCATAAGTAGGTATGATGAGTGTTCTGGATCTGGACAGGGGGTGGTTATGGCTGGTTTGGGATGGGTGGTGAAGCTATGATCAGATTATGGATCTGCAAGTCCTTCCTCATGTACCACCAGCCCCAGGAAGTCAGGGCAAAACAAGGGAAGTCCTCAGGATTAGCCTTTCAGGTGTGGCAAGAAGGCCATGAAACTGGAGACCCAAGAATGGGCATAGGTGGAAGGATGAGCAGATAAGAAGGAAGCAGAGGATTAGAGAGAGAAGCTGAAGCAGTGGGGAGGCCCTGGGGCTGATACTTCATGAAGCTCAGTGTTCCCATGCTATGCTCCTGGGCTCACAGGGTTCAGTTTCCCCATGTGTAAAACTATACAATGTATCATACAAATCAGGAAATGTCTCTACCTTTCTATTAAACCATATGAAGTTGAGGTTTGATTTATCAGAAGCACTTGAAGCAGTGCCAATTGATCCCATCTCAGAATAACAAGGCCAGGACAGTGGGCAATCACTGGGGCTGTTATACAAATCAAGATAGGACATCACCCTGTGGCTCATGACCATGCCTTCTGCCCCTCCTACTGACTTCCAGCAGCCCCTCTGTCATTAAACTGAGGTATAAAGATTAAGTTAATGGCGGGCGAAGAAAATCAGCTTTGTTGGCAAATTGTCTCTGATATTTATTTTGAACATTAAAACGAATCATTCCAACTAAAGAGGGCCATAGCGCGTGGCCCATTAAAACACATGCATTATGTATAACCCTCCTAGCTTCACCTCCCAAGTATTATCACCCTAAAAAGCAAACATGGTTTTTAAAGCCCTTTGCTTACAACATCCCCTGACAGTTGATGAATGGCCGCAGTTCCCGGATCTGAAAGCTTAGTAACCCAAGCTAGAAAATTCAATCTTATTCTAATATAGATGGGAGAGGGAGGGGTGGACACAACAAGATGGGAACAGGAGTCAAGCTTTGCAAAGGGTACCCAGGCAGGATGTGGGCTTTGGCACAGCAAGGCTAGCTAGGCCTGGATAAGTATCTCATCTGATTCCTGGGGCTTGCCATAGAACGTTACCACAGACAGGTGGCTAAAAGCTACTGGAATGTATCCCCATAATTCCAGAAGCTTCCAGAGATCTGAAGTTTAGCTGTCCACAGAGCTGCATACTTTCCAAGGGTGGCAGGTAAGAGCCTGTTCCTAGACTCTTCCAACTTCTAATGGCTCCCTAGGTGGCTTGACTTGTGGACACATCACCCAGTGTCTGCTGCTGTCTTCTCGATACCGTCCTTCCTGGGTCTCGAGTCCTCTCTATCTTCTATGTCACTGGATTAAGGCCACAGTCTAACATCTTTGATTTTTACAGTAATTGCATTAGCAATGGCCTTTGTAACAATTCATGACAGGACAAAACTGACAGAGACACTGTTAAACCTCCCAGGAAAACAACTCTTTCCAGTTCTCATCCCCTCCAAGCCTGTGAATCCTACCTTATCATATCTGGACACCTTCATCTCTTTGATGCCACTTTCCTGGCTCTGGACTCCAGCTCAGCCTTTCACCTGTGTCCTTCAGGGTTTCCACATGCTTATAACATATAATTCAAGAGCTTCCTTATCTGTCAACACTTTGGAAGTAGAATGTTGTGGCTGTCCTGTTCCAAAGCTCCTGTTTCAAAAGCCTCAAATACCTGACCTTCACCAGGCACAGTCCTGGGTCACAGGTCATACCTCTCCCAGTCCAGTCTCCTTTTCTCCTGCACATACTGGGCCACAGCAACCTCCTTGCTTCCCATATAATGCAAATCTACTCCTACTTCAGTGCCTTTGAACACTAGATTGTTCTGCTTGAAATGTTTCTCTTCTACACTATCCCGATTTACACCAAGCAGGTCACAGTTCTGACAGTACCTCCTAGGCACAGTGCTACTTGACTGGCACCTGCCCTCTTCTATGTCCTCTAGAAATTATCCCCATGGAGTTACTGCTGATTGCTTTTGTTTTATTTAAGCTCTATGCCTTGTTTTCTGGTTTCCTTCTGTCCTCTTTGACTAGAGAGGGAACTTCCCAGAACATATATGACTGTTAGTCACTGCTGTGTCCCACAGTCTGTGGAATGAGGAGACATTGAGCTTTTACATGATCCCAGGACAGAGCCTAAAACAAATTCTCTCCTATGCATTACATCTGCAGTTCTCAACCTGTGGGTCACCACCCCTTTGGGGGTCACATTGGCAGAAAACTTGCACACCAGCTATTTATTTACACTATAATTCATAATAGTAGCAAAATTACATTTATGAAGTTGCAACTAAATAATTTTGTGGTTTGGGGATTACCACAACATGAGGAACTGTATTAAAGGATTACATTAGGAAAATTGAGAACCACTGCATTATGGGGGGGGGAAATGTCCTTCTCAGGGTGTCTACAAGTGTACATCTATAGCCAGCATTTCTTGACACACATAATCACCAATATACACAATCACATACACACTCACCAAGTGCACACATGTATGCACATACTCATACACAAAAACACACTCACATACACTTACAAACACACGCATATGCTCACACACAAACATTCCTATACATGCATGCACCGTCACACAAACACAGATACTCTCATGCACAAATGGATACATACCTGTACAGTCATGCACAAACATATACAAACATACATATAGATCCAGATGCCCATACACACAAATTCAGGTACTTTTACTCACATGTTGCAAACTCCACATCTGGCCTGCTACATACCCACATGTGTGGTCTCACACATCACCTGACCATGGCTAGAGAAACTAGGCGGTAACTTCTGACCCTGGCTAGGCTGAAGTCCCACAGGGGTGGCACTGAGGGCTCTGCCACTTCTCATTCCCCAACCCCAGCCTGGTTTTCAGCAGCAATCCAGGCATCACTGTTCCCTTGCTCAAAATGTCCCCTAGGCAAGCCCTCCCCTTCCATCAGGAAGCCTTCCCTGATTGCTTATGTCTTCTCTTATTCTCGTTAGTCTCCTTGTATGTAGGAGACCACCATCTGCTTACCTGGTCTGTGAGCTCCAGGAGCAGGGGCTATGTTTTATGCATCTCTCGGTCTCCAGGGGATAGCATATTGCCTGTCACAAAGTGGTACTCAATACACATTTGTTGTTTGCCTCTAATTGGGCAGTCAGACCTTGCCAGTGTAGACTCAAGGGAAGAAGACTGTTTGAATGAGTGCCACAACTGAAGTCAGGAACATCCAAAAGAAATACAAGTTACTCTTTTTCTGCACATGACAATCTGCAAACAGAAACCTTATCCCATGCCTTCTGCACCTAAAGACTCCTGACCTGTCCCCAAAGCCCAGAGTAGATGTCACCCTCTTAGGAAGCCTTTAGCTAGCTTCAGACAAACCACTATCTCCAGCCTTGGTGTCTCCTTTTAGGTGTCTCATACTTTACCTTTGTCCCTCACTGGGAGGATGGAAATCATCCAGCTGTACCCCCAAGGTTGCTATGGGAGACACAGGACCCCAAGATAGACAGTGCATGCTACCCTCTACTCCAGTCTTGGCAGTCTGGTACCTGGGACCCTCCTCCTCTCTATTCCTGCTTCCCATGGGTGCTCCCATGTCCCTCCTTTCTCCCTGCAAGCATCACTGTCACTAGGGTGGCATTGGGTGAACATTCAGAGCAGGAAATGTCCTGGGAACTCTCTCTGTAGCCACAGCTATGTGTGGCTGGACATCTGGGATCTGCACTCTGATTTAAAGAACAAGAATATACAAGATGACGGAACTTCAACCTTGAAGGTTCTGCTTCTGAGTGGCATCAGGAGATGACAGGGCAGGGCAAGGATGTGGGCCCACTGGCAGAGTGCTTACTTAATGTGCAGAAACCCTGGGTACAATACACACTTTTATATAAAGCGGGTATGGTGGTACACACATGCAATCCCAGAACCTGAGAGATGGAGGCAGGAGGATCAGAATCTTGAAGCCATCCTCAACTACATAACAACTTCAAGGCAAATTTTGGCTGTACAGAACACTGTTCCAAATGAATAAATGAATGAACTAACGAATGAATGAATGAATGAATGAATGAATGAATGAATGATAGGAAAGGTGTCAGGCTACATGGCACCTGTGTCATCCTGGCAGGACATTGTCTATGGGAAGCCAGTCACACTCATTCCTTGCTGACTGTTGGGATCTGGACTGAGACTGGTACCCATGCCCCAAGGCTGTCATCTAAAAGCTGACAGTGCCATGTTTTGAGTGGAGAATTCTTCTATCACATCCCACAGATGTTTTCCCCAAATGACCATAGGTGTCATAAGTAACTTTGTAATAAGCTCCAACCTCTTGTAGGTGGTCAGCTCCTCTTCTAACTGCTGCTCTGTTTCTTTTCTGATGTGCTCTCCTCAGCAGGAGCAAATGGACAGATGGCATCTTCAGCCATTCCTGCACAATTCCACAGGATCCAGCCAGAGTGGCCCAAGGGTCACAAAGCCAAGAGTATCCTGGGGTCAGGGAGATTCTAAATGGTCCTGAAGCAAGAGAGACAGTCGACTGAAGGTATTCCCCCGTCCACCCAGCACCCTCAATACAGAAGCTCCAGTCACTGCTTGTAGGACTTCCAAGTTTTCTAAAGAAGAAAAAAATAACCACTGGACTTTAAATGTTCAGGCTTCTGACTTGTAAATTATTGCTAGATGTACCATATCTTTCCAGATTCTATGACTTGAGCACGGTGTACCTGGAGCTGGAGTCCAATCCAAATTGCCTTGACAGCTTCTAATGAGACCTAGAACCACATTGCACAGGAGGACATCAAAGAGCTGGACCAGGATCCAGCTGTGAATGTGTGCAGCAGCACTGGAGGCACAGAGAGTATATGAGTGGGGAAGAATCTAAGGTACCGAGCCAAGACAACCTGGCCTGGAAGCTTCCTTGTAGCTCCACCTCCCATTTAGACAGAGGCATATCCTACTCAGTGCTACCTGCCAGTGTCACATGGATATGTATGTATATCAACATGACAAGGGACAAAGATGGTGACACACAGCAGTTTCTTTCCAAAGGTCAGTAAGCCCATTGAGGATTACAGGAATGAATGAATGAATGAATGAATGAATGAAATTCCATGTGAAATTTCACATGTGAAAGCAATGACCTGCTTTTCTGCACTGATGTTAGGATCCAGGAGTTTCCTCTGAAGTTTCATGCGTTGGAAATGTGCTGGTGTTTGGGGTTGGATGAGTTTATGAGGGTATTGTACTTCGATATGAAAAGACACCCATGTTACCAGGCTTCTTCTGTCTTGACACATGTGGCTTATGGAGACATCTTGGAATTCTGCAGAGCTCCCACTAGCAAGAAGGCCATCATCAAACACAACTCTCTATCTTGGCCTGCCTGGTCTCCAGAGCAACCGTGAATAAACATCTTCTCTTTAGAAAGCATCTCATATGTATATTTAGTTATAGCAACAAAACATAAACTAAGCAACTCCATAAGGCAAGTGTACATATACCAGAGCCAGGTGGCCTGTGTTTAGCAATATGCTAATGCAATAAACCAGGCTAGATCACTTCCCACTCAACACACAGATGTAGCCCTATCTCACTGGCAATCAACACCCTACATGGCCTGTCAAGTCAAAGAGCACATACAACCAAAGCCCAGGCACTGGATCTTCTTGCAGTCTTGGCTGACTTGGGGAGGGTGGGCTCTGCCAGAATAGGAAACTGCCCAGTGTCCATCCAAATGCCCAGTCACCTACTTATTTGAGGTCGCCATGTAAGTATGATTGAAGAGGCCCATGCCAGCTCTCTCACCTGTCAGGTAAAATCTAGTTTCTATTTCAAAGGGCTGTCGTAAAGATGAAATCACTTGGGGCACAGTGCCTGGCCAGGCCTGGCACAGAGTGCATGTACAACAAAAGGTCCTATGGGAAGTCCATGATCCCACTGGTCAATCCCTGATCCACATGGTCCAGAGGGGTTGTTGGCACCATCTTAGAGATGCATGGATTGAGGTTAGCCCTGGGGCATTGATGCATCCCTCCATTCTGTATACCCCACATTTGCAATCTTGCAGTCTCCACTGACATCCACAGTGAGTTCTCTAGTGTGGATCCAGACCATGTACTCCCTGGGATCTCTCATCACATCCCTCAATTCACGTCTGTTCCTCGTTCATACCTACCCCCACCCATTCTCTCCATGTGTCTCCCATGGGGCAGATGGCAATGGCGTGTGACTGTACCCCAGAAAGAGTCTCTTTGACATCCACATGCCCAAGAGACAAGAGATACGAATCATGCTTTCAGGTGATGTGGGGTCAGGGGAGCCTTGGAGCCTTAGGGAGCAGACTGGAACAAGAGTAGGGGCAAAGCATGTCCAAACCCCAGAAATCTTATCCTGAGATTAACAGGAGTAAAATTGTTCCCTTCCCCACCCCTGCCCCAGGCCTGCATGTCCCAGAACACATGGCCTTGTGCGCCCCACCTTTGCCTTAGTACAGGAGGTCACTAAAAGCCAGGTTAAATGTCCTTTCTCCTTATAAGGTCATGTCCAGCAGCACCTGGAATTCCTCCTTATGCAAATGAAGCATCCCCAGTACCCTGGCCCTGACCAATGATGTGCACTCACCCTGACAGCGCCTACTCAGCCCTCAGAAGTATAAATAGCCTTTGTTCCCCTCATTAAAATGAGCCATATCACTGAATCCTGTCTCTGGGAGTCTGTTCTCATGAACAGCCTTGCTTCCCAGCTCAGTATCCACCAGTTGTGATCTCGGGTGGGTCGTCACACTGTTGTGGGTGGGGAATTGGGGCCAGGAATGACAAGGTAGAATGCATGAGCAGTGCAAGGAAAGAAGCCTAGAGCTTTACACATGTGAGTCAAGTGTTCTAACACACCTCCCTGTTTAACCAATTTATGCCTTGAACTTGAAAGCCTCCTGCCTCAGTTTCCTAGTTGGCTAGAACACTGGCCTATGCAGCTCAAACAACTATTTCTTGATTCTACAATGTCCGAAAGCCATTTGGAGAGCTTTCCCATGTACAGCCTCTGCTTCAGAAGATCTGGAGTGGAACTACGTAATTTGTACTTCTAATGAGGTCCTTGATGACCCTGATTTTGACACTGCTGCTGTTGGTGATGCTAAGACTGATACTGTTGTTGTTGTTGTTGTTGTTGTTGTTGTTGTTGTTGTTTTTGCTGCTGCTGCTGCTGCTGCCACTGCTACTGAAGCTAATACTGATGCTAAGGCTGATGCTGATGTTGATGCTGACACTGATGCTAAAGCCAATGCTAATGCTGAAGCTGATGTTAATGTTGCTGCTGATAGTCTGAGTTTAGAGCCAGAGGTATAAACAGTCTGAAGAACTGCTTAGCCATCAAAGATGCAAATTCAGGTTGAATCAATGAGAGGGAAACAAGCTGGTGGTAGAGGGAGAATATCAGGGAGAGCTCTAACAATTTATAGTTGCTTGAGTCAGGGACAGTGTGAAGAGAGAACATAGCATTTCAGACTGATGGAGCAGCTGCGAGGTTGAAAGAGCAGCCTTTGGATGGTCCAGAGAAAAGCAGCAGCTGGAATGGGAAAGACACCACAGGTAAGAAGGTAGCAGGGCTCAGGCTTCTCAACTGTGTCTATTTCTCAGCCTGCTTTGCACATGACCAAGTTCTGGAATGTGGATAGCAGGGAAGTGTACTTCTTCCAATTTGACATTTCTGGAGCATTTAAAACATGATGGTGTTTCTCACTTGGTGTCAACCAGATAGATAAGGGCATTCCCCCATGAGATAAGTGAGAAGGTTGTGATGCAGAGAGATCTGTTTGTGGCATCAAATGTCTTCTTTGATGGGACTGGGGAGATAGTTTTAACAGTTAAAAGCACTGGCTGCTCTTCCAGAGCACTCCAGTTCAATTCCCAGCACCCACGTGCCAGTTCCCAACTGTCTGTAACTCCAGTTATGGAGAATCCAACACTTACACAGACACACGTGCAGGCAAAGCACCAATGCACATTAAAGTTTAAAGAAAAAGTTTGGTTTTTCAGGAGAAAGGGCTCCTGAAGGGATAGAGCTGACTAGAACATCCTGTTCCTCTTGCAACTGAAACCCCATTTTTGTCTTTGCAGCTAAAGATTTGGAGTCACTTTGTTCCTCTCAAGCTCAGCATCACATCAGAGTTCCCACTCCTTCCTGGATCAGACCAACTGTAGCCTCTGTTGGTCATATTACCTCTCTGGTCCTCATTTCCTCATCTGCAAAGTGGGCCGACATAAGACCTACACTGCATTTCTTATAAGTTGTCACAGGAGCAAAGGGAAGATTTGATGTTCATCCATAAGTGGGACATCTGTATCAGCCGCTCCAAGAACACTGTGGGAGAAGAGGTGGGAGGAGTGTAGGTCAGAGGAAGAGTTGGACTCATGTGGAACACTGACTTCAGGGCACACACAGCTCTTGCCATTCTTGTAATCATAGCAAATGCGATTACATGCACTATATCTGTACAAGATTGGGTCTGTCAACGTCTTGTCATGGAGGAGAGAGGAGCTCACAGGGTCATCCCTATCTAAGGATTTCTAAGTAGCTAATGGTTCATGAGGGAAACACATATTTTCTTCAGTGGTGTTGTCACTGGTAAGGGACCCGAGTTCCTATAAACAACCCTCATGGAAGTCATTGGGTTATCAGGGGAAAGGAAGGAAGGAGAAGGAAAGAGAAGGACTACTTGGGAAAAGGAAGCAAATAACAGGAGTGGGAAAGCACTTAGAGATGATAATAATCTAAATACATTGTATACATGTATGAAAATGCTATAACAAAATTCATCTATACTTATAAAAGTCTAACCTACAAAAAAATTAAAAAGAAGACATGAAAGGCCAGGCTGACTCTGTGTCTCAGACCCCGACATCTGCCACATGCCACAGCGGCAGCGTTTGGCTAGAGAAGAGCAACAACCTGGAAGGGGCCTGGGTCCCTGGCATGTGGACCACCTCTGGGCTTCTACCAACAGGCATCTCTGAAGGAAGTGAGGTTTTACTGTGGTTGCTCACTCTACACAGACAAAACATCCATCCTGTCTATGGGTTGCTATTGCCACACCCCACCCTTATCCTGCCTTTATCCTCATCCTTACCACTATCCATCCCTATCCACCCCTACCTTCACCTCATTCTCACCCCTACTCTAACCTTCAACACCCACCCTCTCACCCCAGTTATTATGGAGCAATTTGCCTTTATCCTATGTAACATATAAGGTTATCGTGTTTCCAGACTACCCTTGGACATGGTAGCAAACCTAAGTGTCCTCCATGCACAGAACAGCTCACAGAAAAAGGAGCTATCAGAATTCTGGAGTTAGGATTCACTCAGAGAAGACAAGATGATACCAATGGAGACATACCCCCACCAACACCCATAGCCCCTTCATTCAGGGCAGAGTTCAATCTCGTACCACGGGCGTGTGGAGGAGATGGCTCCAGAATCCATCCTGTGGGCATAACTCATACTTCATGGAGTGAGGAACATGGTGATTGGTACCCTGACTTCTCATGCAGAGAGTCAGGGATCTGAGACTGTGATGTGCTACACCCAGCATGGGGTGACTTTCTATCTCAGGTCTGAAGATGCAGCATCAATGTAGCCAGGGCAAGGATAGGCTACAGCTGTTTCCAGGATTCTGGCCATGTTACCAAGCCTGCTCTCTTCTGGGTGCCTGATTAGGCTCTGTGTGACTTTCCTGGTCTGCCAAGGTCCTGTGTAAACAATAATGACTCAACAGGATATAGCATCTGGTGAATTCCCACCCAGCTTACATTTGACCCCTGAAACCATAGCCAGAACCCATAGCCAGAACTAGATGTTATTTTGAAGACTCCCTGTAAGTACAGCATGGTAAGAGGTCACAAGTTTGATGAGGCCAGTGGTGTAAAACCCAAAGTCCAGGAGCTCTGAGAGCTACTGATATAGGCAAGCCAGGTCTGGAAGACAGATCCCCAGCAGATAGATCTGCCCCAGATTCAGAGCTTAGCCACCACTTTCACAGGTCATAGACAAAAGACTTGTGACCTAGAAGCCCACGGAGAAATGGTAATTGCCTGATATGTGCCCTGACTGTCTCCATTGACAAGTCCTATGGGATGCCACGACACAGATCCACAGATATAGGAGTGTGGACCAGTGCGCGCGTGCGCGCGCGCGCGCGCGCGCACACACACACACACACACACACACACACACACACACACACCTGGGAGTTTGCTGAAGAAAGGCCCAAGCCAATGCTAAAGATCTGACTCTAGGCCTGGGGTAATGCAGCAATCTGATTTTCAAATCCCATATGGTTCTAAGGCAAAATCTACTCAAACCCTAGTGTGTCTTCCAGACAGAGGAGTCCCTCCCTGGCATTACCACACCAGGGGGTCTGCATTCTGCACTTATATTCATCAAGTCTTGGTCACAAAGCATCTTATCTTTCCTGCTTATGAAAGCTCTCATCATTAGTTGTATCTTTCTTGGTTCAGAGAAAGCAATTGACTAGCCACTAGTTGGCCATCAGAGAAATACAGTGTAGGGAGAGGAAGCCAGTCTCCCTACCTCAGGTCCATAGCACTGATGCTTGACTAATTGGGCTGAAGCAGACTTGGAGCATCTGCACTCTACTCAGGCCTGCAGTGCCTGGCCATCTAGGCACAGGGGGAATTGTTTATGCAGGAGGACAGCATCTAATTCACAAAGACTCAGACTTAGTAACAGTTCTACCTCAGAATCAATCTCTCTCTCTCTCTCTCTCTCTCTCTCTCTCTCTCTCTCTCTCTCTCTCTCTCCTTCTTTCATGGAGCCCACAGTGGCATAAAAGGAATGTAAAGAAAAGGCAGGTCTTGGCACAAGCTTCAGAGATCACCCAATTCCCTAACAGCCTTTAAGATTCCAATTGGCTGTGCACTTCTCTGATGGACATCTAGATGACTCCAGCCAACACCTTCTGTCTCCTTAGCCCTATTTTGGGGTTTTCATCAGGCCAAGTGGTTGCCTCATTGATCTCACAAAGCATTGAGGAGGGAGGATTGGTAGGACAAAGGTCCTTCATTCTGTTTTACAAGTGAGAGAGAACTATGGTATGGACAGATTTAGTGACTTGCCTAAGGTCACACAGAAGTCACTAATGCTAATCACAGAGTCTCTAAACAGCCTTCTAAGCACACCAGTGGACCCAACCTGAGCACCGAGTCTTTCACCCTCACACTCCCTTCCATTCCTGCTCTCCCAACATGTAGAATTTTATCCACTGCCCTCAAACCCACCATCCCTTTAACATCTCTTTGTATATATCTTTTCTTCCACAGTCTTTACTCCTTCTTCCTGACCAGGTCCTCCTCATTCTTCTCCACCTTGCCCCAAACAACCACTTCCTCCAAGGGTCATGCCCTGATGCCTGCTTGCCTCAGATTAAGGTGACTGGGGAGGTAAATTTCTAAGGTGAACTTACAAGCTTGTAGTGTTCTTGCTATGTTCTTGGGTAGCCTTTTCTGGCATTTCTGGGTCTTCTTCTTCTTGCAAGGATGCTACTAGTTTCCATACTTATGATTTTGCTTGACTTCAGGAACCAAGTACAGATAGATGCACTGTGGGTAGGGTTTTTAGTACGTGCACATTCAGTCCATAACCCCAAGAAGGGGCTGTCTGGTCCACAATATGGCTGAGTTAATGTCCCATGAAGAAGATGCTTCACACTGGGCCCTGACACACTTGTCACCCAATATCTGCTCAGCACCCCAATGATGGGAAGGCCACAGTCCCATGGGCTGGCTTACTGTACTGTGACTGCTGAGACACAAGCAAAAGAATGGGTGAGAAAGGACAGGCAGAAAGCTCCAATGTCCATTCACAGAGTGCAGCACTGAGGCCCTGAGAAAAGTCACTCCAGCACCAGCCATAACCTTGTTCTCCTCCTAAGTCATGGCTTGCCTGGGCTTATCATCACCCTGGGGGCCACTAAGCTGCCTAGAAAATGTCAGTCTTGGCTATTCTTACAACTGTGTGCCTGTGATTACAAACCTATCACAGACATGCATGCTAGGCTTGGATAGACTTCGTGGAAACAGTGCAGTCCTGAGCATCGTCTCAGGCTCTACTTGGCATCATCTGCAGACTCCGCCCCTTGTTTCCTGAAGGTCAGAGTAAGGCCAGACCTTGAAGAGCTGTCCCTCATTCTGTGGCTACCTGGTGCCCAGGATCCCTTCAGGTGCAACTTCAACCAGGAAGCATCCATGATTTCCTCTTCCCAGGGCCCTGCACTCCCTTTTCATGTGTAGCCTCTCTCTAGCACCACTGTGTACTTTTCTGGTCTCCTCCATGACCAATGGGGTTCCTTCAGAGCAGAGTCTGGGAATGATCACTAGTTAGTCTTAACACTCAGCCCTGCTGGGTCCACAGTCCCCACTGCAGAGAGATGCCCCCTTTGCCCAGGGCATGGGATTGTTGGTACTGCCAGCAGACCTCACTGGTACTAGCCCCAAGAGACCTCACACAGGGTCTCACCCAACCTCCCAAACATGAATACCGCCCAGAGAACCTGCCACTTACCCACTGCTGAACTTAACAAACACTCCAAGAGATAATAGTTAATTTCACAGAGCCCTGAGTGGAGGCTGTTAAAATGTTAATATTATTTAAATTGTTTCCCATTTTCAACAGTTCAAGCCACAAATCTAAATGTTTGCCCATGCTTTCCGCAGAGCCCAGCTCACAAAAATGATTGATGACCTTCCAAATACGGAATTTCCCATTTTAAATTAAGAAACGCAACACGAGAGCTATGAGGAAAAAAGCTGCCTGCTGTATGTGGTCGGCAGTGGGCAGCTCCCCCTCCCCACAAAGCACTGGAGCAGCTCGTTTGTCCTGTTCCTGGTAACTAGGTAGCCCTGGGTTCTCCATTTGGGTCTTTCCCAGCCTTACATCTTCTCCCAGAAATGAAGTAACAGGACATACCAGGGCCCGCTGAGGCTCTGCTTAGCCTTCAGTACTGAGCACTGGGTGGTTTCCTTGTGTACTGTCATGGTCTCTAGGAGACCAAGGGAGATACTACTTTACGGCCACACAACCTGAAATTGGAGATGGATTGCTATACCAAAGCTGGTACTCATGAACTCTAGAAAAATAAGTGCATCTGTCCTACCATAGTGTGTCATCAATAAGAGAGGTGGGCTTCCTCCCTCCCACCTTAGGTTCCTCATAGTCTAATCCTGCCCTGGGCCTCAGTGCCCCCACTGTAAAATTCCAGTGTCAGCTCTGACCTTGACTATAAACAATGATGAGCTAGTGTCTGCATACCTGGCTTCAACTTGTGGCCACAAACACGGGAGACTGTCCTGTCTTCCCTTTTTTACCCTGTGATTCCTTGCATCACAGTCTTGTGCTTCAGAATCCAGCTCTAACCCCACCTCCTGGCCTCATAGAAGCTTCCATCCAAGCCCCATGTGCCCCTCTGTATCTTGCCTGGGCCAGAGGCTGTATCAGCTGTATCAACATCACTCCAGCATACATGACCTCCCACAAGGTCACAATAAAGGAATTATGATCACCCTGCATTGCATGTGAACAAGCTGAGGCCAGATGGCTAAACCCAATGATGGAGAAAGGGATACATGATTCATAAGCACTGGAGTCTATTTTAAGCCCAGTTGTTCAGGCCTCCATGTGTGTGCATATGTGCACATACACACACACACACACACACACACACACACACACACACACACACACACATACATATGCATGTGACCCAAGCTGTAGAAACAGGTGAAATAATGAGGGAATATGTATTGATGACTTGGATTCTGCCTTGTCAAGGACCATAGGTGCCTCAGACCAATGGTCTTCTTCATCCCTCTGAGATTTAGAGGGGTGACAAAACCTTCCTCTGCTCCCAGTATGAGTATTTATGATCAAACTTCCTCCTCTCAGATAACTACAGCCTGAGACAGATTCCCCTACTAAGTCCTACCAAGACTAGCTAGCTGCTCCTCCTGCTAAACACACTGATAGTCCAGGGTTTTGTGTAGCTGGTGCTGGTAAGTATGGCCTTCCTGATCCCCACTTCTCTATATATGTGTCTGTCCTTTCTTCATTTTCTTGTCCTTCCAGTCAGGTTGCCAGGACTGAGCTATTGAGGCCACAGTGCCCAGGGAGACCCACTTAGGCTGAATCTGCCCAAGGAGCAAGGGTTGCCAGGCAGCAGGACCAGGATGACATTCTGCTCGGTGTGAGGCAAGACCATGGTGTAAGAATGGTAGTCAGGCCAGGAGTATGAACTGTGGAGAGGTGGCCAAGATGCCTACATAGGGGTCAGCAGCAGACTCGAACTTCTCTGGTAAAGTCTCTAGACTCCCAAGAGAAGAACCCTGCTGGACACAAGCAGGAAACTAGGTCCCCCGAAGGAGAACAGGAATATGGCAAAAAGGCTTGGATTCCAGATTCAAGAACCATTTACAGTGAGACCTAGTGATAGCCATCAATAGTCTGGGTGAGGTGAAAGAGGGCAGGACCCCAGCATTCTGTGCTGTCTCACATACCAGGAGGAAGGAGGCCTAGAGTCCTGAAATCTGGGAAGAGCTGTCCAGCTGCTCACCCTGAGCTGAGGTCCACAGATGGCTTTGGTCAAGATTGTCCTCCTCTGAGCAAAGACCAAAGATGTGCTAACACTGCAAGTTCCTGCCCACTACCCAAGTGTGTGTGCCATTCACCACAGCCTATGCAGAGAAAGGCTGGAAGAGGTCTGTGTTCAATGTGATTGCAGTACCTTCAAAGTGCCTGTAAGCCACGGGTGAGTAGGCAAACTTCCTCGGGTGTCAGGTTCCACATCTACTGATGGCAAAGACAGATGCCTGTGGCTCTTATGGAGGTTCTGTGAGACAAACTTCATAAAGCGAGTGCTTAGCACCACTGTGGTGACGTCAACACAGCTAAGTATGGTTATTACCACTGTGGATATAGCTAAGCATTGTCTTCTACGGCCCTCTCCCCTCTAGCTCCTGTAGCTGAAGTACACTGCAGATAGAGTTCTGCTCTATGGCCAGGCTGCGGAAAGGTGGCCTTGACGGGTAGCTCTCAGAAGCATGATGGAAGTCAGCAGTGAGCATCTCCTTCGTGGCACACTGGGTAAGGCTGAGACCCTCCTCTCCACCTCTTGATGCCCTCCCCCAATATGGTCCACATACACAAGGTGCACTTTGGCTCTTGGCTGGAAGGGAAGAAATCCTAAATGAAGCTAATGCTTCCTTTCCCAAAGTGAGACAAGGGCACCCAAGAGGAGAGGAGAGGAGGGGAGAGGAGGGGAGGGGAGGGGAGGGGAGGGGAGGGGAGGGGAGGGGAGGGGAGGGGAGGGGAGGGGAGGGGAGAGAGAGAGCGAGCTGCCTGCAGCCTGGATTCCTAACAGCCACTCCAGCTCCCCATCCTCCTCCCAGCATCTCTCTTGCCGGGAAATAGTCCAAAGCTGGCTGTTCTGATAAACTGGAGGCTTGGGGACTTTCTTCAAGTGCCTTGTAAATGGAAGCGTCTCCGAGCAACAGCTCTTGGTGTTCAATGAGATTATATTTCTTATTTAAATCGCTGATTGGAGGCTTGGTTTCAAAGTTAGATGCTGTGTACCCCTGGCCTGCTCTGGGCTCCTGGGGAGAGGCAATATAGTGTTGCATTGTGTAGCATCCTTCCAAGCCCTCACTCCCATTCAGATGCCTCCAGGATGGAGAGCCTCGCACACACGCACACACGGGGTGGGGGTGGGAGGATGAAAGCTACCTCCCCTCCTGGTTTGGGAGCGAGAGATTATGCTTTTCATTCCAGAGTGCCTTCTCTATGGCTCCCCACCACGCTCTGCACCAGCCGGCTCCCCTCTCAAAGGGAAGGGGAGATAAAAGGCAATGTGTGCTTCATCCCACCTCCGGGGAGAGTTCCACTCAGTCCTTTGTCAGAAGAGGATAAGCGCCACCATTTTTGAAGGATTGTTGTTCTGAGTGCTCTGTTGGGAGGTTTTGTGAATCCCCACCCCCAATCCCCATACAAGAGTGTTGTTGTCCTACTGTCCCTAAACTGGGTCCTGGCTGGGTAGGTGCATCTTCTCAGTAGGTGCCATCCCCAAGTACCAAACACCTTGGGACCATTGTGGGGAGCCCGGTGTCCCTAGCTCTTCAGCAAGGGCAAGGTTTGCACAGGGCTGAACTCTGTTGGAGCTATGCAGACCCTCCTAAGATCCAAGCTCTTCATTTCGAGGAAATTTTGCAGTTCATTGTGTGTCAGAATAATATATTAGTAACAGCAGCCTCTAGACTGCGTACAATCCATCCCCTTTCCATCCTTTGTCTGTTAGGAAACACAGGGCCTTGTCAGGGCATCTTTGAGACAGATGGGGTGGGGTGGGGGCTGGGGGGGGCTATCAAAAGCAGTTCTAGAATTTTGGACTGTCCCAGAGACTCAGACAAGATAAAGACCAGTGCTGGCCTTGAAGGATGCCCTGCTCTGCCTTCACTAGCAGGAGCCGTAGCACCAGGACGACGTTTGGTATGCCAGGCACATCCTGTGCCTCACACATCCAGGGACTGCAATCAGGTAGCTGATGAGAATTCAAGTCACATCGCCTGGACCATTGCCGCAGTGAACTGATTCATGCTGCTACTTCGAGGTGGGAGAAGGGACAGTGGGGCCCAGAGACAAACCAGCCTGGCTCTATTATACAGCTGCTGTTCTCAAGCTGAAACGTTCCGTCCTTTCCCACTCCCTGTCTTGCTGCTGAGCTGGCTACCTGTGAAGCCTGAAGATTCCAGCCCCAGGTTCTGACTGAACAATGGTATTATGTGATGTATAAAGAGTACCCAGGCAACGGAGACAGGCATGGCTTCATTCACTCAGTGCCCAGTGGCTTTTGAACGCTCCAGCATTCAGCCTTTATCCTGAGCAGCTCTGGGCCTCTCCCCTCCCATTTATTGCTCAGCTGTCCTCATCATAATCTTTCCCCTGTCTGCAAGAGAGCCATGAATGAGGGAAGGAAAGGGGGGAGACAAAGATACTCTGGTAACCAGAAAGACTCCTGATTGTGGGTGAAGAGATCTGAGGTTTGGTCTCTGGTGCCATCACTCATGAGGGAACCTTGAGTGCATCTCTAGTCAGCTCCAGGTTCCCTTCCCGATCTAAGTCTCTGGTAAGAGAATCAGGAAGAAAGTCCAACGGGAGCTTTGCCAACTCTGACATTCTATCATGTGAGTACACACAGCTGGATGGCATCACTCTGCTCTCATATCTTAGTCACAAAGGTTCTCCACTGGATCAGGATATTTTCCTTGGCTGTGACATCAGCCCAGGACAGAAGATAAGTAACAGCACACAGGTGATTCCCATGATCCACAGATCCCCCTCGTCTACAGCAGCAGTCACTTGATCCCAACTCCCCATTTGTTGTCTTAGAAGAATAAGAAACCCAGTTCCTCCTACGCTGACTCCTCCTTTTCCTTCCCTTCCCCTTCTCCCTCCCCCCTCCTTTCCTCTCCTCCCCTATTTTTTTTTAAAAAAGAAAGCAGACGTGAACTTTTCTGTGAAAACATTGTTTTAAAATGGCAGACCAAATAAAACTCACCAGAAGGCTGTATCTGACAGGAGCCTTTATCTTATTAACTTCAGAACTGATACAAACCCAAAGAACCTCAATTCCAGGAGCTCTGTTGTATACAACCGTGGCATCAGGCCTAACCCTGAGAGGAAAAGGATACCTCACTGTGATTTCTTGAAGAAGCAACCCAAAGTGGATCCAGTGCTGTCAGCTATCCTGCTAGCTAACATCTGACTAGCACCACACTGCCCCTATTTCCTACAGAGACATCCCCCTCACTATCCCAGAACTTTAGATCCCCATCTTGCAAAGCCACAAGGAGGCAATGACATGTTGTCTGTCTGAGTTCCTATTTGTCCAAAGAGAATCTCAGTCTCCACATCTGGTCTCCCTGGCCAAGCCTGCCAGGAATAGGGAAGAGACTGGAGAACTTCAGGCAGACATTGATTCCACAGAATCCCACACTGGCTATGACATCCCATGAACCTATGGTAAAATCATAGCCCATCTTCATAGCCTTCATAGTGATCCCAGAAGACAAAAGTTTGTTACTTCAGCAAGGACTGAACAACTAAATTTGCTGACACGGGGGCGGGGGTGTGTGTTAAGAATGCAGGAAAAGACGATGTCTCCCACCCACTCTTTGTTACATTAACAGCCAGACAGCAAGCAACCTGGGGCTGTATGTAAGCCTCTCTGGTGCTGATGTGGGTAAGCTATCTTACAGCCACTTCAGCTGTCAGAAGAATCTCTGCCTCAATGACGACAGCATCGACACAGGAGGCAGGAGGCCAGCTCTCTGTTCCTCATCAAATCCAAACCTCTCTCACAACACAGACCATACTGCTATGGCAAAAGACACAAGAAGCTATCTGTCTCCAAACGTAGGTGTGGAGCTAGGAATGTTGATTACAGAAAGGATTCTGGAACTGAGTTTCAGAATGAGCTTTCACGGGCTATGTGAGGAGTACACTAAAGGCTAGGAGTGGTCCAGGAGGTGAAAGCAATAAGTCAGAGAGAGGTCCGGAGGCTGAGTCAGGGCAGTGGCAATGGAGTGGGAAAGAGAAGGCTGTGGCAGCAGAATGAGTTCAGTCTGGGAGGTATCTGGACACTGGGTTAGCATTCTGGTCAGTTTTATATCAACTTGGCACAACCCAGAGTCATTTGGGAAGAGGGACTCTAAACTGAGAAATGCCTCCCTATAGGCAAGTGTCAGGTATGTTTTTAATTAATGCTTGATATAGTTGGTGCCACCCTTGGATGGGGAATGGGAGAGGGGTATAAGAGTAGTATAAGAAAGGCTGAGCAAGCCATAAGGAACAAGCCAGTAAGCAGCATTCTCTACGGCCTCTGCTTCAGCTCCTGCCTCCATGTTTCTGCCTTGAGTTCCTGCCCTGCCTTCCCTTACTGATGAAACATGACCTGAGAGTTATAAGGTGAAATCTGCTCTTTTCTCCCCAAGTTGCTTTTGGTCATGGTGTCTTATCACAGCAATAGAAACCCAAACTAAGATGAATGGAGAGTAAAGATGCCTGGATGTTAGGGAGGGCTGTAGCGTCAGCCTCAATAGGAGAAGAGGACCTTGGGAGGGAGCACACCTTCAGACCCCTGGATTCATGATGAAGGAAAGACTCCTGGCTGACCTCTAGCCGTGGTTACACACACTGGAGAACAAGATGGCATAAGGCTAAGGGTTCTGGGTGGCATAGCTTCAAAATGGACACCCTGGAAGAACCATCATCCCAAACTCCTCCCTAAGCCAACATCCGCTGCAGCTGGGAGGGAGCTGTGAGCACAGCCTCTGGAAGCTGTGCATCCCTTAGTGCCTGATACAAACCATAAATATTTGCCTGGTTGAGAGCCCCAACTGGAGATGCAGCAGCCGTTCCTCCACACGTGGCAATCGACAAATCTCTCATGGAGGGCTTAAAGAGGGGAAGCCATCTCAATGATGGTACTTCACACTCAGTACTTGACATTCCTAGGCACTCCACAGGCATTAGCTAATTAATCCTTGAGTCTGTTTAGCCCCCAAAAGAACTCCCAGAGGCTCCTCTTCTACCCCCATGGGTGGAGAGTTTCACTCCCTGCTTAGGCTGGGGTTCCAACCAGCGAGGGAGACCACTCTGCAGATAGCCACTTGCCCACTCCACATGTGGACAGGATACCACTTGCTCTTGGGAGATCAGGAGAGAACTTGAGAAAAGATGGTTTTACTGTGTTTGTCCCTTCTTGAGCAGGTCATAGAAAGAGATGGAACAGAGCCCAATACCTACTCAAGTCCCTGCCAGGAGTCTCTCTCCACATATTTTATTTTTCCCTAAATGGACTCTATGTATTCCTTTTATTTACGTCCCAAACTCCCAAGGTGCTGAACTTCCTTACATCAGATTCTTCCAGGAGATGCTGAGGCCAGGGGCCAGGTTCAAGCAGGAAGTTTGTTTGTAGGATAGCCTCAGAAGGTGCCAATCAGGGTGAGGAGAGAAAGGACGCAGGAAAGTAGTTTATGAGAGGGTGTTAGGGAGGCCCTCCTTACTGTGGATGTGTGAGGCTCCATCTGCTGAGGCTCCCTGGGGATCTATGAGCATGCCTCTGCCATCACACAGGATGGAGGGAACTGGGGGGTTTATTCTCTATAGGAACAGCAGCTCCCAATGTCAATTGGCCTGTCACTTGCACCCTAACAACAGGTGGTTGTGACAAGTCCCCAGGACCACTGAGGAATGGAGAGAGCTAACCAACGGGGACAAAGTACCAGAAACACCTATTGTGACTCATCTGTGATGGTGACTAACAAGACCAAGGTCCACAGGTCATGCAAGTAGAAAGCATTTAAATTCTGAGTTTGAATAATGTCAGTTTGTTCTAAAGACTGTATTTACTGCTGTTGCCCTTGTTGTTTGCTTTTTGTTATATGTTTTTTTGAGACAGACTTTTCTGTAGCCCAACTAGCCTCAAATTCATTACATAGCCAAGGATGATCTTGCACTTCTGATTCTTCTGTCTTTATTTCCCAAGTGCTGGGATTACAGACCTGCTGTGCAAATGCTCTACCATCTAAACTATAGGCACAGCCGTAAGTCTTTGTTCTTTAAACTATTTACTATCTTCTAAATCTAGCTTTCCTTTTCTCCTTTTTTTCTCATTCTGAACACAAACATGAGGCCATTCCTATTTTCAAATTATGTCCCCTTTGGCCCTTGAATGGGCCTCTCCAAGGAGATGTCCCTGAAATAAAGGCTTGATGGCAGACCTGCCTCTTGAGAAGCTGAATGGGACACCCTGTGTTCAGCATGTGTAGAGGCCAGAGAACAACCTCAGATGTCATCCTTAGGAGCAAAGCCCACCCACTTTGACACGGGATTTCATATTGGTCTGGAGGCCATCAATTGAGCTTTACTTCCTGGCTGGTCAGCCCGTGATCCTCCTGTCTCTGTTTCCTCAACACTGAGATTATTCACAAATGCACTACCATACCCAGGTTGTTTACATGAGTACTGACACCACACCCAGGTCCTTGGATAGCTTACTGATGTCTCTCCCCAGGCCACTTTGGTCCTTTCAGTCATTTGATAACTTTGTGATATTCAGAGTGGCAGGATGTCAAGAGACTGAGTTTCCCACTCCAGAGCCACCGTTCATGCTTTGATTTCGGTTGCACCAGCCAGCAGTAAACGTTTATCTCTGATGGGAGGATCAAATTTGGCAGGAGAGATTTCTGTACATTTGGGGGCAGGTATTCATTTGGCAAGCAGCTTTAACAGCTGAAACTCTTGAGGACAGCAGCCAAGCAAGAGTCAAGGGAGCCAACAACTGCCAAAAAGAGGCAAACCTTCCTTTGCAGCGGCGTCTCTCTTGGCCCGAGAAGAGACATAACCCTTTCTCTCTCCCACACCCCACAGCACGGTTCTCCCTTCCCACTGTCTTCTCTTTCCCAACCTAACGTTCCACCAGGCTCCATCCACCCTAGGAGTTAATAAACTATACAGATGGGAAGGTACAAGAACCTGAGTACCCAATATTCTCCTTGGTTGGAGACTGTCTGCCTGGAATAAGAAATCCACAAGCGGGAAGTGGGGGAGGGGGAAGCCAGCTATAAGGAAGAAGTAAAGACACTAAGAGAAGTCTCAAGTCCAAAATCATAAGACAGAAAAGGTATAGTTAGTATTTTAGAGGATAGACTAGTCTTTGATCACAGTGACCTGGAGACAGCTCTCAAGAGGCACTTGCTAAACTTCAGAAAATTTGGCAAGCCAATTAAATAGTTAAACACTCTATTGAAAACTAGATTATGTGTGTTAAAAATGAAATGGCCTGGGAAGATGAATCAGTCAGCAAAATGCTTGCCACACAAGCATGAAGACCTGAGTTAGGATGCCCAGTGCCTTCCTAAAAAGCTGGCCACAGTAGTGTGTGCTTGTAAACCCAATGCTGATGGGTAGAGACGAATGGGTCCCCGCCAGCCTAGGGAAGTCCTTGACCCCATGTTCAGGGAGAGATCATGTCCCAGCAGAGAAAGTAGAGACTAGAAAGACACCTGATTGGGCTGGGGATTTAGCTCAGTGGTAGAGCGCTTACCTAGGAAGCGCAAGGCCCTGGGTTCGGTCCCCAGCTCCGAAAAAAAGAACCAAAAAAAAAAAAAAGAGCGCCGGGGGTCGCGGTCCCTAGCGGCTTCCTGCACGGATGAGTGCTTAGGATTCCATGTGTTTTTGCTGAACTTGTAAAGGAGACACCTGGATGGTGGATTAACAAGAACACTGACCTGTGGGCAGCCTCAACTGAGAACATTGGATTTTCACCCTAGTCCAGCAGCTCTGCTGCTCACATAGATGCAGATGAATGAAGACCCCATTCGGGAAGACACCTGGCCAGCGGTCCAGAGCTGATGCAGGCCATGCTGGAGTCTCTGCAAACATGATGAAGAAGAGGACATCTCATAAAAAACATCGGACCAGTGTGGGACCAAGCAAACCTGTGTCCCAGCCCCGGCGGAACATCGTAGGCTGCAGGATCCAGCATGGGTGGAGAGAGGGCAACGGCCCTGTCACCCAGTGGAAGGGGACTGTCCTGGACCAGGTGCCTGTGAACCCTTCCCTGTATCTCATAAAGTACGATGGATTTGACTGTGTCTATGGACTAGAGCTGAACAAGGATGACAGAGTCTCTGCACTTGAAGTCCTCCCTGACAGAGTTGCAACATCTCGGATTAGCGATGCACACTTAGCGGACACAATGATTGGCAAAGCGGTGGAGCAAATGTTTGAAACAGAGGATGGCTCTAAAGATGAGTGGAGGGGGATGGTCTTGGCACGGGCACCTGTCATGAACACATGGTTTTACATCACCTATGAGAAAGACCCTGTCTTGTACATGTACCAGCTCCTAGATGATTACAAAGAAGGCGACCTCCGCATTATGCCCGATTCCAATGATTCACCTCCAGCAGAAAGGGAGCCAGGAGAAGTTGTGGACAGCCTGGTAGGCAAGCAAGTGGAATATGCCAAAGAAGACGGCTCGAAAAGGACTGGCATGGTCATCCATCAAGTAGAGGCCAAGCCCTCTGTCTATTTCATCAAGTTTGATGACGACTTCCATATTTACGTCTACGATTTGGTGAAAACATCCTAGATGTCATCACAAACTCTGCCAAATTTGTGGAACTATTAAATGTATAATTTGTAGACATAAAGACTCGATTGCTTTCCAGTTTAATGAAAGCTTAGATGTCCCTGCAAACCCACAATCTCCACCAGCAGAGCTGGTGTTCTGAATAGTGCAGACTGATTCAAACACAAGGCATCTGTGAGGGGTCCTCCCTCTTCAGAGCGTCTGTGTGAGGGGTCCTCCCTCACAGGAAGGCTGTCTGTTGGGGGTTACAAGCAAGGTGGTAAAGTTAAGCTAGCATCATAGTCATTTAAACCTGGATAGGTTGTACCCATTTCCCCTTCACTCTGACACTGTCTTATTCTGCTGCCACAATGCAAGCATAGTTTGTTATTTTTGTTACTGCCTTTTTTGAGAGATTATGTATCTATATAGCTACCTGTCTAGATCTGCATCTGTGTGCCTATGTATATATTATACACACACAGAGGCACTCACCACTGACACGCCTTTCCTTGCGGATGGGGTGGGGGTGAAAATGTTTTCTCCAGTTCAACAGGAGTGCTCGAACCAAGTCAGTCATATTTATAATATGCCTGCTCTTTGTTTGAAATTAAATTTGGGCACAGGAAGCACACAGAGACATTTAGGTTGTTTCAAAAGTCAATTTCTGAGTACCATTTCAATCCGGAGGCTTTTGGCTGAGTCCAGGTATAAATTAGCCATAAAGAGTCAATGACCCACAGAATTCTGGTAAACTGTTGAGAAATCTGGGTAAAAGGCTGCCTTCAATTCTAAGCTTTATTTTTTTTGTGGTTTTTGTTGTTATTGTTTGTTTCTGTTATCGTTGTTGTTTACTCTTTAATCATAACTACTTTGACAATAGAGCCCGGGTCCTTGGTTCACATGGAATAATATAGATGTGCTTCTAGACGGCACATTAGTCCATTTGTTCACACCTGTCAGCGGGGTTTTACTACATGGACTTAAAAGGCAACAATAAATCCAGGGTTTGTATGTGCCGTAGGAAAAAAAAAAAAAAGACACCTGATGCTGATGCTTTCAACCTACCCGCTCATATACAAACATACAAAGTAGAAACACTTATAGTGATTTGCTAGATTTTACTCTGCTGTATATAGTTTGAGTTTATTTAGAAATACTACTGCTAATTGATGGGAATTCTACATGATGGCACAACAGTGGAGCAAGAAACACTGGCTGCTTGACATTGACTTAGGTAGTGGATGGTATTAACACTAAAAACAAGCAAACATTTTAAAAACCTGATAAATACTAAATATTAGATAATTTTAAAATGAAAGCCCATGTCTATCAGCAGTTAGGAGCACATACCAGTAATACTCCTCACTCAAGTACTAACTAGTGGTCTTTCCTACTCCATGCTAAATACTGAGCACACATTCCAACCTGTGTCAAGTACACATCTACGATGGGCCAGTTGCTAAAATGATGACTTTGTTTCAGTTGCCTGTTAATATGCCCATGCTATCGGTATGTCTTCTTCCTGCCCCACTCTTCCCTCAAGTACCACCAAAGGTTTGCCCCTGCTCCTACTGTGGCCTCAGTTAGCCACAGTTAGGTAATTAGAGCAATTGCATCCATTCATTTCAGCCTTCGGTTTTAATTATCCAACAAGCTGGGTTTGTTATCCTCTTTTTACAGATGAGGAAGTTATGCCTGTGAGAGAGGTCAAGTTGCCCAAGCATGACCCAGTCTGACCTGGCTTGTGTTGCTGACCATCAGGAACCCCTCACCAAGCATCAACACAGATATCCAGAGGCCCAGGGCTAGTGGTGGGAGCTGAGCCTCAAAGGCTCTTGATTCTGTGAACTCCTGAATGCAGTGAAGTGAAGCACCTGCTCAGGTGAGTCATCCATGGTTCAGAGTGGCATAGAATGATGTGAGGTGGAATGTGGAGAGATCATTCACTGGATAACGTAAAAATCGTGGGGACTAGAATCAGACAGCATACCAAAGAGGGTTCAGGATCCTTGGCTATCCAATGGACACCAAAGGGCTCTGAGGCCCAGCCTGGAACTCAGGGGTATCAAAGCACAACTGGTGCTTGAGGTCAGAGATGTTCCAAAAGTACCACAGCTGCACTATCAGATGTTTGGGGCATTCCTGAGGAGGGCCAGGAATCGGGAATCTTCTCTCTTCCTTCCTGTGCTCAATCTGAGTCCTCAGAGTTAAGGGTGAAACATTACATCAGCCTGTAGAAAGCTCAGGGTCTGAGTTAAGGAGAAACTCCACAAAGAGATGGTACAATAACTCTTACTTATCAACAGAAGTGAGATCATAAAGCAGGTGCCATAACTGAGAAACCAGACAGACGTTTCCAGAAACCAAGAGTCACAGGCCCTCAGTCATTTAACAGACAACACAAAGATATGACTGGTACTCATGTTTCCACATAATGTGTCATTGCAAGAGTGAATTACTAAGGGGGCAGTTTTGTGAAGCAAAAGATATGGCCATGTTAAGTATACACTGTGGTAAGAGTCAGCCTGGCTTCAGAAATGTGCATTATACTATAAAATAATAGAACTTCATGTCCAGGTCAAAAGTACAAAGGAGGCAGCAAAGAGCCAGCCCTCAAAGCTGCCTTGAGAATCATTCATTCATTCATTCATTCAACAAGTATTTCTCAAGATCCCAGTGCTGGAAACTGACAACCCATTGCTTCAGTAAACTAAACAAAGAAAGGGACAGTGTCTCCAGGCGAGGGACAAGTCTGTGCCACAGCCCTGAGATGGGAGAGTCAGAGCCTGCTTGAGACAGATAAGGCTAGGTCAGTAACTGTGGCTAGAGCCAGGTGAGGCAGCACAGCAGGAATTTGGCCCAGCCCAACTGTGTTGTCCCCTGCCAGAGGATTTAGTTTTAATCTCAACACCATTGGGAGAGTATAGAATTTGGTTTGTGCATGGACATAGCATCTGCCTGTGGAACTGTAGGATCAGCTGGGTGCTAGGTTGAGAAAAAGCCGCAAGGGTCAAGAGAGCCTGGGAAGCTAAAAACAAGGTTTTGCAGTAACATTAACTGGAGTAGAGAGCAGAGTACATGGATTTATGGTTTGGAGAGAATGCAGAGCACTTTGTAAGTGTTTGGGTAAGGGCAAAGAGAAGCTTGTGTACTTTCTTTCATGGAAGGTGGGGTTATGTTTGCTACAGAGACAATATATACATGCTTTCCCCCCCTCTGAAGGGAGCAAGGAAAGCAGTTACACCTGTGAGGGACTCTGAGCTGGCTCAGTGGGTAAAGTGCTGGCCTTGCAAGGACCTGACTTCAACCCCAGCAAACAAGTAAAAGCCAGGTGTGGATGTATCCATGTATAACCCTGGTGTTGGGCACAGGAGCAGAGGTAGAAGAACCCTAGGGGATTGGTTTAGTGAGAGACCATGCCTCAGAATTAAGGCAGAAGATAAATGAGGAAGACCTCTGATGTGGACCTCCTGCCTCCACAAATACACACAAGGGCTCGTACACCTACACATGTGTGAATTTAACACACACACACACACACACACACACACACACAAATAAATAAATATTCAAAAGGAATAAATTATTATAAGTCTGTGTCAGAGGAAGTCTCCAGAGAGCCATGACAGCAGTTTCTATGTCTGTCTTCTATTGGGTAAGAACCATCATCGATGATCTTGGAGAAACATACAAAAGAAATGCTGTCCCCATGCAGAGGGCGAAGGCAGTACTGGTAGGTGTACAGTTCTGGAAGGCTCCATGGACTTGACAAAGTGCTCTCCTAGATCAAGAAGGACAAGCAGAATCTTAAGAGAGCTGACTGGACAGGTGGGAAGAGTGTGCTCCAACAGAGGCTGCAGAGGAGAGGTGAGTTTTGCATGATGCTGAGGCATCATGGGATGCAGCAGTGCAGGGCCTGCTCCTGTTCTTCCAGACAGGCCAGCCTCTGTGTTGGGCTGTCTTTTCCCTTCCAGGTGCTAGGGGGAGAGCTAGACCCCTCTCATTTCTTTAAAAATCAGCATTATTAATCAATAACTGACATGCAACCTATTGTATATAATTAAAGTGTGTGTGTTAATAAGCTTTGACATATACAGACAACTAGGAAGCCATCATCACAGTTAAAGAGCTTACTCATCATCCTCTAAAATTCCCTCCTTCCCACTCTGCCAACCCCTTGCCCTCACCCCAAACACCCCACTGATCTGCTTTCTTTTCCTATAAACCAGTTATCCTCTCCAATACCTAGAAAGATCAGTCTTTCTAATATCAGCCATTCTGTTAGGATGGATAGTTGTATCTCAGTGTGGCTGATTTTATTTTTGATTATGTGTGTGCATGTGCATCTAGGGGTCAGGTATGGGTACCATGTGTATGCCTGGTGCATTTAAAGTCCAGAAAAGCATGTCAGGCCCTCTGGAGCTGGAATTACAGGTGGTTGTGTGCCATCTGATATGAGTACTAGGAACTGCATCCAGGTCCTCTGGAAGAATAGCAAGTGGTCTGAACCACTGGGCTATCTATTTAGCTTCAGTGGGCATTTCCCCTATGACTAACAATATTTAACATCTTATCATGATCTTATTATCCATGTACCTTCTTCTCTAGTGTAATATCTATTCAACTCTTCCCCTGACTTCAATGGGGTTATTTTATTTTTGTTGAAAGCCTTGTAACTTATGGATACAAGTCCTTCATCAAACAAAATTTATGGGCAGTGCCTTCCAGTCTATGGCTTGTCTCTTTATTCTCTTGACAGTATCAATGACTAAAAATAGGTTTTAAGATGAATAAAGTCTGATTTGTTGGTATTTTCATTTGGCAGATTATGTTCCCTGGTGTTATATTTAAAAACTTTGCCTAAACCACAGTCATTAATGTTTTCTTCTAGATTTTTTTACATTTAGATTTAGCATCCATTTTGACCTAATTATTGCCTAATTATGCAAGTTGGGAGTCAAAGTTCATTTTTTGCATATGGGTATTCCATTACTCCACCATGACTTGTTTTAAAAAGACTATGTTTTCCTCCACTGACTAGCTTCCATTTTTGCTAGCTTCCAGGTTGGGGAACGTAGTTCAACTGGCAGATGGTTGCCTAGCATGCTTGGGACCCTAGTTTTTCTTTCCCTGTATGAAAGTCAACTTGGGAGGCAGACACAGGAGGATCAGAGGTTCAAGTTCATCCTGAGCTGTAGATAAGTTTCAAGGCTAACCTGGGCTACATGTTAGCCTTTGAGATCTTTCTCAAAAAAAGGAAACAAACAAGACCTTACTTCAAACAAACAAGCAGCAGTGTGGATTGCCCATCTATGTTTGGAACTGTGTACAAACTTGCAGTATTCTCTCTCTCTCTCTCTCTCTCTCTCTCTCTCTCTCTCTCTCTCTCTCTCTCTCTCCCCTTGTCTGTCATGAGGTCCTTACTATGCTGTTTTGACAACTGAAGCTTTACAGTAAGCTTTTACACCAGGCAATGAGTCTTCCAGGTCTTTCTTTTTTAAAATGCTGTGGAATGTTCCAGATCTGTTCAGTTTCCACACCAATGGTAGACTTGGTATCTGTGGTATCCCTTCTACTCTCTTTTATCCCTAAAGCATTGTTCTGGAGAAACACTGAGCTTGAGGACACAGCAGCCCTCTGATCAAAGACTCTCAAGAAGACCGAACTGAACTGAGCTGAAGGCATGACCTTCCCATGTCTAAGAGAAAGCAAAAATAGTTGAATCCAGACCTTCCCCATCTGGACAAGCAGAGTCCAGAGCAGGTCTAGCCCAACCCTCAGTGAACACTGTAGAGGGAGACATGAAGCAGAGGAAGACTCGGTGAGAGCCAGAAATGTGATGAAATACCAACAGATAAGCTCAGCAAAGCACCTTCACAGTCTTGATTTCTTATAAATAACAAGTGCTCCGTGTGGTGTTGGCCAGGCTAAGCCTCCCTGTGCATGAATTCTTTTCATTCATTTCTTCATCTGTTGTGGAAAGAGATTTGAGTTGCCCATTTCCCCAATGAGTTGAGCTCTGTGGTGAATGAATCATTTGTCTAAGTCTCTGACTAGAAATGACAGTGACAGAAGCATCCAGGGTTGTCTGACTCCAAAGCCCACCTGAGGTGGGTCTGTCTTCAGTGATGGGAAGCAGAGCAACCCTGGAAATGTATGCTACAGGATCATTAGCATGATTTAATAAGCCGTTCCCTTGAGCCAGGATTGCCAACAGCTCCATCTGACATGGCCATATGGGTCACCACACTAGGGGAAGAGGCTAACTATCTCCAGTCTTTGTGGGAAACCCTGTCCTGGCCAGGAAGGGGAAGTTTTAAGTGATGTATTAAAAACAGGAGAGGGAGGGAAGGAGGGAGGGAGGGAGGGAGGGAGAAAGAGAGAGAAAGACCAAGAAAGACCAAGAGAAACAGCGGGGGGAGGGAGAGAGAGACAGAGACAGAGAGAGAGACAGAGACACAGAGACACAGAGAGAGACAGAGACAGAGAGATACAGAGACCGAGAAAGACCAAGAGAAACAGAGAGGGGGAGGGAGAGAGGGAGGGAGGGAGGGAGGGAGAAAAGTCAGGAGGACTACCAGCTCTTGAGAAAGAGGATCATCTGCCTAAACTTTTAGCTCAGAAGGTTCTCTCACCAAACTAAGCAAAAAAAGAAAGGCTGTCTGTTCTGGGTCCAAAAGTCAGAGATGGTGTCACTTGAATACTGTTGGGTACAAATGGTGGCGTGCTTAGCACCCTCTTCCCAGGTGACAGCTAGGTGACTATCCCAGGCATTCAAAGCTCACCTCCCTTCCTTAAAAGGGAACCCTTTATAAAAGGGCTAAATCAGTCTTTACTTGCCCCATGGAGATTCATTCCTGAACAGATCAATGTTGGGCCTGACGTTCACTGCATCCCCTGGAGCAGAAGAAAACCAGTCCAAATGGCCACTGTCCCTAAAAGCAGGAGAGCATAGATTCCCCCAAGGAAAACAGACCTCTAGCCAGAAGGTAGTCAGTGCGGCAGGCACAATGACAGCTGTCCTCTTAGCTTCCCAGAGCTGGCTGCCAGGGCAGATCCATCCAGTTCTAAGGCCCTGATGATCAAGCAGTATTGCCCTGGCCGGATGCTCCTTCAGCTGTGGGTTGCAACAGACTCAGAACACTGACTTCAGATGGCCTGATCCTCTTTTCCTAACCTCTTCAAGCCAAGGAAGTCCAACACTTGGCACCAACTACACACAGAAAGGACTTACTTCTGTTCTCGTTTCCACTGTATTCTTTTCCACCAGAAACAAAACATGCTACCTTTTCTGGAATCCAGTCTGTCGTTGACAGGTACTCCTAGGTACACTTAGGGTGAATGAGAGGGAGTTGTTTGAATCAGGACTCTAAGATTCCAAGCTGTGTGGTCGTAATTGTCCTACATCAAGACAGCATGCAGACGAACCAGGAACAATGTGTCTCTTGAACCTGTCACCAGTGTCCCAGCAGTCCTGAGGGGCCTCTCTAGAAGCTGTGGTTTGACCCAGTCAGCTGGCTGGTTTTATATAGCACACATGAGCTTGAGCAGGACATTGTGGCACTAATCACGAGAGACTCAGGCTCCAAACTCCCGGGGTCTTGTCTAGATCACCACTGCCCACCCAGCAGGGCAACCCCACTCAGAGGAAGGCAAGCTCCTCCCCCTCCCTGGTAGAAATAAAATGTGTGACATTTTGCATGCAGCAGCAGCAGTCACCACAGCTTTAAAAAAAAAAAAAAGGCAAGTTCAAAGGTAATTGGACGAGGAGTTTTAAGCACGGCTGTTCCCGTGGCAAACTGCTTCATGAATACCCATCGGGATCTCTCCATATGGACAGCAGAAGGGATCCTGCTGTTCTTTTGCTAATAAAAACTGTCGTGATTACATTTTCAATCCTCTTGGAACCAGGCCTCTGTGGGGCCACAGCATGGCACGCTGAGAACACGTCTTTCTGGCTGACAGGCGGCACCCCTGCTATAGAGCAGTGCAAAGACCGAAGCTCATCATGTGCAGAAGGGAGTCTGTAGGGAGGTGGGAAGCTAGAGACAGGTGTGGGTGTTCCTGAGGCTGTGTAGCCACACACACCAGGCATAAGTAGAAGCACCTTCCATAAATGGACCCAGGGACTGGCACCTGTCAGGTGATAGGCCTGAGCTGAGCCTGTAGTTGGCTTGTTTATTTCAACTTCCTGGTGGAACTGATAGAATTTGTTTAATTTCATCCCATCCTTCTGGCCCATTTTATGCCTTAGGACCCACCTCTCCCAAAGTCTACTGTCAAGATCTACAGTGCCTTACCAATCTAAGCGAGTTTGGGCACTTTACCCTCTCTGGGCCTGCCTGATTCCCAGCCTCAAATGATGTAAATCCCTCTTCTGAATGGTCCCAGGCTTCTGGAGAATTCTCTTATGATATGTTCACCAAATGTCTCTATCCTATAGAGATGTGGGGCTTTTTTTTAATCTTTTTAACCAAAGAAGCTCCAAGCCTCTTGAGGTCACTAGTATCTTGCCCCTGAGGCACTGAGACGCAGCAGGCACATAATATTGGTACTCTAAAAATAATCTGATTCAACACAAAAGGTTTAGGAGAATGGGATTCAACAAAATTCAAGAAGTCCAGAGGATAGTGTAAAACAGTCATGATTCTGTGAAATCTATTCACTCTTTCACTTTTACTACTATTCCCATAAAAGAATTAAAGGTCATTAAAAAAAAAACTCAGCTAATTGTTTTTGTGTTGGTCAAAGTAACATGTATGGACACAGACAGAACACACATGTCCAAAGGCATACCACTAATACACACCGGAGAACACACATGCCTACAAATACCCAACACCAATATTTGTTTAATCTCTAGCATACAAAGCTTCTTGTTTGCAAAATAGAGCAAAGGGGAGGCCTCCTGCTGTTGTTCATCCTTACAAAATTCTAGATGCAGATCTGGAGAGTTGGCTCAGAAGCTAAGAGCATTTGGTCTCCACTGGAGGACACAGATTCAGCTCCCAGATCCCATATCAGGCTGCCCACACCCTTCTTCAACTCCCATTATGGAGGATCTAATGCCCTCCTCTGGCTTCCTCAGGCGCTGCATACATGGAGTGCAAATACATCTGTGTAGGTAAAACATTCATACACACAAAATAAAATATTTTTTTACTTACTCCCTAATGATTTAAATCCCTTCTCACTTCAAAGTAGGCTCTTTCACAATTTCTAAGTGTTTGCTGATTGACAATAGATGCTTGACTCTAAGCATCCATTCACTATGGTGCTTTGAACTTCACTTAACAATAATACAAAAAAGTAAAAGTACGACATTACTGAGAACTACAGCAAAGCCAGTAGACAAATGGAGTCCTCTATTTGGAAAAAACTAATTTATTTTTACACAAGCTGTTAAAACAAAGGTTATCAGGTATGGCTGTGCCCCTAAACAAAATGACCTTAAGTATGTTACTTAGCCACACTGGGCATCTATACCTTATGTGCTAAGTCAAGAAGGTCATGGGTATCTGTATGGAGTTCTGTTCCTAGAATGTGACACAGTGTTGAATGATATCTGTGTCTTCTCATAGCATCACTGCCAGCTTTCCAAGGCTTCTAAGGCTTCCAAGGCTTCCAAGTCTTTGTTGTGAAAATCATCCCCAAATTTCCAGCCTAAGCCACAAAACCCACACCTTGCTCAGCTGCCTTAATGAGCAGGAGAACTCTGCTCCACACTGTCACCCAGGGACACTGGCAGATGGAGAAGCCTGTGCCTAAAAAGCCCTGGGCCTCTTCTATTACTGCAGCAGGAAAGAGAAGTTTCAGGGTCACACACCAGCTGTTGCTTGCTGAGCTCAGAAGGGACCCACCTCCCCCGCCCCATGCACAGCCCAAAATGGACACAGTTCAAGAGAAGTCACTGCTGTCTCTATGCATCCTGAGACACTGCTCCATCCAAAGATGTGCCCACCTCCAGCCTACCTTCCACAGAACAAAATAAGGCACTGGGGATCTAGGCCAAAGCCAGACTGCCTCCCCTAAGACTGACCAGAAGTAGACAGACAGACAAACATCACTGCCCAGTCTAGGAACAAAGCCCCACCACAAGGCCAGTGAGGTCTTTGCCCATAGCAAACTGTGTCCAGTTGATTGGTGCCACCTAGATCAAAGCCATCATAGCCATTCTCAGGTCCCAGAGTCAGCCCCATGTCCATTGCCTTGGAGCCAGGACAGGTCCTGAGTGCCTGGCCTCTTCCATTTTCTACTTCCTGGCTAGACAAATCACCCAGGTATAAAAGGTCGCCTTGGCATACCTCTGCTCTCCTGGCCCCCTGGTAGGACCTGCACGTCCCAAACTCTGGCCATCCCCAGTCAGATGACAATATCTTAGGAAGATCCTCTACCCAAATCACCAAGCCTCCGTCTTTCCTGGATTTCTATCCTCTGGAACACTAGCAGCAAAGGGAAGATGAAGGGCTTTTCCATCGAGAAAATAGAGAAGGGGTGGAGGGTAACTCAACAGCAAAGAACTAGCTTAACATGCACAATGTTCTAGGCTCTGTCCCCAGGACTGCCAAAAACAAGGTGAAGGTGTCTCTTCCTCTCATCCAAAGAGCATATTTGACCATAAAAGAAGACACAGGGTGTTCCCCAACTCTTCAGGCACTCTTAGGCAAGCTATACCACCTCTGAATGGAGAGAAGAGGAGGATTGTGAATATCCATTGGCTCATTCTCTGTGGGGTAGAGTCACATATATGCTGATGTGGTGTCCAGCCTAGAAAATATGGCAAGATGGCCAATGAACCATGAATGTCCTCAGCTAACATTTTACCATGAGGAAGGTCTTCCCACATTAGAGATGAACAAGCCAAGCTGGTAGTTTGGATGAAAACCATCCCCTATAGGCTTCGGTATTAAATCACTGAGTGCCTGGTTGGTGGTGCTGTTTGGGAAGGTTTAAGAGCTGTGGCTTTGCTGGGATATATATGTCACTGGCAGAGGGGTCTTTGAGAGTTTGAAGCCCATCTCACCTTCAGTTTTCTCTCTCTGCTTCATGCTTGTGGCTGGAGATGTGAGCTCTCATCTTTCTGCTTCTACCATCATGCCTGCCATTTGCTGTCATGCCTTCCCACCATGGTGGGCTCTTATCCCTCTGGAACCAGAAACCCAAATAAAGTCATCCTTCCGTAAATTTTTCTGGTAATCATGTTTTATCACAACATCCAAAAATTAATATATAGAGGCTTCCACTGGTTATATGAACAGCCCAGGTTGCAAAGCTAGCAGGGGAGAGCTCAAGGGCCTAGCAATCATAAACTGCATCATACTCTGCACAGGCTCTGGGGACTGTTAGTTAGTTAGTTAGTTAGTTAGTTAGTTAGTTAGTTAGTTTGTTAGAGGAGGTGGTTAGAACTCAGCTCAGATGAGATTTGCTAAGCATCTTCCAAGTGCTGGTGTGGTCCCAAGCAAGTGATGGGGGTGTGGTGGGGGGTAGGTATCTGGTGGTGATGGATGCTGATCCCCGCCCTAGGGGAGCCTGAGTCACAGCAGGGGTGCCATGTAACTGTTAGAACTGTTCTTTCCCATGCTCTACTCAAATCATATTCTTTACTTCATTGTGAAATACCAATGACTGGAGAAACCAGAGAGGTCTTTTCAGGGAAGAGAGCAGGTGAGCCAACTCTTGAGTCTTGTGCTAAGAAGCTGGATTCCTGCAGGCAGAGGGTAAGCTAGTTAAAGGGCCGTACAACTGTACATTTGTCATGATAGCCATTCTCTAAGAACCCTGACTTCAATATTGTGATGGTTTATATACGCTCGGCCCAGGGAGTGGCACTATTATGAGGTATGGCCTTGTTGGAGTAGGTGTGTCACTGTGGGCGTGGGCTTTAAGACCCTCATCCTAACTGCCTGGAAGCCAGTCTTCCCCTAGCAGCCTTCAGATGAAGATGTAGAACTCTCAGTTCTGCCTGTACTGTGCCTGCCTGGATGCTGCCATGTTCCCACATTAATGATAACAAACTGAAGCTCTGAACCTGTAAGCCAGCCCCAATTAATTGTTGTCCTTTATAAGACTTGACTTGGTCATGGTGTCTATTCACAGCAGTAAAACCCTTACTAAGACAAATATCTACAACCTAAGTTCATGTCCTCACTCACTGTGCTTTTGAACAAATCCCTGTTCTTCTTGGCACCAGCTTCCTCATCGAGAACTTGGAGACTATGCTGAGGGTACCATGTTCCAGACCCATCAGGAGGTTGAGATAGGGGCTGATTGGAAAAGCACGGGATAAATTATAAACACACAACAAATGTGGCTCATCATGGTTGCTATGGCTACATACAGGGAACCAACAGGAACCATGTTCCCAGCTGCCTCCCCATAATGAGGCAGCAGCTATGGCTTCAGCAAAGCAGGTGGGTTGTGCCCCCCCTTGCTTTGCATCACAGAGCCCATGAGACAAAACTTTGGGAATGAGAGAACCCACAGCTACTGGGTAGGACCCAGAGGGGAGAAATATAGTGTCGGCAAAGTGATGTGTACTCCAAGCACCATGAGGACTGAACCCTAGTGGTGCAGGAGCCATAGTGGGTCACAGCTGTGCCTCCTAAATATAGCCTGACTTCAGCTCCCCATGGAGTTAGGGAGTCTGAGCTGGTTTGCAGCGAAAGCTCTAAAAATAAAGCTACCAGCAGGCCTCTCATTCTCCTTGCATGTTCAGGGCCTACAGGCTGACTCTGCACCTGGGGACCAGAAGGAGAGGGTAGAACGAGGTGCTGAACCATAGGTTGCTTTCTGATGACACCTGATCCTCTTGACAGAAGTGAGCAAGTGAATTCAGTGTCCTGACTTCGGTCAGGTAAGAAAGCATCTGGATTTGGTCACACGTTATCAGACACCTCTGTTCACCTGAAGGAACTATCTTTCCCACTTTGTAGATGAAGACATGGAGGTTGCTTGGTGCAGTGATGTGATTCAGCCAGGGTCAGAGGAATAATAAACAGTATTGAATCATTGAATCTTTCCATACCAGTTCAGCCAATTTTTTTTAATGTTTATATTACCTAAATGTAATCATGGGTTTCATCATGACATTTTCATACATACATGGTGTATTTGGTCATATCTGCTACCACTGACTCCCAGCATGCTCTCTTGTACCCTCCCACTTCTGCCTTCCTCTTCCCATAAGTGTCCCCTTTCCTATTCTACTTTGACATGGTAAGTTTATCTCCAGTTGTGTACAGGAGCATGGCACCTTACTTGTGGCTATACCTCTGAAGAAAATGACTCACTTCCCTTGGCAGCCACCACCTACCTTGGGAAGGAGTGGGACCCTGTGAGTCCCTCCTGCCTCTGTGACAGCATGCTGATGGGCCCAATCTCTCACATTATGCACACTGACCACAGCGGCTATTACAGTGCCAAGCAGCCTGCCCCATGCTCAGGCTCTCTCCTCACCACCTCTCTTCTGCAGTGTTCTTTGAGCCTCAGAAGGGTCAATTCAGATGTGTCATCCAGGGTTTGGCATCAAATGGTTATGTGTCTCTGTAGTTCCTGCTGCCCAGTGCATAAAAAGAAGCTCCTCTGACCAAGGATAACAGCAGTGTCAGTCTCTGGGGACAAACATAATTACTTAGAAGTCATTTTGACAGCAGCCAGGCCACTCTTACACAAAGAGACTGCCACTATTCTCTGCACACACCCTTTCATAGCCTTCACCATGCCATCCCCACTCCCGCCAGAGTCCAATGCTACCCCTGTCTTCCCTAGTCTGCCATAAAAGAAGTGTAGAACTCCCCAAGGCAAGAAATGATGGCTGTCTGTTCTTTCTCTCCACTCAGCTCCTAGAATAATTTCAGGGAATCTATTCAGTTTTTGTTGACTACCTAACTCCTCCCTTTGTCTTATATTCCACCTCCGACCCATGACAAATCCCACAGGTTCACCCTTACCTGGAAACAACCTATATGTTCATCAGCTATACTGTGTCCATATCATGGAATATGATGGAATGAACCATTGACACAATGATGCATGAGTTCCACAGTGACAATGCTGAGTGAAAGAGATGGGAATGTACATGCTATCCATACAAAACTCTAGCAATACATATGTGTGCATGTGTGTTGTGAATTATATATAAATATATTATATACATATATGAATATAATGTAATATATCATATACATATGAATATATAATATATTGTAATATATGTGTATATATGCAGAAATAAGACAGATGACTGCCTGGGACACAGAGGGAATGGGAAACAAGGGTTGGTGCACATGAGCAGGTGAGAGGGTACCAAGGAATAAGGAATGGTGGAAATGCTCATTACCTTGGGTATTGGGGTGACATAGATAAATGCATACACTAAACTCATTAAATACACATGTTAGGCATGGCCTCTTTATGTTGATTAGACATCAGCAAAGTTGTCTTCTAAAGTGCATCAAGGGGTTGGGGATTTAGCTCAGTGGTAGAGCACTTGCCTAGCAAGCGCAAGGCCCTGGGATCGGTCCCCAGCTCTGGAAAAAAAAATCACTAAAGTGCATCAAAAACTCAGCCATTTCTCATCACTTCTGCTGCTTCCCATCCAGGCTCAAGGTCCTACACCATCTTTGACTGCCTCATCTTCCTTGCCCCAGCCCTGCTGAAATGTCACTATCAACAGAACATGCCATCCTCTGTGCCATAGAGGCTTTGCTCCCTGTTGCCCTGTGCCCCTATCCCCAGGAGCTTTGCTCATTGGCTGATGATAAGTCGCATCTGCCCTTTCTCCAAAGACTGGCTCTTACCTGCCAGGGAGGATACATCTCTCACCCAAGGGTCATATGCAGTTGCTGCAGGATAGGAAGATCCAGCAGATGATTCTGCAGAAAGGTTTATGGGAAACCTAGACTAGCATACTGAGCTCCTTCCTCTTCCCTAGCCTGGTTCACTCCCTACAAGCTGCTCCTGGGTAAGGCTCTCTCAATAAGTGCCTGCATTTGTTAAATGCATAGAAGAACCTAAGACAACTGGGACCCAAGTGTTCCTGGGAAACTAAGGAGGGGATTCTGCTAAGAGTCACTCGCCTGGAAATAGGTAGTGATTTTCGTGTTCGGAGTACTTAGTGGAGTTTAGTACAGTTGACTCTACTTGTGCATGAGTGTACACATGCCAGTTTATATGCGTGTGCATGTATATGTGATAAATATGTATAAATATAGATATATAGATATCGATAGATGATACATAAATAAAAATGATACAGATATAGATAGATGTAGCTATGTTTGTGTGCATGCAGGTACACATGTATGTGTATGTGTGTGACCAGACATGTGGAAGTCAGAGATCAATCTCAGGATCCTTTATTTCTCCTATTGGTCACTTTGGCTTTTAAAGACTCATTTTCATTTTAATTGTGCAGACAGGTGTGTATATGCACAAGAGTATGGTTGCCTATGGAGGCCAGAGATGTCAGATCCCCTAGAGCTGGTGTTACAGGTGATTATGAGCCATCAGATGTGGGTGCTGGGAACCGAACTCAGATCCTCTTAAGAACTGAGCTCTTACTCTCCAGTGCCCTCCATTTTTCTTTTTTCTTTCTTCCTTTCTTTTTTTAAGACAGAGTTTCTCACAGAACCTGGAGCTCATTGATCCAGCTAGACAGACTGGCCAATGAGGTCCAGTATCTACTTGTCTCCATCCTTCTCTTCCCCAGCACTAAAGTTACATAAATACAGGCAGGCAGACAGACAGACAGACACCATTGCAGCCAACTTCTAGGTGGGTGCTGAGCATCCTAACTTAGGTCCTTATGCCTGCATGGCACACACCTTACTCACACAGCATTGTTCTAGCCCAGTTGCTATGACATTTACCTGTTAAACTGGGCTGGGTGCTGGGAGACACACACAGGATGGTGCAAAAGCCCCAGAGGTTGAGAGGGACGGGAGATGCTAAGTACAAGGACTCTCAAGTGAGAACACCATGCTTTGAAGAGAGAATATGACAAGCTTGAGACAAATCAATCAGCAATGCAAAGTAAGTGTGAGAGGTGCAGAACTCCTTGAATGTCATTTAAGATCTTCAGTTCCTGAGTTTGGACAGCAGAGAGCACTGAGGTCAGACATAGGGCATAATCACAAGAGCTGCAGGGCTTTGGAAATCCTGCCTCTTTAGTCCAGTTACTCTCATCTGCCAAGTTAAGATGCTGATGGAAAGAAAAGGACTCTGAAACATAATCTAGAAGTATCCAAATTGATACACTTGAACCCTTAGGGTTTCCAATCTGCCTGCAGCCCCAACAGCTGCTACAAGGTCTATTCTTCTGGATGACAAATCTCTTCCTTGCCATCACTGCCATATTGGAAGTCTGCCTACACTTCTTCCCGGTACAGTCCTGACCCTCATTAGCCAACAGAAGTTTAACTGTGAATCACAGCCAGGATTCACAAGGTAGGTGTCCGGTCTGCTAAGAGACCCACCTGTGAGACCTGGCTTGGACATACCATGAGACACTGAGAGGGAAGGTATAGAAGCTGGGGCCAAGGGGCTCATACTGCAATGGCTCATGACGTGGCAGAAACCACACTAGAGCTGGTTTAATGTCAGCATGATTCTGGGGAGTTATTATAACAAGTCATGGGGAGGCGATCTTTAAGATTCAATGATTCCTGAAACCTAACCTAATCCCTAGTTGCTGGCCATTTGCAGAAAATGTTTGCTTAAATCTGATGCAAGAAAGTAAGAACTTGATGCTCCAGGAGCCAAAAGAGTGTTGCTTAGAAGTTGCGTTCAGAAAAGATGAAGATCCAGGCAAACCTATCACATTCTCAATAGCTTAGAAAGACCAATCATCTCCAAAAGAAGGACCAAGACCACTCAGTGGAGAAAGAGTGGCTTTCTCAACAAACATTGTTTGACCAACAAATGGATGTCCACATGCAGAAAAGTGAAGTTGGGACCTTACTTCATATGATTGCAAGAATGAATTCAACTGGATCAACAATTTAAATATAAGAGCTAAAACCAAAAACTCCTTGAATAGAGCAGTAGACTCTTAGACATGACAGCAAAAGCCAGAGGAATGGAGGAATGAGGCATCACCACAACCAAAACCCTTTGTGCATCACATGATATTATCAAGAAAGTGAAGAGTGAGTCCTAAAACTGAATAAAACAAAAGCTATGCAAATAATGCATATGATAAGAGTCCAGTATTCAAAACATATACAAAGAACTCTAACAAGTAGACAGCAAAACAACAACAACAAACACAAACAATCTAATCTAAGAAAATATGAGCGAAGAACTTGAATGGCTATTTCTACGAAGTATAGAAAGAGTCAGCATCCACATTGAAGATGCTTAAGGTCAGTGGTCATTTGGAGAATGCAAATCAAGACCACAGTGAAGTATCATTTCACACCTACTAGGAAAATGGTAATTTTAAAAAACTAAACACCACAAAGTAACGCGTGTTGTCAAGATGTCTGGACATTGTTGTTAAGGATGTAGGGATGCAAAGTGCTTCCCGTAGCAACAATGAAAAGCAACTTGGCAGTTTCTCAAAAAGTTAAATATAGATTTGCCTAACGGCCCCTCAATTCCACTACTAAATGTATCCCAAAATTTTTTTAATTTTATTTCTTCTGTTTGAGATAAGGTCTCCCTGGGTAGCCAAGAATACCCTAAAAATCATTATGTAGCCAATAGTAGTGTCCAATTCATGATCCTTCTGCCTCGGCCTGCCTCATGCTGGTATTACCACCATGTACCACCATGCCCAACGGTGCAAAACAATTTAAAGCATATATTTAAACAAATGGATGTCCCTAAGTGTTCACGGCAGTGCTGTTAACAAAAGCCAGAAGGTGGCACCTACTCAAGTGCTGACCAGTGTGGATGAATGGCTGAACAAATCACAATGGACAGATGTATACATAGACACATAGAGATGGACATAATAAAATACATTCACCTGTAAAAAGGACTGAAGGGCTGACAACACAGCTAAACCTCAGAAACATCATCGTGCCATAAATGGAATTACGTAATTCCATTTGCAGGAAACGTCCAGAAGAGATGAATGCAGATGGGCAGAAGGCAGCTTGGTGGCTATGAGGCCTGTGATGGGTCAGGAGAAAGTGCTTAATTGCTTCATTGGAGGAGTGATGGAAATGTCTTGGAATAAGACAGGAGTGGTGGTTACACAACATCAAAAATGTACTCAAGTGCCCCTGAATTGCTGCCTGTAAGATGGTTGATTTCATGTGATGTGAATTTTTGCCTCAATAATTTATTAAGTGGGGAAAGGATGAAAATTGGATGAGCCGAAGGCTGAGCCGAGACCTCTGGCACACTGGGTCCTCAAAAAGGAGCAGGGCAGTCCATTTTCCACGGAGTGAAAAGAGCACCATATGAAACCACTGGCCCTGCTAGGATAAGCTTGTGTGGAACTGGGGTCCCCACGGCCATCTGAACTGAAAAAGATTAGAAGGAACAGGAGGTCGTGGTTCTGACTTCCAAAAGCAAAGTGGGTGGAATTGTCTTACATGCATCAAAATTGGGGTGGCAGGAAGGAATCGGGCCAACCTACAGTGTCAGCAACTGTGGTCTGCACACAAAATCCCATTCACCCTGTTTTTGTAAAGTTTTATCAGAAAGAATCATGTTCATCTGATTAGATGCTATCTGCAGTTCCTTTGGGGTTGCTGCAGCCAAATGGAGGTGGCCATAAAAATGATCCACTGCCTGCAAAGCCTAGAATATTTATGTATCTATTCATCCTTTCTAGATAGGTTCACTGGCTTCAAACCTATGGAAATGCCTAATAGAGCCCACGATTCTAGTAAACCAGTAGGGGGTTCTTTGTACTATGGGGAATCAACAGAGATGAATGTGTGTGACCGAATGTAGACTCACTAAGTAGAAAACACAGTACTTGCCCTGTTTCCAGATCTGTGCCAGTTCTTAGACCCAGAATTCATCAATTAAAAAAGAAGTTGAGTTTGAGTCCTCTGGTGAAAAGAGGACTTGTAACACTATAGTCAATATACGCTTGTAGACCCATGGCCATGTCCTGAGAGAACCAAGGTCTTACAACAAAGAATAGAAGTTCCAGCTGTCCAGAGGGTTGTTAGATGTGGGGGCTCAGTTGTTGTTGATACTCTAAGACACAAAGCCTAACCGTAGCCCCTTATAAAAGAGGTGCTAGAGATCACGTAAATGTGAGTCCCTACACTAAAGCTGAATGTTTCCAATAATTCATTCCAGTTCTAGAATACATAAGTGAAATACACACACACACACACACACACATACACACATGCACACACACGCACACACACACACACACTCACACACATGAAAAAGGCAGGTCAGATGAACCCTGTCATTTCCTCCCCTACAGTGATCTACTACAAACCAATTAGTTATGCCCCACAGCTTCAAGGGCTGAGTGCTGTGCTAGTAATATTTTTTGTGGTAGTGTTTCAAATTTTGGAAGGCATGGGTTTGCACTGTGTGTGTGTGTGTGTGTGTGTGTGTGTGTGTGTGTGTGTGTGTGTGTGAATCTGTCTGTCCAACTGTCTGTACCTATATCCTCTGACGCTCCTGCTGCCACGATGCTCTACTTCACTGTGAACAACTACCAACAAAATCATGAGCCAAAATCAGTCTTTTTCCCTGTGAGCTGATCGTGTCAGGTTTCATCACAGCTGTGACAGGCTGGTTAACACAGTCACCAGGAACCCACTAACATAATGGCAAGCAAGCAGGACAGCAGGACAGCAGGACAGCAGGACAGCAGGACCGCTCTTATTCTGAAGCTCCTTTCCAATTCTACACTCATCCAAAGAAGCATCCCCAGTTCACAGCCATTTGTGTGAGTTGAGCATCAGAATTCCTCCACAGGTCTGTCTTGGGGTTCTGGTGAGTCTGTCTTACTCGGTGACAATGTAACTGACAGGGTCTGAGTTACCTGGACTTTCCACAGGGCCACACTGATGCACTATGTTGATAATGGCATGTGACATTACTACAGAGGCAGTGATAAGTGTGGTCAGAAGATCAAATACAGGATAAGTTCTCCTTTCCCAAATTTTGAGACTTCAGGAGGTTTTCAGATTTTGGAATGCCTGCATATCCCTAACATGGTATTTTTTGTGACCCTACTCATGTCGAATGGGCAATTCATTGTATTTTGTATATACTTTATACACATGGTCAGAAGGCAGTATTGCATGATACTTTTAGCCAGTCTGCCTTTTGACTGGGACCTCCCCATACACATATATGAGGTTTGTGCTTCCTGCTCTTACAGAAGACCAGAGTTCAGAGCACCAGGCAGGGTAGCTTGCAATTGCCTGTAACTTCAGCTCCAGGAGATCTGTGGGCATACAAACATAGCATTCAATCACACAGGCATGCACATATATCAAAATAAAAGTAATTAAGAAACGCATTCTAAAGCAGCCTCCAGCATGCTGCAGTAGATACACTGGTGGAGAGTGTAGGATGTCAACTGACTTGAGACAAGAAATGCCCATCGTGAGGAGCAAGTGAGTGATCTATCAGAAGAGGGAAGTAGAATATCCAAGATCAGATTTTAACTAGTACAGATACAGACATCACTAGCCAAATAGCTTGCACACATTCAGTGTTCCCAAACGTTTTCACCAATCTACCTCCTCAGCTCACACCTATGCTCATGTAACAACTAATAAAGAGACAAACCCTCCAGGCTGGTCCATAAATGCTGATGCAGTGAACATTGCTGGACTACATGCTTCCTCAAAGGCCCTGAAGTCTTCCAATAGAGCAGCAGTTCCCAACCACTGTGACCCTTTAATATAATTCCTCATGTTGTGGTGACCTCCAACCATTCAATTATTTTTGATCCTACTTCATAACTGTAATTTTGCTACTGTAATGAATTGCAATGTAAATATTTGTGTTTTCCACTGGTCTTAGGTGACCCTTGGAAAGGGTCATATGACCTTTAAAGGGTTCACAACCCATAGGTTAAAAACTGCTGAAATAAAGGGAAAGATTCAGAGGGGAGGTAGGGATACACAGTGACTGATGAAATCTAGTAAATGATGTAGCTTTTGAGTTAAGAGTCTTAAGGAGCACAAAGACAGGAGCAAGTCTGGGGCAGAGACATGTGAATAGTCTTTTGGAAGTGGACACAACATGTAAAGGCCTTTGAACTATATGTTAACACATCCTTTGGGTTACCCACTGTGAAAACCTAGCCAGGCAGTGTAGTCACAGTCTCAGGCAACTGTTGATTTTCACAGAAGCAGAGAAACCATGATGGCATTAACCACCATCCGTGATACACACAGAACAGTACAGACTGTCACCAAGAGAGCAGCTGTCATTGCTTTTTGGCCTCAGGCACATAAGGGGCTATCACATGGCCAAGAGTAACTACCCTTGATCATCAGAAGGAAAATGTACTTTGATGTCACCTAATGGGAGGAGAAATTTATCTGGAATCTAGTTGCTCTCCTGGGGTCTAAGTATCACTATGCCTAGCATTACCTAAAAATTGTCAACTACAGCTTGGTATGGCTATGCTAATCAGGATCTCAGACTCCTTGTAGTTGAGTGCCTGTGTCTCATACCAGTAAAGTTACTCAGGTCAGGGGACATCCCAACCAAGTCTGAAGCAAATATTAGAAGAAGGTAATGAAGAAAAAGAATTCAATCTGTCCTTGAGACCAGATGCTGCAGTGGAGACTGTAACTTGCTCTATTAAGCCCCTAATAAGCTTGGGACCTGTGATGTCAGAATTAGAGAAATGTGCAAAGAAGGCTAAAGTGGAAACTTAAGGACTCTTCAGAAAGTCAGTTGAATGTTGATGGGGCAAACACATGAAGGAATATTAGACATAGGTGAAAGACTAAGGCAGACTTGTGAAGGAATGTTTTGCTGAAGCAGACACAGGAAAGAGGATGTTTTTGTGTGTGATGGTTAATTTTAATTGTCAACTTGATTGGGCTGAGACAATAAAAAACACACAGAGAGATTAAAAAGCACACTCGGGTGTGTCTGTGATAGCGATTCCAGAGACAGCTAAGTCTCAAGGTCTCTGATCTAACCAATGGATTGATGGATTCATAAGGTGATGGCACTTGGGGGCTGTTGAGGTTTGAATGAAGATGCATGACCCCCATAGACTCACAGGGAATGTAATATTGGAGGTGTGGCCTTATGGGAGGAACTGTATCGCTGGAGGTGGGCTTTGAGGTTTCAGAAGCTCAAGCAAGGCCTAGTGGCTCACACTCTTCCTGCTATCTGCCAAACCATATGTAGAACTCTCAGCTCCCTCTCCAGCACTATGTCTGCCTGCACACTGCCATGCTTCCCACCATGACAGTCATGGACTAAGCCTCTGAACTGTAAGCCAGCCCTAATTAAATGTTTTCCTTTATAAGAGTTGCCGTGGTCATGGTATCTCTTCACAGCAACAGAAACCCTGAAGCAGAGGCCATGGAGAAAGGTACTAAGACTGGTTGGAGAAAATAAGTCAGCAGAGGAGTGTCCTCAGGTGCTGTGGTGGTTTGAAAGAGATGTCCTCCATAAAACCTTAGACATTTTAATATTTGGTCCCAGTTGGTAGCTAATTAGGAAAGAGGCATGGCCTTACTGGAGGAAGTATGTCACTAGGGTTGGGCCTTGAGGTTCAAAAGCCATCATGTGCCATTCCAAGTGTTTTAGTTGGCTTGAATTGTTTGTTGTTGTTTTTGAACTTGACACAAATTAGGTTATCTGAGAAGAGGAAATTCAGCTGAGGTCTCCATCAGATTTCCTGTGTGCAGGTCTGTAGTACACTTTCTTGAGTAACTACTGAGTAATGGAGAGTGTCACCCTGGGCAGGTGGTCCTGACTTATACATTAGGAGCAATCCAGTGAGCACTGTTCTTCCATAGCTTCTATCTCAGTTCTGACTCCAGGTTCCTGCCTTGACTTCCTGAAGTGATGAGCTAGGGTATGTAAATGTAAGTTTAAATAAGCCATTTCCTCTCTAAGTTACCTTTGGTGTTTTATCACAGCCATAGAAACCCTAACTAAGTTACCCAGTTTGTTCTCTTGGTTTCCTGACTGTAATTCAAGAAGTGAGCTTTCAGCTATTGCTTTAGCTGCCTGCCAACTGCTACCTCCACTCCACCATCATAGACCCTAAACCTCTGAAACCATAAGCCCCAGCTAAACCCTTCCTGATATAAGTTGCCCTGCTCATGGCACTAGAGGTCTATACATTACCCTGGTTTCTTCCTGTTATTCTTCCATTCCTCTGGTCTACCATGAATGAATGACATCTCCAGAACCATAAGCGAATTAAGTCTTCCTTCCTCCCTTTAATTGTTCCTATAAGCAACTGGGCACAGCAACACAAAGGTAATGAACACAGTGCTTAAACAGAGGTGTGTCTTGTGGATAGTTTTGGTCTTCTGGTGTCAGTCAGTAATACAAATGACACAAACTCCTAAACATTATAAAAGACAGATGGTACCTAATACCTTTGGTCATGTGTGTTTGTGGTACATGTGTGTACATGATCACATGTATATATATTTGTGGATGCATAAGCACTCATGATAGCATGTGTACGAGGCCAAAGGTTTGTGTTGGGGGTCTTCCACAATCACTCTCCGTGTTATTTTTTAAGATGGTGTCTTAGTCAACTTTTCTATTGCTGTTCTGAGATGCATGACCAAGGTAATTTATAAAACATTTATTGGGACTTGACAATGCAGATGGATAGTTTAGTTCATAACCATCATGGTGAGGCCTACGGCTGCAGGCAGACAGGCATGGTGCTATAGCAGACACTAACAGCCTTCATCTTGAGACAATGACCATAAGGCACAGAGAGAGCACTAACTGGGAATGGATTGAACTTTTAAAATATCAAAGTCCACCCCCAATGACACACCTCCTCCAACAAGACCATGTCTCATCTTTCCCAACATAATCCCAACAAGGACCAAACATTCAAATATCTGAGCCTATGGGGAACATTCCCATTCAAACCATCATAGACAAGATCTCTCCCACTGACCCTGAAGCTCACTGATTTGGATAGACTGGCTAACCAATGATCTTCAGGGATCCTCTTGGCTCCTCCTTCCACTCCCAATTCTGTAGTTACAGACACAAGCCACGACCACTCCCCTTTGGTTTTTGTATAGGGGCTGCAGATCCACTCAGTCCTCATACTTTCATGAGAAGCACTTTACCAATTGAGCGATCCACACAGACACTTTTTAACCCCTGCCATGTGTCAGGCACTTCACAGGCATGATGCTACATCATTTTAATGAAGGTTTCCAGTAGGTTGTTATTAGCATTCTTACTTTGCCCATGGGCAAAGGATTACTGGTACAGAAGGAATTGCAAGCTCAGATGCCTTTGATGACCAGACAGATAAGAAATGAGGAAAGGGTCCATGGGAGCCAGTAGCTGGGAGTGTGAAGACTGCAATGAGCCAGCCAGCACCTGTCCCATTTTAATAGGCCAGCTCCTGCTCAGCTGAGTAAAGAGCACATGGATCCCTGTGGTCATTCAAAGGACCTTCATGTGAAATTCTCTCATTTTTAACTGTTAGCAACTAATTCCAAAACTATAAAACACCACGAGTGTCACATCTGACCTGTGGGCCATGAGCTTGCAGCCTATGCAGTCACTGATTCAGATGCCAATGGATATTCATGTAAAAGGGCTTAGTGGCCCTTAATACCCAGTACTCTGTCTTTCTGTGTCCCTAGCACACCTTCATCGTTGTGACTCCCCATCTATGCAGTCAGCCTTCCTCTCCCTCTTCCTCCTTTCCTCTTTCCACTTTTTTCCTTTGTCTGTAAGACTAAAGACATCCCAAAGACTTACTGTAGAGAAAGGATGTGTTCTGCCTCCCTCCCAGCATCTAGTTTTTCTTTCTCTGGAGAAGGGAAGGAAACACAGCAGGCCAGAGAAAGAAAGATGCAGGGCCTCTGACATAGCCGTCACACCCACTCTCTGTTGGCCTGCTGGCTGTGGCTGGTTTGTTTCCAAGCTTGGCAAGGCAGGCAATCCTACATCCCTGACAGGTATACAAGGGGATATGGAAAAGCCCCGTGGCTTACATATAACCCTCCAGTGTTATTACAGCTAGCTCTGAGATTTTATCCCAGCCCCACCTCCCAGGATAAAAGCTTCCCCAGGACACAGCAAGAGCAGGCAGGTACAGGCCTCCAGCCAAGTCACACAGCCAGCATCATGTCGCAAGGACAGTCCTAACGGCCCTCCTCCTCACCTTGAGTTCTTTGGGAATTCTCCCCCTCCTAAATTCAGCCCTGGACTGCTGATCTCAAGCCGGCTGGCCTATCCGTCCTGGTGTAGGTCTCAATTTGCAGCCTGTAAAGAAAGGCTCATGTGAGCACCGCAATGGCTGAGGAGTACTCTGGAGCCATGTACTGCTGCTGTTGCTAAGAAACAGACCCTCTAAATTCAATTTACAAAAAAAGATAGAGTGAGCCAGAGAGAGCGAATGAGGGGGATGCTGGAACATCTGGTTATCTTCCCTGACTGTCTCCGGTGACCGTGAAAATGAGATAAGGGCGGTCTAAGATGAATGTGCTGGCGTCAGATCCATTCCTGCCCTTCCTCTGGGCAAGCATTTCAGATCTGCAGTGGGCATGATGGGCACAGAGGAGGAAGCATCTTCTTTTGAGAAAACTAGTGGATGAAAACACTCTTGTCCCCAGTGTCCGGAAGAAGGAACTCAGACCCAAAGCAGTGAGCTCAGACCCTTCTATTTGACACCCCCGCTACTCCCACTATTGAAACAAGCCACATCACATATTTGTATAATATTTTCTAGCTTACTTGAGATTTTCACGGTACATTAACTCTTTGGGAGTTGATATTATTTTCTACGGCTCATAGGTGAGGAGAGTGGGGTGCTGGTTAAGGTTGCAGAGTATTTACCATCTGTGGAGAAGCAAGTCCTAACCCTGCGCTGCCGATAGAGGGCGCTGCCACTCACTTCCCATAGTACTTCTGTCAGCCAGGTGAGTTAGATACTGATCCTCCGCAAAATGAATCCAGTCAAGTTTGGGAAATGCTGTATTAATACTGAATAATTTTCCTTGTGCCACAACTGAATGAACACCCCCCCCAAAAAAAAAACAAAAACAAAAACGTATGGCGAAGACTGAATCCCAGTATAATGGCATTTAAAGGTAAGGTCTATGGGAAATGACTAGGTCATGAATGTGGAGTCTTCTCTGTAGGATTAACACCTTGTTAAGGAGAAATAGGAAAGTCATTGCTCCCATTCTCTCTACTCTCTTCCTGTGAGGTCACAGCCAGGAGCTGGCCATCTGCAAACCAAGAAGAGGAATCCCGCCAGAACCAACCCAACAGGCTGGCATCCTGAGCTCAGCTTTCCAACCTCTAGGAGTTATACAATAGGAGGAGCTGGGGTTTAAGCCTCCCAGGCAACAACAAAGCTAACCAAATCTGCCATTACAAGATCTATCAAAGCCTTCAACTTTGGTGCCATTGCAGGAATCCTCCAGAACAGAGAGATTGATCTCTCTGAAACAAGCTGATGCAAGGGTCAGTGGACCCAAAGGATGGTCCCCACGAGAGCACTAGGAGATGAAGATGATAGACAGGGCAGAGAGAGCTGCCAATCAAGCTGTCTCAGCAGGCACCCGGAGCTTAATCCCCCACTTCAGGGACTGATATACTGGAATGTAGCCTACAGGTGACATCCACATCCTAACCTCAGAGGAAGAGACCTGTACTGTGTACACACCACACCCACAGGTACTGTGTTAAGACTGCTTGTGTGGTGTGCTACTAACCATCCTGCTTTTTATCCCAGCACTTGGAATGAATCTTGGCATAAATAATCTACGGTAGCCCGTGAGCTACCAATGGTCAGGCATGAGAGACCATAAGTGGCTCTGACAGCAACTGCTATATGGGAACAGAGCTGCAGCTTCCAAGGCTTTGGAGGACTCCAAGGACTCATGCTTCACTGAAGTGTTTGTGGAATATTGGTGTTAAAGGCTCCCCAGGGGCTGGAAAATTCTAGATGTCTAAAACCATAACTTGTAATGAACAAAGGGTCACTTTGCTTAGTGCCTCCCAAAGCTGACCAGATGAGTCCTTCTGACCTATCTCCAGAGCCCTCTTTCCCATCTCTACAACCCTATCTCTAGGACTGGTCTGATCTAGAGATCTCACAGCCTGACCTCACACCCAAATATATAGCACACTATATAGCACACCCAGATATAAATAGCAGATATATAGTCTGTTTCCCAGCTTGGCAACTTCTGTGGAGCCCTGATATTAGCTGAGAAGAGGAAAATACCCCACCCCTACAATGCTTCCTCTACTCACCCCTCTCCTTTTGGTACCCATTAAGACCCTCAGCTCTATTCCTGAAACTCAATACTAATTCCAAGGAAGCAGAGGGGGCAAGATAGACTCCAGGGGTCAAATTGCTCCTCTGCTACCCACTACCTGTGTGGGCCTGAGCACCTCTCTGAGCCTCAGATTTCTATAGAGTAGAGTTATAGTGATTCTTTCCTTGCAGGACTATTATTAGAATGCGTTAATTATTATTAGGATGTGATACTCAGTGCTTGGGGATAAGTTCTCCATAATGCCACCATCGGTGTTAACAACATGACAGGCGCCCATGTTTACTGAGCCCTAACTGGCATGCGTCAGGCACTGTACTAAATATTTACTTGCATTAACTCAATAAATCCCAGCTATCTACCAAGTACCAGCCTACCTAGGTGGTTATTTTCATTTTTTAAGGTACACAAGGCACATCCAAAGTCACTACCTGCTTAAGCAGCTCCTTTTCAGCCTGAGGAAAGGCTGCCTGATTACACCTCAGGCCAGGAGATACAGGACTTAATGCTGCTCCAAGGTCTTCCATGGCCAGTCATTTTCCTTTCTACATTGCAGAATCAAGTCCTCTTTGGTTCCTAAGAAATAACACTTTTTCTATTCTAGGTGAAAATTCCTTCTACCTTCTTTGCTATCAAAACCCAACCTTTTCCATTAGACCCCTTTGTCCAGGAAATCTCCTGCAACCTTGCCCATGCTAAACTTCAAAGAAGCCCTCCCCTCCTCTATTGCTGGTATCTGCAAGTGACACAGGAAGCTTGCGACCGCTGGGCACCTCCCTGTAGATAGATTTCTTCTCGCATCTGGATCTTAGGAGCAGGTATCACTGCTCTGTGAAGGCAGAGCATTTTCTCAGACCCCAGGCCAAGTTGTGTTCCTCATAGATACTCAATAAAGAGTGGAGCGTCCTAGTATTGAAAGGAAATTGTGAAATCTCCAGCTTCTTTCCCAACCCCTTCTCTGAACTTTACAAAGATGAAGCAGGGGCAAGATGAAAAGAGAGGGGCCTGCTGTTAAAATCACCCAGATGTTAAGAAAGGAACCAAACTCAAGCCCACAATTCCTAGCTCCCAGGAAAGTGATCCGGCATTGAGGCCCTAGAAGGCTACCTCCAGTGTGGTGTATGATACTACATTAATGCTTAGTAATTCTAGCAAGAGGTTCTCATACTGGTGCCTGCCCACTTAAAGACTGAGTTTGCTCTCTGTCATTACCACCTCTACCACTGCCACCACCACACAACCATGCTGGCTCCTCCTCTTCCCCTGGGACTAGCCAACCTAATGTCTATAGGCTTCTATCCTGCCTCTGAGACACTAGGATGTCAGCTTTAGTCTCCATTCTCTACTCCCAAAGGAAAGGCCAAGATACCTGAAGAAGCACCTCAATCCAGTGGCCTCTCCAGCTGGGCTTTCAGGCCCAGACAGGTAGGTGAATGCTTGGATACATCTGGCCTTTTATTCTCCACAGAGGAGTGTGAGTCTGGGCCTCACCTTAAGTAAGGAGCAGCAACTGAGTGTGACAGGCTGCCAGAGGCTCACTTCTCAGCTCAGTGTGATAACTCCTGAAGAGGCTGCGTGAGGGCCAAATAGGCCAATAAAACATATTTAGGATTCACCCAAATTCAAACTGTACTTATCTAATAACACACAAGTGACTCTCCTCCCAAGAAAGGAGGAAGGGAAGTAGGGAAGATATGGGAGAAAGCAGGAAGGAAGGAATCTAGTCTTAACTTATTACATTTTTATAATATAAATCACTTCTTTACAGTCTCTCAATGAAGATAGCTAGGCATAAAAATACCTCGAAAACATGCCAGGAGTGAGTGGGAAAAGTGTGTGTGTGTGTGTGTGTGTGTGTGTGTGTGTGTGTGTGTGTGTCTGTCTGTCTGTCTGTCTGTCTGTCGGCTGGCTAACTGACTGCTGGCTGGCTGTTGGCTGTCTTTGGGGTGTGAAGGTGGATGTAGAGAATAAGTGAGGGGAAAAATTGACATCTGCAACTGCCTTGTTTTCACATCTGTGGACAGAAGAGATACATAAAGGATCCTTAGTCACCATTTGCGATGGTTTGGATGAGAAATGGCTCCCATAGGCTCATACTTTGAATCTGGTTCCCAGTTGGTGGAACTATTTAAGAAGGATTAGAAGGTGTGGCCTTGTTGGAAGAGGTATGTCACTAACGTTTCAAAAGTTCAGCTCTGCTCCCAAACCCCGTTGGAGAGAGACCTCACCGCCTGGTCAGGTGGGCACTCCTGAGGCTGCAGAGCGGAGGAGACCACCAACACTGCCCACCCCTGCCCACATCCCTGGCCCAAGAGGCAACTGTATAAGGCCTCTGGGTTCCCGTAGGGGAGGGCCCAGGAGCGGCAGGACCCCTGCGCCTGAGACACCGCCGGAACCTGAAGGAAACAGACCGGATAAACAGTTCTCTGCACCCAAATCCCGTGGGAGGGAGAGCTGAACCTTCAGAGAGGCAGACACGCCTGGGAAACCAGAAGAGACTGCACTCTGTGCACATCCAGACGCCAGAGGAAAACACCAAACGCCATCTGGAACCCTGGTGCACGGAGGCTCCCGGAAAGAGCGGCGCAGATCTTCCCGGTTGCTGCCACCTCGGAGAGGACTTAGGCAGTACCCCACGAGCAAACTTGAGTCTTGAACCACAGGTAGGACCAACTTTTCCCCTGCAAGAAACCTGCCTGGTGAACTCAAGACACAGGCCCACAGGAACAGCTGAAGACCTGTAGAGAGGAAAAACTACACACCCGAAAGCAGAACACTCTGTCCCCATAACTGGCTGAAAGAAAACAGGAAAACAGGTCTACAGCACTCCTGACACACAGGCTTATAGGACAGTCTAGCCACTGTCAGAAATAGCAGAACAAAGTAACACTAGAGATAATCTGATGGCGAGAGGCAAGCGCAGGAACCCAAGCAACAGAAACCAAGACTACATGGCATCATCGGAGCCCAATTCTCCCACCAAAGCAAACACGGAATATCCAAACACACCAGAAAAGCAAGATCTAGTTTCAAAATCATATTTGATCATGATGCTGGAGGACTTCAAGAAAGACATAAAGAACTCCCTTAGAGAACAAGTAGAAGCCTACAGAGAGGAATCGCAAAAATCCCTGAAAGAATTCCAGGAAAACACAATCAAACAGTTGAAGGAATTAAAAATGGAAATAGAAGCAATCAAGAAAGAACACATGGAAACAACCCTGGACATAGAAAATCAAAAGAAAAGACAAGGAGCTGTAGATACAAGCTTCACCAACAGAATACAAGAGATGGAAGAGAGAATCTCGGGAGCAGAAGATTCCATAGAAATCATTGACTCAACTGTCAAAGATAATGTAAAGCGGAAAAAGCTACTGGTCCAAAACATACAGGAAATCCAGGACTCAATGAGAAGATCAAACCTAAGGATAATAGATATAGAAGAGAGTGAAGACTCCCAGCTCAAAGGACCAGTAAATATCTTCAACAAAATCATAGAAGAAAACTTCCCTAACCTAAAAAAAGAGATACCCATAGGCATACAAGAAGCCTACAGAACTCCAAATAGATTGGACCAGAAAAGAAACACCTCCCGTCACATAATGGTCAAAACACCAAACGCACAAAATAAAGAAAGAATATTAAAAGCAGTAAGGGAAAAAGGTCAAGTAACATATAAAGGCAGACCTATCAGAATCACACCAGACTTCTCGCCAGAAACTATGAAGGCCAGAAGATCCTGGACAGATGTCATACAGACCCTAAGAGAACACAAATGCCAGCCCAGGTTACTGTATCCTGCAAAACTCTCAATTAACATAGATGGAGAAACCAAGATATTCCATGACAAAACCAAATTTACACAATATCTTTCTACAAATCCAGCACTACAAAGGATAATAAATGGTAAAGCCCAACATAAGGAGGCAAGCTGTACCCTAGAAGAAGCAAGAAACTAATCATCTTGGCAACAAAACAAAGAGAAGAAAAGCACACAAACATAACCTCACATCCAAATATGAATATAACAGGAAGCAATAATCACTATTCCTTAATATCTCTCAACATCAATGGCCTCAACTCCCCAATAAAAAGACATAGATTAACAAACTGGATATGCAATGAGGACCCTGCATTCTGCTGCCTACAGGAAACACACCTCAGAGACAAAGACAGACACTACCTCAGAGTGAAAGGCTGGAAAACAACTTTCCAAGCAAATGGTCAGAAGAAGCAAGCTGGAGTAGCCATTCTAATATCAAATAAAATCAATTTTCAATTAAAAGTCATCAAAAAAGATAAGGAAGGACACTTCATATTCATCAAAGGAAAAATCCACCAAGATGAACTCTCAATCCTCATCTTCGGTTGGTTTATATACAAGTGTGCAATTTCTAGGCTTGAAAGTAAAATGATGCTATCTGGTGCTGGATAGAGGAGCCTTATTTTTTATTATGGCAGCTTGCTATTTTTGTAACATGGTGATTTGGTTGAACACAATAAAGTACAGTAGTAACTATCTCCCCTTCTTCCTGGATGAGTGAGGAGGTGATTAAATGTTGATGTCAGCATCCTTGAGCATATTCAGATGAGCTTCTGCTTCTGTTGAAAAGGATGCTGTGTTTCATTGTGGTCCGAAGCTTTGAAGCACTACTTGGCATCTCCTTCCTTGGAGGTCTCACTGTTTAAACATAACAGATTTGATAGCTTGTTGGTAAGGTGAGGTCCAGCTTGTCTCCACTAGGTCATCTTCATGTGAATCCGGTGGTTATACGGTTTTGTTCTAGGGTTATTTCATTTTTTTAATAACGGTTTTAGCTGACATTCATGGAGAGAATGAATCCTTAGAACTGTGCCACTATTGAAAGGAAATCCTGTCTAGAGTATGTTTCTTTACAAAGCTGTGTCACACCATCCTTTGGGCCCTCTGCTGGAAAAGTAGAATCAAGTCTCAAATAATGCCTTTTAAATTGTATCCTCTAGTATTATAGATGTAGGACAGTACTGTATCATACCTCTGTGGATGTAAAATAGCTTGTACCTGCTTTATGATACGTAGTAGTGACCGTGCTTTATCAGAGCTGTTTTTAATGATGTTGCTCAGAATGTTTTCTTTCCAGATGATGATTGAGAAGCTAATTTAAAAAAAAATGGTGCCAGGTACCACAAGAGTAACAGAACTGTGCTGTTTTCTCGGGTTTTGTTTTTTTACCTTTTTTTTTTTTTTAATGGAGTGTGCTGGATGTCTCTACAGTTTTGTTCAGATGACTGCAGAACCTGGAAAAGCTGTTGCTGCTGTTGATGCATAACACACTGCTCTTATTGGTCTTTTTATATAAATATAAAAAGACCAATATAATTTGAATTTTTTGAAACTTTAGCTGTGCTGTCAACTTTGGAAAAAAGTATCCCCGTTTACTGTGTTGAGTTGGCACTGTACAGAAATTAACAGCCATATTGGTCTAGAAATGTTGAACTTGTTTTTTCCATTTGTACAGGGGTAACACACTGTATTAAATATGTAAGGTCTTATCTACGTGGGTTTGATTACAAAAACTAATAAAGTATTCTCTAAATTTAAAAAAAAAAAAGAAGTTCATGCTACTCCTAATCAACTCTCTCTTTCTCTGCCTTCAACTTTCATATCAGGATGTGAGCTCCTGCTGCCATGCTCCCCGCCATGATGTTCATGGACTCTAACCCTCTGGAACGGTGACCCTCAAATCAAAGGTTTTGTTTTACAAGTTGCCTTGGTCATATGTTAGAACATGGTCTAAACATGGAGTCATGTGAGGGGAATTCTGAGTACTTGTGAAAAACTCCAAGAAAATGAGATGAGAGTCTTGTGACCCGTTTCTTCAAAAACACAGACTTGTTCTTGGATTGTGTTCTCGTGTCCCTCCCAAGTCTAGCAGATAGGAGAGTTTACTTTAGATTATTCATTACATCAGGCTATTGTTATCTATTTACATGCATCTATGGAAAAAAAGGTTTTGTCATCTGTGGCTTGCCTGCCATGTGCAGCTTGCCCTTGTGATTAGACACTTTACCAGTGTGTGGCTCTTCTTATCCCTCAGAGTATAGAAATTGGTGGATGCTCTGAATAAAGTTGGTTATTTTCTGAAGCACATTTAACATGATGGCATTTAAATTTAAAATAAAATGTACTGGGCTAAAAGAAAGAAACAAAAGAAAAGAAAAGAAAAAAAAAAGAAAGTTGACTACTGCATGAGACTTTAGTCAGCCTAACTTTTAGGCTTCTTTCTCCCAGGCCTCACCACTTTTAGAGCACTAAACCAATCATGTTTGCTTTATCAAAGCAAGAGAAAATTAACTCTCTATTCAACTGAACCTCCTCTTTAAAAATCAGAGCAGAGATACCTACGACCACTTAGGAAATTTTGAGAATTATTTTTCACTTTTGCTTTCAACATAGGAAAGGTGTTGGCAGGGGTGGAGTGTCAATCACAGAATATTTGCTGCCATTCAGGAATCCCTAGACTCCCCTTCGTGACCTGGACCTCCTCATTGAGCACAGCCTGGGCCATCAGAGCCTTCCCAGTATCCAGTCCTGCACTGTCAAACCCATCTTCCACTTCCCAGGTATCAGAGTCCTGATTTGCTGTGGTATGGTGATGTACCCAACCTGAGGAAGTGGGCTGTAACAACATTGATCAGTCAGGTCAATCTTAGCTCTCGTAGTGCCTACTTCCCTTGCAGCTAGGAGAGGTCCAGATGAGGACCTACTCAAAAAGATCCAAGCAAAAGCCTCCTGAAAATAATTTTGACCACTTATTTGGCTCTACAAATACCAGAAACTCATGGAATTAACACTTCATTTCTCTTCTTCCTGTATGGGATTTGAAATTTATATCAAGAGCCCCAGCAGCCACTGAATGACGATGATGAGAAGGCAAGAAGAACATCAGAGACCACAACTTCCACAATATGCAGTAACTGAACCTACTACCTACAACCACTCATCTCATACATACTTGGGGATTTGGGAAGGAGTGGTATGGATATGACTGTACATGTGGATGTATATATAAATATGTGTGTGTGTGTGTGTGTGTGTGTGTGTGTGTGTGTGTGTGCACGTGAAAGCCCAGGTCAGTGGTGGGTGCTGTTCCTCAGAAACATCCTACTCTGGGTATATATGATATATGCATGTTGTACATGTTCACATATATGTGCATGTGGAAGCTAGAGGTCCATATTAGATGTTTTCTTCAATCCTTATATTTTTTAAAGCAAGGACTCATGCTGAACCTGGAACACATCAATTTGGCTAGGCTGGCTAGCCACCATACTCTAGAAATTCTCCTGCTTCCACTTCCCCAGTGAAGGGATTCATGCATGCACTGTCCTGCCCAGCTTTTCACACAGTCTTGGGGATCGAATTAAAATCTTCATGTTTATGCAATAAGCACTTTACCAATTGAGCCATCTCACCCACTCCATGTTAGTTTTAAGTTGGGCGGTTGCTTTTGTTTGGTTTTGAGTCAGGACCTTTCACTGGCTTTACTATTTTAGCTGGGCTGAATGCCTAATGTCCACCCTGGACCTGCCTGTCTCTACCTCCACAGCTAGGATTACAAGCATGTGACACCACTTCTGGCTTTCATTAAAATGTGGATTCCAGGGATAAAACTGAGGTCTTCATGCTTCCATAGCAAATACTTGAACAACTAAGTCATTTCCCAGATCCATCCTCAAACACATTATTCCATGAGAAAACGTAAGCCAGCAGTAGTCAACACATCTACCTCCATCTCATGCATCCGAATAGTGACCAAACTCCGGAGACACCACCTGCTAGCATATCTCCCTTGGAGCACTGCTCAGCAGTCTTCCTTGCAGACACTAATGGAGTCTTTCTCAAACTGTATAAAGCAGTGGCTTCCATAACTTCATAAGAGGACAAACTTCAAGGCTCTTGATGATGTCAGTGTTCAGATGACCATCTTCCTTTATGCTTCTTCTCCATCATCCCCACCCATGCATGTCCATGCACGCATGTATGTGTGCAGGCACACACACATGCACACATGCACAGTCCCACACCCCAATCATACATACTCACATCTTCACATCATGCCCCATAACCCAGACACAAGAGGCTATAGTCTCCATGGCTTTGTTAAGTTCACTTTATTTAAATACTTCCCAACACAAAAATTGGTGACTTCTGAGCTATCAAGGATGAATAAGTTTTCTGATAGGAAGGTTTCTCCCTTCAGGGCTCCAATTAGCAAATTAACTCTTGTCACTACTGAAGCATCAGCAAAGTTCTCTCAATGTCCGTGTACACATCTACATGGGAGCTTCTGGCAGGAGGCATCTGATGTCTGCCACCCTTCTAACCTCAGCACCCAGCACACGCCCAGTTCAGGATCACTGGCTTATCTGCTGTTCCCACTAGAATGGAAATGGATTCTACCAGAATAGTATTGTAAAGAGAAAAGGAGCACTAAAGACTTCCAACTCCGTATCTGTTATTTTCTGGTGGATTTGGGCTCTGCTCTTTTTACATGCTGAGTGTACAGGTCACTGTTACCCTGTCCATACAGGCACACACAAACCACAAACACTCGTCCTGTGAGGACAATAACAACACAAGTGAATCAGTTTGTTTCCAAGCTGTGAATCACATCTGCGTGAGGGAAGCTAGCACCTGAGCAAACAGAATGCCTCCCACATGTCAGGATGGGTGCACAATCTCCAACCATCTCCTCAGACCTCACAGAGACAAAGTTGGCATTTCAGGCAAAAATCACATGGGGCTTTTCTGTTCAGAGCCCATGAGAGGAGTGTGAGGAAAGAACGGAGGAGATGTTTAGGCAAACCAGGAGAGAAGGAAGAGGTACAAGGTACAGAACAGGCTTTGTGCACATAGGGCAAATCCTGAGTGACATTTAACTTTCTCTCTCCCTTATCTGCTGCTGTAACAGATTGACAAACTATTGCACTAATATTAATTAACATTAATATATAGCAATATACTATATAAATATTAAGAAATAGTCCCTGGCCAGGTGTGGCAGCATGTGCCTTTAATCGTAGAATCTGGAACCAGAGGCAGGTAGATCTCAGTAAATTTAAGGCCAGCCTCTATAGTGAGTCCAGTACAGACATTGCTACATAGAGAGACCATGTCTCAAACAAACAAAAATAAAAAAGAAAGGAAGGAAGGAAGGAAGGAAGGAAGGAAGGAAGGAAGAAAAAAAGAAAGAAAGAAAGAAAGTAAGAAAGAAAGAAGGAAGGAAGGAAAGAAAGAAAGAAAGAAAAGAAGAAAGAAAGAAAGAAAGAAAGAAAGAAAGAAAGAAAGAAAGAAAGAAAGAAAGAAAGAAAGAAAGAAAGAAAGAAAAGGAGTAAGAGAGGGAGAGAGGAAAGAAGGAAAGAAAAGAAAAATACCTATTTCTTAGGTTTGGGGACTGGGTTTATTTGGCATATGTTTGTATGTGTTGTATACACATGCATGAACATATATGTCCATGAGTGCATGTTCAAGACCACAGTCTCTTGAGACAGGGTCTCTCACTGAGCCTGGAGCTCACCAACTTTTTCAGTCAGGTTGTCTGAGCAGTGAGCTCCTGCTTCCATGCTCCTGGGCACCACAATTACAGGTATGTATGGCCATACCCGGCTTTTATGGGGGTGCTTGGATCAAAACTGAGGTCCTCATGCCTGTGTAGCTACTGTCTACCCACTGAGCCATCACTTCTGTCCCAGTGTTTCTGAGCTTTAAACAAAGGCAAATATTATTTAGAGTCTGGAGCATATTAGGAAAGTGACAGAATAGATGATAAATCCCATGGCTTGGACCATGGCTTGAGGGAATTGGACTTTATTCAACATGAAACCATCAAGAATCTCCAGAGTCCGGGAGCAGGCACAGGGTGTGGAAGCCAGAGTCAGGGAGTTGGCTGTTTCTGTGAGCAGCCAGCAATTTCCCCTGCAGACGGAGCTTCCTTTCAGCCAGTATTCTAGCTGTGCTTCCAAGCAGGCATCAGCAGGGCCTCACATCCCTTAGCTTCTCACACAGAATAGACCCTCTCACATTTCCCTGCAGGTATGGTGCTTAAGGGTTATTCAGGTGGGAACAAAGCACAGGCTTTCTCCAGCACGACATAGGGCTGGTAGGAATGGGCCAAGCATAGCTCAGTCTGATGCCAGCCTGCTGTGCACCTGAGTAAGCCTGGCCCCACCCTGGTGTGTAGTGATCACCTAGAATGGTAGTTTAGAGTAGGAAGTGCAGTTTAGATGTTTCCATCTGCTATAAGGAACAGATTCATCTCTATCCACCCTGAGGGCTTGCAGACAATCCAGAAGTCAAACCTCCCCAGCTTACCCACTTTGGTGATGCTATTAGAACTAATTGATAAATACATATTTTTCTGAACAAAATAAAGATTTTGTCTCCCCTGCAGGAAACTGCACTCTTCTTACTTCAAAATTGCTGGAACTTGAGAGCCATATTGTTTAACAAGCTGATGGGAATCCAAAGGGAAATGAATCCCGAGATATGCAAAATACATGACATCTTCCCACACAGAAACAAAACAAAACAAGAAGCCACAGCAGCCCACATGAGCCTCACAGGCCCACTCTCCAGAGCACAGAAGCCTCCTCGCCCTTGGCAGCCAGGCCAGGCACACCCCCTATCCTCACCATCTGGCATTTTTGTCTGCAAAGCACAAGCTTGCTATCCTGGGCTGCCTGCCACCCTGACGACAGAGCCCTGACAACAGAGCCGAGGCATAGGAGATGACAGCACGCTCACCTCCCTGCTGTGGTCCCAGACACACACATGCACACACATGAGCACACACAGGTGCACGTGCACACACGCACAAGACAGAACAAAACTTTAGAGCCCCCACCTACTCTCTGGCCTTGCCAAGGTGGGTGCAGGCCAGGCCTGCCCAGCTTGTCAGCTCTTCCCTAACACCATCTTTTCCACACACCAGCCAAGGAGGGCAGATGTCAGGGGGAAGTGAGGGAGGGAGAAAACAGCTTAGGGATGCCAGCAGGACTGGAGGGAGGAAGCAGAGCCCTAGGGAGTGCATCAGGCAGGTGGCAGAGGGGGACTCATTTGCTGGGCCATCTGTTGGGAGCAAAGAGAAGACCCCTAACTCCACAGCCCAGGCCCTCCCCTGCACAGACACTCACACACATGCAGCCCCAAACACAGATGCTGATGCCAACACAAGAACCTAGGAATATGGCTGAACAGACATACAAGTATCTACAAATAAACATCCACACCTGTATATACCAGTACACACATACTCAGAGTCTCCCTATGCAGGTGCTGCCATCAACATATAAAATCACATACGCACACACATCTACTCACACATATTTGTGACCATAATACCATGTGAACCTACATACATACATGCTGGTAGTTATACCAGATGAAGACATCTATTCTCATGTATACATGTAATGCTACAAGTGACAGACACATATACACACAAACACATCCATTCATACATCATATAAGTGCCTACACAGGAATACTGAAATCCCCAGTCACATATGTTAATACCTAGTTGCCCATTGATACCCATAGGCCTGGTCCCATCTCTTCTCCTGTGACACTGACCTACAGGACCTTAGGTAACGTGGTACACTGTCTGCATACAACCTACTCACTCCATATCCTCCTGGAGACTTCATATCACCTCTGGATGACTGATACCTCATACAGTGCAGCAGTGTGTGAACAATGGTCATGCTGCATCATATAAGGGATCATGAAACAAAGAGAGGTGAGCATGTGGTAGGGCAATATCTTTTTCAACTCTATTCAATCCAAGGATGACTCCACCCACGCATGCAGAAGTCACAAACCTGGAAGAATAACTATTGTCTTACTCATGTCCCAATTAACCCACGCAAGTTCATGTCTCTCCCGGCCTGGTCTCTTATTACCCCCATACAATGCCGTCTGTCCCATAGATGTCTCTGGTCCAGATGTTCCCAGTCCGTGACCACACCCTGGAATCTCTTTGGTACCCTTCATTAATACTAACCCCAGAATCCTGCTCCAGAGTTTCTGATTCATCTAATTGAGCTAGAAGTTTGGAAGGATTTAGAATCTCTTAAGTTGTACAACTGACCTAGCAATTCATCCCCATTCCAAAATCCATAACCTAATGGGACTTAAAATTGTTCAAGCCTAGAGCGGGAGAGATGGCTTAGCAGTTCAGAGCACTCGCGGCTCTTGCAAAGGATCGGGCAGAGGTTCTCAGAGTCCACATGTGGCTCACAACTACATGTAACTCCAGTTTCAGGACACCTGAGATCTCCTCAGGCATTTTATACATGTGATGCACTTATACACATGCAGGCAAAACATTCAAACACATAAAATAAAAATCAAAAAATGTGTTTTAAAAATTATGTAAAATAGGCATGATATTATACACTTATAAGTGGATATTAGCCATAAAGTACAGGATACCCATGCTACAATCTGCAGATCCAAAGAAGCTAAATAACAAGGAAGGCCCAAGGGAGGATGCTTGAATCTCATTTAGAAAGGAAAATAAAATAGTCATCGGAGGCAGACAAAGGGAGGAAACTGAGTGGGACAGAGGATAGGGAAGGGAACAGGGTGGGGATCGGGATCAGGGGTGGGGAGAGAGGGTCAGGAGAATGAAGGTGTCAGTTGGCAGAAGGGGCATCTCTAGGATATTCCAGAGACCTAAGATGGGGGAGACTCCAGGAAGTCCATGAGGGTAACTCTAGCTGAGACCCCTAGCAGTGGGAGACATGAAGCCTGAAGTAACCGCCTCCTATAGCCAGGCATGACTCCCAGGGGATGGATAAGAACACCAACCCACCCATAAAACATTTGACACAAAATATGTCTCACCTACAAGAAGTGCAGGGACAAAGATAGAACAGAGACTGGTGGAATGACCAACCAATGACTGCCCCAACTTGAGACCAATCCCACGGGCAAGCACCAATCTCAGACACTATTAATGACACTCTGTTACACTTGCAGACAGGAGTCTAACATAACTGTCCTCTGAGAGGCTCCACCCAGCAGCCAATAGAAAGAGATTCAGAGACTCACACTCAAACATTAGATAGAGCTCCAGGAGTCTTGTGGAAGAATTGAGGGAAGGACTGACAGACCTGAAAGGGATAGAAACTAACAAAGTCAACTGGCTTGAACCTTTGTTCAAGACTATACCAGAGACTATACCAACAACCAAAGAGCATACATGGGCTGGACCTAGGACCCCCACACATGTGTAGTAGATATGTAGCTTGGTCTTCATGTAGGTCCCCCAACAACTGGAGCAGGGGCTGTCCCTAAATCTGTTGCCTGACTGTGGATCCCCCAACTGGGCTACCTTGTCTGACTTCAGTGGGAGAGAATGGGAGAGAAAGCAGTAACTTGATGTACCAAGGTGATTTGATACCCAGGGCAGGCCTCCAGGGGAGAAGGGGAAGGGGAGACGGAGAAAGTGACCGTGTGAAGGCAGGGATGAGGGGACTGGGAGAGGGACTGCAAATGGAATGTAAAGTTATTTAATTAATTAATTAATTAATTAACAAAAAATAGTATGAATTCTGAAAAAATTACTTAAGCTCGACGGTCTCTTTTTTAATCCTTACTTAACTTGGAAAAGTGAGAGCACCAACTATGTATAATTATTCTGAAGCAAAGCTTGGATGAGTCTTCTAAGACACACAGCAACAGGCCCTCAGCAACAGAACATGTCACCATCCTCTCTACCACTGACCTACTGCCATAGTACACCCCTGAAATGCACTTAGTCCAAGAGCTTCATAATGAAATCTCTGTGACTCAGACACATGCTGAGGCCCACTCAGTCAATCCCCACATGGTCAGTCAATCTCCATCTAGCCTCTATCCCATCTACAGGGGCCCCACCATCCAGAGTCAGAGGAATTTGAGATAGCCTGCTGCCTATTTAGTTTCTTCTGTTATTTCTTGTGCAAATACCAAAGACTCTCTATATGCCCTAAATCGCCCAGTCTAGAGAAAGCTTCTGCCATAAATGTTTATCATTCTAACCTACCAGAAGCATCTAGTCCCCATTTTGATGAGGAAGCAGAAGGCAGGAAAGTTGAAGACTTGCAGGAAGTCACATACTCAGCCTGCAGTGGCTGCCTCTGCCCCCATTTCCAATGCCTTCTCCACTATCAACATATCAAGCTCCAAGTCATCTGCCTCTGTCCTCTGGTCCCCTTCATTCTGTACCATCCACGTGACTCCAGGCTGCCATTCTTATCACAAGAAGAAGGGTTAGCTGAGACAGAGACTCAGGGGGTATCAGTGTAATACCAGAGAAGTGACTGGTCACCGGTCTGCCTTAATGATGCTAAAAATAGGGGTTGGGGAGGACAGCATGTGCAGCATGCAGTGTGACTAAACTGCTCAAAGCAGAACCTGTGACAAAAACCAGAGGGGAAACAGATTAGCCTTTCCAGTTAACTGCTTAGCGTGAGACACGGCTGGGCTCTACAGTGGATAATGATGGCGAAGATCATGGTCTGGGCAGCTGGGAGCACATTGAGTGTTAGCATTGCTCCCACACATCACTACCACTGTGATCTTAGTTCCTTGCCCTCTCTGACCTAAGACAGGGAGAGTATAGTATAGGGAGATTATAGATCTGATGACACAGATGTTTTCTGATATATGTACTTTCAGTGTGATCACCTAGAATGGACAAGTGCTAAGATAGATCTTAGTAAAGCTTGCCTGTCTTAATCTTGTCAACAGCAATCCGTATTCCAGACGAATGTTCTAGATTATTGTAAAATTCTATTTGGAATGAATAGAGATGGGAGTCATTGGCCAGGTATTGTTGATACCAAAAGGTGGGACTGCATTATGGGATGCTTCTAGATGTAGCTGTAAAGGAGGCAACCTCTCCTCCAAGGAGCTCAGATTCTCTTAGAGAAGACAGAAAATTCTTGAAGTAAATACCATGTAAAGAAGAGGAAAAAATAACCCAAGCCCTTTAGCAAGTAAGGAGCCTGAGAGTCTGAGAAGCAAAATGATTTCAAAAGAACACACAGTTAGACAGGATGGGGCAAGAATGGGCTCCTGGGTAGGCATCAGTCCTTCCCTAGACATTAGGAGCAAATTGGGAGGGGGGTCCTCCAGCTGCCGTCTGATCCTCTCAAACCAATTCAGAGTTGGTAAAAATAAAAAGACCTGAAGAGTAAAGAACAAAGACAAAATAGGGCATTTTAACTGTAAACACAGCAAAAATATACAAAACACCCAGAATCACTCCTTTCAATAGATAAACACTCTGTCTGACTTGTAATATCCGAGTCAATAGGGGATGTGACATTTTCCTAGAGTGGAGTAGTGACTATGGAGAAAAATGTTGATTTTTGCCACCCACCCCATGACTGTTTTGTAAATTGTAAAGGAAATCCTTTTCTTTGGAAAGAACGATTCTAAGTTTCATTTGGATAAAGTTAAGCAAGAGGGTATGGAACAGAAAAGAACGAAGCAGATGGCTATGAACTCTGCTATCCATCTACAAAATTAAACCAGCAGTGTCAGGCAAGAACAGACAGGTCAACAAAGCAGAGGATGTAACATTACAGACTCGGGTGCACGGGAGAACTGAGGATCAGGTGCAGACTGGGCAGCAAGATGGGTGACTCAATATACAGAGCTGAGAAACCAGACACTTGAGGGAGAAGCCTGTTGGAGACTTACCTCATAGCACTGTAGCAAAAGTCTACAAAAAGAGGAAGATGTCACTTTATACTCATCTCTGCTCTTTCTGAACACAAGGTGGAGGAAGACACAATAGAAAATAAGCCCAAACTGTGCACCGATTTGAAACTTGTAAAAGTCAAAACCCATGTCCAAACAATGGTTGAAGTTGGATGAATGTGTGTGACCCCAGGATGAGAAGTCATATGCTAGTCTGTTTCTGTGTGCTTAAAAATGCCCATAATGAAAAGTAAACATTTTCTGAGTGTCATCGTTAGAGTTGCTATTGCTATGGTGAAACACCATGACCAAGTTGGGGAAGAAAAGTCTATTGGCTTATACTTCCACATCACTGTTCATCATTGGAGGAAGTCAGAATAGGCCATGGAGAGGTGCTGCTTGCTGACTTGCTCCTAATGGTTTATACAGCCTGTTTTCTTATAGAACCCAGGACCACCAGTCCAGGAACTGCACTACCCACAGTAAGTTGGGCCCTCCTCCATCAATCACTAATTAAGACAACGCCTTACAGGCCTGCCTACAACCCCTTCTTATGAAGGCATTTTCTTAACTGAGGTCCCCTCCTCTCAGAATACTTGAACTTGTGTCAAGTTAACATAAAACAATCCAGCACAATTGACCCTTTGTCAACTTGACAAACAGGTCACTGTTAACACTGCTAATTTTCCTTTCTCATTCATCCTCAAGATCTCACATTAAAAAAATACGGGGAGGGATTAAAAAATATATATATATATATAAATAACTTTTAAAATCCCATAGTCTTTGCAAATTCAAACACATTAAAAGTTCAGGCTCTTTAAAATAATTTTTTAAAAAAATCCAGTCTTTTTCATTCAAAGCCTCTCAACTCTGGGCTCCTGTAAAATCAAAAATGAATTAAATACTTTATTACTTCAAGAGGGAAGAACCACAACACAATCAAAAACAAAACCTCAAAAGTACTCAACATCCAATGTCTGGGAGTCACTGAAGATCTGGGCTCTTCCAAGGGGCTTGGGTCACTTCTGTGGCTCTGCCCTTTACCACACACAGCTCATCTTCTAGGTTCCCCCTGGCTTCACTACATAGCTACTGTCATCATGGGCGGTTATTCCATTGTACTAGCATCACCAAACTGCTGGGGTCTTCTGCTGCAGCTGGGCTGCACTTTCACCAATAGCTTCTCATGGGCTCTCCTCATGGTGCCAAGTTTCAATTTCTCTGTATAACCCAACTCTGGACTTTCAACTGCCACAGAGGCTACACCTTCACTAAATACCTCATGGTGCCAAACCTCAGCTGCTTTTCATGGTCCCATCATACCTTCAAAACCAGCATCACTAGGGTTAATCTTAGACTACCAAGGCTAGCTGCCGGCTCAAGGTATAATCTTGACCACCTCTAGAATACAGCTCCTGTGTGCTGACTCTCAGGAAACACTTCCCAAAAGATTTCACCTCAGTCTCTTCTTAGTCATCACTAACTTCTCAACTCCAGCCGAGCAACAATGAGTCTTGTCAATCACAGCTGATTCTTTAGCCCAACTGACCAGAACTACAGAATATTCATTCAAAATAGCACATGGCCCTGGTAGAGTCTTTAAACTTCCCTCTGAAAATTCACAAGCCAAGCCTCCGCCTTCTGCATTGCCCTCAACATTCTTACCTTCCAAACTTGTCAATATCAGTTCACCAAGCAATGAACACTCAACGGCTTTTCTTGCCTCACAAAGTTCCAAAGTCCTTCCACAATCCCCACCCCCAAAACAACATGGTAAGATCTATCACAGCAATACCCACAATCCTAGCACCAGTTTGTCTTAGTTAGGGTTTCTGTTGCTGCAAGGAAACACCATGAGCAAATAACAAGTTGAAGAGGAAAAGGTATATTTCACTCACAGTTTCATGTAACAATTCATCATCAAAAGCCATAAGGGCAGGAACTCAAACAGCCCAGGAACCTGGCAGCAGGAGCTGATGCAGCAGCCATGAAAGAGTACCACTTCTTAGCTTGCTGCTAATGTCTTGTTCAACTTGTTTCTTATACAATTCAGGACCATCAGTCCAGGGTTGGTACCACCCATAATGGGCTCCCCCATCATCATTAAGAAGATGCCTTACAGTCCTGCCTACAACCTGATCTTATAGAGGCATTTTTTTTTAATTGCGGTTTTCTCCTCTCTGATTATTTTAGCTTGTGTCAAGGTGGCATCATTTTAAAACAGCATAAGCTAGAGGTGGTGGCGCACACCTGTAACCCCAACACTTGGGAAGCAGAGACCTGAGAAAGTCACAGGGGATAGGTGGAGAAATCAAATTTAAAATGCAAACAGCCAGAGGGAAAAATACAACTTCTGCCAACATAGCCCATGAACCCTCATCTTCAAGACATACAGAGCTCCTCTGAAGAGCCATCACTCACTAGACATCAGTTGGTAGGAAATGACTATTTATTAATGATCCTCTCAGCATCCTTTCCCTTCTTGGTATCTCAGGGCCTTTGCTTCCACTCAAGAACCCTCAACAATTGTCTGGAAGCTAACCTATCCCTTCCTATCTATTCTGGAAAATATATCATGTAGCCTGGCTCGCCCACTAAGTGCACCCCATTCCCAATACAGTAATTGATTGAAGAAAGGGCACGTATCCAAGCCAGAACCCATGATAAACATTGGGGCTTCTGGTAGGGTGGTCATCCTCTTAGACTCATCCTCTCCTGCAGGACTTCTGCATAGCCACTGGGAGAACCCTGGTCGGAGGTAGGAAGAAAGTCCTGGGGATGAAACCAACAATACTGAGGCAGAACCAGAAGAATTAAGGAGAAAGCAAGAACAGTATGAGCTCTGAATAAATGCCACTTAAAGTTGGTCTCTGTTATTTGCACTGGACCAAGAACACTTATCTTTTCTCTCCTGCTGCTGTTTTTTTTTTCCCAAAAGCATCTACATTACTCATTTTAGTATGGGTTTTTGTTACTATGATAAACTATCATGGTCAAAGCAACTTGAGGAGCAAAGAGTTTATTTCAGTTTACAACTCTCAGGTCACACTTCATTGATAAGGGAAGTCTGGGTAGTAACTAAAGCAGAGGCCGTGGAAGAATGCTGCCTACTGGCTTGCTCTCCATGGCTCACTCAATCTGCTTTCTTATACCATCTGGGACCAGTTGTCTAGGTGTAGCACCACCCACAGAGGACTGGACCTCCCACATGAATCATTAATCAAGTTATTATCTCACAGACTTGCCCCCAGGACAATTTTATACAAAGACATTTTCTCAATTAAGAAGTCCTCTTCCTAGATATGTCTATGTTTGTGTCAAGTTGAAAAAAACAAAACAGCACAGCAATAGAAGTGAAGTCCTAGTGGATAAAGTCTCCATGCTACCTGCTCAGAAGTGGGCAAAGGATGGCTTTTGCACATGCCCATAAGTGAGTAAGGAAAATTCAGGGGGTCTGGGGACAGGCATGCTCTCTCCTGAGACTGAAAGGTTCTCATCATGCTCTGACTTCTGCTTTCATTTCCTCTACACTCCTCACAGCCCCATCTCCCCACATATACATAGAGTGAAGAAATCTGCTTCAATACCACTTGGACCCTTAGAATTATCCCAACATGATGGGATTCCCTCAGTAGTAGAATGTGTTCTGCACAGGCAAATGGTCATACTTGGGCTAAGGAGTCTTGAGTAACTTTGGAAGAGACCTACCATCCATCATATGAAGTGTCTTTCTCCTGCCTTAGATTGAAACAGGTCAGGGAGTTTACTGGCGACATGCCATTCCAGTGGAAGAGTAGCATACCTAGTGGGTGTCTTAGATACTATTCTATTGTTATAAAGATACTCCATAACCAAGGCAATTCTTATTTTAAAAAAACACTTAATTGGGGGCTTGCTTATAGTTTCAGGTTTGTCTGTGATCATTGCACCAGGAATCAGAGAGATATGGTGCTAGAAAGGAAGCTGAGAGCTTTACATCCTGATCTGAAGGCAACAGGTCAGGGCGTGGGGGAATGGGCCTGGCATGGGTGTTTGAAACCTTGCCACCCACCTCCAGTGGCACACCTTCTCCATCAAGACAATGCCTTCTAATCCTTCCCAAATAGTTCCACTAACTGGAGACCAAACACTCAAACATATAGACCTGTTCTTACTCAAATCACCACAGTGGGTGAGACAAGTAGGCGAACCTCAACAGCCATCAAGGTATCCCCTTCCATTGTGCCTTCTCTGTCCCCACAGAGGGTGTCATATCTTGGTGACAGACAATGCTATCAAAAACCTGCCAGTGGCCTCCTGTGTAGACCATGATGAGAAGCTCATTGTAGGTGAAATCTCAGCTTTATGACAGTGGCATTGGCACATTGAAGACTCAGATTCTCCCCTGTCATAGAGAGGCTTAATGATCTGAGCCAAGGCTTGTTTTGAGGGGCTAGGATAGTCAATGCTATACCTGTGAGCCCCAAATTCCTGGACTTTGTCCCCAAACAAATCTAGCCAAATTTGCTTCAAAGCATCCAACTTTTCAAAGACAGCTCTTCTTCATAATCACATTTGTCTGTTTCTAAATTATTTCTTGAGACTGGGGGTAGACTTCAGAAGTAGAGACCTTGCCTAGAATAATCTGGGCCCTAAGTTCAACCTAAAACTACAAAAGAGAAACAAACAACAACAAACATAAATTACTTCCTTGTTTCAGGGTGGGGTTTTCAGGTTTTTTTTGCATTTGTTCTAATTATGTGTGGATAAGATTTGATCACAGCAATGGGAGAGTAAATCTTGCAAATGCAGATTAAATTGTCTGATATTAAGATGGCCATCCTTCTGCTTGAGTGGGCCTCAGTGGGAGAGAATATGCCTAGTCATGCTGGGACTGGATGTCCTAGGGCAGGGTGGTATCCAAGAGGGGCTTCTCCTTCCTCTTAAACTCTCTATCCTACTCAAGAGCTAGAATGTCACCAGTCATTTGTATGCACCTACCCTCTCCTCATGCATGCCCTATATAAAGGCATCAAATTCTAAATTTTGTGTATATCATTTCTTTAGGTTTTTCGCAGTTTTAATATGAATAAGTTAGAATCACTACATGTGGTTTTCTGCTTATTTCAGTCAATATTGTTTCTAATATGTTTCAGGCACATGTTTTGAAAGGCTAAGGCTGATTTATTTGTACTGTTCCTTTACAAATGTCACGAATGTATATAATATACTTTGGTCATTTTCTGTCCCCTTTGCCCCATCTCCCCACCCTCACTCCTGTTAAACTCTTTTTACCCATCAAGTCTTTCTCTTATCTACATTTTTATTGTGTTATTTTGTCTGGGACCCCTGGGTTTAATTAGGGTTGCCTGCGTGAGTATTGTTTCATTTTAATTGCTATGCACAGCTTTGTGAGTGAGTGATGGTGGGCTGTGTGGCATCCTCAGCATGTTGTAATCTCACCTGTACATCTCCCAGTGGTGCTCATACACCATACACAAGGGACTCTCAGGTTACCACATAAAGCAATGCTATTGCTAGGTCTGTGGATATTCAAAGCTTGATTTCTCAAAATGAACCTTTTGGTGTCTCCATATTGTCTCTTAAAAATATGTAGCTCCCTGTATATTACTTCCCTTTTCCATGCCTCAAACATTAGCAGCGTAAATAGTGACTCCCTGCCCTTGTTTGTGGTCCCACCATGTGACCCAATAGGTCAGGTGACCACAAAGACAAGTAACAATATCTAAGCAGAAACCCCTTTAGGAGAACCCCCCAATTTCTACCTGTATTCCTTTTCCTGTCTGCTGTAAGAACAGCGTGCCCTAAGCAGGAATTATTTTACTGAGCTGAGTCCTAGGGAGCAGAGGCACCACCAACAAACATGAGAGCAGGCACGAGCAAAGAAGGAATCTGCAGGTGCAGCAGCAGCCACTGAGATTGGGAGATATTTGTTACTGAAACACAATAAAATAGCCATATCAAGACAGTTAACAGAGATTTATTGAGTATCTTCAACTTACCTGACATCAAACTAGTTTTAAGAGTGGCCATGGCTTAAACAGGGTTTATGGCTTTGAGGCACTAACACTCTAGCCAATCAGCTGGTCCCAAAGACTGGGGAGATTTTCTAGTATAGGCTCCAGAGACAAACTTGTTTCTTAGGACCTTGTCTGCCAGGAGTAAAACAGTTGATAAAGGAACGAGGCATTTTATTGATTCTGCTAAATAAAAGCTACAGAAATGAAGCTTGAAGCAGGGTCTCTTGGCCTTGTTTTTCCCCCTGTTTATCTCCACTCTCTGACAGCACTGCTCCTATGGGACAAAGCAACCACCAAGCACTCCAAAGATCTGTAGCCTCCAACTCCTATTAAAGTCTTGATTGAGCCTGACTCTTAGAGTCATCCTGCATCACAGAGAGATAGTATAAAATGGAGGACCTGGCCCTGGGTCATGCATCATGATGGAGTCACTCCATATAAACACAGTGTGGCTGAGCAGAGGGTACCCCCAGAACAGTCAGAGCACTCTGCCCAAAAGGGGAAGCAGGTGCTGAGCAGACATGCCACAAACTGCATCAGCACCCTCAGGTCCCTAACCACTGAACCCCAGAGCTGGCTCTGCCAAACCTCACACTCAGGGGGCATCACATCGCTGGCTGGCATCAGCCAGGGATAGTGTTTACACCATGGAAATGGGAAAGTACTTCAAACCAGGGTTGTTAAGTATTGCAGAGAATCAATTGGCACAAATTTACCAGCAGAACATGATGCAACTGGCTAACGCTCCACCATCCCCTTGTGTGACTCTGCCACTTAGACATGTCCCTGACCTCCAGCAAACTTCATCTTTTGCAGCTGTAAAGTGGGAAAATTGGTCTCTTGCCTACCAAAGTTATATTCCATCTCTGCCAGTTGGAGAATTTTCAAAGGTGTGTTTATGTATGTATGTAGATAGACATCCATGCGTGCACATTTGACTCTAAATTTCTCTCTGCATCAGAAATCATAAGTACAGGCACCTGGTTCAAACTCCAAAGTGATTCTGAGAGCTGTCCCTCCCCTCTCTTGGTCTATTAAATCATTTTCCCTCCAAAGGTACACATGTTGTGGCATAAGGAACAAACTGTTGACAGATGGTGGAGAAACTTCACAGGCCCATAATTGAGACTTATTTTCATACATTTGTGCCAGTTTGAAATCTAATTGCCAATAAAACAATACTGTAATACTGCCACATCTAATACCTCCAACCACTCACTGAAGTTACACTTGAATCCACTAGTAAACTCTAATCTCCCAGAGAAAAATATTCCACGCTCTCTATCGGAAAAGCAGCGCTATAAATCCACATACAGTGGTTCATTTTCAAATGAGAACCTCCTTTCCTTGGTCCCCAAAGAGCTCTTACTCAGCTAATGTTAGTGCCTGTCTGAGAGCAGTACATAGTCTTTGTTTACTTGACAGAAGCACAGATGTGGCTGGGTGAGCCTGTGGTGGGCTCTTTTGCAGAGAAATGCAGAGGGCTTCTCTGGGCCAACTTACTGGCTTCATAGCTCTGGCTGTACTTTGACACACTAGTGGGAGGCCGGCCAGACAGAGAGAGGAAGGATGTAGGAAACCCAACCTTCTCTCCTTGCTTCTTTGTTTTCATTCTCTTGACAGAAAGGTTTGAAGACAAATCAATCCAGATCAATCTGAAGCTGCAAACAAAAAACCAAGCTTTCTGTAGGATTAGAGAGCTCAGAAGCTGGGTTTTGTTTGTGTGGACTGAAAAATGCCACCTGTTACCTGTAGCCTGCTGAAAACTAGTAATGACCATCCTTCCCCCCCCCACCTCAAGCAGAGTCCAGTCCATGTTACAAAGAATATATAGAGGATGGAGCCCTAAGATGCTATTCCATAAGTCATAAGTATATTCCTTGCCTAATATCATCTCTGGATGCATTCTAGGCAACAGCTTATTGTTTTATTTCCATTTTACAGATAATAAACTGAGGTAAAACTTAAACCAGGCTGTTGGTAGAAAGATTCTAAGAGACAGAGGTAAATACTGCAGTGAAACAGTATTTACCAGACACCACAGGGCCACTGGACACATAAACTATTGCACCTGTGACTGTATGCACAAGACCTGCACAAGATCAAGCCAACCCAAACTCAACAGGGATGGGGGAGAGGCTCACTAATACCTACTCTAACTGAGAAGCTATTGACAATTAATGACTGCTGTAGGAGAGCTATTTTTCTTCAGGGATATGGTCCCTGAGAGATTTTCCATGTTCCAGTAGATGGCCCTATACCCATGCTCATACCCAGCACTAAGTGGACTTAGTGGGTTTATAAATAGCACATGAAGTTGGAGAAGAAAGTGGTGGAGGTTATAGGAGAGGCATTTGAGAGGAGAGGATGAGGGGGTTGATTTGAGCAAAACATATGCATCCGTGAACTCTTTAAACAATAGAAAGAAAATAACTAAAATAATAAAATAATTTCATTAAATACAACTGTTTTCATTTTTCTTGTTTTTGTGATAAAATACTCTGACAAAAACATTTTAAGGAAGAAAGGCTTTATTGTGACTCACAGTTCAAGGGAACAGCCCACTGTGTTGAGGAAGGAAGTCAAGTAGATGGTAACATCACAACTACAATCATGAAGCAGAGAGCAACAAGCATGCTGCTGCTCAACTTCATTTCTTCACTTACCACGTGTAGGATCCCAGCCAGGGAACAGTACTCCTTACAGTTAGCATGGACCATGCCTTCTCATATCAACCACGATCATCCCCACAGGCATGCCCAGAGACCCAACTCCCAGATGATTGTAGCTTCTGTTTAGTTGAGAAGACTAACTCATCATATCAACATATTTTTTACTATTTCATTTGAACCACTGAAAATTGAGTGTCTGAATGGAGACGTGTGGAAGTATAAAGCATACACTGGTTTTCAAAACCTAAGAGGAATGGTCACAGGGGGGAGCCGAGGTAATGGAAACCCAAATATACATACTTGAAAGGAAGTAAGTTCTACAACACAATGGAGTAACTGTGGTTTACGGCCATTTACTATATAATTCATATAAAAAATTAGGAGAGAAAATTTCAAAGGTTTTCAGTTGAAAGAGATGGTATTACATGATATAGATATGCTAATTAACCTGATTTAGTGATTATACATTGGACATGTATCAAATTACACACTGTCACATAAACTTGTGCAATTATTATATGTTTATTTTAAAAACATACATAGAAAGAAAAAATACCCTTCAATAATAATGTGTCTGTATTGACTATGTATTAAAATTACAGTTTGGATGTGTTAAGTTATCTAAAATACACTGCTGGCTACTAGAAAAAATGTAAATGATGTGCATTATGATGTTGTGATATGTATTTGTTCCTTGCCCTTGTTTTCTAGCATCTAACTACTAAAATCTTTGGAATGTTTAAAGTCTTTGGGGTTCATTAGCCTATTCACCAACCTTCATGTCTTAGGGTTCTATTGCTGTGAAGAGACACCATGTCTAAGGCAATTTTTATAAAAGAAAACATTTAATTGGGGCTAACTTGCAGCTCAGAGGTTTAGTCCATTACTGTCATGGTGGAAAGTATTGTGTTGTGCAGGCAGACATGGTGCTGGAGGAGGAACTGAGAGTTCTACATCTTGATCCACAGGAAGCAGGTCTTTCTGTGACTATAAGCCACTGAGCCTGGTCTGGAGCTTCTGAGACTTCAAAGGCAGCCTCCACAGTAATATACGTCCTCCATCAAAGTCACACTTTTATCCAAACCACCACACTCCACAACTCAAGGTTAAATTGTTTTAGGTTTCTCTAGAGTCACAGAACATATAGAATGTCTTTCTGTATTGACAGAATTTATTATGATGGTTTGCAGTCTATAGTCCAGCTCCCCAACAATGGTCAGCTGTGAATGGGAAGTCCAAGAATCTAGTAGTTGCTCAGTCCCACAAGGGTAGTTGTTTCAGCTGGTCTTCTGTAAATGTAGATTCCAACAGATGCGCTGGCAAGTAAATGCAAGTGGCAAAGAAGAAGGAATCTTCCTTCCTCCAGTGTCCTTATGTGGGTCTCCAGCAGAAGGTGTGGCACAGATTAAAGGTGTGCACCACCACACCTGGATCTGGGACTTTGTTTTGTCCAACACTGACCTTAAACTTAGAGATCTCCTAGCCTTAGTCTTCTGGAATTAAAGGCATGTACTACCTTTCCTGGGCCTAAGCTTTTCATAGCCACTATGCCTCAAGATCTCCATGCCAAGATGCAGGTCAGAAACTTGTGTCTTCCAGTCTCAAGAACTGGATCACAGGTGGAGCCCTCCAATTCTGGATTGTAGTTCATTCCAGATAAAGTCAAGTTGACAACCAGGAATAGCCATTACCATCACCAATAGCCAGTGATATAGTCAACCATGCCTGTGTAACGAACCTTCCATAAGAACCCAACAGGACAGATTGCAGATAGCTTCTCAGTAGGTTCCTGGGAGGTAGCAAATGCATGGAACTAATACACTTTCCCCCATACCTGGTCCTGCCGATCTGCTCTGGTTGATTTTGTTACTCTACAAAATACCTGAGGTTGAAAGGGATTTATTTAGTTCACAATGGCTAAAAGTTCTAATATTACCTTCCAGGCCTGGCCCTGGCTCCCACGGCTGTATGATATCATGGTGGTACACAGCAATCTCTTTCCTTCCTCTTATAAAGTCTCCAGTATAAATCATGGGGACTCCTCCCATCCTACTTAACCTAATCCCAGGCCTCTTTGGATTAGTATTCGCTAAAAGTAAAGAGCAGATAGAATACATATATATCACAAAAGGAAACTTATTAGATGCTTGGGTAGTACAACAATGACTGTCTGTATTCTGAAGAGGCTGAGATCCTAACTAACAGCTTCTCTGTTCATGAACCTGGTTACCTAAGAGGTAGCACCAAGGGCCAGGGAAAGTCTTAGAAAGTTGCTGGTCTTCAGCCAACTTTGGATCCAAAAAATATTGGAGTCTAATGTCAGCAAAGAATGACAACAACAGCAGTAGCTATGGACATACTCATCACAAATGGAAGACAGACTAGAAAGCATGAATGGAAGGCAGGCTAGCAAGCAAAGCACTTCTTTGGTGTACACTTGGAACTCTTTACATCTGAGACACTGCAGCTAGAAGGAATTGGCCATTCTAAGGGAAGCACTTCCCTTTTTAATCAAATCTTCTTGGAAACATTCTCAAAAACCTGCCCAGACAAGTATCTCTTAGTTAATTACAGATCCAGATTAAACATCTCAACTTCCCAAAGGCTCATGGCTGAACTACAGTTACATTAAGGTTTTAGTTTCAACCTGAGTTTCCGAAGGCACACACCGTACTCAAACCATTGTACTATCTCTTCATCCAACCTTCTTTAGTAAACCAGGAGATGTATGTGTTTCCCTGGTATATTGTTTGAATGAGAATGGCTCCTGTGGGCCCCTATGTTTACATACTTAGTTCCCAGTTGGCAAAATTGTTTAGGAAGGATTAGGAGTTGTGGCTTTGTTTGAGGAGATGTGTCACCAAGGATGAACTTTGAGGTTTCCAAAGCCTACACTATATCTTCTCTCTCTCTCTCTCTCTCTCTCTCTCTCTCTCTCTCTCTCTCTCTCTCTCTCTCTCTCTCTCTCTCTGTCCCTGTCTGTCTTTATCTATGTGTGTGTGCCTTTCTCTCTGTGCATCTCTGTCTTTAGGTCTCTGTCTCTCTCTTTGTGTGTGAGCATGTCTGTCTCCCTCTCTATCTCTGTATCTTTGCATCTATCTCTGCATCTCTGTGTCTCTGTCTCTCTGAGCTCTCGGTCTCTCTCTCTCTCTCTCTCCCTCTTTCTCTCCCTCCCTCTCTCCTTTCCTCTCTACTGCTTGTGGATCAAGATGTAAGCTTTCAGCTGTGGCTCCAGCACCTGCCTGCTACCATGTGATGGTCATGGACAATAACCCTCTGGAACTATAAACCCCAATTCTTTATTTTGTAAGTTGCCTTGGTCATGATGTTTTGTCACTGTGATACAAAGGCAGTGAAGACTCCTGGGTTCTGTGAGCCATTCCAGCCAGTTGAACCTGAGGGTGTGGGAACCCTGCTTCAATGCCACTCAGTCAGACACCCAGGAAAATAATCATGGGCCTATGACTGGTGTGGGAAGACAGGCAGTCTTGAGAAGTGCAGTACCCATCTGGGATAGCTGATGCTATTTGTAGACTCGAGAGTCATCTATTTCCATATTAGCTCTAATCAGATTGGAAGACAGCCGGCTGGTGTTCCCCATAGAATTTTTTGTTTGCTTGATGGGACTGCACACACTATCAGTGATTAAACAGGAGAATGGAGTTTGTGTACCCTGTGTCTTCATGTAGATACATAGATAGATAGATAGATAGATAGATAGATAGATAGATAGATAGATAGATAGATAGATAGATAGAGCTTCATTTATATATAGCCCACACAGCCATGACATAGATCATGCAACTGCCTACCTTTTTTGTTTAGGCTGAGTACCAATTTACCTATGTTCAAATGGGCACAGCTTGAGGTTATTGGGGGGTGTGAATCTGGAGGGTGACTCAGTCCCAGAAACCCCTTTGTCCTTTTTGAAAGGCTTGGTGTCCATCCAGGTGTTCCCTAGCTTCTACAAGTGTCATCTAGAGAATATTTGAAATATTACCATTGTGACAACAATATAATGTTCCCTTTATGACTTTTCCAGTTCTTCTAGCTCATTCTCTTGTGGGCCAGGGTCATCTTGCATCTTAATCCTGTCACCAACATAGGTCTTACCTTACAGCTTCTTCACATTCAATCAGCTTGCCTCCAAATCTGAAAGAAAATGACAGTTAGATGGTCTACATCCAGAACTTCTCTCTAGTATCTGAATTCTGCATTCAGAGATGCAGCACCCACATAGCAACACATCTGGGTCCTGTCAGTGTCTGCTTGCTAAATCTACTCTTTCTGTCTTTCAGTCAAATGTGCTCCTCTGTACCTTGGCTGAAATCACTGCAAAGGAGCTTTCCAAAGGACACAACCATAGACACATGCAAGAACACCGCCCCTGGGAAGTGGATAACAGTGTTTTTATATCAGAGGACCACAAGCAAGCACTTGCATGCTGACTAAAATTTGAATTGGTTAAAACAGAGTCTATGCCCACCTACAGGAATGGCCTGCATCCATTCTTTAATGATGTTATAGAAAAGTACATAATGACTTGGAAAATTGCCCCTAATATATATTTAAGTGCTAAAAGCATATTACGGAACAGTGTGTGAAGAATGATGCTATTTTGGGAGTATTTATTTATGTATTTGGAGGAAAGACTGCAAAAAAAAAACCTCATTGAAATTATCAACATGGCTATGGTGTGTAAACATGCACACCTTGCAGCATACAGACATTTACTCTTTATTTTGTCTTCAGGGCTGTGGACTGAATCCAAAGCCTTTAGCTTGCTGAGCAATGAGTGAAATCCTCAGCCTCACTTTTTCCTCCAGCAGCCACTCTGCTTCTCTCCTGTTTTCAGCAAACTCCTTGAAAGAGGAGCTCATGGGTGTACTCAACAAATGATAGCAATTATTAGGAGTCATGGAAATTATTAGACATGGCATGACAATTATCACCAGAGTTAGAAATGCACAAAACATTCTACCACTGTACAGCCTAAGGAGACTAAGAGGGGAATGTGGGGATGTCAGGAGCAGCTCAGCTCCCATATCCCCTGATTCTCAGAGGAAGCCTACACAAGGGATGTGATAGAAAACCAGTGATTCACCCCAGAACACAGCTGCAAACAGCAGTCATCACGCCCCTCACCAAACAATGAGTATAAAACCTAAACGTGTTATATGTGCATAACACAGGATCATCGGTGGCTTTTTGTATTTTCCAAGTACCTGTTACCTGACTTAATGGAAAGTACATGGGCTCTGGGTCTGACAGATCTGCATTCGAGCCCTGGTCAGATATTTACTAGCTATGTGACCTTGGGAAAGTCATCCAGTTTCTCCTCCATCATCAGTAAACACCAACAAAGACCACTAAAGCATGTTGTTGGGAGGCTAGTTACTTAGAACAGGTTCAAGATTATGTACTGATTAACAGTTACAGGTTGAGAGGACCTGCAAAGGCAGAGGTAGCATTCTGTGAGGCTAGACCTCCAAACAAAGGTCGCTTTATGAGGCATTTCCCTCCGAGTTACCACACCCCACCCCACATGATCTGAAGCCTTGTCTGCAGTCATATGGAGGAGCATGAAGCCTAGCAAACAATGAGTTTAACTGATTTATAAGGTTGTTGTGGAAAGGTAAGAGCTGTTGAGATTCTGAAAAATAATTGGAAAGACGGTAGGACTTGGCTTCTAGGTGCTCTGGCTTGGGAGGACCTGGCCAGCTCCCCAAGAGCACAGGTCCTCCCAGGTCACCCGACAAGGAACAAGACCTAACCTGGATTCCTCTATGCCATTCCAGCCTAATGATGTACTAGACACAGACTAGCTGGCAGCCTTACACCATCAGGGAAAACTTCACTGATGCCCCAGAGTCCACATGGAGGACACTGATTTTCTTTGGCAGAAACCATCCTGATTCTCAGATGACAGACGGACAGCCTTTCTAACTCTTTAATATCACATCTCAAGAATGGGGCTCCCTCCATCCCTGCCTACATCTAAGGAGGCAAGTGTTAACTCTGGCCAACCCTGAAGAGGAAGTGTTCACTGAGGGAAGGTAAGAACGCCCCCCCCTTCCCCGGAGCTAGCATTATAGGTGGTTGTGAGCCACCTGATGTGGGTACCAGGAATCTAGTCCTAAGCCATCTTTCCAGCTTCTTATTTGGGCTTTAGTTGGTAAAGTCAATACAATGAGAACACACTGAGAAAACCTGACCAGGTGATGAGCTTCTCAGGAGTAACTGGACAGCTGGGAGTGACTTGTGCACTCTGGGGGGTTTTCAGACCCTTGAGTTCTTATCATTCGGTTTGTGACCCAAATCTCAGTTCATTGTGCTTTTGTCCAGACCTTGTTTCTTAGCTTGAATTTCCTCTTTTGGTTCCCTTTCAATACGGTGTCTGTGCTGTATTTAAGACATAATTCAAAAGCTAGTCCTGAAACTAGCTCAGTAGAAAGCTTTTCTCACTTAGCTGCAAGGACATAGAAACTTGTTCTTAATTTGGTCTCATTGAGATAGAAATCTTCAAATAAAAAAGCACAATACCATTGTCTTAAAATTATACCTAAAAGTTTACAATAATTTCTTTATACTGTGAATACTCCCATAATATTGGTGTGAGAAGATCTGGACTCCTGGATTCCTAGGGATAGAACTCTCCTGATCTCCTAATATATCTTAGAGCATCTCATCCCGTGGGCTATAATCCTTTTCAACACATTCAAACACATAGCCCCTCCCACCAATTCTACCTTTACTCCTTTGATCTTCCAAATCAGCACATTCTCTCAGGTGTAGCATCTTCTTAGGTGACCAGCAATACCCCAGTACAAGAAGCATGTATTCTTGTTTTTGCTTATGCAGGAGTTCCATGCCCTCTTCTGCTTGGTGGAGGAGCAACTGCATAGAAGCTATGTCTCCAACTTCACATTTCCTAACCTTGACACTAAGCACCAGATTTGCTCTCTGCCCGTCCTTGCTATCCTGGTCACCCCACAGTATCCGGTAGTCAACTGCACTCAATATGCCAGTCACTTCAGGCTCCTTCCTTGTCACATCCCACATGTGCCCATAGTTATACAACCCTGCAATTACCTCTGTCCACTGCCTACCTCTTCCAACTCCCCTTTCATAATCTATCCTTCCCAAGCTGCATCCTTGAAATGACACTATCATTTAACCATCTCCTTGTCATCCTGTCCCCCCCGAAAACTCTGTTCTCTGAGTTCCTTAGGTGTGTACAGGATTTGGTATATCTTCTTTAAGGCTCATATAATTGAGGAAGTGGCAGCCTAATGATGCATTAACTCTTCCTAGGCAGATATGAACAAATGACTACTCCAGTCAACAGTGCAAGTAATGTTGGCTATGGAGGGCCTTTAACCTCAGCACTTGAGAGATAGAGGCAGTAGATTTCTGTGAGTTCAAGGTCAGCCTGGACTACACAGCAAATTCCAAAAAAATGCTATTGACAAAACAGTTGTGATCTATCCAAGTCTAAGTGAACCAATGAGTTTATTTACTTACAAGAACGTGGGTGAAGGGACAATTATAGAAGCTTGGGTGACCCAAAACAGTTATAGCACTGAAAAGTCCCCACCCTACATGAATGATGACTTCCCTGTAGTAGCAGAGATGGAGCCTCCCTCCAGCTTACCTAACACCCCTGAAGACTGCATGCAGTGGAGCAGAATTACATTTAACTGGAGTGGGAACACAGAAGGAAATGAATCTCACAGAAGAGTAGAATGATTCTTACCTCCTTCTCTGAGGAAAGGTCAGCAGGCCTGATCCTGAGGGTCTCCTGTGGGCAATCACAGTTACTCTGGTTACAATGGTAATAGCTGCTATGCTAAAAACATTAATTTAGATTCCCAAAGACACACGAGTGGTTAATTGGTAGACCAGAAACCTTATGCAGATCCGCCCACCTCCAAGTTACTACTGCCCACTTAAGTGTATAAGTGATGTCATTAGTTAAAGACGACAAAGATGACTAAGCTATCATCTTTGCCTTCTGAGAGTTCACCATTTTAGTTGGAGCCAAGACAAACAAGATGATCTGTTTCTAAAAAAGATTTAAATCTCAGAAAAAGTGACAGCAGGAGACAAGAGAAGAATGTGTCTCTCTTTTGATCCTTGTTGTATGAGAAAGGGATCAAGAGTCACAGAGACATCAGATATTTTCCAAAGGCTTCATGATAGCCAGTGATGCTACCAGCATGCTAATTCAGGTGGTCTGACCTTAGAGTCTGAGTTCTTAACTAATATACTCTCCTACTCCACTGCACTAGTCCCCAGGAAGTTGTCACTACTACTCTAAAGTCATTTCCCTGTTTTATATGTTTTATATGTCTCTATAGTCATTTCCAGTGTAGGGGAGCTAAGTACCACGTGTGCATTTGTAGTGAATGGGGTGTCTCTTTCTGCTGCCTCATAAGACCACCTAAAAGGACATTGAAGGGATTTTAAAGATATACAACCCAATTCAACAAAGACAACAATATTGAAACATCAATAGAAGAGAATTTGACATGTTTCTAGAATAGAGACACTGACTAGAAATTGGTAAGCCAATGGGAGAAGAGACAGCCCAGAACCAAATGAGAATAGGTTTAACAGATGGAAAACACACCCTGTTATGTGTTGTGTTGTGTTGTGTTGTGTTGTGTTTAACCTTATCATGGAAAGGTTAAAACTCAGGGTGTTTAAGAAGGGGGAGGGAAGGCAGAATGAGAGATAAAAAGATAGAGGTTAAATCTAAGACCTTACAAAGAGCATCACCCTTCCCCTCCAGCCTGTTTACTCAATATCATGGCATGGACCACCCAAGGAGAAGGAAGAATTTGCTCTCTGGAAGTAGAATGAGCTACCTGAGAAGCTCTGGCACTGAGGCCATCTCTGGGCAGCAGTAACATACTACTTCTATCCTTCTATCAGAAAGGGAACAGTCATATAAATAGTAAATATTTTTCCCACCGCATGGTCACCCAACAAGCCCTCTGTCCTCAGAACTTCAAGCTCACTTTCTTATATACAAATGGACAACCAAGCATCAGAAGACATTTAAGGTAAACCTTCAACATGGAAGTAGGATATCGAGAATTGCAGAAAAATAAATTCGTTGACTAGGGAGATGGTTCATGGTTAAGAGTACTTATTACTTTTGCAAAGAACCAGAGTTTAGTTCTCAGAACCCACATCTGGAGACTCACAACCACTTGTAATTTCAAATCCAGAAGATCTAACACCTTCTTCTATTTTCCACAGAAACCTAAACTCACACACATTTACACCACACATACAGACACACAGAGACATGTAATTAAAAATGAAATATAAGGGCCTGGAGGACAGCTTAGCAGTTAAGAACACTGGCTGCTCCTCCAGATCTGGATCTGATTCCTAGCACTAACATGGCGGCTCACAACCGATCTGTAATTCCACTTCCAAATGATCCAACACCTCCATAGGTCCCTACACGAACATGTGCATAAACATATCCTCAAGCTCATACACATGAAATATTTTAAATATAGATAAATAGTTTTTAAAACAGATCCATAAAGACATATTTTCAAGGAAACATACCCATATAGCAGGCAAAGGGGTGGATGAGGGAAATCTTTATTTAAGACTATTCCAGTGAAATACAGTACAGAATTTGCCTCCATTCTGAAGAAAGCAAAACCAAGAAGAATTTAGCAAAGGACCAGGAGGCCAGTGGATAGAATCTCACTAGAGGGAGATGCCACTCCCAGGGCAGCCCTGCCTAGCACACCCTAATAGGAGTTTTACTGAAGGCCAGCCAAGATAATCAAGTATCAAGACTTGATATCTTAGTTACTGGTCTACTGCTGTGAAGAAACACCATGACCTAGTTAACTCTTATGAAAGAAAGCATTTGATAGGGGAATTACTTTCAGTTTTAAAGGATTGGGCCATGATCATGGCAGGAAGTAGACAGACATGGCACTAAAGCAGTGACTGAGAGCTTTGCATCCTGGTCTGCAGGAGGCTGACAGAGATAAAATGAGCCTGGCATGAGCTTTTGAAACCTCAAAGCCCACTCCCAAAGTCATACCTTTTCCAACAAGGCTACACCTCCTAATCCTTCATAAACAATTCTGGTAACTGAAGACCAAACATTCAAGCACATGAGTTTATGGGGGCCTTTCTCATTCAATCCACCATAATTGGGAATGAGGAATCTTAATCCAATTTGAGTGTGATCAAGCAACTCTTGCCTAAATGACTTAGCAGGATTCTTAGACTAAATTGGGGTTTTATATAAGGAAATGCAGATAGGCTCAGGAGAAACTTCAGAAACCTGTCAAAGTTGGGTTAAAGAAATCATTGTCAGAAGCTATGTCCAGTTAGCAAAAAGAAAAGCAGAAAGATTAAAAAAAAAGTTACTTCTTTCATGGAGGGAGAAAAACGAAACACAAAACAAGTTCAATATGGAATGAAACAAAACAAAGGACTCTGAAAGTTTGCAATGAGATCGAAATCAAGGTTTTTGTAAGAAGGGATCCAACAAACCTCTCTGGAAAGTAAAACAACAGAAATGTTAGAAAACTAGTTGAGAGACCACAACGATAGAACCCAAGAGGTGAGATATTTGGCTACCAGGATTTTCAGAGAAAGAAGGAGGACAGGGGCTTCTCCACAGAGGAGTCAAATGAAAAAGGCAAGACAAGTAATCCTTAGGGGCAGCAGAGTGTGAAAAACTGCAGCGGCCTGAAAAGGTGCACTGTGAATGGTTTTGAAAACTGTGAATGGTTCTGATAGGCAGAAAATAGGATTCCTGGGAGGAGACCAGCCAGACCGTAGATTCTAAGACACTCTCAACCTGTGGGTTGCGACCTTTTGGCAGTAACATAGCCAATCTCCTGCATATTAGATATCTACATTATGACTCATAGAAGTAGCAAAATTACAGTTATGAAATAGCAATGAAATAATTTTATGGTTGGGAGTCACCCCAACATGATGAACTGTGTTAAAGGGTCTCAGCGTTAGGAAAGTTGAGAACCACTGCTGTAAATTCAGGTCCACAAGGTCCTGAGTACCACACACAAGAGTCTGGATTTTTATTAGATCCTCCCTTCCTTCCTCCCTCCCTCACTTCCTTCCTCCCTTCCTCTCTCTCTTCTTCCCTCCCTTCCTTTCTTCTTCCCTTCTTCCTTTCTTTTTAAGCAACCAGGGTCCTGCAATGTCACCCAATCCTCACAGCTTATCCTCTTTTCAGCCCATGTTCCTGCCCCAGCTAGTTGAGGACATTTTAAAATGACAAGAGAGATGATCAGATTTATACAAATGGACAATTAAAAGTCAATGCTATGTGACACATAACCACAAACCAAATAGCTTAAACAGCAGCAGCCTTACTTTGACTTGGAAATCTGCAGTGTGAACAGGTCTCAGTAAGAACCGCTGTTTCTGTACTTTGAGCCCAGGAGTTCAAGCCCAGCCCGGGGTACATAGCCAGACTCTCATCAAACAATGCAAAGCAGCACAGTACAACCAAAATGGCTGCTTCAGCTTCTGCCACACATGTTCTTCAGGAACACTGATACAGTGGCTTTTCCTAAATTACCAGCAAATGTCTTATTGAGACTCATAACATATAACTGGGCCACACCTACTCACTCCTGAACCAATCCCTGTGGCCCAAGCAAAACTGTACAGGGATTGGCAAAGCCTTGGTCACGTGAAAATCTGCTCCCAGACAAACACACACACACACACACACACACACACACACACACACACACACACACACACACACACACTGCTCTGCTTCCTCACTCCAGCCTCCCTTCCCCCTCTGCCTGTTCTCTTCCTTGGCAGAAAGCTGCCTGCTTCCTTGGCTAGGTGGAAGGAATGCTAATTCCTCTAACTGAAGAGCTCAGTCCTCAGAAGGGCCATTTACACTCTGCTCAATACGACTGATGGAGCATAAACTAATTAATTCTCAGAACGAGAGCATCTCTCTCGGGTTTGTCCCAAATAGTAATGAATCATTACCAGCCAGGACCTTAGCATCTGCTCACTCAATCAATTCCCCTCCAGCCGCATGCTAAGAATGTCATGGGTGCTGCTGCCGGACTGCCAGGCAGCCTGCATCTCTTGGCCCCCAGAGGCCCATTAGTTTTCTGAAGAATAGAAGACCTCAGATCTGGAGGGATGATGATGCTATACGCACACAAGGGTGCAGCTTGTTGGGGGATGGCTCTGGACATGGTGGAAGGAAATGGTTCTTCCCATCAGAAAACCTTGGAGCTGAAGAGATCTTAAAACCAAATAGTCCCCCAGCTCGTCTTGCACACCCCTGATGACAGTGAGCTCACGACCTCACATTGTACTGTTTTGCATACTGCTTGTTAGAATGAAATCAATAATTATATTTAAATATAGGCAGCTTGAATGAAGACATCCAGTAAAAGACATTAAACAATGGGGTACAGTTAGTCTACAGAAGGACAAAACAACCCATTCTACTGAGCTACAAATAAAACTCCTCTGTGACCCTAAAGGAAAGGAAGCCATGACCGTGTCTAAATTCATGGCACCAGTCAGAGTAGAAGATAGAGGAGGATTACTATGTATACACAGACATGTATAGGGGGATGCATTGTGCCATGAGTTGGAGAGGGTCTGGCATGACTCCCAAGGACTCATGAACTGGGACATTGTTCTTTAATGTGGTGGTACTAAGAGGGGGTGTGCCTTTGAAAACACAAAATCTAGTGAGACTTATTTAGTTCACCATGGTTCCTCCCTCAGAAGAGAATGCCACCAGATTTGGCAGTATACACCTTTAGTCCTTGGTCTCGGAGAGACAGAAGCAGGAGATATCTGCAAGTTCAACTCCAGGCTAGTCTACAAAGTGAGTTCCAGGATAACCAGGGATATATAAATTAAAAACAATAACAACAAAAATCCAAAAAAACAAAACACTCACTCACTCACACACACACACTCACACACACACACACACACACACACACAAACACACACAAACACACAATCAAACAAGAGAAGGCTGACCTCATGAAGTAAGTTCTTGTCAGACCTGTGATGTATATCTTAAATGTCCTTCAAATGTCTTGTCTCAAAAGCTCGATCACTATATTATGGCGCTATTGAAAGGTGGTAGAAACATTAAGTAGAAAAGTCTAACTGGGGGACCCTTGAAGGAAATATTGAAACCTTGACCACTTCCCCTAGCTTTCTGTCTTTTCTTCCATCCCCCTTGAGGTAAGCAGCTTTGTGCCACCACAGATCCAAAAACAATGAAGCCAAACAACAATGACCTGAAGTCTGAGCCAAAATAAACTTTTTTTCCAAGTTAACTGTCTCAAGTGCTTTGTCATTGTGATGGAAAGCTCGCTAACAGAGTGCACATTATAAGAATGTGCCTAATCCACAAATTACTTCTGGCTTCCTGGTTTGAAGTGTGATCTCTTTCTCTCCATGAACTCCACTATGCTACCATTAAGTCTTCAATTTTGGAGGTAGCCTCTCTCTGTTCCTTCCTCCCTTCCCCTCTCACCATTTGATACAAGGGTTCACTGGCTGTCCTGAAACTTGCTTTGTAAACCAGGATGGCCTTAAACTCAGAGATCCATCTGCCTCTCCCTACCAAGTGATGGAATTAAAGGTATGCACTATCACGACCCAGTTTCTTGGTTTTTTTTAAAGCAATATTAACCAACCTTGTGTATCTCATTACATAGGCATGTGTGTAAATAAATAATGCATAAATAAATACACAATTAACAACACTGAAAAGGTCATTAAATAACTTCTTACTAAAGTCTGTTTTTTTCTGAAAGTTCCCACTTAGCTAAAAATCTATCTCCTTTTTGACTGGTTGGCTGGTTGGCTGTTTGGTTGGCTGGTTAGTTGGCTGACTGACTAGCTGCTTGGTTGGTCACCTGGATGGATGGATGGATGAATGGTTAGACAGATGGATATTGATTGGCTGGTTGATTGGTCAGCTGCTTAATTGGCTAGTTGTTTGTCTACATGTTTGACTGGTTGACTAGTGGGTTGATGGACTGGTTGGATGATCAGCTGGTTAGCTGGTTTATTGACTGGTTCACTGTCTAGTAAGTTCATTGGTTGGCTGGATGGATGCGTAGATAACTTGTTGGTTTGTTGGCTGTTAATTGGCTGGTTGGTTGATTAGCTGTCTGGCTACCTATTTGGTTGGTTGATTGGTTGGTTGGCCTTAGACAGAGTCTCACACTAAAACTTTAGCTGTCCTGGAATTCACAATTATGTACATGCCAGGCTGGCCTTAAACTCACAGCAATTTCCATTTATCAGTTCAATATGTAGACATTTGCAAAAGTCCCAGATGAAAAGGAATAAAATAAACCAGAGGGAGACAAGGAGAACAGGGAAGATGGTAGATTAAAATAAAGTATAGTCATACTGTCATAGTCAGGGTCTCTATTGCTGTAATGAAACACCATGACCAAAATCAACTTGGGGAGAAATGGGTTTATTTTGCATATGCTTCCATATCACAGTTATCATTAAAGTCAGTCAGGGCAGGAACCTGGAGGCAGGTGCTAGCGCAGATATCATAGAGGAATGTGGCTTACTGGCTTGCTCCTTATGGTTTGCTCAGTCTACTTTCTTGTCAAATCAAGTACAACCAGCTAAGGAATGCTCCAGTCTATGATAGATTGGGCACTCCCCAGCAACCACTAATTAAGAAAATGCCTTACAAAAAATATAATCCTAGACGCCTATGGACACCTGATAGTTTATAAAGAAGTTAGAACAATACAATGGGGAGGGGTGTACCTTCAATAGCTGATCTAACTTGAACACATTGGCACAGAAGCCAAATTCCTGAACAGAACACTGATAGTGCAGGCACTAATATCAACAATTAATAAACGGGGCATCATGAGACTGAAAAGCTTCCATAACACTGTCAGTAGGAAAAATGGCAGTCCACAGATTGGGTAAAGAGCTTCACTAAGCCTACACCTGATAGAGAGTTAATATCCAAAATGCATAAAGAATTCAAGAAACTAGACATCACAAATCAAATAATTCAATTTTTAAAATGAGGTACAAATCTAAACAAAGAATTCTCAATAGTGGAATCCCAAATAACTGAGAAATACTTAAAGAGATTTTCAGCATCCTTAGAAACCAGGGAAAACAAAATCAAAACTACCTTGAAATTTTATCATATACCTGCCATAATGGCTCTGATCAATAACATAAGTAACAGCTCATGCTGACGAGAAGGTGGAGTAAGAGACACACTCTTTCTTTACTGGTGAGAGTGCAAACTTGTACAACAACTATGGAATTGACCTACCTCAAGACCCATCTATATTATTCTTGGGCATATAGTCAAAGAACGTTCTATCCTATCACAAAGACACTTGCTCAACTATGTTCACAGCACCTTTATTCATAATAACCAGAAACTGGAAACAACCTAGATGTCCTTCAACCAAAGAATGGATAAGGAAAATGTGGTACATTTACACAATGGAATGTTTCTCAGCTTTTAAAAACAATGACATCATGAAATTTGAAGGTAAATTGACAGAACTATAAAATATCAACCTGAATGGAGTGACCCAGATCCAGAAACACAAACATTGTATATACCTACTTATAAATAGATATTAGCTGTTAATCCATAGACCCAGAGATGCTAAGTAACAAGAAGGGCTTTAAGGATGACACATGGATCTCTTTGGGAATAAATTTTGTGGGTGGATTGGGGGCGGGTTGGAATGGTAATAGGAGGGATCAGGTGGAGGAGTGGAATAGAGGAAGAGAATATGAAGAAAGGACTGGAATTGAAGGGCATTTGAAGGATGATGTTGTACAAACTCCCAGGATTCTAGTGGGTTTGAGCCTAGCAAGGACTCCAAGTAATGGAGGATACAGAGCCTGAACCAGTCTTCTTCTGTAACCAGGCAACTTCCAATGGTGAGGTTGGGACACCAACCTAGCCACAAAGCCTTCAGTCTAACCTGCCTGCAATACATGCTATGGCAACTGAGACAGGGAACTTGTGGAAGTGGTCAACCAATGACTGCTCTAATTTGAGACCCACAGCACAAGAGGGGCCCATTCCCCAAACCGCCTAGATGACCAACATCTGGAGGCTGGATAACCCAGAGACCTAGGGTAGAGAAATTAAAAAATTAGAATTATCCATCAGATCCCTTCCCTTGCAGCTCAGGAAACCTATGGAAGAGGGAGAGGAAGAGTTGTAGGAGTCAGAGGGGTTGAGAACACCAGGAGAACCCACTAAGCAGGGTTCATAAGGACTCATAGAGTCACATGTCATGGAGCCTATGTGAGTCTGAGCTAGGTCCTCTGCATATATTTTGTGGTTGTGTAGCTTGGTGTCCTAACAGTGGGAGTGGGGGCTGTCCCTGACTCTTTGCCTGTTCTTGGGACCCTTTCCCTTCTACTGCGTTGCCTCATCCAGCCTTGATATGAGGGTTTGTGCCTAGTCTTATTTTGTCGTATTATGCCATGTTCAGTCCATATCCCTGGAAGGTCTGCTCTTTTCTGAAGGGAAATAGAGAAGTGGATTTGAGGGAGAAGGTGAGGATTGGGAGCACTGGAAGGAGAGGAGGGAAAAGAACTGTGATTGGGATGTAATATATAAGAGAAGAATAAATAAATTGCTTTAAATGCCCTACAGGTTTTCCTGCCTATAGTCCATGAGACATTTTTTTCAATGGAGGTTACCTCCTTTCAAATGACTCTAGCTTGTGTCAAGTTGACATAAAAACCATCTGGCATAGACACACATGATGAAACCTGTTACTCATATGCTAACTTTTAAAAATTAATCTTTAAAAACATAAAGAAAGCTCCAGAGACTCTCTTCCTTGGCTTCCAGTATGCTCAAATGAGGATCAAGACAGCATTTCCACTCCAAATCTGACCATAAGACCTGGGCACAGGGTAGTAATTAGTCCTCCACTCTAAAGATTTAGTTCCCTTCTATCTTACAACCTGTCAACCATTCCCTTTCAAGAACTCTCAGCTCAGGGTGTATCCAACTTCCTGCCCATCCACACCAAAATGTTTACTTCTTGGTATTTCTCTATCCAACCTATGACCTCCATTTAGAAGACCTTCCCACTATTCCAAGTTTCTGTATCCTCCTCAGCAAAAAGGCAAACTCCTTCAGGAAGTATGCCATGGTTCCTACCGCTGCTACTTGTATTTCTCTTCCCCAGATTATCTTGTTTGCATCTAGATTGCCTCCCAGACTAGGATACTCACCCTCCTAGAAATTCCCAATTTTAGGTGTTCATCCTAAACCTACATTTCTACCTAGGGATAATGGGTCACATCTATAATAACACACAGGTGAAATGTTAGGACTGCCCAGGAGGAGTATCGTGATTTCAAGGCCAGCCTGGTTTATATAGTGATTTAACTAATTTACTGATCAGTTACTACACTTTAATTTCTCAAGAAGTTAAATGTTTTCCTAAATTCAATTCCCCAAGACAAATCAATCAAGAAAATAAGTAAAAGTATCATTAATTCTCTTGAGGGAATTAAAGAGCATCAGTTCAAAGGGACCCTAATGGAAAGGAAGTCAGTGGCATCAGAGCCAGAAACGCTGGCTCCATCAGAACTGAGGCCTCGGTGACCATGACAGCATGTCTTCTGTCACAGTTCTCATGTGATCAGTGTCTGCTGCCCACTCTTGTCAGGACTACTGAAGTATTCCTGCAAATCAAACAAACTGAGTGTAAACAGTTCAAGTGCTCGGCAGACTTTGCACAGATCCTGAGAGCAGCTCTCAAAGGACTAATGTATTCCACAAATCAAAGGAACATGTTAGTTGGTAGTTTTGATACAGGATTCTAAAAATGTGTCTTTTTAAAAATTTTTCTGCATGTGGATCTATGCATCTGAACTCAGGGGCCCTCAACAGATGCCCCTGGAGCTGGGGTTACAGGCAGTTATGAGCTGCCCATCACTTTCCCAGCTTTTATGAAGCAGGACTTATTGCTGAACCCGGGGCTCCCCATTTCAATTGGACCAACTGACCTGAGAGCTCCTGAGGTCCTCCAGTCACTGTGTTTCTAAACCTCTATCAATATCTCTTTCTTTCTCTGTGTGTCTGTGTGTCTCTCTGTGTCTTCCCAACCCCATGTGTGTGTGTGTCTGTCTGTCTGTCTCCCTCTGTATTTCTGTCTTTGTGTCTCCTTTACCCCATGTGGTGAGTGTGTGTGTGTGTGTGTGTGTGTGTGTGTGTGTGTGTGTGTGTGTGTTACAGAGGGGCAGAATACTGGCAAGGAAAGAACCAGCCTTTCTTGCCAATTTGTTCTCGTATGCCAATTGTATGTGGCTTGGGCACAATGCCAAAGCTCATTTCCTCTCTACTCTTCTGTGGAGTTTTGCATGGTGCAGCTTTCTTGAACCCTAATCAACTGTGATGTTACAAATATCAAAGGCATCCGCCAATGCCTTATTCCAAGACACAAGAACCCAGAAACCTCAGAGGTACCCACTGGACTTCAGTATCAGCCTATAACACTGGTGTAGAACTCTTTGGAGATGTGGTGGCCCAGGAGTTACCCATGTTCCTATAAGTAAACCCTCCACACACACACACACACACACACACACACACACACACACACAGCGGTGCTTAATCTTAATTGTCAACCTGATAGGATTAAGAATTATCTTGGGAACAGATATCTGGGCACATCTCTAAGGGATTATCTACATTAGGTTAACTGGGATAGGAAGACTTGCCCTAAATGTGAGAGGTCTGAAGTCCCAGACTGAAAATAGCAAGCTAAAAGAAAATACAAATTAAACAAAGCATTTATCTCTCTCTGCTTCCTCCATGTAAATGCAATGCTACCTCCTCCTGCCGCCACCATATTTCTTATACCATGATGGCATGTATTCCCTAGAACTGTGAACCAGAATAAGCCCCTCCTTCCTTCCCTCCGCCTTCTTTTCCTCTCCTTCCTTCCCTCCCCCACCCATTCCCTCCTCACCCCTTCCCCCTTCCCTCCTTCTCTCCTTCCTCCCTTCAGTTGCTTGTGTCAGGCATTGTATCACAGCAGTGAGAGAGTTAATAATGCATCCATTATCCTGTAAATAACCCTTTGTGGTGGTTTGAATACGTTTGGCCCATGGAAAGTGGCACTATTAGGAGGTATGGCCTTGTGGGAGGAAGTACACTGCTGTGGGGTGGGCTTTGTTCCTTTGTTGAAGCTCTGTTCGGTGTGGAAGACTCAGTTTCCTCCTGGATGCCTTTGGATCAGATGCAGAGCACTCAGCCCCTCCAAAACCACGCATGCCTGGATGCTGCCATGCTCCCCACCATGATGGTAATGCACCTCTGAACTTGTAAGCCAGACCCAATTAAACCTTTATATGAGTCACCTTGGTCATGGTGTGTCTTCTCAGCAATAAAACCCTTACTAAAACACTCTCCAGAAATTCCTTGGTTCAGGAAATAAGGTTGGATGAAATCCTTTATTTGGTTTATTGGTGCTCTGCTTAGGATACATAGATGACTTTTTGCATTTGTTTATCCATCTACTAAAGAAAGACATGAAACACGTGTCTATCACTGATCTCTAGCCAGGTAAACAGGATAATCTGATTGGCTAGACCCAGCTTATTGTCTAGCACAGAAATGGATAAAAGAATCCACAACTTAAAACTACCTGGTCTAGAAGAATGTTATTTTTATTTGGGAGGTATAAGGTTTGAAATAGGGCATTGGGTAGCTCAAGCTGATCTAAAAACTCATTCTGTAACAGAAGATGGTGACCTTGAACTCTTGATCCTCCTACCTCTACCTCCCAAGTGCTAAGGTCACTTATGAGCATCACCATGCCCCCCAAAGAGATAGTGTGAATGAAAGGGTGAGGTGAGGCCAATGTGTTGTACCTTTCATCTCAGCTACAGTCTCACCTCAGAAGGTTGTATTAGATGGAAGGAAAAGCCAAGGCCAGCCAAAAGAACTAGAAATACACTTCTAGCATTTACCAGCAGGAGTCCCCAGGCCTCTAGGGAAAAAAAAACCCTCTTCTCCCCAAACTCCATCAGCACTTTATATTCTGGAAGACCTGAGAAGGCCCATTGTTCCTCCAGGAGTAGACTGGACTAATCCTGAAAGGTAGAGAAAAACCATATAGATGTCACCTCTTTCCCTACTTTCTCAAGAATGAAATTAACATCACCAAGGCCCAAGCACCAACTTGGAGAAGAAGACTGAAACTTTAGAAAGGTGAGCATTTATGTGAAGAAACATCATGGACTCTCAAAGGGTCCCTTCAATTAGTCCTGATAGGGAACCATAAAAAAAAAAGTGAGCAGGAGAGAGAGGCAGGAGATAGCTCAGTGGATAAAAGACCAATTATAGACCTTAGTTTGATCCCTGGAATTTACGTGGTAGAAAGAGAGAACAAACAACTCCTGAAATCTATTCTCTCTCTGTCTGTCTGTCTCTCTGTCTCATGTGTGTGAGTGTGTGTGTGTGTGTGTGTGTGTGTGAGAGAGAGAGAGAGAGAGAGAGAGAGAGAGAGAGAGAGAGAGAGAGAGAGAGAGAGAGAGAGAGAAACACTTTTAAGCTGAAGAGTGGGAAGGTTTTAGCTCTGAGGGAACATGTCTGGTAGAAATTAAGTGTTCCCCTACAGGAAGGGTCTAGAGAAAGATGCTGATAAAGTCTAACCTGAAGAAATTTGCAGGTTTCACAAAGATCTCAGGTGAATTTTGTTGTTAGTGTTAGTTTTGTTTTTTGCTCATGCATATGTCATAAAATCACAGTGATGTGCCCAGGATCCTAGAGATGCTGAGAGGGTAGCAGAGACCTGAACAAGGTTTGCAAGTACAGCGTCTGCGTCTGAGCCCCTCCCTGTCCTGCTGCATTAGAACCTCCCCCCATCTTCTCCCTGAGCTTGGCCTTTTCTTTGATGGATGTTTCTGGTCAATCTAGGTCTTTCCTGCTTTCCACCTGCTAAGATGATATTGTCTCTCAGAGCCAAAAGCCCCAGCACTTACCAGGACTCAGCGGCAACCTCAGTGGCCCCAGACTCCCGGCTTCCTATTGCTCCTTTATCAGCATGCCAAACCTTACTCCAAATGGCCTCCCAGGGCCCGAGGGAAAAAAGCCAAACTCCTCAGCTTGGCATTCCAAGCGTTCCCCATCTGGTGCCCACATGCTTTTCCTCTCACCCCCACTGTTTCTGCACTCTTGGTGCCAATCAGACCTGCCTAGTCTTTCTTCTTCACCTTCCTATTTTAACTTCACCTGCCCATACTTCCACCATACCCCCTTACTCAGGAGGTCCTCCACAGTTCCTTCACTGGGAAACTGCTGCTCAATGAAGAATTCTGAAAAGCAGAGGTATTGCCCACTAACTGATTAGCATTATGCAAGTCCCATTGTCTGGGACGTCTCAGAGTCACCTGGCATGGAATTGCATACCTGGTAGGTTTTCCCCAAGACCTAAATAAGATAATGCATGCTGGATCTCTTGGTAAGGTACCCTGGAAATGCTGCTTCCCTTTATGTTACATTTTGAATCTGAAATGTTCCCTAAAGATTATAGGCTTGACTGACATTGATTTACTTCTATTTCTGTTGCTGTGACGAAATTCCCTGACAAAAGCAACTTCAGAGAAAAAGGGTTTATCTTGGCTCGTAGCTCACCATAGCAGGGAAGGTCTGGCATGGGGAACATGAAGCCAGCATATCCAATCACCCAATCCAGGAGCAGAGAAAAAACAAAAGAGAGAGCAGATCATAAAAACCTCAAGGCCTGGGGTTGGGGATTTAGCTCAATGGTAGAGCGCTTGCCTAGGAAGCGCAAGGCCCTGGGTTCGGTCCCCAGCTCCGGAAAAAAAGAAAAGAAAAAAAAAAAAAAAAAAAAAAAAAAAAAAAAAAAACCTCAAGGCCTGACTCCCACATGACACACTTCAACCAGTAGGGTTCCACCTCCTAGTGGTTCTACAACCTTCCCAAATAGCACCACCTGCTGGAGACCAAGTGTTCAAACACCAGAGCCTAAGGGGGCATTTCACATTCAAACCACAACTGATGGGGTTTTGAGAAAATGACTAGAGGGTAAGGGCTCATCCCTCATCAGCAGAGTAACACATTTGGTGGTTTCATAATTTGACTCATTACTGGGAGGTGGTAGGGACTTAGGAGACACTGCCTAATAGGAGGAAATAGGTCACTGGGCTCATGCCTTTGAAGGGTATCATAACACTGGCCCCTTTCCTGTTTATTTCTTTCTACCTCTCTGAGCACCACAAAGTAAGCACCTTTGATCTACTGTGCCCTTCCACCATGAGGTTCTGCCACATGATGGCCCAGTTAAAAAAAAACAAAAAAAAAAAAACAAAAAAACTGAAAACACAAAAAAAAACAGAAAACAACAACAAAATGCTGCCAACCAACAATGAACTGCAACCTCTGAACCGATGACCCCAAATAAATCTTCCCTCTTCAAAGCTTTTTACCCCCTTCAGGTTATCACAGTAGTATTTTTAAGTGACTAATGCACTTTAAATGTATTTATAAGATATTTGCAATGTTACCCTCTTGCCCCCAAAGGCAGAAGGCATTTCTGTGCACACATTTCTGCTTGTCTGCTCCAGGAGGGTCCATTTGTATATTGCTAGTGGCACCATAAAGCAAGGATAGTTTTATTAAAGTCTCTACTTGGAGCCAGATAAATTTGAGGTTGGGTCCTAATTAACTTCTTGATCTGTGAGTCACGAGACATATTACTTAACCTCTCTTTGAGCCTCAGTTTTGTCATATAGAAAATGGGGGAAATAGTAGTGACAACTTGGGGGCATCATTTTGAAGGTTAAATGCAGAGTCTGATTAACAAACCATATGTGAAAACACACATTGTGTTTTCTTGCACTATGGCTTCATCTGTGCATTGATGAATCTCCCGTTCCTAGTTTGTAAGCACATTATAGGAAAAGCATCCAGGTTTTGTTTTTAATATTTACACTGAAAGTCCAGTCTGCCTTCAAAGTCATAACTACATATCTAACGTCATAGTCCCCTCCTTCCTTTGTTGGCTAGGTATCTGTGATAATTAATATTGATTGTCAACTTGACCAGGATCTAGATTTACCTAAGAAACAAGCCTCTGAGTACGCCTGTGAGAGAGCTTCTAGAGTGAACTGGCTGAGATGGGAAACACCAACCCTAAATGTAGGCGACCCCATCCCAGGGTCTGGGAGCCTTCCCTGAGTGAAAAGAAGAAGGAAACCAAGTGCATTGTCTCTATTTCCTGACTCTAGGTACTTGACCAGCCATCTCATCATTCTGGTACCATGATGTTCCTACCACAGTATCCCCCAGAACTGTGAACCAATATAAGCCCTTCCTCATTTAAACTGGTTTGCTGTCAGATATTTTCATCACAGAAATGAAGGGTAACTAAAAGAGAACAAAAGTTGTGTCATTAATGAGAGGTCAGGGGCACACACTTTTTTTTTTTTTTTTTTTGGTTCTTTTTTTCCGGAGCTGGGGACCGAACCCAGGGCCTTGCGTTTCCTAGGTAAGCGCTCTACCGCTGAGCTAAATCCCCAGCCCCGGGGCACACACTTTTAATCCCAGCACTCAGGGGGTCAGAGGCAGGTAGATCTCTGAGTTCAAGGACAGCCTGATCTACAGAGTGAGTTCTTGGACAGAGAAAAAAAGTCATATCAAAAAGCAAAGAAAAAAAAACAAAGAAAACATAATCCAATTATCTTGTCATTAGGGACCGTCACGCCCTTTCCTTTTGCCTTTCTCTTCCTGGGCCTTTTCTTCTCCAGTGCTTCTAGGCCTGGAAACAAACATACAAAGTTGGAAATATGGATTGATAGGCATTAGTGCTGGTCTATAAATATACTCCTCTGGGCACATAATGCGATTATATTTTTCTGTTCCTAGAATCATGTGGCATTAGTTAATGCCACATAAATATAGATTGAGTATAGAAAATGAACAGTGAGTATATCTTCATTGTCATAGGACACTATGATTTAGGGACTGTTTGTTACTAAGCATAACCTAACCTGTCTAACTGCTATATATACTCTTGTATGGCTTTCTCTATGCCATCTCTGATAACAGGTTCTGTGATCCATTCCAAACCTCACTGTGGAAGTAATGAATGAGTTCTTCAGAAGACCTCTCAAAAGTGGGGGGACTATCCACTACCCAAGGAGATGCTCAAGTGGATCTCCTCTGATCCCACTCCTCTCCTGCCCTTGGTCATCTATCTTAAAAGTTCCCTTGTAGCCAATTGCTTCAACAGGACTTGACAGAATGACTCAAGTGATACATTCCAAAATATCCATTCAATTCATGAGTAGCTCATACAATACTGCAATGTCCTCTCTTTAATTCTATCTCTATATTAGTTTCCTATTGCTACAATGACAAACCACCCAAATATAATGGCTTAAGCAATATAAACTATGTTCATGCAGTTTATAAGTACGAGGTTTGGGAAGATGGGAACATATGGGATCAGATAGAGCCCTCCATTTGGCTTTCTTGTAAAGGAGTAGTCTATTCTGCTGAGCATCTACTGTGGTTTGGGCCAGACTCAAGAGGATTTGCTCACTGTGTCTTACTCTGAGTCTCTGGTCCATTTCTTTACTGCTCTTAGCTTTCAGCATTCCTCTGCAGTATTTTAGATCACACTTCCCTTCCTCTGTCTCCAAAATTTGGAGGTCAAGCACTTTCAGCACATCTAATTTCTCCCACTTATTCCTCATCTTCCCATCCCAGATCTCTGACTGTAGCCAAGAAAGGGTTAAATTTCTTACATTTGTGATTGGATTATCCCCAGTTGGATAATCCAGGATACTCTTCCCACCTCAAGTTCCCCAGAAGATAAATTTCTTGAATGCCTAAAACAGCATAGTCCAAAAGTAACATCATATAGCATGCATATACAAATTTTAATTTTAGTAGTCATAAAAAAGATAAAACTAATCTGAGTACTATGCTTTATTTAACTCAATATATACAACATATAATTGACAAGATATTATGAATAAGAGACTCCATTCTTTTGCTGTAATAAGTATTTGTTGTACATTTACAGCACATATCAGAATAGACTAGCCACATCTAACTGTTCAATGACCACCTTGGACTGGCAGCACTAATTAGACAGGTCCACACTTAGACTTCTATTTGCTAACCTGGGATGTGAGGTCAAGATTAGGCCTGTGGTGATGGTGGGAAACAGATGAATCTATTCAGTGGCTTCTGGAGATAAATCTATCTATCTTGGGCTTGGGTGTTCTTTGTTACATGGCTAAGTCCTTTCTCCTGCTCCTACCCTATTTCCTGGCAACCCATTCCCAGGCAATGGAAAGTCTCATTCACTGTGTTTTGAAGTGCATGCTATAATTAGCTCAGTGCAGAGCACACAGTACACATTCAACAGATGATATTACTCCACCTAATGGTAAGTATAAGGGTAGATACACAGTACGTACTCAAAAAGTAACTAATAGATGAATTATCTTTATCTACCCTAAGTAGAACTACCAAAATTTTTTTAGATTAAGACAGTGCCAGATTCAGTACCAGTCACAAAAATTCAGAGTGTGTCCTCCCTCTACGCCCTAGAGTCTAGGACCTGGTCTTTAATTAAGAATATATTGCCACTTCACAAGACATCAAGGGGAGAGTTACAGACTGAGAATGGATACCAGGAACTCTCCTCAAAGTACAAAGTTATAACTGATTAGATAATCTAAAAAGTAGATGACAATATAGAATGTCAAAGTGAGGCCAAGAGTTTCCTTCTATAACCCTCATGTCTTTAGACAAGGAAAGGAACTTGTAGACCAAGGAAGGTTATCCAAAAGTTCCCTGAAATCAAACCAAGTTCAAAATAAAGACTCAGAAATGCTTCATAGGGCTTTCAGAGCAGAAGAAAAGCAATGTCCTGGCTTGATGAAGAGAAGAAGTCAATAGACATGGCCAAAAGATCTTCATCTTGATTCTGCCTCCTATTTTATGATTGTGTCTGATTCCCTTTCCTGTAAGGAACTTGTTAAGTTCTAGAAATAAGGAGAAAAATCCATGTGTAATGATTACTCTTCACTGTCAATTTGACCAAATTTAGAATCACCTAGGCAATACACCTCAAGGTTGGTCTGTAAGGCCATTTCCAGAGAGGTTTCAGTAAGAAGGGAAGAGTCACCTTAAACTTTGGATGGCATTACCCTATAGCTATACTAAGTAAAAGGTAACAAATGGAGCCTGTTGAGCACCAGTATTCGTCTTTCTTGTCTGCATCCTGACTATGGGTACTCTGTGGCCAACTGCCTCATGTTCTTGCCTCTGTGCCTTCCATGCCATGATGAACACTATCCCCTCAAACAATAAACCGAAATAAATCTTTCCTCCTGTGAGTTCCTTCTTGTCAGATAATTTGGTCATGGTCACAAGAAAAGTTACTAGTGGTAGTTATTTGGTACCATAAGTGAGGTTTTATCCATGTGGTTTACAAACCTACAGGCCTTTAGAATTAGTTTGAAGGAGGAATAGAGAAAAGTTTGGTACTGTGGAGTAGAGAAATAAGTGGACCATCCTGGAAGGAAAGAGGAAGGTTAGAATGCTGATAGAAATGCACAGACATGCTCACAGAGTTTCAGAGGAGAATAAGAACTGTACTAGGAACTGAGGAATGGCTAGAAGCCATTCAAATTGTTGTAAAACTATAAAAAATAAAAAGGGTATTGTCTTTTATCCCCAATAGGTCCAGCACTGCGGTGCCCCAAGATACCTGCTAGATATCTTAAGTCTCAGTCACCAAAGTCTCTCACACGCTTTGCTCCATCCCCATCACACTGCCGAAGGCCTCTCTCTGAGCCTGGCAGCAATCTCTCTATCTATCTAGTTCCCAAGGCAGGTTTCCATGCCAGAAACACACATCACAACTCAGTGGCAGCCCAGACCAGCCACTCCACACTTTCTTACACTTAAATAGCTACATAAAAGAACACACAACACAATAACCTTTGATCCAATTGATAGGATATAATTGCTCACCGAAATGTACAAAGCCCTATACACATCCATACCTTAAAAACATTTACAACAACCTGTAAAGGTATAGTGTGGAATCTTAATGTCAGCAGCCACGTTGTCCCCAGGTACTTTCTCTGCCCTCCTTTTCTCTTCCGTTCCTGTCTTCTCCTCTTCCTTCAAACTTTTTCCCGCCCATCCATCCTTCTTGTCCAATGACAGGCCTCATTCTATCTTGTACCTGCTTCACCTGTGACATCATTCCATATCAAATTATATTCTGTTAAAGATAATCTGGCTGCATTCTTTGTTCTGAAAATGTGAGTTAAACCTAATTTAAAAGTAAAGGACTAAATCTGTTTAGTAGAAGAAGTTTCAAGACAACAGAACATTCATGCTATGGTTTGGTTATTGCTCACTGCATTTGCACATATTTACAGTAAGAGAGGTTAGAAAATGGAGCAGAAAGATGTAGAAAATATGCAGTTCAGCAAAGAAAGGCATATTAGCTCAATCAGAGTTAGTGAAGGTAGTGTTGTAAACCAGGCAAACACTGTGGCTTTAATTGTTAAAGTGATTGGTACCTGGTACCCGCTTTTGGAAGATGCAAAACACACACACATCTATCACCCCAGAAAGGGAAACCATAGACTTTTAAAAAAGATTTATATCAAACTCGAACTTAATGAACCAATGTGTTTTTATTGGAGTTACTGACCTAAATAAATTTTTCTCCTTATTCCTAGAATTTAACCAGTTCCTCACAGGAAAGGGAATCGGACACAATCATAAAATAGGAGGCAGAATCAAGATGAAGATCTTTTGACCATGTCTATTGACTTCTCTCTTCATCAAACCAGGACATTGCTTTTCTTCTGCTCCAAAATTACTAACAGGAGTATGAGTGAGCGATTGCTTATAGAATTGGGGATGATATTGTGGATTGTCCTGGTGCTGTTAGTATTTTGATGCTAATTCAGTTTCCCCAAGAGGGGTTGCCTGGGGACTAGGAGTGAATTACTCAGGTGATTTCATCAAAACCTTCTCCCCATTTTAACTTGTAAAATAAAGGCTTGAGCCAGTAATTGGGCAGTGGAAGGAAAGGGGGAGAGGGAAAAAGCTTTAGAAAGAAGGAAGGGGGAGAGAAGAGGATAATAGAGGAGGAAGAGGTGGAAGGAAAATGAAGCTGAAGATTGTAGCCTGGAGAAACTATAGTTTTAAGGGATCTCCTAGCTGGGAAATAGAGTAGGGCAGTGGTAGATCTGCCCAATCTAGGCACAAAGCTTGTATTCATATTGATTGAGTTGTGCTTTCTTTGCAGGAGCTTATTTGGGTTGGCGTTTTTACCACAAAAAGGATGATTCTAAAACAGCTGCATCACTGAAAAGTCCAGCCCAACAAGGATGACAACTCATGAAAGCCACAACCATGGGGCTCTTAGCAGAACTTCCACACAGCTTGACAGTCTCAGACTCTGAGCTCAGCTGGTCAGAGTCTCTTCCCACAGCAGTTGTTTATCCTTTTTATAGTGCTGGGGAGAAACTGTGGAGAATTGCTTCTGTTCTCCCAACATATCATCTTGTGTTTATTCTTGAGTCTATATTGGGCCTCCCAATCCCTTGTTGAAGAAATATGTCAAATCTGAGGAAACTGTCTAACCATCCCTAAAAGCTGCTAAGGCCAGACAATGCGTGGTAGACCTGGATTCCTTACATGGAACACCTGACCAGGTTACCCATGAAAATGTAAAGAGAAAGTATAAGTTGCAGTAGAAACCCCAAATACTAGAGATGCCAAGTGTGTGGGATGATTAACAAGAAAAGCTAGAGTCACTGAGTGAAACAAGCCCAGAAAGAGGTCACATATGCTACAGGCAACTGAGCTATAAAGGCAGGGCCACTTATCTATGTTGGAATACAGACGATGCCGTCATGGCCCCAGATGCCAGACATGAAACTTCCTTGTTTGCTGTTTGCCCTGCTAGGTTTTCCTCACTCTAGCCCAATTCTTCCCTTGGGAATGTTCACTCTGTCACTGGATATTGCAAGTATAAGTCATGTTGTGGTGGTGGTGATGGTGGTGATAGGTGGGTTGCTGGCAGTGGTGGTAGTATGAGTCAGAGAAGACTTTGCACTCTGACTTTTGAGCCATGTTAGAACCGTTTGGACTTGAGAGGATCTTAGAGTTGAACTAACTGCATTTTGCGTTATGAAATGAATATGAGTCTTTACAGCCCACACTGTGAAATATTGTGGCTTAAAGCGAAATATTTGGATCTCAATTTGAAAAAGGGTACATTTATGACAGCCAGTCCTCATCGTCAACTTGCCTGGAGTTAGAATCACCCAGGAGACACACCTGGAGGTGAGTCTGTGCGGAGGTTTGCAGAGAGATTTAGCTGAGGAGAGGAGATCCATGCTAGGCATTATACCAATTCATGGGCTGGAGAGCCAAAAGGATAAAAGGGTGGAAAGAGAAATCCTAAGAGGTGCCAGCATTGGTCTATCTCTGCCCCCTGGCTATGGGCACAACATGATTAGCGTATTCCCATCATGATAGACCACAACCCCACAAGCCATGGACCCAAATGCATCTTTCTTCCTGTAGGTGGCTTCTTGTAAAATATTTGACCACAGCAATCAGGACAGTAACTAATATGTCACACAAATAAGATACTAATAGCCTTCTATCATGATGCCTTAAGGTCACTCAGATCCTCTGGCCCAGGCCTCACTCTGAGGGTGACAAAACTCAGGTGCAGAGACATGGCAGGATCACCCAGCAAATTGGTGTCAGAGTCTCACATAGAACCCAACATCATGGGGCCAGCTATTTATGGGAAGAAGCATCTCCCAGGGTCACAACACCTTCTTTCTCTGCACTCCGAGCTTCCAGGCAAGGTGATCATCCATCTCTGAAGGCAGAGGAGGAAGAAGAGGCACCCAGAAGAAGTGTGAGGAAGCATGAGCAGCTGACTTTTCTAAGGAGAGCTCTGACATTACAAGGGTCTGGTGTAATGACTCACAACCTTCCCGATGCTGCAACCCTGTAACACACTTCCTCATGTTGTGATGTCCCCCAGCCATAAAATATTTTCCCTGCTACTTCATGACTGTAATTTTGCCACTGTTATGAATCATAATGCAAATATCTGTGTCTTTGGTGGTCTTAGGTGACCCACAAAGGGGTCACAACCCATAACTTGAGAACCACTGGGCTATGGGAGGGAATATGAGCCCAAGAGCTAGGTCAGACCAGGGCGAGAGCCAGAGAGAAAAACCCAAATGAAAGTGCAGCTAAGGAGAAATGCAGAGACCTGAGGCTGATTCTATGCAGCATGTGCGCGCACACACACACACACACACACACACACACACACACACACACACATACACAGAGCAAGGCCGCTGCCTGCCGCAGCCTGGCATCCCACGTCATTCAATTCCCCTGAGTGTTCTAAACCCAGATGATCAGATAATAAGGGGCAGAGTGGTATGCATAACATCAAGTTGATTAAATTTGTTTACTGATAATTCTTTCAGGTTCCCATGAAGATTGTGTAATTTCCTTGCCGTATTTCAAACAGATTTGGGCTAATGCATTATTGACAGCACCCTTGCAGACCATCTCCACAATGTCATTCAGGATAATTACTTCACAACAGATTTCCAGGGCCTCTGGTTCCTGTTGGGATTCACTTGGGCATAAATTACAGAGCCGAATATTTAATCAGTGTCCCCATTAGAACCCTGTGGCTTATTTTTAGGAGCTGAGGAGGGAGCGTGAGGGAGGGAGCGGATATTTGTATTATTACGGCATGAATACACTTCTTCCATGCTGGATGGGTTGTTGTCTCTCTTTTTTTTTTTTTCTTTTCCAAAGCTCAACCAAGCTGGAAAGCAGCCTGAAGCATCTTTGCCTTTTTTAGAAATAAACACAAGCATTAATCTTTTGACTGCATTAAATTAAATATTAATGTTAACGGATCACATAATGTGAAGTTTAAAAAAATGATTAACAGTGACACTACATTCTCTCTCTGTGACTTTTCCATTATACAAATTAGTTCAGGCCTAAGTATTGTCACTTTGGAAAGTAGAACCCAGGGAGCTAGGTGATTGTTTGGGGGGCATCTCTAAGAAGAGCCATGGGAAAAGTGTTTTGTGGACAGTGGCTGACCCATTGCCTTAACAGGAATTTCAGCAGACTCCACTGGACCAAGATGTCCCTTGCAAGGAGACAGCTCAAGGCTAATAAGCCATTCCAGGCAGTACTGTTTGCATTTCAAGCCTTTTGTGTTTTGAAAGAAGTGGATAATAAAGTAGCTGGGGATGTGTGAGGTACCTACTCTCAGCACATCGTGTGCCCTGCCTCCTACTGCTGTCTGTCTTCATCACCCACACACTCCAAATAGTAGTCAACCCCAGCTGCCTCTTGACTGCCGCTCCAGTTACTTCCTGAAGCCCTCACACTAGCCTATCTGAGATCTATGAAGTGGGCCAGGAATGCCCTCGTTTTAAGGGTCATACCTTGGTTCCTAGGTGTTGTCTGACCCTTCCCCCTTTTCTACTTATGATTCTATATTCCTCTTGATCTGGCCTGTGAGAGGCCTCCAGAGAATCTGTGTGTCTCCCAGCACTTCTTCCTCCTCCCTCATCTTCCCTTTTCCTTGATTTATGACTCTAGACTTTACTGCACCAAACTCAAAGGTGCCTTATCTAGACTCAGCAAGCATCCCCTAAGCCTTCTGTGTCCCCTGGGTGTCCCCTGAAGAATTATATGTTGGCTATATCTGCAGCCCAGGCTTCCCAACTGACCACTGCCCAGGAGGGCACTTGATGACACCCCCGGATTTAATTGCCTGGGGCCCCTGCAGGACAAAAGTCTCCTTTAACCAGCCCCAGTTCTGAACTCTGCCCAGTCATGGGCCACTTGCTGCTCCAGCTCTTTCAAGGCTTTGCTTCTACAATGAGAAATGAAGGTCGCAGACCTCCTCTTAGCCTTCCTTCCCTAGCACCGCCTGTCCACTGTCATTTGTCTAGAAAGGGTGATCTCTGAGAATCCTGACTCCTGCTCTCTAGAGGGAAGAATTTGTGTTTCTCTCTGCCTGGAGTTGGGCAAGAGCAAAGAAATCCATCCCACTGGGTCTAACTTAACATCTGCATTTGAAAGGAGGAACATTTGAACCAGGCCAAAAGGGATGGGTTGGTGGTGGTGGTAGTGGAAGTCTCAAAGGCAGGGGATAGCAGTGCAGTCATCTGTTTGACCTGATTGGCATTTGGTAATGAGAAGAGGGTTTAGGGAACCGATTAGAGAAGATCATCTCCAGGGTTTCGGAAGCATCTTTCTCCTTCCTTGCCAGAAGGCAGCGACAGCTCCATCAGGGGAACTCCTAGGAATGATCAGTTTTGACAACTCCAACCCCTCACCCCATCCCCAACACCATTTTAAATCCTTGACCCTGAGCTCTGCCAGCTGGGCAAAGCAAGGAAAGCTCTCTGGGGCCCTAAGAGGAGAATGCCCATTGCCTGAACAGGTAATTAGCACCCAACCATGTCCTTCCACTGTTACAGGGTTGATAGCTAACACATTGAGTCCTGTAATCCTGGCTCCTTGGCTTGGCTCACCAGTAATGTTAGGAGATCCTAGGAAAAATTAGTTCCCATTTCTTCATGTGCAGAAATGTGTTCTCTCTGTCTCTCTCTCTCTCTCTCTCTCTCTCTCTCTCTCTCTCTCTCTCTCTCTCTCACACACACACACACACACACACACACACACACACACACACACACAGGGCTGCTATGGATCTCATAGAGAGAGAGGACTAGGATGGGAAGCCCTACTGTAAAGACCAAATTAGGCTTGAAATGTGTATTTCTTTTCTCACTGCTGTGACCAAATTGCCTGACCACAAGTGGCTTAAGGGAGAAATGGTTTACCTGAGCCGGCAGTTTAAGGACGGTCCACCGTGGCGGGGGAGGCACAGTGGCATGAGTGGGAGGTGGCTGGTCACATTGGTCAGCAGTCAGGAAGCAGAGAGATGATTGATGGTGCTCAACCTGCTTTGTCCTTACTCAGTTCAGGACTCCTTTATAGCCTTAGCCATAGGTGTGCTTTCCTGGTGATTCTGAATCCAGTCATGTTGTCAAGATTAACCATCACTGTGATCCTCCCTCTCCCTGCTACCCACAGAAAGCACCACATGGCCCTGCTCATCTGAAGCCCCACTGCCTGGCAAATGCAATTTTGACCCCAGGTCTGTCAACAGCCGGGTCATCTTCATGGTCCCTTTCCCTCTCAAGGTAGAGAGAAAAAGGCAGGAATGGCCAGGCCCTTTGTGAGGGTGTCATGGACATGTGTCTCTCCCTCTTCTCCTCTTGCATGGCACCCCAAGTATGTGACTCTACCTGGAGACTTTTTTCTATCTGATCTCTAGTCTTTCAACGGGGCCCTGATTTTTGTAAGCAAACACTTTCTTTCTTAGCTATACTCTCAACCATTCCCCTCCTCAGGCTGGCCTTCAAAAACAAGTAGTTGGCCTTACAGGCATGTACCATTATGCCTGCTGAGCAAATGTCTTCACTACTCACATCATCCACAGTCAATCTGTTGCTGGTAACAATGAGCTCAGATTGTACTTCACCCCACCATCACAGAGTCCTCGGAAACGGAAGGAGTTGGGGAGGCTTCTGCTCTCGTTTAAATATGACTTTTCTCCAACTCTCATATAAAGATTTGGTTCCCAATAAAATGTGTTGAGGGGTATCGATGCATTTAAGAGATGGTTGGGGCCTTGAGACTCCATTCCAACAAAGGAGGGATAATGATTTTGGAGAACTGATTGTTATAAATCAAGTCCGTTCCTTTGTCCCTCGCCATCTTTTCTATTCATCTATTTCCTTTACATTCTTCTTCTCTGTGTGGAACAGCATGGATCCCTTACTGGTAGCTGAACACACCATAAACTCAAACAATCCTCTTCTTCATATGCACTTCCTAGCCTGGAGCATTCTGTATAAGAAACAGAAAGTGTACTAAAACACTATTCCTAGAGGATTGGGGGTGGGGTTCTAATTCAGTTTATTGACAGTAATCATCCTGTTTAATCTACCCATTTTTCAAGGCTGTCCTACATACTATTCCACCCCATTGTCACAGCGTCAGGTGAGGTAGGCAGGACCAGTAATGGTTATTAACAGGTAAAATTGGTAGTCCCCAAAAGAGAGGAAAACATAACAAATTTGGGGCCCTTGAGGACAATTTCATTATTGCTATTAACAGAGCTAGTGAAAGCTAGTGTTGTTGGGGGCAGACTATACATATAGTATATAGTATATATACATATACTATACATATACTACCTATACATATTGCACTGACACTTTGTACAGAGCATGCAACACCTCAATGTGCAAACTTTCATCTCCACTCTCATTAGAAAATACGTTCAGAAAGGAAACTTGAATCCAGTTCTATCTGGCTCCAAACCTAGAATTCTCAGCCATCTTATAAAAGGGCCACCTCCTGTAGCTACTGCCTTATCCTCTAGGCTCACCTCATAAACCCTCCAGGCTCCATAGTCACTGCTTTGACCTGGGATACTGCAGCTCAGATTCTCCAGGCTTAGAGACTGAGCTCCTTCCAGAGGTGCTCCCGAACCCAGTTCTCATGGGCAAAGGAAATGAAATAGAGCAAAGGTCTCTAGTACCAAGGCTGATTGGACAGAGTTATGTTCTGTCCAACGTGGAGCTCTAACTTGAACCTCTTTGGCGGCAAGCCCTAACACCTGCTCCTTGGGCTTTTTCTGAGGGAAGGAGGATGGATAGTTGGATAGTGGAGGAGGAGGTGGGGAGCACAACAATACAGAGTCATTTAGCCTCCTAACTGAGAAGGTTCTAATTGCAAAGCTCCAGAAGTGAGTTCTGAGGGGTCGTTAAAACAGACCCTAGTATCGCTCTGGAAGCGGTGCAATTTATAGAGAGGCTAAAGCAAAAAGGCGTCCAATCTCTGCAGAGCAAGGGAGAAAGGAAGGAGCCAGAAGGAGGGCCTGGCTCTAGGGCGAGCACAGCTGAGGGCCCCAACTGCTGACTCTGCCCTTTCCCAGAGCGCGGCTGAGCTGAAGCCACGCCCACATGCAGCCCCGTGGGATCAATTAGAGGACTTGCGGCCAAACACTGGAAGGGTGTGCCTCCTCAGCTCTGTCTTGCAGGTTGCTAAAATAAAGAAGCACCTATGACACTACACAGATTAATACTCCACTGAGCAAATTAATCCTTGGGATTTCACTCACTACCTGTGGCTTATAAATTTTAATTGGCTCTAAACTGCTACCAGAATTGATATGAAAGTGTAGGGATGCCAGAAACAGCCCAAGCCTCAAACACGCATGGATGTAACTTCTAGAAAAGGGGTTGTGGGTGTGGAGGGCTATTATGGATGCCAAAGGGTGAGTGAAAAGCATAAAGTTCCAGTCAGTAGCCATCTCAGTATTCCCACCACCATTGAGGAAGCTGGAGGAAGAGTACAGAGACTACCCTCCTTCCCCTGCCCCTCCTGCCCAAGATTCCGGTCCCCCATTAACTGAGCAACTCCACAAGCTATGACAGAGCACTTGGTATGGGTCAGTACTGTGGCCGGAGTGTGTGCATTTAGAGACACAGGATACAGAAAGAAGCCCACTCAGAGTACTTTGTACCAGCAGAGGCAGCATTGCTGTGAAGACTCTGAAGAGACACTGAAGGAGAGCCTCATAGTGAGGCCCAGTTCTCTCTGCTTCTGTGTCCCCTCCCTCTTCATAGACAGGTTTATGAAGCTTCTGTAGCTAAGCAAACTTGGTGGCCGCCGCTGCTGATCTGCCTGTAGTTCAGCGCCATCCACAGCCTGTCCTGGAACCAGGGGCTCCTCTCTGGACCTCCTCTGCTACACATCTCTTTCCTTAGAAGAAGTGAGACATTCAGCTTCCCTTGAACTTTCTGCCGTGATGGCAAAGGTCTCTATTGCGCCACCCAGTGGTAGCAGCTATTACTTGTGTCTACAGAACCTTTAAAATATGGCTGCCTCTCATGCTTTGTCTAACACTTTTCCCTCCTGGTCTCTCAGCCCTGCCAGGCTCCCTTTAGCACCCCACCTTCACTCAACGGCAAGGTTTATACACATACGCACACACACACACAAACACACACATACATACACACACATACACACACACAAACACACACATATACATACACACACACATACACACACACATACGCACACATACACACACACATACACACACACAAACACACACATACATACGCACACATACACACACAAACACACACATATACACACACACACATACACACACATACACACACACACACACACAAATTATAAATATATATAATTGCACTTGCTTGCTTACTTACTTGTCAGGTCATAAGATTTAGAGGCAAGGTTCCTTTACACATGGAGCCATCTCACCAGACCTCAACAACAATTCTTTTAACTTTTTTTTACTTTATTATTTTTTTCATGGTTTGCTTGCATGTGTATCTTGCGGCACATGTGTGCAGCGCCCTCAGAGGCCAGAAAAAGACATGAAATTCCCTGGGACTGGAGTCACAGACAGTTGCGATCCATCATGTGGGTGCTGGGAATTGAACCGGGGTCCTCTAAAAGAGTAGCCAGTGCTCCTACCAGCTGACCCATCTCTCTGGTCCACCTACAACTCTTGAACCATCCTCTATAAACAGTCCAACAAACCAGCTGAGTGTCTCTAATCCTAGCACTCCAGAGGTGGAGGCGAGAGGATCAGAAGTTTCAGACTCCAAGGCTATAGCCAGACGCCTGTCTCAAAAATGAAACCAACTGTGGAGATAACTTGATCAGTAAATCATGTGTCACACAGGCATGAGGACCTGAACTTGGTTCCCAAAACCCTTGTTAAAAGAGCTGGGTGTGGAGGTGTGTGGTGGGCAGATGGCTCATCTAGGCACAGGAGGGATGGAAAACTCTGGAACACAGTCTTTGCTTGTTGGAAAAGTCAGAACTGCAGGGTGTGTTCACAGAGCAGAGAGACGCTGTGCGAGGGAGGAACGCAGGGACATGACGCTGGATTACAGAAGCCAACTGAGCTGTTGGGTGTTGTTTTTAAAAAATACCCAGATCCCAACTGTTTGGTTTTACCAATGAAGACTCAGGAGCCAGACACTGGGGTGAAAGCCTGCTGGCTCAGAGAGGCAGAGAAAGCACCCGCTGACCTTCCCACTCTAAACATCAGTGGACGGGGGAGCTCTGTCTCCTTTGATGTCTTAAATGCCCTTCACCTCAAAGACCCTCCTATTTACTATGTTCACTCCCTATCAGCTTGGTTGCTTGCTCTGCCTCCTGACCTATGGTTGACTCTATTTAGCACTTGGATTAAAGGTGTGTGCTAGGGCTGTACTTGTTTATAGTAAACAGAAAGCTCTAGGATCAAAGACTGAGCCGCACCACAATTAGAAACAGGGTTTTACAGTTCACCCTCTCTGGGGTACACGATGTGATCAAATATCCTACAACAGTTGGGCTTCATTCTCCATAAGCACCATGCATTAACCACCTTACTACCCTGTGGCCTTCTCTAAATCCCTTCTTCTCTCTGCCAGTTGGCCATGCCGTCCTCGAGGCCCAGATTCCAAGTCTGGACCTGCACTTGGGCCAGTGAGACTTAATACTAGGCTGGCATTCATATTGAGATTAATCTTTCTATGTCAGAGGTTCTCAACCTGTGGGTTGCGACTCCTCTGAAGGTCACTTACCAGATTCTCTGCACATAAGATATTTACAATAGGATCCATTAACAGTAGGAAAATTACAGTTATGAAGTAGCAACAAAATAGTTTTATGGTCTGGGGGTCACCACAATATAAGGAACTGTACTAAAGAGTTCATTCTCATTCTCTCTCTCTCTCTCTCTCTCTCTCTCTCTCTCTCTCTCTCTCTCTCTCTGTGTGTGTGTGTGTGTGTGTGTGTGTGTGTGTGTGTGTGTGTGTGTGTGTGTGTGTGTGTGATATGGCATGGCTAACAGAAGACAGCTTTATAGGGTTGGGTCTCTTTTTCTACCTTTGGATGGGTTCTAGGAATCGAACTCAGACTGTCCGGCTCATACATATATCAAATGCCTTTATCTGTTGAACCATCTCCAGACCTAGTGTCCCGGGTTCTTAGGAGCCCCTCCTGAGTTCTGATGACTCGGTCTGCAGTTGCCCCACCATACCCAACAGTCCACACCTAAAGAGTCAACCAACTTTGAGCAGAAAATATTTAAAAGGAATAATATCCATCCTGGCTACGATCAGGCTTTTCCCCAGGCATTATCCCTAAACGACGCATTAGAACTATGATGCACTCAGGGTCTGCTCTGCATTAGGGGTCTGGAAAGAGAAGTGTAGCTTAGCAAAAGCACTAAACCATCTTCTACAAGGCGGTTGAGACTCCTTGGATTTCAGCACACAAGGAAGTTCACTGGACCAGTTCTCTTAGAACAGAAAGGTGCAACTGTACTGACTATGGAAGTCCTTGCAGGCAGGGGCCCTGCCATCTTCCAGCTGTGCTTGCCCAGCCTTATCTCAGAACCCTGGAATAGCAGAGGCTTAGAATGAGAGCATGACTATAAGCATTAGTGCATGAAGGAGAGGATCTAAAAGAAACTCCAAGAGGTTGTCATGATTTCCTTCAGCCAATGTGATGAGGAAGAGGAGGGAGGACAAAGAACAATGCAGGCATGGGGATGTCCCCTGGGATGTCATGTTCCCTAGCCCGACCTGTGCACAGAGTCCTGCGTGACACCCCTGTAACCACTCCAACCTGAATCCCAGATGAAAACTCCAGTCCAAACTACTTCCCCAGACCCAGAAGCAGGAGATCCCTTGGTCCCCAGTGGCCTGGATGAGACCCTGTAAGTTAATTGCTTAATATCGTTTACAGAGGGCCGGTTGGGCTTGGGGTGAAGGAGGCTAATGCTGTTCTTGGCATCCAGCTGAAAGATTCAAGGCGCCAGAAATACAAAGGAAGGCTTCTTTCAACTTCCAGACCAGACTGTTGAATAAAACTAGAGAGATGGGGATGGGGCTGCCGGGGTGGGTGGAGGCTATTCTGAGAAAGAATAAAGGTTCTTTTGGTAAAGAAATATTAATCGTAATACTCACATTGCGTTAAAATATATGTTTGAGATCTGCAGAATGAGATGTTCATAAATAGATAAGCTTTAAGTGGATGATTTTTTAGCCTGGATTTTCCTGTACTGAAATATAATTAACACTTCCTGAAACCAGCTAGCTTGGAATAATTTAGTTCAATTGTAAGTATGCAAAACACTTAACAATTAGCTCTGTGAAATGAGACCGGCAAGCACTGAGCCGACTTCATTAATGCCCTAAGTGCACATGCCCCATTATGAGAGCTTTCAGAAATATTGTATGAATCTGAAATACCCTCATAGAATGGAACCGGGAGGGAGTTTCCGATTATTTCCACTCATTTGAAAGTTACGTCTCATAACGCAGCCATTTGAAAGATGATGGCAATTGGTTTTAATATTTTTACAGCCTCTTCTGAGGTGGGGAGAAAGAGAGAGAGAGAGAGAGAGAGAGAGAGAGAGAGAGAGAGAGAGAGAGAGAGAGCGCACAAAGTGTAATGAGGTCTTTAAAGCCAGGGTGATTTAATTTGCTATGAAAAGGCGCCTGGGCAGAGTAAATCTCACTGGTTCTCAGAGCCAGGGGACTGTGCACATAACCTTCGTCCATCCGTGTTTTCTCACCTGTACAATGGAAATAACCGGAAGTACTGCTCAAACTCAGAACTGGTCCTGACCAGTCAGGATGAATGCTGGCAGCCAGGGTCCCCTTGTCCTTAAATTTTCCGGAGCCAGAATATCTCTGCCTCCCTCAGAGGCCTGTTGAGTGCTTTCCTTGAATCATGACTGACATGGGGTCAGGATCAGGGATGCAGAAAGGGGTGAGAGAGTGAAGGGAGAGGTGAGGTTTGAATAAAAATGAAGGCTGGAGGCAAAGCCTTCCTAAGGAAGATCAACTCTGGGGTTGATGAAATGAGAACTTTTGGTTTCTTAAAAAACCCAGTCATGTGTCAATTTTGCCAGCTGCAGACGTTTAATTCTGGGAGACTCTGGAGCGGGTATAAATGGGAGAGCCCAGAGAGGGTCTGTGATAGCTGCTGATCGCTGCTGCTGATCGCTGCTGCTGATCGCTGCTGCTGATCGCTGCTGCTGATCGCTGCTGCTGATCGCTGCTGCTGATCGCTGCTGCTGATCGCTGCTGCTGATCGCTGCTGCTGATCGCTGCTGCTGATCGCTGCTGCTGATCGCTGCTGCTGATCGCTGCTGCTGATCGCTGCTGCTGATCGCTGCTGCTGTTGCTGGCCCCTGATGCTGTGTTTGCTTTTGCATTGTCTGTTGTTAGACTGCTGGCTTGCTGGGTATCCAGACTATGAAGATTGGACGTTCCCCTAGGAACTCAATGCCCCTAATCAGCTAGAAGTAGCTTAAAGAGGTCTACATTAACTTTCCTCTCTAACCTTTCTTTCCTACCTAGTGTTGGGGAGGGTGGATGGAGGGGATTAGGGTGTAATAAGGGTTGGAAGGGAGTTAGAGGTATAAGAAACCCAGTAAAGTATCTGAAACGAAATATGCCAACTGGTTGGAGGCAGGGCTCAGTAGTCAATAATGCAACTTGCCTTTCAAGTATGAGACCTGAGTTTGATCCCAAACCCAGAACCCCAGAGCCAGCCTTCAGTAGCAGTAGCCAGCCTAACCTAATCCAGCAAGTTCTAGTGTCTAGTGAGGAAAGACACACCTGAGGTTGTCCTCCGATAACCTCTGCATGCACATGCTCTCGTGCACACATGAACATGCACACACAAATTAAAATTTTAAAAATCAACTCTGCTACCTATAAGCTCTGAGGGATAAATAGAAATAACAGCTGCAATCTCGACAATCACCAAGACGTGGTTTTTAACTCGCCGCCTCAAATAAAACCACAAGATGGAAGCTGCCTACCTCATGAGGTTAGTGTGGGTGTCGGCCCAAATGACCCCTGGGGACAGATTGGGGGCAGTCATAACAGAGTCTCCTACAGTAGGTACAAGGAGTTCATCTAACTCCTGAAGGTCAGGCCAAATGACTCTTTCCACTGCTTTACGGGAACCCCGTCCTTGTCACCACAAGACAAGCTGGCAATCCCAAGGAGAACCCCAGAGACAGAGCCCCTGAATGAGACCTCCAGAGTCTGCTCTTTCCAGGCTCTCCTAGGGAAGAGAGGTGAGGGATTATTACAGGGAGGCAGGCAAGGGCAACAACTGCAACTAAATTGGAATCTACTGAGTGCCAAGACGATCAGCCCTTTCCCCTGTACTCTACTGCCCATTTTACAGGGAAAAAAAAGGAAACTGAGACTCGGAGACCCAAACGACTGACTCAAAATCACAGGGCCAAAGGACTAAAAGCTGAGTTCCCTATTCTGTATCCCGGCCCCCACTGTCTGAGTCCGTGCATCGACTCACTGCCCCACCAGTGAAAACACCCTGGAGTAGAATAACTGAGCACAGGGATAAATCCTCTGGAATCTGCATGGGAAATAACTGAAAAGGATCACATACTAATGCCCCAGTGCTGCAGTAAAAGAAGAGAGGGCAATCATAACACATCTACTGGATTAGAACATCACATATTGGAGGTGGTGGATAGCCCAGTGGGTAGGTAAAATGTTTGCTGTGCAAGCATAAGGCCCTGAGTTTGGATCCCCAGCACTAAAAGCCAGGCATGGAGGAGGGGCAGAGATAGGGAGATCTTTTGAGTTCGTTGACAAGCCATTAGCAGAATTCGGAAACCCAAGGTTAGTGAGAGAACCTGTCTCAAAAATAAGAGAGAGTGACTGAGGAAGACACTCAACACTAAGCTCCAGCCTACACATACACTCACACACATATATACACATACACACACACACACACACACACACATATATATAAAAACATGTACATACACATAACACACATATAAACATACATACACATACACACATATACACACACATACACACACATATATACACATGCACAGACATACATATATAAACATGCATACATACACATACATACACTCATACATATACACACATACACACACATATATATACACATACACACATATATACATACACATACACACATATACATATATAAATATACATATACATACATACACACACACATATATACACATACACATATATACACATACACATATATATACACATACACACACATATATACACATACACATACACACATATACATATATAAACATACATATACATACATACACACATACACATATTACGCACACATATATACACATACACATATATACACATGCACACATATACATATATAAACATACATACGTATACATACACACATAAACGCATATACACACATACACATATACACATACATACACATATATACACACACACATATATATACATATACACACACACATACATCACCGATCTGCTAGTCTTCTAGCTCTGAGTGTGAGAAGTCAAGTCCAAAACGAGTTGGCAAGCCTTCATACCTTATGGAGGAATGGGAATGGGTGAATAATCTGTTCCTTATGTTTTCCAGGTGCTAGAGGTGACAATCTTCAAGGCTAGCAAGAAACTACTTTCACATTCTCTCTCTCTCTCTCTCTCTCTCTCTCTCTCTCTCTCTCTCTCTCCCCCCCCTTTGTTTATATCACTGTAGATCCCACTGTAACTCTGATCCCTTTGCTTTTGTCTTGCAATACAAACCCTGCATAATCTCATAATCTTAGCTAATCTTATAGCAATAGCCTTCCCTCAACCACATCAGGCTGGGCGTGGTGACTCACATCTATAATCCCAACACTTGGGAAGCTGAGGAAGGAGGATCATCCAGATTTAAAAGCTAGCCTGGAATACATAATAAGGCCATATCTAACATATACACACATCGGCAAAGTTCTTTTGATAGAGAAGGCAACACAAAAATTAGGACCAGGAAGCCATTTTAGGGAGCCAAAGGCCTTAACAAATGAAGTCACAATAGCCTTGCCTTCTTTGATTAGAACAAACTTAACTCCAAATTTCTTAGTAATGGTCTCAGTATCCAATACTGGCACTCTACCAATAACACTGTCATCTGGTGATTACCACTTACATGCATGCTATCATAAACTTTTTCCAGAATTTGTGTCACTTCATCTTTAAGTGGCCCCCCCATAGGTCTGAGGTTGTCATTTACTTGGGAGAGTGCTTGCCTGGTATGTGTGAAGACCATAACATAACATTATGGTGCACACCTGTAACCCCAACACTCAGGAGGCAGAAGCAAGAGGATCAGTTCGAGGTCATCCTCAGCTACATAGAGAGCTTGAGGCCAGCCTGTGCTACATGAGACTATCTCAGAAAAAAGAAAAAATATCCAGCAAACTGGGTACACACCTGCAATTCCAGCACTCAGGAAGCTAAGGCAAGAGGGTCCAACATTTGAAAACAGCTGGTCCACATGATAAGACTCTGTCTAAAAAAAATAAAATAAAATGTGAGGGCTGAAAAGCTTGCTCAGTAATATTAAGATCACTTACTTCTTCAAAGGACCCAGGTTTGATTCCTAGCACATATATAGTGGTTGACAATCATCTGTAACTCCAATTTCAGCAGATCCAATACCCTCTTCTAGCCCCTTTGGGCACCAGGCATACATGTAGGAAAAACACCCTTACACATAAAATCAACTATTTAATTTTTTCCTTGTGAGGGCTGGGATCTGACTCCATGGTAGAATGTTTTCTTAACTTTTCCAAAGACATGCTCTCAGTTCCCAGAATTAAACAAAACTAAACCAAAGACAGTAGCAGTAGTAGTAGTAGTAGTAGTAGTAGTAGTGGTAGTAGTAGTAGTAGTAGTCATCCCAAGGTGCAAAATGGGAAATGAGGCTCTCCCTGTTGCCTAACCTGTTCAAGGGCAGACAGCTGGATTTGAACCTGAGTCACCTCCAGGTGAACTAGGCATCTAGTGAAGAATCACAGACACAAGTATTGTCACCAGAAGAATACTCTATGCATACAAAGGGGGACACTTTAGAAACTATAAAGCTGGTTGCAAATACTCAAAGGAAGCACAAAGGGGCTGGGAGCAGGGCTCAGTGGAAGACGCATGCCTCGCTCCCAGCACATGCTGGTCAGAGCCCCAGCAATGCAAAAACTAAAAGTTAAAACTCAAGTTGACAGAAGGTCACAGTCCATAAAATGCGTTGATGGCGTACATGAGGCCCTTCCTTCCTTCAGAAAACCACGCTTAGTGTTGCATACTTGTAACATCAGCAATGGGGAAGCAGAGACAGAGTCCTGAGGCTCCCTGGCCAGTCAGCCTAGCTTCCTTGGTGAGTTCCAGGCCAGTCAGAGACCTGGTCTCACAACAAAATCAAAAGTTGGACAACACCTGAAGGTTGACCTCTGGCTTCTATACACATTCACACATGTACATTTATGCACCTCCACACGTGTGTACACACACACACACACACACACACACACACACACACACACACACATATTAATATTAAATAGATAAAAGAAAGTACAGGGAATGATACAGAAGGAAACATCTGGAGTCAAATCCAAGTCCTGCCACTTTGGTCTCAATTTTCACATCTGTAAATTGGAATTAATAAGTCCCTTGTCTCTGGATTTAGATTGATTCAAATGAGATAACACACGTAGTGCTCTGTAGCATGGTTCCAAAAGGCTAAGGTCTTGACTGGAAAATCTGTGTTCAGAATAATGCTGGTTGACCCTCCTGTCAAATAAGAGACTCCTCCAGTGTCCAGGAAAAAAAAAGATGGACTAGTTACTGTCTGGGTCTCTCCTGCTTCTGACTCCTTGGGAAAAGACCTAACCAGCTTCCTGTTGCCGCCAGCATTCTCCGGTCCCCAGGCAGCAAGGATTGATGGGATGTGTAAAAAGGTCTTCCAGAATCGTGCTCAGTACCACTTTGCACAGATACCCTTCAAGCCTCTGCAGCACACTCGTTTATCAGGCTTGTGAAAACATGGCAGTGAACTACCAGGTCTGCAGCCCAGTCCCAGGCTGCGCCTCACACAAGAGATTGATGACAGGAATGATGGAGAGAGAGAGGCTGGCTAGGGCAGCTCCTTTGTCCCTAGAAAGAGAAGCCTCACCCCTGGCTGGCTCATCTGCTCCAGAGAGGTTTGGGCTATGGGCCCCAGACGGGACAGAAGGAGTGAGCTGATACCAGCGGTTTGCCCCAGGTCACACAGCAGGACTGTGTGCAGTCAAGGGGCTCTGTGACCTTGAACAAGTCAGCACCCTCTCTGTGCCTCCATTGAATGAACTCTAAGCTTGAAATAATGTAAGTCTTTGACAGGGTTGTTGAACACATACACTGTGTTCAGACCTGTAAAGTTCCTACAGGACTACCTGGCCTACTGTAGGGGCTGTGTTTTATTAGCTACTATCTTGTTTGAAGTTGACTCCTTAGTCTTTATTATAGCAGTCCTCTGATTCCCATACTAGGTTTTTCCATGATATCAGAACCACCTCCCTCTGCCCAGTTAGTGCTCTGGCATTCAAGGGCTTTTTTCCCTAGTCTATGAAGACCCCAGAGTTTTTCTCATCCCACATAGGCCAGGAAGCTCTGTGGTGTGCTTTCTGGAAGCTTCTCTTCTGGATTGGCCCTGACATTAAGCATTACTCACAGAGACCTATGAACTCTTCACAAGGAACTGTTCTGGGCAGAGATGAAAGGCACTGGATGGAGAGAGCTGTTGCCATCCAGACCAGTCAGTCAGTAAGTGGCTGCCAAGAGAGCCTGGGAAAGCTGACCCTTGTTCTTCGGATGCTTGATGCCTCTGCACACTGAGAGATGTCCCCAGTGGCCCACAAGTCCTCTGAGGGAGCAGGAGGCTTGCATTCGTGCAGCTGAACACAGGCAGCTGTTGTGTTAATCAACTAAGCATGATCCATCACCTTGTCATTTGGCCCATCAAAAATTTTCATGCAGAGACCAGGGTGAGATGGCTTAGTGGGTAGTAGCCCTTGACATGTAAATCTGGTGACTTGATTTTGATTCCTAGAACCCTCGAAAAGGCGAGGGATAGAGCTGACTCCACAAAATTATCTTGTGAACTCCATACTAATACTGTGGCACAAGTACACACACACACACACACACACACACACACAGACATACACACATGCACAAACATGCACACACATGTGCACACACTCATACACACACACTTTCTGCAGAGATGTGAACACAGACACTTCAGGGTGATCCACAGGAACTCAGGAGAAGTGTCTGGTACAGGAAGCTGTAGACAAATGTGGCTCTGCCACAGTTGGGCATTGAGCTCCCAGACACAAACGCTGTTGTCATGGAAACCAGGAATCTTATGACCATCAAGTGGTCACACCAAGGGAACAACACTGAGGTTGAAAGGCAGAACTGACAGCCTATGGATGAAGGGGGATGGCAAGGGCACCCCAGGACCCTATTCCCCACCAGTTGGGCCAAGGGAAATAAAACAATTACTTTCCAGGTCACACTTTGTCCATGGAAGATGTCCATCTGTCCGGATGCACTGATACACACCTGAAGTCCCATGATTCCTTGAACCTGAGAGACTGATGCTGGCTGAGGTCTGGACAATGTAGCACGATCCAGTGAAAGAAAGGGGAGGGAGGAAGAAGGAGGGAGGGAGGGAGGGAGGAAAAGACGTGTTTCATTCAGAACTTTGAGGTTGCCGTTTCATATAGCCCAGGCTGACATCACTTACTAGGTACACAGGACACCAAAGATGCTCCACATGGGCCCCATCTCCATGGGTGGGTAGGATGCCATTGACTCTGCTCCTGGAAAGATAAGCAAGAGACCACCTCCCCACATGCCCCAACCATTCTTTTCCTTTTTATTCCTATTTTTTGAACTCCTGTCTCTCCCTCAGTTCCAGTGAGGAGAGAGATAATCTCAGGCCTTCCTATTCAAAGCTTATTTTGTTAAAGTTGTCAGAAATGGACCTGGTATTACTGGGTATCTCATCTGATTTTTAGTTTGTACTATTTTATGTGGAAGAGGGGGACCTGTATCTGTAGGAGCATTCACTTCTCCGGCCAAGGACCTCAGATTTTCCCCAGCTTGGTTTTATTTTTTTATTTTTAATTATGTATTGGAGGTATGTATATATGTGAGTGCAGGTTCCCCCCTTAGAGTCTAGAAGAGGGAGAAATATTCTCTGGAGCTGGAGATAAAGGTGATTATAAACCTGCTTGAAACCAAACTGGGGTCCTTTATAAGATCAGTATGTGTTCTTAACTGCTGATTTCTCCAGCCCTCTATCTCAAGCATAACTTAACCAAAGAACTATTGTTTACATGGAGGCTACTGCCCATACCAGGTCACCCTAGCAGCTCCAAAAAACTAGAGGAAAAGTACAAGGAACAAGAGGTGCCACCACTCCTAGGACCTCAAGCCACTTCCTCATTTGTTTAGTCTTTATCAAAATGTAGTGTAGTTGATAAAGTGCTTACCTGGGTACATGAAGTCCTAGATTCAATCCCCATAACTACATAAAACCAAGCATAGTGGTGCATGCCTGCAATCCCAGCACTCAAGAGAGGGAGACAGAAGGTTTAAAAGACTAAAGTCATTCCTCCACTACATAGTGAATTCAAAGTCAACCTGGGATACATAACACAAGCCCCATATTTAAAAAAAATTTAAAAAGGCAAAAAGGAAATAGGGGAAAAGGTAGGAGGAAGAGGATAGGGATGGAGGAAGAGTAGACAGAAGAGAGTAGAGGAGAGGGAGAGGAGAGGAGAGAAGAGAAGAGGAAGAGGAAGAGAAGAGAAGAGAAGAGAAGAGAAGAGAAGAGAAGAGAAGAGAAGAGAAGAGAAGAGAAGAGTTAAGCTAAGTAAAGTGATGAAGGCTTTTTGTGTTGCATAGTATAGCCACAGCAAATGAAGGCTTCTTCGGCTTGAAACCAGAGGAGAAGAAAGGGCAAGTAAAACTCTACCTGCAAAGATACAGAAGACAGGCTCAGAAAGAGGCCATCTTGGCTAGGATTTTGCCAGCTTGACACAAGGTAGAAGTGTCTGGAAAAAGGGAAACTTCATTGAGAAAACATCTCTATCAGATTGGTATACAGGCAAGTCTGTGCTCTTGACTAATGGCTGATATGGAAGGGTTCAGCTCATTGTAGGCAGTACCATCCTAGGAAGGTAGTTCTGCATGGTATAATAAAGCAGACTGAACAAGCCAGGGAGAGCAAGCCAGTAAACAGCACTGCTCCATGGTCTCAATTTCAGTTCTTGCCTCCAGTTTTCTGACTTGAGTTTCTTTTCTGACTTTCCTTCATGATGAACTATAAGCTAGAAGGTAAAGTAAGCCCTTTCCTTCCCCCAAGATTGGTCATGGTGTGTATCCCATTGATAAAATGCAAACCAGGACAGAGACAAAGAGAAAAGAAAGCCAGTGTTATTGTTGAAATCTGAAATGTTCCACACAGGCTCAGGTATTGAATGTTTTCCCAGCTAGTAGTGCCGCCTGGGGTGGTTCTGCAGCCTGTGGGAGGAGGGGCATCACTGGCAGAAGTAGGTCACTAGTATAGGTAATCCCTACCCCTGATTTTGGCCTCGCTGTCTCTGTAAGGAGCCACAGTATCATGTTCCCACTACCATGGATTAGAGCCAGTCTGCCATGCCTTCTTTGGACTGAAATGCCCTAAAAACAAAAGCCAAAATAAAGCTCTTCAAATTAGTCATAGAGACAGAAGAGTATAGCCTCCCATTCCAAGAGAGTTGGACGCTACAGACAGAAACAAAGAAAGAAGCCATCTTGCTCTCTGGTGGCCTCTGAGATCCTGCTCCCATGAACCCTGCCTACCATACTTTCCAACTGAAAGCCCTTGTCCTCCTCCTCCAATATCAGCATACTTTCCAATCCTTGGTACGTGAGCTCACTCCAGTTGGCAGTTTTTCTGCAAGCCAATATTTCCACTAACAGCAATGGAATGGTGTCTTCCATGAGGCACCTGTGTGGAGGCAGGGGCATCATTCAAGGACTCTTGGACCTATCCCAAGGGACATGACCTGAATACCCTTTCTAAGAGTCCAAGAGCCACATACCTGCAGAGATTTCCCCCAAATCCTCTGGGTAAATCTGCATGTTAGGCTCCTATGGACAGCCAGGTTATGTTTGGAGAAGAGAGGAAAAGCCTGAAATACTCCGAGAGTTACTAACATTCACCTCATGTCCAGCCATGACATGAAGGATTGCTTGTTTTGATTGCCTGGAACTGACAAAGTTATAACCCTGCCAGACCACTACATCATTAGCAAGCAAGCTGCTTGGAGTCAAAAGACTTGGGTTTAAATGATGGCTGTACTACCAACCGACTCAATGACCTCAGGAAAATTTCCCAACTTCTCTGCCACTCAGATTTCTCATTTCAGGCCAGGAATATATCTGTCAGTTAGAGAAAGTGGGCACAGAATGGCAGAGGTTTGGTGTCCTGTAGATCAGGAATATTTTCTCATTTCCCAGGGAAATAGGACCTGACTAGTATGGTTTAGAAAATATTTAGCAGAATAGAAGGAGAAACATTTTTCCCAATGGTGTAGCCACTGTCACATTGTCCATGCTCCTATAAGTAACCCTAATTAAAACTTATCGGATCACCAAAAATTGAGAAAAACAGAGGAAGAAGAAGAGGAAGAGGAAGAGGAAGAGGAAGAGGAGAAGAGAAAGGAAGACGAAGAATGAAGTGGAAGTAGAAAATGAGAAGAGGAAAAGGATCAATGTGAGAAGGAAGGGACAAGAGAGGTGATGGGGAGAATGGATATAACCAAAATACATTGCATACATTTATAAAAATATTAATGCGAGAAAAATTTAGCAAAATAAAGCATCAAAATACAAGTGTGCAAGAGGTTGTCTGTCCACCAGACATAGAAATAGCCAGCAATGAAGAGGCATGGAAGAAATGTGTTACAGTGTTGTGGGCTTGAAAGGAGTCAGGGTAGAATAAAGTTTGGAAGGAGATAGAGATAGAAGAACCCAATGACATAGTAAAAAATGCCAACAGTTGGGGGTCACACAACATATTAAAGCATCACAGCATTAGGAAGGTTGAGAATCACTGGTCTAGAGCCTTTCCCATTCTAGGGAACCTTGTCTGTGTGTGTTATTAATACAGAACTTCATCCTTAGGCATGACTTGTAGCTTGTGGTCACTCAAGAACCCAAAGGATCCTACAATTTGTCCATATTCTAATCCTGCTACTCTGCGTTTGGTGACAATGGATACTTGGTTCACCCTCCCTGCATTCTTCCTCAGGTAGAGCATAATTGATGTAGTAAGGTAAGGATGTAGTGAGGCAAATGATTCCCCTGTGAGGACTATGACGAGGGATGAGGAAGCACCAGACCTCTTCATCCTGAGCAGGTAACTGGTGGTTATGGCCAATGTTGTTAAAACAAACACATCTACCTACTACCTGCCCCCTCTCAGCCACTACCATCTCCTTACTCTGCTTCCCCAGTCTCTTCCATGGCTCTGAGGTTGTTTGGGAGAATGAAGAAATAAATTAATGATGTTCTTCTGGAATGTCCACTTCCTAAATTCCCAGGTTCTATTGGTCAGAAAGATGCATTCTGCATGGCCCTATTCCCTCTGTATTAGTGAGGTAGGTGACCAGGAGTCAGATCGGCGGAGAGAAATGCCCTACATGTAATCACAGGAAGAAATTTGGAGCTAAAACATTGGTTTCCCATCAATATTTTAGATAGGGCCTCACTATAACCCAGACTGGTCCCAAACATGGGAGCCCCTACCTCATCCCCCTACTTGTTAAGATTATAGAACTTTGCCACTGTACCTAGTCCAATCTACATGAGAATGTATGTGTGTGTGCACATACAGAGCCAGGCCAGGGAAGAAAATCACCAACTTGACCTCCCAGACAGTTAAGTGGAGGCCATGAACTGTGGGGAGCAGAGCTATGGTAATACCAGAAATCCACGAGGCATATCCTACCATGTACAACATAGCAATAGCATCAGATAAAAATGCTGCCTAGTTAAGGGACCAGATGGAGTTGGGGAGATAGACTCAGATGCAAAGTCATGGACTCAGGAAATAAATAAAAGTCAAAAATGACAGCGATTCAGAATGTAAGAACTGAGTTCAGGATGGCCAGGTCTCTTTAGCTAGTGGTAGGAAGCTGCCTCACCCCAGCTTACCTCCACCCTCAGATGACCCCTCAACAGAAAGAACAAGAGGATGCATCTCACTGTTCTCCATGGTCTCTTGACCATGGGACCACATGCTAGTTGGGTACTCAGTACTCTCCATGTTATTCCAGTCCTCTACACCTTTGTTCTTCCTGTTCCCTTTCCACAGAAACCCTTCCTGCATGTCTCACTTTGTTAATATTATAGTCCAAGACTAAGCTCAGAGGCCACCAAACCAAGCGAGCGTCTCCAGTGCTTAAAAATCTCTCATCTCTTCACGACAGGCTTGTCATGGGTCCTTGGCTCCCACTAGACCAAGGTCTGTCTTGGTTATCTTTGGAACTCCAACACCTATCACAGGACTTGGTGTGAAGTTACCTAATTAATGCAACTCAACTTACATAAGTTCTAACAGTGGAGGAAACAGTGGCTTGGGCTGTAAGAGAGAGAAGGGTAAGGAGAGATATAACAAGGTTGGACATGAGCAGGTTGGAATTTGATGTGATGTCCAAATGCAGACAGAGCCATACAGTACTCGGGGATGGTTGACGAGAGGGTTGTAGGGGTCTGCTACACTGGGCTGGTGACTAGAAGCATAGGAACAACATGAGCTCATTTAGTTAGAAGGTGACTTGATGACAGATAGAAGCAGGGAGAGAACAACACCCTTCATGATGTCCTGAAATCATTCTAGGTAGACATAACCTTTTTACACGAGGGCAAGAGCATGGCAGTTGAAAATTTTACTGTTGCCCAAGTGTTGGACACTGGGCACAAGCCAAGGCAAAGAGAAAGAGAGGGGCACTAGCAATAGATGTATCCCAAAGAGTTTCAACAAAGACCTGACCCAGACCCTCAAATATGGGCCCCACCCCAAACCAACACACACACACACACACACACACACACACACACACACACACACACACACACACACGGTGAAAGGGAAAGGAGGACTCAAGAGAGTCACACTCTGAAAAACGTCACTAGAGAGATGAGAAGGTAGTGATTTCCTGCCTGGCTAGGTACCTGCTAATCTGATATTGTTGGGACAGAAGACTGTAGGGTCAGGAGGGAAAACAGGAGTGATTGATGGATGTCCCAGCTCTCTGGAGCACAGTGCTCACATTCTCCTGGAGATCACCAAAGGTAGAAAGCTTCATGGAAATGCCCATACCTCAAGCTGAGGCCTATGACAAAATGTTGAGGGACTCTACATTCCCGGTCCCATGATACTTCCTAATGGTCACCTGAAGGTACAGATGTTAGAAAGTGGATCAAAACCCCAGAACAGTCCAGGACAAACAAGAGCCAACCCAGAAAGAAGAGTAGAGATGTGTGATATTTACGAGGCTGAAGGACTTCCCAGTGCTTTGTGCCAACCTGAATTGAAGACAGTCTCTGACAGTAGTCCCACAGTTCATGTGGAGACCACCACACAAGCTAAAGGAGAAAGCCACACAGAAAATCAGACTACTAGAGTCCCCTTTGACCTTTGTGGGAATTATTTCTCCCTAACCCCTAAGGAAGTCCAATCTCTGACCCCAGAGCAGACCTAGTTACTGACCAAGCTGGTTGGTTGGTAGTAGGTAGGTTCTAGGTCGGACAAGTTGTAACAATATGTACTGTCCCTGCAGCTCCTGTCCTCCAAGTCCAGGTGTGACTCTAAATGAGGTGAGGGGAAATTTCCACCCTTCATTAGCCTAGAGTGTTTTGTTTTAGTGTATGTGCACATGTCTACACATGTGCATGTTTGCATGCATGTGTGCATTTTTGTGTGTTTGTGTGTGTGTGTGTGTGTGTGTGTGTGTGTGTGTGTGTGTGTGTGTGTGTGTATGTTTGACTCCAAGTTCTAAGTAGCCCAGACTAGCTTGGACATCACTATATAACCAAAAGATGACCTTGAACTTCTGATCCTCCTGCCTCTACCTCCCAAGTACTGGTATTATGGGCCTGTGCCACACCAGTTTTATGCAGTGCTGGGGTTTAAAGCCATCTCTTTGTACATGCTAGGCAAGCACTGTACCGACAGAGCTACATCCCTAGCCTGAAACCTGTTTTGACCTCCACAGCTGTCAAGTTATGGACTCCACTGTAGCCAGTGTTAAAGGTAATTTGACAGGGTTCAGCAGTAAGAAGTGCCTGGGGAAAAATTAAACTATTTCATTTCTCCACACCACCAAGTTGACACTCGTCAATAAGCCTGTTGTGCAGAGGCCGTCATGGAGCACAAAATGGGGAACACCTCTCAGCTCCCCACCTCTGTTTCTCACACACATAGAATTCAAGTCAAAAGCCCCTCAGTCTTAATCACCAAACAATAACAACAACAAAAACTCACCAGCCCCTCTCACTGTATGTCTTTATACTGTCATCTGCTCTGGCATTTTAATATCCAACTTCCCGTTGGAAGACAGATGCCTGGATGTTCACACCCAGTTCTAATGGCTTAATACCCTGGGTACTGGAGTGGGGAGGGGACTTTGAAGAAGGGGGAGGATGAAAGCCGCCACCACATTGAACACAACTTTGGAGCAAATGGGTTTGAATATTCATTAAACAACATTTAATTTAAACACCCAAACTCTGGAAGCAGCAACATATGGCCTGTTTTACTTTACATAAACTGAATAGGAGGTGGAGCCATTAGTTTCTGCAGACATAATGTTCATTACCAATGAAGAATGCCTTCCTCTGAGGGTGTCGCAGCATTGTCCTGGGCCCATAGGCCTGATGCCCCTGAGGGTCAGACAAGCCTCCACTGAGGGTTCCCTGGTGGCCCACTTTTGGAGCTGCTACATCAGACAAAGCCCTGCCCCACGAGGACTCAGATTAAGGCTTTGTTCTCTCCTCAGTTCATTCTTGAGTAGAGTAGGTTGGTTGGCATTTTTGTTCTCCTGGACCGAGCCCCCTTAGTAGCTAGAGTCAATGTCTGGTAGCATAAGTCACAGTAGTCAGTGGCTTACCGGCTTCTCCATGTCACCTGCCACCCAGTGGCCTGGGACCTGACTGTGTTTACAGTTGTACAGAAAGCTCTGGCAGGAGCCAGGTATGTATGTCCCCACCCTGTTTATATCAGTCCATGTCCCTGTGCTCCCTGGGTGGGCATGAATATCAGTTGTGGATTCACTTCCAGGGCATGGTACACGGATTCTTGTGCTAGATACAAATGTATAAAGTGTGAATCTATTTTTGAATGCACCTGTGGCTGTGCATGTGTACAGCATGTGTAAGATGAGGGGTGTGTGTGTGTGTGTGTGTGTGTGTGTGTGTGTGTGTGTGTGTGTGTAAAAGGATTGTGGTATGTAAGAACAGAGGTACATACAGCTTCATACATGCATTTGTGGAAATGCTCTCTAACTGCCTTAAACAGTAAGGGATTCTTAACTTGCTGCTCACAGATACCCCTTATGGGGTTCATGAATAGAATGTCCAGGAATGTGAATGTATTAATAAAAAGGCACTTGAGGCAGCAGGGGTTGGTGTGGGAGGGGGGAAGCGGCTCAGTCAGCAAAGCACCTGCTATGCAAACATGAATCCCTGGCCCTGTATAAAAATCTAGGCATAGTGGTGCACGTCTGTAACCCGGCACTTGTGGGAGCAGGTGAGGCAGGGTTCCTTGAAGCACACGGGGTGGTCAGCACAGCTGAATCAATGAGCTCCAGGCAGAGAGCAATGAGGGAAGGCAACTGAGGTAGACCACAAGCCCCACATGCATGTGTACACAGGTGTGTGCACACATACAGAGACAGACAGACAGAGAGACAGAGAGACAGAGAGACAGACAGAGACAGAGACAAATTCAAGGCCAGCCTGGGGTACATGAAACCCAGACTCAAAGTAAAGAGAAAATTTTGGAAAAAAAAAATAACCATGGGTTCTCATCTCAAACAGATAGGCATTTTGCTATAGGTCCTTAACAAACATGGTTTTCTTTATAAATACAAGTTTCTATTTTCTTTTCTGTTGTTGTTTTGACACTGGATCTTGAAATGTTGCCCCCAATAGCTTCAAATTCACAATCCTCCTGCCCCAACCTCCCAATTGCTAGGATGCCAGACACCACACCCAACTCATTTATACATTTACAGACATTTCAGAAAGGAACACACAGGCCACCCCCCAATGGGCGAAGAGAGATGAAGGACCCCATGTGTGGTCTGCAGCAGGTCCCTGTGTCTAAGCATGTGTGTACGGGAACCGTGGCGGCAGAGGTAGATGTGGCCCCAGCTAAGGGAGACAGTGGGAACAGAAGGGAAGTAAAAATGAGCTCGTCCTTGCTCCAAATGTCATCTTCATCCTGGGGGGTCTTCTGTAAGCCACTAACTGCTGTGACAATGCAGGGGGACAAATTTCTCCCATGGCTAAAACCACACTGTCTCCTTTCAGAAAGAAACTCTGTTTAGAGTGTTTCTTGCCCCCTACCCTGCAGGCTAGTGTGGGGCAAGAGCTTGGACAGAAACTTGAAGATTTTTCAAATAAAAGCTATATCAGGCTTTGCCCCAAACTTCTATCACTGCCTGGCGTCCAAATATTAATACCAGCAAGGGCACTTCTCCTGAGCAAGCTGGAGTATCTAGGGACAGGTTCCTCCCCTTGGTGATGGGCCAGGTATCTGGACTCTTTCACCCTGTGGTGCAAAGGCTCTCTCTGACGGTTGTGAGTAGACCGGAGAAAAACCACAACATGAAAGCAGATCTTTTGAGCACCATACAGACAAGCTGATCGTTTTTAATCTATGATCTGCCCAAGAGTCTGCTTTGTTTTTATTTGTACTTAAGTTGTCCTTGTGTCTGTCTCTAGCAGTTTACATGTGATATAAGTACTTACGTTTCTCCTTTCCCACCTTCTGGCTATGCACAGGACTAGACAGATAGTTCAGTGGTTAAGAGCATTTGCCATTCTTGCAAAGGACCCAGGTTTCATTCGTTGCATCCACCTTGGAGGGTGGGGGATGGGGTTCAAAACCAGCTGCACTTCCCGTTCCAGAGGATCTGGTGCCCTCTGCTGGTTACTGCAGGTACCTACCTGCACATGGTACACATACATTCAAGTTGCACATGCAGACACACACACACACACACACACACACACACACACACACACACACAAAATCTGGTATCATCTGTGTTAAAAAAATTTTTTATTGTTGTTGTTTGAAACAGGATGTCATGTAGCCCAAACTGGCCTCAAATTCAAAATGTACTCGATGCTGACCTTAAACTCTTAGTTCCCTATCTTCACCCTCCAGTGCTGGGATTACAAACTGTACTGCCGTGCCCTGAAAAAGTTGTTTTTTAATGGCAAGTAACAGATAAACATTTTGTTTTGTTTTGTTTTCGAGACAACCTCTCACTATCTAGTCTAGACTGTCCTAGAACTCACTCTGTAGATCAGGCTGGTCTTGAATTCAGAGATCCATCTGCTTCTGCCCCCCAAGTGCTAGGATTGAAAACATATGTCACCATACCTGCCTACAGATTAACCAACTTAAACCACCTTAAATAAATATTTTTAATGATTTTTTTTAGCCTTAAATAATATTGATTAGCCTCTACAACGGGAGCCCAGGGGTATTGAAGTCTTTATGTAGCTTCTCAAGGAGCCAGCTATCTTACTCTCCTCTCCAATTTTAGCAGCCTTTCTTCATGTCAGAAAAATGTCTGTGGTGGAATCAGTGAGCAGGTCTGTACATGATAACTTTTGAAGCAAGAATTTCTATCCTTCATAATAATCACCAATTCTGATAGGGCCAACTTCAGCCAGTCAAGTTAGGCAAGAATGCTTCCCTATGCTGATTGGCTGAACTGCAGACACTGTGCTTCTATTGGTTTGGACCAATCTAAACACCACCCCACCCTAAGCCACAGAAATAGTGGGAACAGTAGGAATACAGAACACAGTAGAGAAATAACTAGAAGATCCGGCAAGATTTATTTTCTCACAAATCACTAAGTCAACATCTCTGTGTCCAACTTAATAGGAAGTGCCTGGGGCAAGAGACACTTTGTGATCTCTGTTGACCAAGTGCAATTGACCATTGAGCAAATCTTTGTGTCCAAGACATAGTGGCAAGAACTCATCCTGCTGCAGAACTCATTAGCGGACACTGAGAATTCACTGAGAAATGAAGAGTTGTCCTTATCCGTCCCCAGCTTTAAAGGGAAACCCCTCTATGTGATCTAATTCCTTCCAAATTAGAGACAGGTGGGGCAGGTGGCTGAAGAGACAGCTCGGTGGTTAAGACGACTGCTGCTCTTACAGAAGACTCAGGTGCAAATCCCAGCACCCACATGGCTGTTGCAAAGCACGTGCCGCTCCAGGCTCAGAGGATCCAATGCCCTTCTCTGCCCTCCTCAGGCACCAGGCACACGTGTAGGTAAAGCATTCACACACATAATATAATAAATCTTTAAAAATTGGGGACTGGGGTTTAGAAAGTGTAACCTATAGACTCTTTGTACAGCTGACATCCACAGTGGGGAAGGGTCCTAAATCTCAGCACCTGACATGAATTACTGTTGCTACCATCACCTTGTGTTAGAAAGAACTTTTTTAAAGAAAGATTTATTTATTATACACAGTAGCTGTCTTCAGACACCAGAAGATGGCATTGGATTACATTACAATGGTTGTGAGCCACCATGTGGTTGCTGGGATTTGAACTCAGAACCTCTGGAAGAGCAGTCAGTGCTCTTAACCACTGAGCCATCTCTCCAGCCCCTAAAAAGAACTCTTACCCAACCTCCTTGCTGTTCTTGCTGCCTGTGTTCCAGCCCAGTCCTTCCCACACACCCTTTGCTCAGTCAGTCAGTCAGTCAGTCAACAAATGCTTATTAGTGTATGCTAGACAATGTTTGAGGCACAAGGACCCAGCAGGGAAAAGGAATGACATATATAATCCCATGTGCTTCCTTTTTGGCAGCAGAAGTTGGTAACCAAGAAGATCCTGAAAGAGCCTGATGAGGAGGACAAACAAGAGCCCACAGAAACGCTCACACAGACACAGTTGTGGCCAAGGAGCAGATGTGAAGCCCCAGAGGGCTTGGGACAAGAGAGCGAGTTTATCAGATTGACATTTTCATAAATGCAGTCCTCTGAGTGGAAAAGTAAGTGGGGAGGGGAGAGATAGTGGTGCGACTCAGTTGGCAAAGCACTTGCCTAGCACGTTCTAAGCACTGGATTCTGTTTCTAGCACCATACTGAGTCTGACGGCAGATGCCTATAACCCCAGAACTCAGGAGGTATAAGCAGGAGGATTTAAAGGTTCAAGGCCACCAGGCATGGTGAAGCATGCCTTTAATCCCTGTGCTCAGGAAGAAAAGGCAGGCACCAGCAAGCAGATCTTTATGAGTTCAATAGCAGATTCAGGCCAGCAGGCTACAGAGTGAGACTCTCTCTCAACAAAACAAAACAAAACAAAATGCAGAAACAACAACAAACATACAAACAAAAAAGAAACATTCAAGGTCATCTGCTGATACAAATAAAGTGTGAGGTCAGCCTGGGTTACATGAGACCTGTGACAAAGGAGTAACTGAAGGGACAAAGGTGTGGGGGTACAGTAACACTGTATGGAAATGACATGGGTAAGAACATGTGTCAATGGCTTAGACAAGAATTGAGCGATGGGGTGGTAAGCAGCTGGACTCCAGATGCGAAAGAAGAGACAATACCAATGAACATAAGAGGAGGGCTCCAGGTTGCAGAGAAATGAGGCTTTCTGTCCAGTCAGGTGAAGGGTCACCCTCCACAGAGCAGTGAAGAGAAGCAGGAAGCAAATGAAAACAGAACCCCAGGGGTTCCGTGTCTGACCCAGGACTTTCTACGATGCACACATAATGGCTCGCACTCCTGCCTCGCATGCCTCCTCCAGTCCTAGCACGTCCTGTAAAGAGCTGCTACAGCCCCTGCACAGTCAGCCCTGCCCACATCCACACCCCCAGCCTCTTTCCCGTACATTCTCTGGCCCAGCACAGCACATCTCCAGGTTTGTGCTTCCCACTCTTCCTGAAGAGGCCTGTATCACATCTGCAGCTCCCAAACACGATCCCTTCACCTCCAAAGGGGAAACGGCAGGCATTGTGCAGTACCAGGTAGTTTTTAAAAAACATCTGCCAGTTATAGTCTGTTGCCCTGGGTTTCTGAAGTTCAACTAAGAGGTTCCCAACTGCAGGCTGGAATGAATGTCCAAGCCAGCTTGAATCCCAGTTGTTCAGGCTTGAAGTGACAGTGCCTGGGAGGATTATAGAAGTTGGTTGCCCTGAAAATCTGAGTAGAAAAAGCATTGACAGCATGCTCTAGAGTAGATAGAGCCAGCCCACCTCTCTAACAAGGCTGTTGAGATGGCTAATATAGATTGTCGACTTGGCAAGATCTCAAATCACCTAGAAAACAAACTTCTGGTCATGTCTAGGAGTACGTTTCTAGATTGACTTAATTGAAGCAGGAAGACTCATCCTAAGATCTGGGCTGACTCTTCCACAGGCTGGGGTTCCAGGATGAATAAAAGGGAGAAAACAGACAGAGCAGCAGGATTCTTCTCTCTCTACTTCCTGGCTGGAGACAGAATGTGACCATCCTCATCACTCTCGCCACCATAATGGACTATTTCCCCTCAAACTGCCAGGCAAAGTAATCTCTTCCTCCCTTAAGCGCTTTTGCCAAATACTTGGTCAGAGCGATGAGAAAAAGAACCGCACTCCACTGGCTGCTTCCCTTCCATTTCTGCTCAACTTCCCCAGCCACTGGGTTCCATTAGCTCCCTCCAGGGGAGGCCGCCACCTCTCCTGCTCCCTGGCTCTGCATCCAGATGCATGCTGTCTGGTTGGTTAAGAAAACCAACTGGAAGTTTCAGCACCAGACTGCAAGGCTCCTCTCTCTTCAAGGAAACCATCGTGAGGTCTGTGGCTTGCCTCCTCTGGTAAAGTAGACACAGTGGCCTTCCCACTGTACCTTGAGGTTCAGGCTTCATGATACAACATAATAGCTTACACCTAGGAACTTGTGCACAATAGGTAGGTCTTAAAGTTTCGTTTTGCTTTGTGGCACTAAACTACCAACAGATTGCCTGAGACAAGAACATCTTTTTGAAAGATGTTCAGTTTACCCAAAGGCAGTCTGTTCCTGAGAGGGCCAGCCCAGGGGACAACAAGGCAGGGCACACTACAGTCCCCAGTTTGCTTCTGAGGCAGGCACCTCCTCTCACCTTCAGGATGTGTAGAAGCCAGAGAGAGATCCTTTCTCATCTCTCTGCTCACTCACCTTCCGCCCAGGGACGTTACGAGAATTAATGGGATGACGGATGAAGCGCCTCCAAGGAAACAGGGTACATAAATCCAAAGTGTTATTATTAAATTCCAAATTTAGTCCTCGGGATCAGTGAGACATGACAAAGCTGGGCTGGAAGCAGTCTCAGCTGCATGGACAGGAAGTCCCTATAAAATCAGAACCCATGACATACAGGCTTTGGGGGCCGAAAGAAACCCTAGTGCCCCCCACATCAGTCTACACTTCACAAAAGGCTGGGAGAGGCACTAAGAGTGTCCCAGCACAGAAGCAGCCAGCTTCTGCTCATCCTGCAGGGACAGGAAGTTCCTGTCTTCTTCCATTACCTTTGAGTTTTAAGAACTTGCTCCTGGGTTCGGGGCTCTCAGTTGGGAGAATGTTTGCCTACTTTGCATAACACCCTGGTACAGTAGCATGTATCTGTAATCCCAGCACTTGAGAGGTGGAGGTAGGAGGACCAGAAGTTCAAGATCTGGCTGGAGAGAAGACTCAGCTGTTAAGAGCACTGGCTCTTCTTACAGAGGTCCTGAGTTCAATTCCCAGCAACCATATGGTAGCCCACAACCATCTATAATGGGATCTGATACCCTCTTCTGTCATGCAGGCATATATGTAAATAGAGCACTCATAGACAGAAATAAATAAATCTTAGGAAAAGAAGTAGTTTAAGATCGTCTTCCTCACTAAATTGCACTAAAGGACACACTGAGCTACATGAGACCTCTTCTCAAAAACAAACAAGTGGCCTATTGTCTAGTCACACCCATTCCCATGCTTCCCATGCCCAGTACTACTTTTAGGCTTTTCCTATAGGATAGCCATGGCCAATAAAACGAGCGTCTTTTCACTCCCAAGTAAAAGCCCCTCACATGCTAACAGACCACACACAGCCATGATCAGAAGTCAAGACCCCTTGACACTCTATTATGCATGGATTCTCCTTGTAATTTCAAAGCCAGATATAACTCCCAGAAAACCCATAAGACAGGACAGAAGAGCAGGTCCTGGCCCTTGCTCCAGGAGCCCATGTTCTTCTAAGGCAGACAGCTGTACACTCAGCTCACATGAAATCACAGCAAGGTATTACATTACCTACATTTAGATTTGGGACCTTGCGTCTGCATTGGAGAGATCTAGATAACACACCTCTAAACACCCCCAGGGGGAGATCTAAGTAATTGGGACTTCTTAGAACAGAGAGTCACAGCGCTTAGAGGAGTCCACCCATGGGAGGTTTGGGAGGAAGGGCAGACATGGGATGGGACATCAATAGACACCTATTAAGTGACTCCTAGTGTCTTAAATTCTCAATTTTAGTTTGCTTTTCTCTCAGATAGGAACACTGATTGGGTTGGTTGGCATGTAATCTCTGGGGGCTAAGGCAGTGAAGTTGAGACTTTTAGGCCAGTCTGGGTTGTACAGTAGCCTAAGGTCAACCCAGTTAATTCAGCCAGACAGTTTCAAAACAAACAAACAAACAAACAAACAAATGATGTGGGGATGCCCATCTCACAAGGGTTGTAGCTCAGTAGTAATGAATTTAGCTAACATGTGCATGTGTGTGGTTCTGTCCCCTACACCACACACACACACACACACACACACACACACACACACACACACACACCACAACCTAATTTTATATTGAGAAAAGGATTTCAAAAGGATGTTTTAAAGGTTTATGTGTTACTTAGTTTTAACTGTCAACCTGCCAACCCAGAATCATAGGGAAAGAGAGTCTTAAGATATATCTGTGGGGATTATCTTGATCGTTAATTGATGTAGGAAGACCCAGCCTACTGTAGGTGGCACCATTCCCTAGACAGGGGACCCTGAACAGTATGAAACTAGATAAGAGCAAAACAGCAATTGAGCATGTATGCATTCATTTCTCTCTGCTCTTGCCTGTAGATGTGATATAAATATCGGTCTCCAGCTCCTGCTGTTGTGACTTCCCAAAGTGATGGACTTGAACCTAGAATAATGAGCTAAAAGAAACTCTTTCCCCTCCAAAGCTGTTTTTGTTAGGGTATTTTTCATAGCCACAGAAATGACAATAGAATAACACATAAACACATGAGAAGATGGTCAAAGCTATTAGTTGGGCTGCTTTGTTTACTTGTCTGTTTGTTTTAAGATAAGGTCCCTCTATGAAGCTCTGGATGTCCTGGAACTTGCTATATAGAACAGGCTGGTCTCAAACTCCCAGTTATATACTTGCCCATACCTTCAGAGTTCTAGAATTAAAGGTGTGTGCTCCCATGCCTTGCAAAACCATTAGTTATTATGAAACATAAATGAAAACTATAATGAAGGCTGGAGATTTAGTTCTAGTTTATAATATAGTCTTTGTCTAAGAGAAATAAGTCTCCAGTTTTGATCCCTAGAGTACCCATACACACCAAAAAGAGGCAATCATAAACCAACTATGCGGCAGACACCTGTAATCCATCACTAGACGGGTTAAGGCAAGAAGATCACATATCCGATGCCATTTGAGGCAACTGTAAGGATTTGAATGAGAATTGCCCCCATGAACTCACATGTTTAAATGCTTGGTTCCCTCAGTTAGTGGAACTGTTTGGGAAGGAAGAGGAGGTGTGGCCTTGTTGGAATAGGTGTGTCATTGGGAATAGGCTTTGAGGTTTCAAAAGCTCATAACAGGCTCACTGTTTCTTTCTGCCTGCTATCTGTGAGTGGGGATTGAAAGCTTTCAGCTACTGATCCAGTATCATAACTGCCTTGTTTCCCACAACAAACATGGACTAATGCTCTAAAACTGTAAGCAAACTCTAATTAAATGGTTTCTTTTATAAGAGTTGCCTGGGTCATGGTGTCTCTTCAGAGCAATAGAACAGGAACTAAGATAGCTATGTAGTGATTTCAAGACCAACTTGAATCATACAATAAGATCTTATTTCAAACAAACAAACAAAACAGAGCTGGAAATGTAGCTCACTTGGTAGAGTGCTTCCCTAGTATACATGAAACCCAGGATTTGCTCTCCAGCATCACATAAAACATAGAGGGCTATAATGGCAGCACTTGGGAAGTAGAGGCAGAAGGGTTGGAAGTTCAAGGTTACCTTCAGCTACATATCCAGTTAGAGGTCAGTCTGGGTAACATTGTAAGACGTTGTGTCAAAAACACCAAAATCATAATTAGCTTACCCCTTCACACTCTGTTCAGCAGCTAAAATCAACACTACAGATATTAACAAGTGTTGGAGAAGATGTAGAGAAACTGGAGCATAAAGCTTGCTCATGCTCTAGAGGGATTTTTCTTGCATCCATCCCAAGGAAGCCTCCAGCACTGTCTGTTTTTCAGTTCTGCTAAATTCCAGTCAGTTTTCTAATAAAAACCCCTCATGCTCCAGAGGTCTCTGGTCAAAGGGACCTCCTCCCCCAAAGAAAAAGCATCCATTGTTTTCCTTCTGCCACAGCAGAGACTGGTACTGGTCCCTAAGCCATTCTCCACTGATGGTTTAGGGTAGAGCTGACCTATGTGGAGAAGGTATGACTTCTCCCAGATGTGCTGATGTTGGGGGAACTGGATCCTTCACCTAGTCATCTGTAATGAAGCTCTCCTAAGACCTCTTATGCTGAACTCTTGTTTCCTTCCCTAGTTCTTAGCCCACCTGTGATTTGTACATGCCACAGCACAGCACTCATATGAGATAGTGAAGAAGAAAAACTATCTGGGCCATTGCTGACCCTAGGGAAATGCTGCATCCAAGCCTAAGACTTCACATATATGAGTGCTAAGTGTCCTGCCTACTCAAAGCTCTTTACACTGAATCTAAGTTACTTGCAGCCAAGATCTCCTCCCAGCCCACTGAATCTATGGCCTAGAAAGCACCAGAGTTGATATGTCAAGCCTCATCCTCCCAGGGGTCACCTCTGTGCTTGTGACAGACTGTGCAGGATGACACAGGACAATGATCTAGAGAGCATGGAAAAGGTACCATGGAGCTTCATGAATTCAAGGATGTAAGGAAAGGGGCTGAGGGGCAGCTCGGATAAAGCATTCTCTCTCCCTGCTTGTTCCATCTCAGCACCACAAGCAAGTGTGTATTGAGGGGATGTCTGTGTGCAGGGGTGGGGTAATTAATGTTTGTGTACGTATAAATGTACCTGAGCTTCTTCAAATGACACATGCTGTCAGGAGGGGCATGAGTTATGGGCGAAGCAGCCTGAAGCCCAGTCCCCTTCTCACCATTAACAAATTCAGAGACCTCAGCAAGTCATTGACACTTCTCTCCACACTTTTGTGGAGGGACTAGATCAGCCAAAAAAAATTCCCTTTGCTTCTCTGGGAAAGCAGATACCTTGTTTAACATGTGCCCTCTAGTGTGGAGGCTTACAGCTCAGTGGTCTTGCTGGTGGGATGGGCAATTTCTAACCAAACGTTGCGTATCATCAGGCATGGTGGCAATCAGCAGAGGGCTAGACTCTCCCTTGGTATTGGGTACTTTTATAAGCTCATATTGGGCAATGCCAGAGGCTCAGTGCCTAACTGGGCACTCAACTGCTTGAGTGTCCAGCCACTGTCAACATAAGACACAGTCCCTGCATTAAGGAGGGAAACGCTGAAGTCACTCTGAGGCGATGTATTTTCTGAAGAAATACACAGTGCAGCCAAGAGGAGACCATGATGTAAATCTTTCCTTCTTCCAAATGCACAGAATAGAAATCTATATAGAGGCAAATCCTGGGTGTCTAAGGACCTGAAAAAAAAATCCAATTTGGTAGGTTCCACCTTACTGCCTTGCAAGTCCCTGGAAAGGCTTACTGAAATGAACACCAGAGATGGATGTCATGTCATAGCTCCCGCAGCCCCCTCAAATCACATGTCTTTCAAAGCAGGAGTTGGGCTCTTCCCCAGTTCCCTGGGGCAGGATTTGTATGTATTTATTTGCATGTGTGTGCACTTACACTTATTTTTGAGAGCAGAGGATCTACATGTCAGAAGCTTCTATTGTACAAGGGGAGGACATGTTTGAACCATGGTTCATTCACTTTGGGGTAGACTAGGAAACAGAGAAAGGTCTGTTGGCTTCCTCCTTTCTTCCCCAGGGCAGGATTTTTAGACACTGAGAGAAAGAGTGGCTGACAGCCACCTAATCAAAGCTACTCCCCTCAACCTAGCTGGGAAACTGAGGCCCAGAGGTGAAGGAAAACTGTCCCAAATCACAAAGCAAAGACTTGAAGATAGTTCCTGGTCCCCATCCGAACAAGACAGCACTATGACACGCAAGGATGCTGAAAGCTGAGCCATAATCGGCTACTGGGGTTCTAGTGCTCCGCTCTTCAAAGGAAAGGTAAGCTGCCAGTCAGGCAGCTACAAAAGGGGAATGTTGTTTGCAGAGGATCTGCAGAGACCTTGCCCCATGGATGGGTAGACATTGCTCGCCATGCCTATGTGAACAGCAGCAAGCCCTCCAGGTTCAGTTTCACTACGAGGGCTGAATCCTGTAAACAAGATTACCACCCCGGCAGACCTTCCCGGAAGAAGAAAGGCTGACCCCTCTATTAATCTGGCAGCAGGCTTTCTTCAGGCTTCCCAGAGCAGCAGCCTTGACAACAAAGCAGGTGATTCCAAGCCTGAACCCACAGTGCCCCCTTGTGGGAGTCAGCCGGAGGGACCACTTTTATTCCACCAAGGAAGATTCAGGATTGTGGCTATCAAAAGCACCCATTACTGGCCTCCACAGATGTCTCCCTCAGCCCCGTACCCTTATCTTTACTCCATACCAGATGCCCCTGCCAGGCTTGTTAAAATCCAGGGCCCCACTCTCTTTCCAGTAGTTGGCTGAGTAGGGTCCTGAAACTCTAATAAGTTATAGCAGGGGTTGTTGTGGCTAGAATGAATGTGCATGACCTTCCTTAGCTCATCAGGCTGACTGTGCTACCTCAATTCCCTGTAAACTTCAACTTCTTCATCTGCAAAATGGGGATTATAGTGCCTCTCTCCTAGACTCAGATCCCAGTATAACCTCAATAAATGTGTTCATGACTATTATGTATATATTTACAGGTGCTTACCTGTGCATGTAGATATGGAGGCCAGAGGTAGACCTCAGATCTTCTCTTAGTCTTCACCTTACTTTTTGAGACTGGGACTCTCATTAAACCTATTCCTCATCATCTAGGCATAGGCTGGGAGTACTCCCAGAAATCTGCCTGTGGCTTCCCTGGCACTAGAGTTCTAGGCAGGCACCCACTTCCGCCCAGCTTTTACGTAGGTGATAGGGATTTGAACTCAGGTCCCCATGTGTGCACAGTAAGCACTTTACCCATTAAGCACCTCCTTAGTTCTGTGCTCAGAATTTTTGTTAGCAATAGTTGTAGCATTATCATTTGCAAGCTTCTTTTGGACAAGATGTGTTGCATAAGAGACATAGGCAGAAAGGACCTTTGTGAACTCAGTCCAAGCCTCAAAGCTGTTAAAATTTCAGATGAATAAATGTCCTACTCCAAGCTACAAGGTGAACACTGGAGTGAACAGCTAAGCATTTTTAACAAACACTCACTACTCAAGCCAGCCCTTGTACCTGATATAGAGGGAGGGGTGGAGGTCCAAATGGTAAGCCCCTCTGTTGCTCTATGGCTCCTGTTGCCTAGAGACTGAGGAGCAGGAACCAGTCTGGACTCCTGGCCTGGCCCCCTTTCCCACCCAGTACACCGCTCAAATACTAGCTCATTAGCCCTCTCCTGCTGTAATCTATCATGCCTGATGAGCAGTCAAACAGTTCAAGTATTCTGTGTGGAAAAACTCAGCATGTGACAAGGACACTTGATCTACTGTTCAATCTCTAATTCTCTACATTTTCTTTTACTCAACCAAAATAATGAATGAGAAAAGCCCTCAGCCTGGCAGTCTTCCTTGGGTTGTTTCCCGAGGGCTTTTCCAAGCACCTTCTGCTCCAGCAGGTCTTACAACCTCACTCCCAGCCTGAAGACACTGGGAGACAGGGCCTCAGGTCTGGCATAGGAGGAAAGTCTGGAGGACAGAGGGACAGCTGTGTAGAGCTTTGGGCTTCAGGAGAGCTTGTGTTGAGTCAGCTGTCCTTGCTGACCTCTGTCCAGAATGGAATTTCTCCTGTAAGAACAGCAGGAATAAAGGACAACTGCCTGAAACCACCAGTCACACAGAGGATTTCCATCTCATCTCTCTTTCCCCTGACCCATGGTGTAATGGCCACTCCCTCATATACATGCTTAATCATTTTTCATGGCCTTGAATGAGAGTTTGAGCCAGATAATGTCACTTAACCGTTACCTCTGGAAACCTTCCAGGATCCAGGTTCTTATACCAAGTTTGGCTGAAGACTGCCACCATGTCCCAACCTGCTAGCCACTCCAGGAGCTAAGACATAAATAAAATACACCCTATTGTCTTACCTTCCCCTAGGTGTCAGGAGCAGGGACTGGTGGTGCACATAGTTAACTTGGCAAATGAAGGATGCGGTTGGCTACCTATGTTCAGTATCCCTATGGCAAATGACCTCACTGACAATGGTATGTCGAAAAGAAAGCAGGTTGGTTCCTGAACATTATATATAGAGGGTCTCACAACTGCAGGCTAATCTCATCCTCACTACCAACCTGGTAGTTAAAACTACCAATTGTCAGACCTCTTCAGTCTGGAAGATACACCTTCCTCTCGAGGTAAATTGTAGACCACTGACCACATAATGTACCATTTGTAACCCCACTTGCCTCAGCCCCGTGAGTTTGGTGTAAGATACTCTTAGAGCAAACAAAACATTTAACTTGGCAAGGAAGGGAAGCAGTGAAGGACAACTGAAAGCTACAAACACACGGGTGCTGGAGCCATCCAAAAGCAGCACCCCAAACGCAATGGAGACACTACACTTGCAGAACCACCTCCAGCCTCTCTCCTCACCCTTGGTGGTTCCTCCGTGGAAGGAAGCTTCCACACCACCCATCAAGAAGGCACAAGTTCTGGAGTTTTGAGTCTTGAGCTCTTGTTCTCTAGACTGACTCATTATTTCCAATTAGAGCTAAGCTGGAGGGGCTGTTTCCTTACTAGAATCAACTTTGCATTCTTCTAAGGGCTTGCCCAAAGCTGCAGAGAGCAGTGTCAGTCTAGTTATCATCATGGCTGTGACAAAGCTCCCAACATTCCCAAGCTTAATAACACAACTGCCCACAACTTAGTTTCCCCTTAGCCTCACTTCCTGTCAGTTGCTCAAGCCCTTCAGCCTCCATAGTTCTGTCATCCTGAGCCTCAAAATAACTTATGATTCAGAATGTCAGAACAGGTACCCTTCAAAGTTCTCAATGTGACATTAACCAGGACAACAAACATCAAGGGGAACTAAAAGCAGCAGAGAGGACAGACTACAGGGGACAAACTGATGAAAATGCTAACTGGCTAAGACAGAGGCTGGTTGCCAGGAAATGCCCATCCGGGCTGCCTACATCCATCACATGGGGAGATGGGCCAGTGGCTTGAGCTATTTCAACAATACCACCATCAAGGAAAGTTTACAGGCAGACTTGTAGAACTGTTTCTCTGGAGAACCTGGCCCACTCTGAGGAGCCCAGGAAGCATGCCTATCTACACAACTGTCCCTGCCTACATCAACCACAGAAAAGGCCCATATACAATTCTTGCCACCCTTCCTACTCGCCCTAGCTAGTTATCAGCTTTAATACCTGATTAAGAAAACTTATTTGTCTCTTGCTCCTTATTCTTTCCCTTTTCCTTCTCTCCCCAATCCCCTCTCCCCACCCTTCCACGTGCTCACGGCCGGCCTCTACTCTGCTCTTCAACTCTTCTCTCATTAAACTTTTCCACATGGAAAAGAAAGAAAACTCATGTGCTTGGGCAAAGGCCTTTAAATCTCAGCACTCAGGAGGCAGCTCGATCTCTGTGCTGCACTCCTTTCAACAGACCAGCTCTATATGGAACTTCCTGCCAACATCAGTCCCCCCTGTACCCATTGGATGCTCCTCTGCTTCCACACTCCAGCTCAGCAGCCAACCTCCTGTTCCAGGCTTCATCTGTGTAGCCCTGGCCATCCTGGAACCAGGTTAGCCCCTGAGATCCACCCTTGCTGGTATAAAGCTCCTGGCTTCATTCTAGCCCTTACTGTTTAGTTAGCTCATCCTACTCCATGTAACCCCGTATCCACAGATAACCAGTTCAGCCCACGGCCCACACTACTCATTTAAGGGAACAGATTCCCTAAAATAAAAGCTTCACTCCCAAGTCTGCAGTGACAAGTCACATCTTTGCTCCCCACATTGAAGTCGTTTTCCAATGAGGTCTCACCTGTACACTGCTTCAAGATGTCCCATTACAATTGTGTGAGGGCAGGAGGGGCTCAGCGATTAAGAGCATTGGTTGCTCAAGGTACCCAGGTTCACTTCCCAGCACTCCATTGCACATCACAACCATCTATTAGCCCCAGTTCCAGGGGATCCAACACCCTCACGCACACATGCAATCAAAACACCAATGCACATAAAATGTTTATTTCCCTGAAACTAGAACTACAAATGATAGTCAACCATGAGGGCATCTTCAAGAGCAAACCCCTGAACCACTCATCTGCAGTCCCAGGAAGTCGCTAGTTTTCCATCCAATGCTGTTGCATTTAATTCCCACATGGACCCATACAAATTGATTAAAAAACCTTTAGAGAAAAACTCACCTAAAAAACCATAGACTGCACATTACTTCCAGCATAAAAACAAATTTAAGCTGCAATTCCTTTCAGGTGACTCCTACCCAATCTGCCCAAACACCTGATTAACTCAGTTCAGGGTCCTGACTTTGATCCCTCCCAAAATCCAGCAAAAGCATAGGTTGCTGGACTGATGGCTATGAGCCACTGTCAGAACATTGGAGTCCTGGCCAAAGGCAGACTCAATTTCCATTGGGGTTAGACAAGATCTGGTAAGTCTGTCTTTTACAGTCTCAAGCAGATCTAGCTTCAACTAAGGCCAGAAGCCAGGTATGGGGGACAAGGAAAACACACCCGAGGAAGGCCGGCCTAGTCTACACAAGGAGTTCCAGACCAATCAAAGCTAGAGACAGACCCTTAGGCGAGTAGGGAGGAAGGCCCAGAAAACCTTTTAAGAATTAGGTTGGAGTCTTGAGACACAGAACGGGGGTCAGCAAAGACAAATGCTAACAGAGCACACACCACACTGGCCCTATACTTTACCAATGTCCTTATTTTCCCATCACCACCCTCAACAGGAGGATGTGTAAGAGCTCCTTACACCAGGCTTCCACAAAGCCCAGTGAACTCAAAGGGGAACCGCAACACCGGAGCAGCCACCAGATACTTCTAATGACCAATAAGCACCAGACTCCAGACTCGCAGAAGCTTTTTTAGTTTATTTTACCCTCAGAAATTTGCATATCACAGCAGAACATCAAGTCACCGTAGAACTACTCCTTTGGCTGTAAATGAAGAAAGAAATTCAGTCAGCGACAGCTCTGAAAAGGTTTCAAAGACAAACAAATTCTAAAAATAACTCATGCAGCACAAGTATTAACCTAAAATAGAAACCGTAAGAATGATACAAACACAGAAACTAAACTAACATTCACGTTAGAAATTAAAATAAAAAAAAAAAACAAGTCAACTTCATTGAATTTTAGACAGTCACTGTTAGTACTGTTACAAACTACACTTGCAAATCTACTTAAAAATGTTCACGTGCTTGTTCAAACTACGTCAGTAACAAGGAGTCTAGTGATCTACATAGTAGCTTGAATTATACCTGTATCCAGTCTCCACTCACTGAATCAGTGGCAGGGAAGGGGATGGGAAGGAGGAAAACAGACAGCTCATTAGTAGTCCCTTCTCAAATAGCAAAGCTATCTATGTGAAGTACATGCAATTAGATACCTCAGGTGACTACCCTGTGGTTGTGTAGAACATTCCTTGCATACCACCTTCCCTGATTACCATGACTCCAAAGTTTACAAAGTAACAAGCACTAGTGCCAGAGTGTGCCACACCCATATTGCCACTACCAGCACATGGAAGGGGGGATGCATTTGAGGCTGGGCCCTTTGGTGGGAATCTTTAGACTCCAATGGGACAACTCCACAGGATTAGGCAAGTCTTTTGAAATCTGTTCAGTTCATGTTTTATACTTTATACCAATCTTGGATACCACAAGGTATACAAGTGACAAAAATTTAGCTGAAATAAAAATCCAATTACTTTGCAAATATATGACCACCAATGCCTTGGTTTAAGCTCTAACATCAAGCAAAATAGTTTAGGCTAGCCTTTCAAAATGGTGCTAGTGAGATTACCAGCTCCACAGAACACCTTTCAGAGGGACAGGCTGGCAAAGAATCCGTGTCACACAGCCTAAAGTTCTGACTCAAAGGACAAATCTATATCAAAGATTTTACTGATCAATAGGTATAATCTGCAACACCCATGCAGTGCGTCTATGGGCAGTGTTCATTAACCAGTGCTGATAGGAAAAGTAGCAAGTCAGTTTGAGTCTGGTCTCAGGCAGACAGCTTGAAAGGTAGGCAGAAGGTAGTAGGCACATTTCTAAAACCATACAAACTTAATCCCACTGCACATTATAAATGTGGAATAGGGAGCCATTCTGACTAAAATGCATGTGATAAAATAGTACCCCAAGCTTCAGGAGGTTACCTCAAAGTTTTCTATTAGGAACAGGAGACTAGTTAACAGAAGTGCTAGAACCAGCTAGCTTGGATGCTGTTCCTAAGAGAATCTGTTAGTCTTGCAGCATCCTAGAGAGGATGGGTCACTGAAGCTATTTCCTGAATACTAGTCTCAAACTACAAATAAAAGGAGACTAGGGCACCTACCTGCCTTTAGTAGATACCTCCCTCCATCTATCCTGTCTTTTTGGGTTTCCAAAATAAATGAGAAAGCTTTTCCTTCTGCTAGTTAAGATACTACTTAAAACAGGCACTGGTGTTTTAATAAGCCATACTATGGAAACCGTCATCTAGAAGCCAACATGCAAAGCATCAGAGCCAGCTCAGTGAAGGTGGCACACCCCACACCGTGCCCAATGGCAGTACCTGCTAGATATTTCATTTCTGTTGAACAAGAAATCCAAGACAGTAGGAGAGGGGAAAAAATTCATAGAACACTTGATTACTCAGCAACCCAACACCTTAATTCCATTCTACTAGTCAAGATTAGCTAGCAAAGCTGCTATAAAGCTACTACTCAAATCACTGTGATCTCAGCTAACGGGAGAGGAAAGCAGTTTGACATCTGAAAAGCACAAGCCACATTGATCCAACTGCTTCAAAAACTATGCTAAAAAAAAACGAAATCCTCGGGAACATGATCAGCTCTCCCTTGAGGGGCCTGTGTCAATTAACATGAGAAGGAAATTCCTAGAACAATCAGGCCTTAAAAGCAGTCACTGAATCAATGTGGCCTTATGTTGGAGTGTGCTAGTCTATGAGCAGAAGAGGTGGGCCAGTCTACTCTAGGATAACTACTAGGCTACTGAGCTTCTCAAAACGTTACCTTCTGCAATCCAGAAGAGGGAAAAGAAAAACACCAAGAAAGATTATTTAGAAAAGAACACCCCTCTTCACAGACAATATTAAGCTTAACAATTAATGACACTTCTGTACCACCCATGAACCATACCTTTTTGCCAGCACCAACATTGGCCTTTGCAGTCCCCCTGACCTTCTTCATTCTGTTCTTTCGTTCTTTTCGCTGTTTGCGGGAGGTCTTTTTCTTCTCATAAAGGCCATGCTACGAGAGAAGAGTGCATCCAATGAAATCATTCCTCACCACTCTGATGGGAAAACTGAGGCAATCAGAGAACTTTGAAATAAAGCTTTACAAACCAATTCAACTTTAAAAGCTGCCAGGACACTGCTCAGCATCTTGCCTTTTAATTCCTGCTTCTCTAGTGAAGGTTGGACACCCTTACTAAGAACCCTACCCTCTCACCTCAGGTCCTAACTCACCAATCTGTTCTTGGCATTCCGGACAGAAATCTTCCCAAGGCTTTCAGCAAGATTCCCAGACCACCACTTTAAAACAGTATCTAGCCAGGTGTGGTACATGCCTCTAATCCCAGAGCTTGGAGACAGAGGCAGGCTGATCCCTGTGACTTGAAGCCAGCTAGGGTAACACCCTATTCTCAACAAACATAGCCTCAGGAAACTTTCATATCCAACTGTTATACTAGAGGATTCATCCTAGCAAGGAGAAATGGATTCAAGAAACTCCTCACATTTACAATCCTAGCACTCAGGAAACTGGGATAAAGTAGCTGCTAGTTTGTGGCTAGCCAGCACTAGAGGCCATGCCTCAAATTAACAATCCAATGAAACAAGACACCACTCTGGAGGCAGAGTTCCAGGCCAGCCTGGTCAACAGTGAGAGCCCACCTAAAGAATGAAACGAAACCAGCCAGGTCAACCCTGATCATCAACCAAGTATCAAGTTTGTTACCCATTGGACTACATGAAATTCTGTCCTAAATTTTTAAAGGTACTGTCTGTGCACTGTAACAAATATGGTAACTAAAGGACTACCAACTTTTCCTCAGCATATATGGCAGCACAGCTCAATAGAAAGCCCAGGGAAGACTGCTAAATTTCACTTTGGAAGGCCAGGTAAACTATGTGGAGATGGGTTAGTGGATAATTACAAGTTTGGCCCAAACTGCTCATTCTATTCCAATATATACTGGAAAACAAAATCTAACTTGCCATGGTAACTGAGCCTGGGCTGGAATTGCAGGCATGTATCCAGAAAGGAACTACGTCTTCAGTAGATGTAGCACAAACAAGATACCTACTCTCGCAAGTCTGTGTTTAGGCTCATTCTTCTTTGCATAATCTAAAGAATCATAGATCATGCCAAAGCCAGTTGTCTTGCCTCCACCAAAGTGGGTTCTGAATCCAAATACAAAGATGACATCTGGTGTGGTTTTGTACATCTTGGCCAGCTTTTCCCGAATTTCTGTCTTTGGTACTGTGGCCTTCCCAGGATGAAGGACATCAATGACCTAAAAAGAGGTGCTTGTTACAGTTAACTACATCTTCAAAAGCAGACATAAAGACCAAATCTTGACACCCTGACCCTTACCATCTGTTTCCTCTGAAGCAGACGGTTTGTCATGAACTTCCTGGTCCGGATGGTTACCGTGTCATTCTGCAGATAACAAACAAGTCAGTAAGATTGTTAAAACCTCGTCTTGCCTTTGCTGATATTTCACCAATTACTAGCAATGCAGTCTAGAAAAAAGCAGGAATTGGGAGCAAGCTATAAAGGAAAGGAAAGGAAAGGAAAGGAAAGGAAAAAAGCCCCAAAAAGTGGGCACCTCATAAACTACCGTGGTAGCTGGCATTCAGCAAGGCTAAGCAGACAAAACAATTTTATCAGAGACCAACTTAAATCAGCAGCTTGCAAATAGCCTTAACGACCTCGACTTGAGTACGAATCAAGTCGCCTCGATAGCACCAAACCCATTAGAGTAAAACAGCCCGCAAGTTTCGCTAAACTCAGTACTTCGCCTCTGAGAGAAATGGGCAAGGCCAGTTTTTGGCAGCCCCTTCCAACCCATCTTAATGTTCCCAAGACACACACATTCTACTCAGGCGCTAAGTTTGCTGACTTACTCGAGGGGCCCACAGGGCCAAGAACTGGAGGCGCCTTCATCACCTTGGCCTGCCAGGGCCTGCCTCACCCGTGCCCCTGAAGCTCAACAGGGATTTCCATGGCCGAGGCCCTGTAGCCCAAAGCCCGGCGTGTTCTCGACGCCCGCACCGGACAGCCGCGACCCGGCGACCCTGGGCTACCGGCCTCTGTGAGGCAGGCCGAAGCAGAGTAAGTGGGCCCTGGATGGCTGCGGCTCCAGTGGCGGGCCTGAGCAGGCAGGGATGGCGTGGATATGCGACGGATAGCGAAGAGAGCCCGAGGAGACTTACCATGATGGCTACGGTGCCCGAGCTGTAAAGGAGGAAAAGAGGACCGCTCACTGCCGACCAATCATATTAACCCGCACTGAAGGACCCCGACGTGGGGGCGTGGCCAAGGTCTCGGGGCAGACCACGCCAATGCCTGACTGAAAGTACCCAAAGTCACGCCTCACTTGCCTTTAGCTACGCCCCCAGAACTGTGGGTTGGCTGACCTGAAGGAAGGTGGATCAGCCAAACGGATTTAGGGTTACACAGTCGCGTGTTCCTTCCCGATTCACTTTCTTTTCCTCCTGCTTTTGTATTTTGTTGTTTTCCCTCCTGTTTCTGTATTTTGGTCTAAAGTGTTTTAGAGTGATGGTCTGTGCCCCATCAGAACTTGGTTCTGCTATGAAACAGACTTAAAACATTTCTCAGAAGCTCTTAACAGCTGGCTGAAGGCTCCTGACCGTATCCGTCAGTCTCCTCTCTGCCTGACAGAGCCCCCACTCCAGTCGTATAAGCCCCTAAAATCGAAAAAGCCCTTGCCACTGGGAGTGGTGGCCTGGTACTTTTTAATAAACCATTCTTTCTCTCCATGGAGAGCTGAAGGATTTGGTGGGTTTTTTGTTGCACCTACTTACAAAACACACAATTAAAAATGAACCATATAGGCTGGAGAGATGACTCAATGATTAAGAGCAGTGACTGCTCTTCCACAGGTCCTGAGTTCAATTCCCAACAACCACATGGTGGCTCACAACCATCTGTAATGGGATCTGATGCCTTTTTCTGAAGGCAACAATGTGTACACCCATACATAAAAATATATATATTTAAAATATATAGAAAAAGGAACCATACATATATAATATGTATTATACATACTGTGTAGGTATAAACATGTTATAATGTGTTTGTATATATGCTTATATACTAGATATGTAAATTTACTTATTTACACCAGGTAGAATGTAATTGAAGCACTGAGAATATGGAGGCAGAGGATGACCAGTAGGGGCTATATATGGAGATCCTTTCTCAGGAAAACACACGCGCGCGCGCGCGCGCGCGCACACACACACACACACACACACACACACACACACGTCCTTGTTTGCTATTGTACATATTACCTTTTCCCTTTAAATAACTTTATAGACCGGAGGCTTGTGTGCATAGCTATTGTCTTCAACTACTTATTTCTTCTTTGGATTGCCTACAAGGTGCTCTTCTGTTTCTTTGACAGGTGGATTTTGGCTTTCGATATCCCTTAAACAATTAGATTTTCTTCAATCACAAAGTACTTACTGATTTCTTTTTAATTTTCTATTTGACGTAACTTTTTGGGATTGTGATTAAAAAAAAAAAAAAGCGGTATTTCCCTTCTGCGGTTTTGAGAACTCCACCGGAAAAGATATTTTTTGATCTGCGCGGCCTAGGTGCATTTTCACGCAGGAGCCGCTAGGTGGCAATCTAGAGGGAGGGCTCAAAGCAGCCTGCGCAAAGCTTCTCTTTACAAAGTCCCGCGGCGGAAGAGGAAGCGGCACGTGCGGCGCTTTACGGTGGCCGAGGAGGCGGCTGCGACTTTCTTACCCCTGAACAGCAAAGCACCCCGGGAAGGTGCACAGACAGTGGTTTTTATAGTCGCAGCTTCGAGGACGGTGTCCAGGCAGCCGGCACCATGGTGAAGGAGCAGTTCCGCGAGACGGATGTGGCTAAGAAAATGTAAGGACGCAGCCAGAGGGGTGGGGGTGAGGTGGAGGCTGAGGTCCCGGGTCCCAGAGGGTCCCAGGTGAGGGACAGTTAAGGGAGCGAAGAAGTTACATGGTGGAATTGCAGATCCTGGAAAGGACGAAGTGAGGTTGGGGTGTATCCCTGAAGTGAAGTGGAGAAAGTGGGATGGACAGAGCAGGGTCGGGACGGGTATTCTGGGTCAAGATGCCACCTCCCGAATCCCTGCGCGGACTCGTCTCAGCGAGCCTTTTCCCGTGGCACGAGGAGACAGTGTGTGCTGACTCAAGGTTGCCAGCTGGAAAGTGGCTTCACAGGCAGCTAGGTGGCAGACTTAGGAACCAGGCAGCTATTCTGGGCTCTCTGCTTCAAAGCTTAGCTATTAAGCCCTAGACTCTCATTATGATAACTTTTCAGTTATTTTTTTTTTTGGCGGGGGAGGCTTAAGGCGCAATTTTTTCATTAAACTTACATAGAGAGTGTACTGAGGCCCGCGTTGTGCACCAAAGACTCTGCACGATTGCAGTCTTTCTGCTTGGTCTATTAGAGGAGACAAATCAGCCATGGCTGTGGCAAATGCAAAGACAAGCAGAGGGCACCGAAAGCACCAAGTAGTGAATAAGTCCGGGCCCAGTGCAGACCAGGCCTCTTTCAGAACTCATTTTGGAGGGACAGGGTGGGCTGATGGAAGTGAAGCAGGGGCCTTACACTACGTGAGTCTTGTAAGCTGTGTCGGACTGCTGGAGTGCTTGACCAGGACAGAGTTTGAGGCTATGGCAGGGCTCCAGACTGGCAATGATGACGACTCGAGCTGGGACCAGGGGTCTGAGGGTGGATGTGGGGACACTGGAGAGAAGTGGATTTAAAGGGGTATAGGGCATAAAATGGAAGAGACAGAGGTATGAACAAGATGAGATTGACTGAATTCTGTGTTGGTCACCATTCACTGGGATAGGCATCTTACCTGGGTGACCTCCCAGCTCTTCTGAGTGTCCACCCATTTCTGTCCTTCACAGCCACCCTACTCACATAAAAGGATCCTCACACAGCAGCCCAGAGATGCTCTTAGAACAAAGACAAGGTCAAGCGAGATGGCGCAAGCCTATACTTACAACACTCAGGCCAACGCAGGAGGTCAGGCGTTTGAGGCTAGTCTAAGCCACAGAGCAAGAACCATCCTTTCAGTGTGAACCAGATCTATGTCACTGGGATCTTCTAGCAGCACTGACACGTGATTCCCTCCTAATTCCCAAACCCTGCCTGCAGGCCTTACTAGGCTCATCTTGTACCCTTAGCGATCTGCGCACCACTGTGCCACTTGTCTATGATTCTTGAGTGATGCCCAGTGCATGTGGGCCAAGGGATCTTTACCTTCTGCTTCAAATGTTCATTCTCCTAACTGCCCCTTCCTACTTAGAATTCAGCTAGAAGGTCACCTTTGCAGAGAAGCATTCTGACCAGACCCTGGTGTCCTCTCAGACTGTACCATTCCATGTCATTTTAATTCTCTGTAACTTTTATGAACAGTTACCACTGCATAGGACATTGGTTCCCACTCTCCCTCCCCCGTCCCACCACTCAAAACAGATAGTTACCTATGAAGATGTTAAGTCCTTTATTCAAAGTGGCACAGTATCTCTAGATAAACTCTCTGTCCATGCACATGGCTGTTTGACTGTGTTTCTTAGAAAATAGCAAAGGGCCGGGAAGCCTGTACGAGTGTGAGATAGACATAACTTTTCAGATACACTGAGCTGGAAATGCCCACGCCCTGTTGGCTAAAGGCGGCTAACCTAAAGAGATTTGGAAGACTATACAAAGGAAATCCCCGAGAGGATTGTACAGTGAAAAGAAGAGGGTTATGACCCAGAATGGCGGTCCACTGTCTAGAGGAAACCTCACAAGACACTAAAGGACTAAATGAAGACAGTAAAAAAGGAGAGTATAAGTAGAGGAGAGGAACGATTGGGAGTAGGGAACCCTGATTGCAGAGACAGGGAAGCAAGTCCAGATGGGGAAGAGAGTGGGGTGAACCCCCAGTGCCCGCAGAACAGTAACCTGAGAAAGGTATGTTCATCCTTAAGACCACCCACCAAGGGAGTGACCTTGAGAGCAATAACATTCTTTTTTCTTTTTTCTTTTTTTCGGAGCTGGGGACCGAACCCAGGGCCTTGCGCTTGCTAGGCAAGCGCTCTACCACTGAGCTAAATCCCCAACCCAGGAATAACATTTCATGAGGAAAATAGAAACTCTTTCCCATAGGATAAAAAGACATTTTGAAGGAGGACCCAATTATTAAACTATATTTGGGTCAGGGAACGAGACTGTGCAGCGAGTCAGAAGGACAGGTTGGTTTTGGTTGTGCCCGTGCGTGTGTGCCTAGATCCATGGGCTTTGATATAACTTTCCTCTGTTCCCACTGCAGAAGCCATATCTGTTTTGGAATGAAGTCCCCTGAGGAGATGCGCCAGCAGGCACATATCCAGGTTGTCAGTAAGAACCTGTACAGCCAAGACAACAACCATGCCCCCTTGTTGTATGGAGTGCTTGACCATAGAATGGTAAGGCCCTGTCCCTCCCAGTGTTCCACAGTCGACACACTAAAGGCTTAGTCCCGACTGGTTGTGAGAAATGAGGATTGGGCTCCTTTCTTGTGCTCTCCACTAATGGCTGGGTGTTCTTTCCTCCAAAGGGGACAAGTGAAAAGGATCGTCCTTGTGAGACCTGTGGGAAGAACCTGGCAGACTGTCTGGGCCACTATGGGTACATTGATCTAGAGCTGCCGTGCTTTCATGTCGGGTACTTCAGAGCTGTCATTGGCATTTTACAGGTAAGCAAGGGAGAAGTTCAGCAGTGCTTGGTCAGGGGCGTTGGCATGAACTGGAACTATGACTGGGGAGGGGCATACCCAGGAGAAGTTTTTATACTAAGTACATCGTATTCTACTCTTGCATTATTTTAAATTTCATACAGATTCTGTAATGTTCTCTTTCCCTTAAGAAAGTAATAGCTGGCAGAGGAGATGGCTTAATGGGTAAAGGCATTTGATGCCAATCTGAGCACCTGAGTTCAATTGCCAGTCCCATGTTGTTGAAGGAGAGTGCTGACTCCTAAGGTCCTCTGATCTCCACACATAAGCTGTAGCTCACACTGAAATAAATGCATGTTAAAAGAAAAAAATCCGCCCAAATGAAAGTGGTAGTTTACTCATTGCAAACAGTGCTAAGCTAGGCTTAACATACACCATAATCTTAGCACTCAAGAAGCAGAAAAGGAGAATCCCAGGTCCAAGACCAGCCTGGGCTGTGTGATGAACCCTTGTCTTAAGGTCTGAAAAGTCCAGATTGCAACTGTTAAAAAAAAACTACAGGAGTGGTGATGTGCACGTGTAATCACAGGGACAGAGGAGCAGAGTCAGGAGGATTGCAGATTTGAAGCTAGCTTGAGACATGTGAGTTCAAGATCAGCCTGATTTAAATAACAAGGGCAGTAGGGTAGATACAGTTCATTAATAAGCATGCGTAGCATGCAGAAGACCCTAGGCTCAATCCCAAACACTGTACCAAAGTGATAACAATTCCAACGACACAGAAAGCACAAAGAAAATACAGCGACAAGATCTTGCCAACAAAGCGGTGACATTTAGTAATATTATTTATTTGTTTCATGTGCGCTTGTTGCACGCACTCAATAGGGGTCAGGATAACTCTCGGGAGTCAGTTTCTCTTAGTGCCTTGTGGCTCCCAGGGATTGGACTCGGGTCATTAGGCTTGGCCTCGAGCACTGCCCGATGCTCTGTCTTAGTAGTTTCGGAAGTGTCATTTTTAAAGAGGAGGGATTGTTTACCCTCTTATCTCTGTCTCCATTCTGTTTAACCTTTGAAAGATGATCTGCAAAACCTGCTGCCACATTATGCTGTCCCAGGAAGAGAAGCAGCAGTTTCTAGATTTCCTGAAGAGGCCTGGCCTAACCTACCTGCAGAAGCGAGGCCTGAAGAAGAAGATCTCAGACAAGTGCCGGAAGAAAAGCACTTGTCACTACTGTGGTGCTTTTAATGGTGAGGCGATTGCCCAAACTCAGTGATGGCCCTTCTGCTCACTCTTTGTTTCTGGGCTTGATCCGGTATGATGTCTTTAAATCAGCTGTTTTCCTATGATTTCCTGTGATTACGGGGCCAGCAGCCAGTGTGTTCCTAGAAAATGTTTCTCTCCCTTGATTGCCGTCGCAGTTTTGTTAGACTATAACCTTTAGATAGCATAGCTGAGAACCTGACTATTTTAATCCTTGGTAAATTAATTCACTCTTGTAGGTACTGTAAAGAAATGTGGTTTGCTGAAGATAATTCATGAAAAATACAAGACAAACAAAAAAGTTGTGGATCCCATTGTATCAAACTTCCTGCAGTCTTTTGAGACAGCCATTGAGCATAACAAAGAGGTTGAACCACTGCTAGGAAGGGCCCAGGTGAGTTGGAAATGTGTGCTGGGCCTTCGCCTGCACCTCTCAAACATCATGCCGGGCCACACACATGCACACACATGCACACAAACTCATCCCTTTCCCCTTCCACTCTCCACCCCCAGTGTACCCTCAGTCTTCAGACGGTAACGAGGGTTTTATGCCTCTGCCCTTAGCACCTCCCATGACTGAGATGGGTGTATATCTGGTGCAAAGTCTATTTGAGTTGGCTTTCTCACTCTACTTGTTTGGTTGTGATTTCCCGTTAGTGTTTTCTTTCCTAGTGGTGGTGGGAGAGTAGACAGGTTCTCGGTGTAGCCCAGGATCTTCCATTCCCATAACTTTTCAGTCTCCTAAGTGCTGGCATTCCAGGCTTGTACTCCCACACCCAGAAGAACCTATGGCAATTGGACAGAAATTATAGTCTGTCCCCAAAAGACTAGTGAGTCCTCAAACTCCTGTCACACAGTGTATGTCCCGACGTGGTGAACGGTCCCTCCATAGAGGTCGGCAATCTCCCACATCTTCTACCTGCTTCCCGTGTTCCTTACCTGTAGTTCCTGGTCTCTGCGCTGGTCTGTGGTTCAGTTGCCAGCAGCCTCTTTCCAGTCCAGTGCCCCAGAGAGCTGCTCTTGCTAATAAGTGTCTTAGACTTTACAGTCCTTGGGCCTTTCAGTTCCATGACATTCCAGTGTCCTGTCTCGCTGCAGCTGGTTCTCTCTCTGTCCCTTTCCTACCATTTCTCAATGGACTTGAAGATTTCCTACCTTATTTTATCATGTGGTAGGGAGGTGTTCATGGCTGGAAGACAGGAGCTCCTTAACCTGTGTCATCCCTGCTGTCCACAGTTGCCTTCCATGCTTTGGGGTCCTGATGGCAGTAGCTATGCAGACGTTTCTTTCTAACTTTGTTTCTTTCCTAGACCCTTTAGGACATGTTTGTTAATGTCAACTTAAGTAACATTTCATTATAACTAATTATATATATATATATATATATATATATATATATATATGATTTTATTTACTTATTTTCTGTGAGTACATGTGGCTGTCTTCAGACACACCAGAAGAGGGCATCAGATCCCGTCACAGATGGTTGTGAGCCACCATGTGGTTGCTGGGAATTGAACTCAGGACCTCTGGGAGAGCAGTCAGTGCTCCTTTTCGCGGCAAGGTCTTTCTTTGTCAGTGTTTCTCGATCTGCATTTTGACCACAGGGATCCAACAACCCTTTCACACAGGTCACCTGAGACCATTGGAAAACACAGTAACAAAATTACAGTTAGGAAGTAATAATGAAAATAATTTTGTGGTTGGGGATCACCACCGTATGAGGAACTGTATTAAAGAATCAAAGCACTAGGAAGGTTGAGAACCGCTGTTCTATGTAGTCCTGGCTGTCCTGGAACTCACTACGTAGACCAAGCTGGTCTGCCTCTGTTTCCCAAAAGCTGGTATTAAAGGTGTATGACACCATGCTTGGCTACATTCTTAGGATCTTTAGATCTCTGATCACTTGCATAGTTTGTAATAAGTTAGCAACTCATATCTTAACATTTTTAATATAATAATTTTATGTTCACATATGCGTGCAATATATTTTCATCATATTCACCCTACTTTTCTTCTACATCCCCTCAGATTCATGGCTTGTCCCTTCCTACCTTCATGATCTTTGTCTTTTTATTAACCCACCAAGTCAAATTTATGCTGCCCATGTATCAAGAGTGAGGTCATCACTGGAGCACGGTTAACCCAACAGGAGCCACACCCTTAAAGAGAATTGGCTCTTCTTTTCCTAAGGGCTATCAACTAGCAATGGTTCCTCAGCTAGGAGTGGAGTCTTGTGAGCCCTGGCCTCCTTCACAGTCTAACACTTTTTTTTTTTTTTTTTTTTTGGTTTTTTTTTTTCGGAGCTGGGGATCGAACCCAGGGCCTTGCGCTTCCTAGGCAAGCGCTCTACCACTGAGCTAAATCCCCAGCCGCCACAGTCTAACACTTAATGAGCTTAATTCAAAAGTAATGCATATAAGCTTATTAAGAAAAATTCGATTATAATAAAAAGAAAGATTCAGTCAGTTAAGTGCTTGCAAAAGGATTTGTGATGAATATCTAGAACTCAAATGTCAAGCCAGTGTGATGGTATGTGCTTATAATCCCAGCCGTGGGGAAGCAGAGACAGGCGTAACCCTAGGGCTTGGCTGGCCAGCCTGCCCTAGGCAATTCTCCATTACATAGTAAGCTTGAGGCTATTTGGGATCCTGTCTCCAAGCAAAGCAGACAGGGAAGGATAACCTTACCAACCTGAAAAAAACTAACCTACTCTCCCTATTCCTTCCTACTTCCTGTAGGAGAACTTGAATCCCTTAGTAGTTCTGAACTTGTTTAAGCGCATCCCAGCTGAAGATGTCCCGTTACTTCTGATGAACCCAGAAGCTGGAAAGCCCTCTGATTTGATTCTCACCCGACTTTTGGTGCCTCCCCTGTGTATCAGACCTTCTGTCGTGAGTGATTTGAAGTCTGGAACCAATGAAGATGATCTGACAATGAAACTGACCGAGATCATTTTCCTAAATGATGTTATTAAAAAGGTCAGTGTCTCCCGTTAACCTTTGCATCCTGCAGTGGCTGCATCTGGAGATGTTGCTTAGTTTCAGTTGGCGAAGACGCAGAGAACAGGCTTGTTTCTGATCTCTACTCTAGCACCGCATCTCTGGAGCCAAGACACAGATGATCATGGAGGACTGGGATTTCCTGCAGCTACAGTGTGCCCTCTATATCAACAGTGAGCTCTCTGGCATCCCTCTCAACATGGCACCTAAGAAGTGGACTCGAGGCTTTGTCCAGCGTCTGAAGGGGAAGCAGGGTAGGCTCCTGACAGGATGTGCCATTGTCACCTCGTGAGGGAGTAGATGTCTGTTCCGATAACTGCCAAACAGCACAGTGTGTCGTGGAACTCATGATGTGTTTTGATTTATTTAGGTCGATTTAGAGGTAATCTGTCAGGGAAGAGGGTGGATTTTTCTGGCCGAACAGTCATCTCACCTGACCCCAACCTCCGCATTGATGAAGTAGCTGTGCCAGTTCATGTGGCCAAAATTCTAACTTTTCCTGAGAAGGTTCGTAGCATTCAGCTGCCCAGTTCTTTGGTTTCAGTGCAGTGTTTCCTATCGGATGGGTCATGCTACACATACAGGCAAATCCCCAGAAACACACAGCTTTGTGAGAAGATCTCATTCCTCTTTGTTTATGGGGGTTTTGTTTGTTTTGAAATGGGTGCCCTGTCTGCGTACATCTGCAGGACAGAAGGGGGCATCAGATCCAGATGGTGGTTATCCACCATGAGAAATTGCTGGAAATTGAGTTCAGTGCTCTTAACCCCTCCGCCATCTCTCCATCTCACTTTAAACACACACAGCACACACAGTAACATCTACACTGGCATAGTCATCATTGTAGCTGGCGCTTGTTGGATGTTTGTTGTAGTTGTAGAGGTCTAACCTCGGACCACTGGTGCCAGTCACATAAGCACTCAACCGTTGACTTGCACCCTCTCCACAGACCAAAAGCAGCCTCTCACCGACTCTAAGGAGACAGTTATTATCAAATAGCTATAGTGAATAATAGCTTTTTGTTTTTTAAGATTTTATTTATTTTACCTACACTGTTGCTCTCTTCAGACACACCAGAAGAGGGCATCGGATCCCATTACAGACGGTTGTGAGCCACCATGTGGTTGCTGGGAGTTGAACTCAGGACCTCTGGAAGAGCAGTCAGTGCTCTTAACCGCTGAGCCATCTCTCCAGCCCATTGATAATAGTTTAAGTGTTTTGGTTTTTGGTAAGGTGTGGTTTGTTTTTTTTTTTTTTTTTTTTTTTTTTTGAGACAGGGTCTCACTCACTATGTAACCCTGGCTGTTCTGGAGTTCACTATGTGGACCAGGCAGGCCTTGAACTCACAGAGCTCCTCCTGTTTCTGCCTCCCAAGTGTTGGGATTAAAGGCATGTGCCACCTCTGCCCAGATCAGCTTTTTAAGGTTTTAAAGGGAAGATTGATAATGTGTCTAAGTTACTTTCGTTGTATTTTGTTTTTATTCTGATTGCATATATGTGTGTACACTTACATGAGTGTGAGTGTACATGACCTATAGTGTGCATTTTACCAAACCAAGGAGCCACCTCACCAGTTCTTACCAAATTGCTGTCAGAGACAGCTGCAAATGAAAACAGAACACTTCTTTATATTTGCAAAACAAAAAGAGTCAGCTTTTCCTTTTGATGTTTTTTTCCCTTTTGTCTACGTTCTATAGTTGAAGGCCTCATCTCAGGTTCATTCAGCAGTGTTTTTTGTTTGTTTGTTTTTTTGGTTTTTTTTTTTTTTTTTGGAGCTGGGGACCGAACCCAGGGCCTTGCGCTTCCTAGGTAAGCGCTCTACCACTGAGCTAAATCCCCAGCCCCTCAGCAGTGTTTTAAAACAAAAAGTCATGCCTTCTCTGTCAGGCTTCCCCCAAACACCAAAACCCACTCCATCTATTTTCAGTTCCGTCAGTGTTACTTAACCATTCTGGGGTGCACATTTTGGGGGCGTGTCGAGATGCGCGACAGTGTGGTCCCTGGAGTCCCTCTCTTTCCTGCTTGTGAATGCATACATTCCATACATTCCACCTCTGCTCCCTGCTGACATCTTCAGCACCTTTGTTGGTTTAATCCTCACATTTAAACTATTTCCATGAAAATGTTTTTCCTAAATGGTACCTAAGTAAAATAAGCAGTGTTTCTCATTTGCTTGTACATTTTGCAGTCTAGCCATCCAAAAACTTCTGGACACACAATTGTCAAAATAGTCAAAACCATCAGTTCTTCCTAGTTAGTTTTTTGGGATGGGGTGTTAGTTTTTAAACTGTAGAATCACAGAGTCAAGGAGTTTGATCATTAGAAAGCTGTTGCTGGTCACCCAGAAAGCCTGTATCAGTCTGCACTCAGTTCATGCGCAGTGAGTTTATATAAGATGGTGGTTACAGAACACCCAAAACTGAGCTCTGCATGGACACCTAGAGCACTGTAGGGCCTGCTCATAAAAACTCACTGATTGATTGCATACCTGTGATTTATAGACAGCCTGGATCATCGGTGCTTATAGTAAACCTGTTCCTCGTGTCCTCGTTAGAATGAAAAACGATCTAATGCCCTCCCATGGAACTGCTGACTGAGAAGTTAGAGAGTATGGCTGGAGCAGGCCACGGCCCGTGGTGTTGGCTGCCGCATCTCTAGGTCTTAGAGCCTAGTACACATTGGCAGATGAAGCTGCCTCAGACTGCAATCCAGTACAGTATTACACTGTGCAGTACAGAGTGGTACAGATGGGGACACTGGAGACTGAGAAGAGACTTAGCCATGCCTCCTTAGATCTAGTCTCCTGCCTGCCAGCTCACTGTTCTCTTTTTCTCTTAGAATCTATACAAGGAACAACTGAGTGCTGTTGGCTAGCTTATGAAAGGAAAGATTGTTTCATTGTGTGTGGGTCTTTTTGTTTTTTGTTTTTTATCATGGTCCCATAGGTGAACAAAGCAAACATCAATTTTTTGAGGAAACTGGTTCGAAATGGCCCAGATGTTCACCCAGGAGCCAATTTTATCCAACAGAGGCACATGCAGATGAAAAGGTAATGCCTTCCCAATTGGGATTAACTTGCTTTACAGCACTGCTCCCCAGGACCATGGCGTGCATTCCAAATAGTGGCGTGTTGGAGTGTAGTGTGCATGTTTCAGTCGAGTGTACTTATGTCTGTTACTGTTTAATCACTGCATGTGCAGGAAGTATATTGGTCTTTAGCACGCGACATTATTAGACCTGGATGCACAGAGCACCTTGAGGTACAGATGTCTGTTTTCTCTGTTACGCTCACTGGTGCTCATTTCACCAGGTTTGGTTTGCGGCACCAGGTGAGGTGACCGCTAATGGCTTCTGTCATGGGGATCTTAAGAATCCTGTGCAAAAAGGCGCACTACTATATTGCTATGATTCTAAAACAAAATACTTTAGTGTTTAACACCTGTCTCTCCTGGGTCTGGAGAATGAATCCGGAACTTTGAGGATGCTAAGCAAACATCCTATGTCCTGCAGAGCCATACCTCCAGCTCCCAGTACCCTCTTTTTAAAAGTTGGGTCTCACTGAGTGATGGCAGCACACCTTTAACCCAGCACTGGGGAAATAGAGGCAGACAGAGCTCCAAGTTTGAGGCCAGCCTTGTCTACAGAGTGAGTGCCAGGACAGTCAGGGCTACACAGAGAAACCCTGTTTTGAAAAAACAAAGAGCAGGGGTGGGGGTGTGTGGTGTGTGTGTGTCTCGATGTATAGTCCATATTGGGGTGTACTCAGCTGGGATTTGAACCTAGGGCTCTGCCACTGAGCCATATTCTTAGCTGTTTTCTCATTTCTAAAAGTAGGGCATGTCTTATAATCAACTTGGCATAGGTTAACAGCTTTTTTCCTGATGATACATAGACTAGTGTTATATCTTGAAAATGGAGCCGTGTGTGGTGGCAGAGGCACTTGGAAGCCCACACTAAGGCAAGAAGGAGGCTTACAAGTTCCAGGTCAGCCTGGCTACATGGGAAGACCTTGTCTCAAATTAGTCAGTCAGATGGTAATGTCTGTCTCAGACTAGTTTAAGTGTCATAGACACCAGTTCCTGATCTGCAGGACGAGAACTGTAGGGGAGAACTTCGTTCAGAGACCTTGTGCATTCTGCACCTGTAGGTTCCTGAAGTATGGGAATCGGGAAAAGATGGCTCAGGAGCTCAAGTTCGGTGACATTGTAGAGAGACACCTGATAGATGGAGACGTGGTATTGTTCAACCGGCAGCCCTCACTGCACAAACTGAGCATCATGGCCCATCTGGTGAGTGTGAGGTTCCCACTCTTACTTCCTGCTGAGTGGGAACTTACAGCGTATATAGTGTGCTGAATTGTCAGTGAGTTAACTTAAAAATGCTGAAAATCTCCAAGTTTTATAACTTTGAACTTTCCATTTCAGTTTAAAGAAAACTTGTTTAAAATCGTGTGTGTGTGTGTGTGTGTGTGTGTGTGTGTGTGTGTGTGTGTGTGTGTGTGTCTGTGTCTGTGTCTATGTCTATGTCTATGTGTCTGTCTGTGTGACTGTGTCTATGGTCATGCCATGATGCATATGTGGAGTTAGGGAACAATGCACAGAAACTGATTCTCTTTTCCTATGTGCTTCCCAGAGATCAAACTCAGGTTGTCAGAAATAGAACTTTTTAATTTTTACTTTATTTTTTAGAGTTTATTATTATTATTTTTTTTATTATTATTATTATTGGAGAGAGAGAGTGTGTGTGTGTGTACGCGCACATGCATGTGCGTGCGTGCCATGTGTGTGCAGATACCTAAGAGGGTATGAGATCCCTTGAACTGGAATTATAGGCAGTGTGAGAGGACCAGAATGGGTTGGGAACCAGATTTGCGTGCTCTGGAGTAGCAAGCACTTCTAACCTCAGAACCCTCTGCAGCCCCTCCCTAAAGAGTTCTTCACATTCAAGCTGTAAGAACCATACCCAGCCCACAGTGGCACAGATCTAATTGAGAGTTGGTGTGAAAACAGCAGAAATGGTTTCATTTTGCAAAGGCAAACGTGTTGTGCATACAGCTTTGTATAAAATAGGCAGAAAATCATTTGGTTTTGCTTTTGCCTGTTAACTTAGCAACTGAAATGCTTAAAGGACTTGTATCAGCAGGCCTCCTGAAGAGTGTCGAATGTCATAGGCACCAGCAGAGGCAGACATGGTTTTGGAGAGCTGTGTTGTGGGCCCCCCTGCAGATGAGGCTCTGCTCCTGCTACTGCTTTTCATCCCTGTGAGCTCAAAATGAGCCTGAAGATATCCCCAGATTCAGGTTCGCCTTTTTGGCAGAACTGATGTCTAAATGGTGTTGGTTATTGTGTTTGGCTTATTTGGGGAGGTTCGTGTAATCTGGCCACCCACTCTGGTTGATGCTAATAAAAAGATTCAAATACTGAGGCCTAATTTCTAATTTCTTTCTGTTCTCCTGCATTATCCAGACAAGTTTAATGAAAGTTTTTCCTTGCTGTTGGAGCAGTGGCTCCCCCTGAAGTGCAGTTCACAGAGGAAAGAGTATTCATGGCTAGTTCTTTCCCTTCCTTTTCAGTCGGTGGAGGTGAGACGCAGGCACTTCCAGTTTACTTACTTGATAGGTTTGTTTTTTTGACTTCCACCTGTTATAAACTCAGTGTGAAACTTAATGACTGCTTGGGTACTGTGGAGTGTACATGTCATATCCTGTGTTGGTGTCTGCCTTATAGTATGTTACATTTGTTTTGGTCACCAGAGCTTGTTAACTAGATCTACAAATGATGTTTACCACAACAGAACATGTAGAAGTGCTTTTCTTCTGGACACGCCTAAGTCCTTTTCATATTTCATTTTGTTTGGTGTTCTATAGGCCAAGGTCAAGCCTCATCGAACCTTCAGATTCAATGAATGTGTCTGCACTCCCTACAATGCAGACTTCGATGGGGATGAAATGAACCTTCATCTTCCCCAGACAGAGGAAGCCAAAGCAGAGGCCCTTGTTCTCATGGGGGTAGGTAGTGCCTGTGAGACGGGCCCCACATGAAATGGCAGTGCAGGTCAATGCCAGGCTCAGCTGGGCAGTAGTGGTGGCAGAGGCAGGCGAATCTCTGAGTTCAAGGCCAGCCTGCTCTACAGTGTGAGTTCTAGGTCAGCCAGGGCTACGCAGAGAAACTGTGTCTAAGGAAAAGAAGAAAAGAGAAGAGAAGAAATAGCCTGACATGGTACTGCTTGCCTGTAACTCCAGCACTTAAGAACCTTAGCTATTGAGTGAGACCCAGCCCACTGGAGGTAGAGACAAGAACATTATAAGTTCAAGGCCAGCATGGATTACATGATCCTATCTCAAAAAAGTTGGCAGGGGGGTGTGAATCAGTGCCAGTATGGCCCTTGTCGGGGAAGATGCCCAACCAAGTGGATTTCCCAGTAGCTTTTGGCACATGTATGTTCTAAATGAAGCTTCCCTGAAGTGTATTTCATGTTACTTTGGCCTCTTAAAGGGCACAGCACTAACTCTTTTCTCCTCCAGACTTAAAATGAGACTGCTGTGGCTGCAGAGGTTCTATGATAGGGAGGTTGGCACCTGCTTAGAGGAGTTGGTCTCTGTCTATGCACTGTCCTCACTGCCCTTCCTATTCCTGCGGCACATGGCACTATTGGGGGTCTTCTCTGTCAGACTCTGCCCTTTAATAATTCCTGACTGGTTCCTTTGTAGAGCTTTGGGTTTTGTGGATTCTAATTGGGACCTAGGTGTGTTGCCTGTGTTAGCCTTGAAGTCATGAGCTCAAGTGATCCTCCTGCCTCAGTCTCCTAAGTGGTCAAACTATACATTACACTACATCTGGCTTGGCCTTTTTTTCCTCTGGCTTACATTTCTACATTATAAACTAACCTATGTCATAGTTGTAAGTATTCTATAATCCTACCCCAAAAAAATCACTTGTAGGGAGAGTATGGCTATGGCGCTATGGTGGACTCTTTGCTGACATGCTCAAAGCTGTTAATTCAGTTCCCAGTCCCTCTAAATGTAAATAGGTTTTTTTTTTAAAGGCCAGTTATTTCTTTGATCCAGCTTTTCTTCTGTAGTGTTGGGATTTACTCCTTGGCTTGTACTCTCGACCACTAAGGCACACTCCGCCTCCACACGTTCATTGTTGAGATGGGCTTGCTCTGTAGCACAGGCTAGCTGAGAACTCACCATGATCCTCCTACATCTGCTTTTAGCCTTAATATAATAGACTTACAATACTGCACTTAGCTACAGGCTTCATCACTGATGTGATACTTCAGACTTAACACTGATTTAGGCCTTAGTCCATGTATTAATTCTGAGGTTTGCATTGTCTGCCTTTGTAGGGTTTTTGTTTGTTTTTCTAACAGAAAGTACCTGCTGTTTTGTAATTAAAAGTAATACTAAAATGTTCTCAGGAAGAATAGCTAGCACTTGGACTCATCCAGTCAGAATCTGCTTGTAGGGGCCACACCATTGTTGTTCTGTTAGACGAACTTCTTGGCTAAAATCACAACTGTTAACTATAGGCTTAGACACTTGCATGTGTGTGGGGTCTGCTCTATCTGAACAAATGTTTGAGTTTCACTCAAAACCTAGGGGACATGGGGGTCATCACTGCATGGTGGCTTACAGTTGGGAAGTAAAAGGTCTGGCAGGGTCTTGGAGGTAGCAAGGAGGCCCAGAAAACCCAGTCTCACAGCAGTGCTCTGTATCACTTCATGGACATTGGAAGATTCCCACTCTGACATGGAAACTTCTGCCTGTTCTCAAGTGCTGTTAGAACTTGACAGCTCAAACACGAGAAATTGCTCAGTCCTGCTGTGATTGTGGAGAAACATGGACTTGTTGATTTCAGAGCTAACACTCTCTTAGCACTCACTGAAGGGCATTCTTAGCTGGACTGGTTCCACACTTGTTAATGCTAGTGCTTGGGAAGCTGGTGCTGGAGGATCACTGTGAGTTCCAGTCTAGCCTGGATTACAGAGTGAGCTCTAGGCCAACCTGGGCTACAGAATGAGTGCCTACTAGAGAGTTTTCTTTTCCCTTGGTAGATAAGGAAGCTACCAGATAATAAGGATGCTGGGGTAGAGACCTCACAGTTCAACAGTCACAGATGCAGGCTGCAGTGTACAGCTAGAGTGTCTGACTTGTACTTGTTTCTCCTTCAGACCAAAGCGAACCTTGTAACCCCAAGAAATGGGGAGCCACTCATTGCTGCCATTCAGGACTTCCTAACAGGTGAGTTTGGGAAGCCACAGTGATTCCTATGATGGCCTGAACTGAACACTGCTCATTGTATGCTATTCACTTGTTGGTTTGTGACAGGGTCCCCTGGGTGGCTTAGGCTGGGCTGGTGCTCAGAATCCTGCCCCACTCTCCCAGGTGTCATCGGTATAGGTGTGCACCTCCGTGCTCTGCCCTGTGCTTTTAGGTTTGTCGTTTACCCTTGAGCTTGCTGGAGGTATTTATTTTAAACCGGTTGATTATCATTTGATTCTGGGTGCACTCACTGAGCTCTACAGACTTTGCATTTATTTTTCTGTTGTTTCTTTTATGGTGGAGGCTTAGGGAGAGGAGGTGGGGGCAAAGAGTGTTGCTTCAGGTAGGCTGAGTCTGGGGATTTGGTGGGGCTTCATATAGGCTGAGCATGTGTTGGGAGATGTTCATTAGGGTTTCCTCTGGGCTGACTGAGCTTATGATGAAACTAGAGGGGCCTAGTATCTGGCCCAGGTACTGACTGCCACAGCTCTAACTGAGGCAGGGGATGGGACAAAGCCACTTCACTAACTTAGGGGTAGAGTCGGGGGCACAGTCAGTACCTCTGTTTGAATTCTAATCTAGGAAACAGACTTAAAGGTTAAAAATGTGTGCGCTTCCCCAATATGGTTTCTTTTCCTTTTGTGCTGGTTCCTTACCTTCTTAGGTGCCTACCTCCTCACCCTCAAGGACACTTTCTTTGATCGAGCCAAGGCTTGCCAGATCATTGCTTCAATACTGGTTGGCAAAGATGAAAAAATTAAAGTGCGCCTCCCACCCCCTACAATACTAAAGGTGTGTTGGGGTCCACGTGGGTTGGGGTGGAGTGAAGGGGGCCATGCCGTTGCTGGGCTTGCCTGTCCCCACTGCACCCTCTTGCCTTTCTGAAGTGGAGAGAGAAGACCAGCGCTCATCTGTCCCTCCTTTCCTCCAGCCTGTCACCCTGTGGACCGGAAAGCAAATCTTCAGTGTCATCCTCAGGCCTAGTGACGACAATCCAGTGAGGGCCAACCTTCGAACCAAGGGCAAGCAGTACTGTGGCAAGGGGGAAGACCTCTGCACCAACGATTCCTGTGAGTGGAAGGGAAGGGATGGGATGGCAAAGAGTGAACTCCACTCTTGTTCCTACAAAGGCCTCAGGAGGAAGTGATCTTTTTCGGAAATATCAGTCTTGGTTCCTCTAGATGGCAGAGATCCAGGGGTCAGAGTGGTCCTTTTTAATGGTTTTGTCAGTTAGTGCAATTTCTCTTTTTTTCTGGGGAGTGGGGAGCAGGTGAGCATCAAAGGTTGTTTAAGGTTTATAAGTTACTATCATAATTATTATTATTATTATATATGCCTTTTAGACAATATATTCATTGTCTAACAGCACAACTACTAACTAGGTGAGCTTTTAATGGAGGTAAAGTCTCACACTGTAGCCCAAACCAACATGGAGCTAACAGCATCTTTCTGCTTCACTTCAAGAGTGCTGGCTGGCACTTCCGTGGTGAGCAGTCCCACCTTGCTCTGCTTTGGTAGTGAGGATTGAACTCAGGGCCTTATGCATGATGCTCTCACAGAACTACACCCCTCCTCAAGACTGATGGGTTTAATTTATTTGGTCAGAAAGAAGTCTTGCTAACATGAAGATTTGGCATAACAGAAAGAGGATTTTTTTTTTCTTTTTTTCGGAGCTGGGGACCGAACCCAGGGCCTTGTGCTTGCTAGGCAAGTGCTCTACCGCTGAGCTAAATCCCCAACCCCCAGAAAGAGGATTTAAATACAGTTCATTCATGTCTCTTTAGTAAAATCAGTGACTCTGAGTGAGATTCACAACCAGCATCCAGTGGTTACTGTCTAGCACAATCGTTTTAGCTCTCCCAGCTCCTGGCAAGCAGTCCCTGGCATAGCGAAGGTCAGAATGAGCATGGCTAGCAGGGCCTTGGGACTAGCTCTGTGACTATCCGGGATGCCCTGCTGAGCTCTCTGAAGGTCAGACTAGACTGTGTCTAGTGTTTGGAGGGATACTTTCTTCTCATATTTGTTGCCTTATCAGAAAACAAGGTTTTAAGGAGAAATTCTTTGGCTGTACTTTGAATTTTCGGGATGTTAACATTATTGTTGACCAGATAACTGTCCACCTAAATGCATTGTCAAGTATCACCCTTCCAGATGTCACCATCCAGAACAGCGAGTTGATGTGCGGCAGCATGGACAAAGGGACTCTGGGGTCGGGGTCCAAGAACAACATCTTCTACATCTTGCTTCGAGACTGGGGGCAGAACGAGGCTGCCGATGCCATGTCTCGGCTTGCCAGGCTGGCTCCTGTCTACCTGTGTGAGTGTCTCAGTAGCTTCATGTTTCATGTTAATGCCGCTGCAGTAGGGAAGGCTTAATGTGTTCTAAGTGCTCTTCCACCGCTTCATCCTCACGCCCACACAGGACAGAATGCTAAGTCATGTGTGCATGTAGCAGTAAGGTCAACTCAGGCCTGCCAAATTGGGGATGTGAATTTGATTTTCTTTTTTTCTTCCTAATCAGAACTTTCAGTAGCTTCCCATTGTCTATAAATGGGCTCACTGCATATAAAGCCCTTTATGTGACACTGCCCAGGTACTTGGGAATGGTCCCTCTGGGCTTCTCTTGATCCCAACCACTCATACTGTGTGTGTGTGTGTGTGTGTGTGTGTGTGTGTGTGTGTGTGTGTGTGTGTGTGTGTGTGTGTGTTGTCTTGTGCTTTTTGGAAAAGTTCATAGTGGTAAGCCCTGGTATATGTAAGCCTTTTCATTTCTTATGCTAATCAGTCAGTCATAAATTTGCAACCGTGTCCTTTCTTTCTGGAAATTTCCTCATTATTTCTTGGATAATGTTATCTTCATTTCTTGCTGTTTTTACCTTGTGTTAATTACATTTCTATTTACTTCATAAATTGTGCTTTTTATACCTTTTTTCTATTACCTATGTCTTTACTGTTGATTCATCTCTTATCATTTCTGTTGATACGTGTTGGTCTGCAGTGAGAAGGCCGACTCTCAGTTCAACCAAGGAACCTAGGGGACCATCAAACCCACAGCCCCATTTCCAATCAGCGATTAGTACATCGCACCCAAAGGGCCACCACTTATCTCCAGCAGTAACAGGTTTCCCTAGGGAGGCTTGATTCCCTCAGAGGCATCAGAAGACATGTCTTCCCCAGGGATAGTGACTTGGAAGCTGGACAGGAGGGGCTCAGATTTCCCTGCTCTGTATTGCACAGGTGGTTCTCCAGTGTCATGTCGTCCTATCGGCTGTGACTAGTATTCCCAAATCTGGAGCCCTTGGTTCCTTCCTGAGTATGTGTCCTGCTGTCTCCCTTTGGAGCACAGCCAGAGCCTGTTCCTTACACAGACTTCCCACCCGTTCGTCTGGTTTTGAGTATATTCATCTCCATGTCTGTAGGACCTAGCAATCTCAGGCTTAAGCCTTGTTGGTTCTCCACCTCCCGACATGGGAGGTCCTCTCCTTTCCCATGCAGCTGAGACTGACCACTCAGCCACGCTTCTTCACATTGAAGCTTAGTCCCGGCCTACCGGAAATGGCATTTATATTGCCTTTTCGTTCCCCACTGGGGACAGAACCCAGATTTACACAGCTCTTTCCCCTCGGAGTTACACCCCAGCCTAACACTTCCTCCTTTTCTCTCTTTGAAAGTGGTTTCTGAGAAGAGGGCAGGCGGTAGGATGAGCTCTGCCTGACAGGTTAACGGAAAATGGTTATCACTCTCTTACCCTGCCTGCCAATTCTTCTTCAGCTAACCGTGGGTTCTCCATTGGGATTGGTGACGTCACGCCTGGCCAGGGACTGCTGAAAGCCAAGTATGAGCTACTAAATGCTGGCTACAAAAAATGTGACGAATACATTGAAGCCCTGAACACAGGCAAGCTGCAGCAGCAGCCAGGCTGCACTGCTGAGGAGACACTAGAGGTGAGACTGCCTTCCAGATCGGCACGGTCAGTTGTCCTGCTTACAGTGTGCTTGGGGATGGGCTAAAAGTCATGAAGAGGAGATGGCAGAGGAGCGAGAAGGGAAGCACCATCTGTTGCAGTCCTGGCCTGTGTTCTTATTTTCTGACAAGACAGGGCCTTTGCTCCATGCTCTCTGGTATGGAAACATGATATCTGTTCTTTGACCTCATGGGGCTGCTCTGACTGTCACTCAGTGCCTCTGCCCTCCCTGCCTCCAGCATCCTTCCATAGACACCAAACTCTAGCTCTCAGTGGGCTGATCATTACCATGGCTTGGGTATGTATAGGGCAGGAAATACTCATGCTGGACGGTCTTACACACAGCCTCCTCACGTGCGAAACTGCTTGGCTGAGTCCTGAGCTGGCCCCATCAAAATCTGTTAACCTCTCCTCTAGAAGCATAAAGTTCTAGAGTAACTGGGGTGCCAGCAGGTGGGGCACCCCCAGCAGGTGGGGCACCCCCCAGCAGGTGGGGCACCCCCCAGCAGGTGGGGCACCCCCAGCAGGTGGGGCACCCCCAGCAGGTGGGGCACCCCCCAGCAGGTGGGGCACCCCCCCAGCAGGTGGGGCACCCCCCCAGCAGGTGGGGCACCCCCCCAGCAGGTGGGGCACCCCCCCAGCAGGTGGGGCACCCCCCCAGCAGGTGGGGCACCCCCCCAGCAGGTGGGGCACTGGGCTTTGTTTTGTTCTGTTTCATGAGAGTCTCACTCTGTAGCTCAGGCTGGTCTCTAATTCAAACTCTTCTGACCTCAGTGTCCTTGAGCCTTGGGATTCGCAAGTATGTGTTACCATATCTCTCTTTTTCTGCCTTCTCTGTGACCTGACCCCTATGCCTTTATCTCACTGTAGTGGGGAAGATAGGCTCTTGAAGCGTTAAGTTTTCCAAGCTGGACGTGGTGGCACACACCTATAATCCCAGTCACGTGGAGGCTGAGGCAGGAAAATGGATAGTTCAAAGCTAGTATTTTATTTTCTCTTCAGATCATATAAATATTTTGCTAAAGAGGGTTCAAGACCAGATTAGGCAACTTTAACAATATTATGACTAAAAAAAGGTGGAGAGAAGAAGAATTCTTTTCGTGATGGGTGTTTGAGACAAGGTTACTCTATGTAAGCCTTCATAGTCTCTAATTACAATCCCGCCATAGCCTCCTGCGTATATATAGTATATATAGTAATCCCCTGGAAGACATTTAAGTCTTACTGGGATGCTTCAAATTACTAGAGTCCTCAATAGGACCAGGACTTCTAGGGGGTTCACCAGGCACCTTAAATTGTGTGTTATGACTGTGCTCATAGGTAAGGGGGCTCCTGGAGTCATCTTGTCACATTCTTTGCTCTTACAAGTTGAAAGCATGCTTGGTGAGAACAGGTAGAGAGACAAGCAGAGTGAGCAGTTCTTCTTCACATGCCACATGTGTCTTTACAGGGCCATGTGTGCATATACACAGTGGGATATCCAGGAGCTGACACAGACAGCAATACACAAGGCCATGTATACATTCTGCTTCATGAACAATTGGACTTTTTGTTTCAGGATTTTATTATAATTAGCTATTCACACTCTTTCAGAGCTCTCCAGAAGAAAGGCCTCTATGCCACTTGGACTTTTTGATTATCAGAGCTCAGTAAACTTCACTGATTGGAAATTGGACATCATTTGAATTTTCTGTAAATGTCACATTGAAGCTTTGTGATCTGTAGAGCCAGAGCATGGCTTCTCACGGACTGCATTTTCTTCCCTGTCCCACTCGCCCCAGGCTCTGATCCTGAAGGAGCTGTCTGTGATCCGGGACCATGCTGGCAGTGCCTGCCTCCGAGAGCTGGACAAGAGCAACAGCCCTCTCACCATGGCCCTGTGTGGTTCCAAAGGTGAGCTAAGCCAACAGGGTTGGATGTTTGTGTGGCCTGCCAGGGGCTTGGCTGAAGAATACAGATATTTGGTACTTGTAACTTTATAGAGGTTCTTCATTTCATTAAGTGCCTGTTTCTAAATCATGGATGACTGAACCTTTGCATTTAGGGCAGTTTAAGTCTTTTGGAGAAACTAGTTGGTAATATGACTGGGTTCCTGAGTTCAAAGGTAATAGATTTAGTGATGTAGCACTATTTCCTTTTTTCTGTTTTGTGGTGTTGAGTATCAAATCTAGGGCTTTGTGCATCTTAGGCAGGTGCTCTATTACTGACCTGTTGTAGCTCTGTCTCAGATGTGGCAAAATGTAACCGTATTTACTCAGACCTGTAAAAGTATCAGATTTCATAATCTGTGCTCAAACTCAGAACCTGAGGCTTCTATTGCTGTAATTTTTGTTTATTATGAAATAGAATTCTAGCTCTCTACCTTGGCTGCCTTTTACCCATTGTTCTACTTCCTGTCCCTGGTGTGCACCTTGGGTTTCCACTCCTCAGTCTTTGCTTCTTTCTCTTGCACTCACTTTCAGATTCCTTCTCCCTGTCCTCCTATGTATGCAAACCCCATTCTGGTGACCATCTGAAAGGTCCCAAAGGGGCTTCCCTCCACCTCACACATGCACATGCCCCTGAGCCCTTTCATTGCCTTCACCTATGTTGCCGTAGCAACCCGTGGACTCCTAGGTTGTGAGCATAAGGGTTGTGCTGTGTCCCATTCTATTTTATCCCCTGTTCTGCCTGGCTTCTGTTACTGTTCTGCATTTTTACATTTTTCTAGTATAATTTACATTCTGACCTGTGCCCTAGGTTCCTTCATTAACATATCACAGATGATTGCCTGTGTGGGACAGCAAGCCATCAGTGGCTCCCGTGTTCCAGATGGCTTTGAGAACAGATCTTTGCCTCACTTTGAGAAGCATTCAAAGGTAAATGGCAGTGGAGGATTGGGAAGGTTTGTCTAGGTTGTCCTCTAGGAACACAGAGCTGTCAGGGTATAATGCCACCATTGGTTTTTCCATGGGATGTTTAATATGATGTGTGGCTGTGGCATTGAGGTCCCCTTCACATCAGTCTTGAAGCATTTGAAGTGCTTGTTAGTGACTGTCGATATGTGAGAGTTTCACCACCATCAATCACAACAGTTCATTTTTAAGGTTTTAGTCCACCTCTTATGTGGAGGTGGGTAGTGCTGGCCCACAATAAGGACGTCTTGAAGGCAGCAGCTTCCCAGGAATGGGTCTGGCACCTGCCGAGTTCCTTAACACTTTGGGACGGCAGCTCCAACTCACACTTCGCTCTCTGAAGCACTCACGTGCACTGGCATTCCTGCAGAGAAGGCCTGTTCAAATCGTTTCTACTGCAGGCAAAGCATACAGCATCTACCAGTTCTTCAGCCTCTGGCTGGGTGTGAGAAGCCTCCAGGGAACATTTTCTTATGTGGATGGATTTCACAATTTTGGATCTTGAACTTCATTTGATTTTCTTCTTTCCTGCTTCTTTTTAGCTCCCTGCTGCCAAAGGCTTTGTGGCTAACAGCTTTTACTCTGGCTTAACGCCTACTGAATTTTTCTTCCACACAATGGCTGGTCGGGAGGGTCTGGTGGACACAGCTGTAAAGACTGCTGAAACAGGATACATGCAGGTAAGTGAGGAAGTATCATTAGCTGCAGAGCAGCAGCTCTGTGTGTGTGACAGAGAGAGAGAGAGAGAGAGAGAGAGAGAGAGAGAGAGAGAGAGAGGAGACAGAGAGAGACAGACAGAGAGAGAGAGAGAGAGAAAGAGAGAGAGAGAGAATATGTGTCTATGTCTGTGTGTTTTTGTTTTTGTTCATGAGCTGTGGTTTACCACCATCTTGGTATTGAAGGGGAACATTTAGACATGTAGGTGCTCCAGAACAAAATAGTAACCCAATTCAGATTGTCCTATGGACCCTGAATGGTAGAGACTCAGTGCCCTAGAGGAAGATGCTCAGCTTATAGCCCAAACTTGTGATTCGCCCTCTCTAGCAGTTTCCTAGCAATGAAGGGTGTGAGGTGACACTGGCCTGGTAGTTACTGAGTAGTTTCTGCCTCCCACTTTGCTACTGTTTGGATCCCATTATTCTCTCTTTCCATGGCTCCCGGGAATTACAGCTGCAGGGTAGCAGGGCTGAGCTAGAGGATTTTTGCTGCACTTAACGAATGGCTGTCAACCTTGACCCTATGTATCTCCTGTAAGGGAGCAGCAGGATTTATTTCCAGATCCTGGTGGAGGTCATTTCCACTCTCCACATATCAGCTCTGTGTGTTACAAGACAGTCTTTGTGTGCTTCTGTTGCTTGGAGCACAGGGCCTCCCAGATGCTAGGCCAGGGCTTTAACTGCTGAGCATAGTGCTAGCCCCACAAAAACTCTCCATGTTTTTTACCGGCACCACTGAAAATTAACAGGCCCCATTATTGGGCCACAAACTTGATTCTGGCTTGCTTCCTGTCTCTCCTGGAAATGCGGTCCCTATAGACCAGGATTGATGAACCAGTGAGCCAAACAAAGGTTATGAGGGTAAAATAGAGGCAGAAGATACATGTTCAAGTCAGAGCCCTGTCTGTGCCGTGTTTGGTATCACCTGGTGCTGTCGGTGCTAGGAGTCACCCTTTGCTCCTGAAGTGTGCCACTTTTCTCAGAAACCCAATGGACTGTAAATGCTTTTCCTATTCCTGCAAGACAAGCCATAACTGAGGGTATGAACGTATGTAATGTTAATTTCTGGAGCAGTGTGTTAACTCAGAGGCAGTGGTTCTGGCAATGGGAAATTTGTTTTTCTAAGGTACAATGCTGGACGCTGGTGGAAGGCTCTCCCAAGCAGAGTTGAGAAATGGTTGCTGCTCTTGGTTTAGATTCTTGCCCTGCTTTCTCCTCCTCTATCCTAAAAACAGAGTTTGCATCGATTCTCTGTCCTGGGTCTACAGGTGTCCTGGCTTGAGTATGTGTAGAAACTATAGTTTGTACCACAGGGAGCTGAGTGGGAAGGCAAAGCAGTTCAGGAAAGCAGTGTGGGAGTTGTTGGGACTGTCGAGATTTCTGTCACACGGAGACTTAACACAGTGAAGACGAGGTTAGAGCAAGAGCTGCCTCTCACTGCACCTGTGGCTCACTGCTCTCGGGCGTGGGAGGCCCTTTGAGGGAATCTCTGATAAGTGCTGTTGAGGTAACTCCAGTGCTTGTAACCCAGGGCTGGGATAAGGCTTGATGATCAAGTGCTTACTGGTGCTCATATGGCCCTGGCTTGATCTCTAGCACCAGGAAAAACAAACAAATAAATGACCTGTGACCTTAAAACTTTGAAAGGCAAGTCTGATTGTGTGGTGTGGAGCAGTTTTCAGTGGGCAGCTAAGCTTTCTTCTCTTCCTGTAGAGAAGACTGGTCAAATCCCTGGAAGACCTCTGTTCCCAGTATGATCTGACCGTTCGGAGTTCCACCGGTGACATCATCCAGTTCATCTATGGAGGGGATGGCTTAGATCCTGCCGCCATGGAGGGCAAAGATGAACCACTGGAGTTTAAAAGAGTTCTGGACAACATCAAGGTGAGATACAGCACTCTGTTGGGGGCTACAGACTTCTGGGGTAGGGGGGCTGTGTCCTGTGCTGGCACTGTTTGTGCTACCACACTTAAAGCGTCCCTCTAAGTCACCTCTACCTGCGTATTAGGTTCCTACCCTTCTCTGAGTGACTCTGTTTTCATTTGGGCACCTGTTAGTCCAAATCAGGTACAAATGGAAGAGGCCTGGTTCCTCTCATCTAGTGGAGTGAACTAGAGATGAATTTTATAAAGAGTGGTATTAGGCAGTAGGCTCTTTTCATATACTAGAGCCAGGAATATAAGTTGGACAGTATTCATCTTGGTTTCAGTTTAGTGCTTTTGACACAGCAATTTTAGTGAGAGGAGGTTGTTCCATTGCGGTGTTTTTTTCCAGTTGTTCTAGCAGTTGCAAACTACCAGTTCAGAATGGGTCAAAATGTAGTAAAACTTTGAGGAAACCCCATGTGCTTAAGATGTGTTAAAATATTTTCCCTCTTGAAATGTTTAATTGGCTGGTTGTCATCTGTAGTCCTGAAGTGGAGGCCAGAGCCTGGATTACGCTGGGAAAGGGCTCTAGCATGAGCCACATCTTTGATCCTTTGTTACTTTTGTTGATTTTCAGGCTAAGTCTTACTTGGCTGCCAACTGCAGCTAAATATATTCTGTAGCTTAGGCAAGCTAGAACTTGTGGGCCACTAGGCCTGGTGACAGCAATGTACATTTTTACAAATATAAAATATTCCAGGCAGTACTAATCCCAACATTTTGTAGGCAGAAGCAGGCAAATCTCTGAGTTTGAGGCCAGCCTGGTCTACAGAGCAAGTTCCAGTACAGCCCTGGCTACACAGAGAAATCCTGTCTCACAAAAAACAAAGAACAACAACAAAACCCCTAAGTAGAAATCTGGGCTGTATTTGAGTTGGGAAGCAGTAGATCCATACTTGCCAATGTAACATGGAACTCGTTAAATAATGTGGGGGTTCCTGATGGGATAGCGCATCCCTATAATCCTTTCACTTGGGAGGGAAGAAGATCAGGAATTAAAGGCCAACTTCCACTGTGTAGTAAGCTTGCGGTCAGCCTAAGCTACACAGGACACTGCCTCAGTCAGACAAAATAGAAGGCAGAGCTTATCTGGTGTTCATTTGCATATGAGATGTTGAGTCCAGAGTTAGCAAAGAAAACCACAGGTTGCTAAGAGCTCACTCTGCAGAATTTTATATCTGGGAAATTTCTCTGCCTAGTCCTCTCCCTTACCCCTCCCCAGGCACATATAACACCATGTTCTTCTGATACTCAGGCAGTGTATCCATGTCAGAGTGAACGTGCTCTCAGTAAGAATGAGCTCACCTTGACCACTGAGGCCATCATGAAGAAGAACGAGTTCCTGTGCTGCCAAGACAGCTTCCTGCAGGTAGGTTCCACCTGGTGGGCCTGAAGCCTCTGACTAGTACCTCCCACTTGTTTTTTTTTTTTTTTTGGTTCTTTTTTTCGGAGCTGGGGACCGAACCCAGGGCCTTGCGCTTCCTAGGTAAGCGCTCTACCACTGAGCTAAATCCCCAGCCCTCCTCCCACTTGTTTTATAAAACAGGGTTTTATTGTGGGAAAATTTGTGTCCCAGGCAGTTTCTCTCTATCCAGAATGAAGAATAATGTCTTGTGTTTCACACAAGTGACTCGTGTTAGAAGGAACCTAGAGATCTTGTCTATGTAATCCTTTTGCCAGCCCCGTGTCCATTTCTTCTTTTTTTCTGCAGCCATTCTGAACGCCTGTCTTCACTGACTGCCATCTGCCTCAGTTACAGCTTCTTTCTCTCACAGATCAGAAACCAATTGAGTGATCTTCTACTTCCTCCTGGGGCCATCACCATAGTGTGCCTTGGCTTGCTTTTTGTTTTTGGCCAGTGAGGACCTGCTCCAGCAGTGTCTCCTCATCTATAATCATGGCTAGGATCAAAAGCAGAGAGGTCGAGACCCCAACCAGTGCTTGCCTTTGGGATTGAGTCCACAGGCTAGTTTTGTGTCTGCAGCAGGACCAGAGGGAAATCCTGGGGAGACCCCACTCCCTGTAATCCTGTGTGGAGGAAAGGTGAAAGGTCTCTTCAAAGTACCACTTCTGTTGGATTTTACCCCAGACGTCATCTTCCTCTTTTGCTATTTAGAGGTTAGAATGGCAGTTTTGTTTTCCACCTGACTATATTAGCTATCTTCTCTTTGCCCTCAAGGACCTTCCCTGAGAAGTAACAGCCATGTGCTGTGTTAGCCTGGCCTACGAGCCAGCAGACGACCTGTTGCCAGCGTACAGCTACACATTTCTGTCCCATTGTAGCAAACACAGGTTCCTCTTCTGGCTGATTCTTACGCCTTTGGCCAGTTTCCATAGGTGGCCTTGTGGCCAGCAGTTTCTTCAGTGAGCACTGGCTCATTTTGTCCACTGTGTCACTCATGTTAAAGACTTGATGATATGACAATGATGAAGCATGTCCCCTCTACCCAGTCTCTCACAATCTGAGGAACTCAGATGCACTAACAGAACTAAAATTCAGTGCTGAGCTCAGCCCGTTCTACAGTTGAGGCAGGTCTGAGTAGCTGGCCCTTGTTCCCCCACCCTGAGCAGAGGCCAGTATGAATGCTTTAGGTGTACCCGGATGAGCGTGAGACTAGCGAGTTGCCTATATGTTGATTTGCCTGCTGAGTGCTATGTGTGTGTCTTCCCCTTAGCATGCGTAGACTCGCCCGCCAGAGCTTGGTGCTTGTATAAGGTTGGGTTCTTCCATGTGACTCTACCATTTCTAGAAACTTCACATCCAGTGTGTGTGCCCCCTAGACTTCATTCCTTTCCACAAGCCCCTGGGAGCGTGTCGCATGGGGAGCCACTGACAGATGTTACTCTAGTGCCTGTAGCCTGTTGTATGGTGTGTGTGTCTGGTTGTGTGTGTGTCTCTGTGTGTGTGTGTGTGTCTGTGTGTGTGTGTGTGTGTGTGTCTCTGTGTGTGTGTGTGTCTGTGTGTGTGTGTGTGTGTGTGTGTCTGTGTGTGTGTCTGTGTGTGTGTGTCTCTGTGTGTGTGTGTGTGTGTGTGTGTCTGTGTGTGTGTCTGTGTGTGTGTGTGTGTGTGTGTGTGTGTGTTTGTCCTCTTTGCCTTCTGCTGTTTGTTCCCCTCGCTGAAAGAGTTGTCACAGCTCCTGGGCCATTAGATCTCAGCCCTGAGCCAGACCACACGTAGTAAGGTGTGAAAGCCACTAATGAGCAGGGTTTTTATTTTTTGCCCTGAGTGGCACAGAGAGAAGCCTGCCCAGTGCAGTGGCTTCCCACCTTTCCTTTGCAGGTTGTCTTTTGCAGTCACTCAGTATCCCAAACCAGCTGCAGGCGACTGATTAGTCTGGAGAATTTTTCTTTTCTTTTCAACATTACTGCCTTTTCATTTATATTCTGGGTGGTGTGCATACTCTGCCATGGCAAGCATATGGGAATCAGAGGACAACTCCTCCTCCCATATGGTCTTGGGGACAGAACTCAGGCTATCAGGCTTTGGGACAGGCACTTTACCCCCCACCCCAACCCATCTCACAAACAATGAGATTTTCTGCCACATCAGTCTGTGAGGCATAATTTTAAAAATTATTTTATGTATAGTGTATTTTGCCTGCATGTGTGTGTCTGCACCACTTGCATCCCTGGTGTCCTTGGAGGCCAGGAGACAGGGTGTCAAGTCCACTGAGACTTCCTTGTGAGTGCTAGAAACCGAACCTGGATGTCCTGGAACAGTAACCAGTGTTTCAACTGCTGAGCGTTCTCTCCAGCCCATCCTGAGACTTTAAGTCTTACAATGTAAAAAAGCTCTTTCTAAAATGAAATCGTTTCTATGTAGACGGAAGTCTGAACTGCAGAGTCACCCTCCTTGTCTCTCACCTTCTCAAAAGAATGACTGAGTTGAGTATCCCAGGCAGTTATGAGGCCTGCAGCTCACCACAGGAGAGACGCAGTGATGTTTAGGGTGACTGCCAATGCTTCCAAAGAGGTCTTCACTGTGGAGTCATGAGGGTTCTGAGCGTGGAATCTTACACCTTGTAGAGTCCCCGAGAGCTATGCCAAGCTCCTTCCTATTGCCATGTGGCTGAGATAAGGGTCCAGGATAACTGATTGGAAAAGGTTGGGTAGTGAGGCCTAACGAACATCTTAAGCAGAGGGCAAGTTTCCCCAGGTAGGAAAGCCCAGTGGGCTCCTTACAAACACAGAGAACCAGCATCTGTGCTGCATCCTGGATGCTGTGTAGTCACCAGTTGCTAAGATGTAGAGTACTGCATCCATTGCTGACTTATGGAGTGGTTTTGCTGTCTAAATCATTGACAATCATTGAAAATCCTACAAATTGGTATGTGTTCCATAATCTTTTCAGGAAATAAAAACATTCATTAAAGGGGTGTCTGAGAAGATTAAGAAAACCAGAGATAAATACGGCATCAATGACAACGGCACAACAGAGGTACTGCCTTCTCAGACTGCTGGGCGCAGAGGTTCACAGACAGAGCGCGTGCTGACCGTGCTCTCACCTTTGTCCTTCCAGCCTCGTGTGCTGTACCAGTTGGACCGTATTACCCGTACCCAAATAGAGAAGTTTCTGGAGACCTGTAGGGATAAGTACATGAGGTAGGCACGCTCACTGTCCTACACTGCCAGGCGTCCACCCAGGACTCCCATGTCCTGGGTGTTCTCTCTGGGTTCAGGATCCTGGCTGGTCTGGTTTCATCTCCGTTGATGGGGTCAAATACTTTGTCCAAAAACAACATAGGGGAGAAAGGTGATTTTTAGCTCACAGTTCCAGGTAATTATTCATGTGGGGAAGTCAAGGCAAGAACTCACCTAGTTTCATCACAGTGACACTCGAGCAGAGGGAAGAGGGGCAGCCATGCTGCCTGCTTGACTCTCAGTCAGGTGGTCACATCACACCCACAGTCGGGAGCAGAGGGAAGGGGGGCAGCCATGCTGCCTGATCGCCTCTGCCTGTGCTCTGGCTTCCTTCATGTTGCACAGTTCAGGTCCCCCACGATGAAGTGATTCTGACCTCTCCCACCTCAATTAATGATCTGTACAGTCCTCCTCGGGCATGCCCACAGTCAGTGTAACATAGATTATTCCCTATTGAGGGTCTGTCTTTCCCCATGAATCTGCGTCAGGTCAGGCTGATGGTATCAATGAGCAAGCGCACTGACCGACATTACTCCAGGCTTTGGACAGATCTGTGCCTCACATCTATTCTCTCCAGTCGGACCCTAACCTGGATGCTCCTAAACAGGAAAGGACTTGCAAAGAAATGTCCCAAATGTCCTGTACCCATAAGGAAGCTCACAGTGTGTATGATAGATTCAAGCTCTCTGACCAACTTCATTACACATAAGAGCAAATCACTTCTACTTACCCCACACAGTGGACACCAACCATGTGTATTTCATAAGCTAATCACATAGAATTTAATCATATTGTCTGCCCCTCTGACCATCTCACTCCATTGATGACACTTGTTCCTCACCTGTGCCAGCCCCTTCCTCTGCCACAAACACTGCCTGGCCCATTGCTCTTTCCACCCTAAACCTGACAGAATTTACATATTTTCCTTTAAGAGGCAGTGACCTGAAGCCCTGTCCCGCACGTTTGATGGCCTTTTCCTTGTTGTGTCATATCTGCTTCTGCACCTTTTCTCCTAGGGCACAGATGGAGCCAGGCTCTGCAGTGGGTGCACTCTGTGCACAGAGCATTGGTGAGCCGGGCACCCAGATGACCCTGAAGACTTTCCACTTTGCAGGGGTAGCGTCCATGAACATCACCCTGGGTGTGCCTCGGATCAAGGAGATCATCAATGCTTCCAAGGCCATCAGGTAGCTGTGCCCTGGCCTGTTTCTTGGGGACCAGTGGTCCTTGTGCTCACGAACGCCTGTGATTTATTAACTGGGAAGTCCTAGTGTCCAGAGGGCAGGTCTACTGTATTGATCGTTGTTTGGATTTTTAGAAAGTGGCTCAAATCAAAACTTGTTTAATTTTATGGCCATTCCCTACATGAAATATAGAATATTACTCAAGCTAGCAGTATTGAGGAATAGGTCAGTAGACATTTCATTCCTTTGGTGGCATTGCTCCGTGCTTGAAGTGCTGACTGATTATTCTCCTGCCTGATTTAGAGACATTCTCTGTGAGCCCCTAGTGATTCGGACAAGTTTTCAAGAGACCTTGGATTAGAAGAACTAGAGAGACATCGTGTTTTTAGGGCTAAAAAATCACTCTGTCTATTCTCTAAGTTTTGTAGTAGAAATAACAACTTAGGAAGAGCTAAAGATAGCAGATCCTGGTGGTAGACCAGCCCCTGTGCACAGCCAGGGAGGTTGGAGGTCTGCTTGCCTCCTGCAGGCTGGTCAGGTCTGACCCAAGGTCCCGTGTTGATTGGACACTGTCCCTGTGAGAACAGAAGGTGACAATGGTGGTCAGAGGAGCAGGGGCATTATTATTGCAGAGGGACAGAGGGAGAGGAAATGGTTCCCTGAGGTCAAGAGCTAAGAGGTAGGTTTTCCCACAAGGGAATTTCGTGTCACAGACACTGGGCCCCAGGGTCTCCTGAAACTAGGAGAGTTCTTTATTGTAGGCCTCCCTGAATCGAGCTCTGGTAAAGTCCTCATGGCTAAGTAGCACTCTGACTCAATGCAGGATGGCTCTGTGCAGTCCAGGTCCCTTCCTGTGTGCTGATCCTTGCTCCTCCTTGCAGCACTCCAATTATCACAGCACAGCTAGACATGGATGACGATGCAGATTATGCACGCCTGGTGAAGGGCAGGATTGAGAAAACCCTCCTGGGGGAGGTAAGGAATCCCTTTTGATGACAAGAGAATGTTGTCAGACATCCTCTCCTCTCCACAGTGCTGAGGATGTGGCAGAGCGGCTGCTGTGGGGGCCTGTGGCTAAGTCCATGTGGCGTGTGTGCCTGTGTAGGGTTGAGACGGGGAAGGGGCCCTGAGGATGGAGGTAACCACCTGCTCTTTGCCATGGCAGATCTCAGAGTACATTGAAGAAGTGTTTCTTCCTGATGACTGCTTTATTCTTGTCAAGCTGTCCCTGGAACGGATCCGACTTCTGAGACTGGAGGTGAGTCATAAGAATGTGTGGATGTGAAGTTCAGCAGCCAGAGAAACAGCATAAAGATTTTGGCTGGTGGTTGTTGATGCAGATGACACATGGCCACCACAGTAAATGACTTGGTGGGTGTAATTTATGTTTACTGCTTTACCTTCACATGTGTTAGGATAACTTATTTCTGTGCATCTTCATGTGGTGTGGAAGGAGCCTGGGCCAGTTCTGTCGTAGTAACCTATGGATCCTTAGCATAGCACTTGGCTGGTTTGCACTGTTTTCAGTTGTGGGTTAACCTGGCCTCTCTTACTGGTATGTGTGGGGATAGATAACGGTTAACTGATAGCAACCTTGGTGGGGGTAAGCAGAGGTCAGCTGCTAATTAAGCCTATTTTAGCCTTGAAAAATCTTGAAGCTTTTCTCAAGTTTTCTCATGTTTCCCATATGACCGTCAGTCCTGTCTTGTTGTATAACTTGTGACTCTGATAACACTCGCTTTATAGGCCTTGATGGAGCTTGGTAGTAGAGTAATTGCCTCCTGTGTATAAACAAGACCCATGTGTTTATCTAGGGATTGGAAAAAAATAAGAACTGAAGGATGCATTTGCATCTGGGTATATAGCATGAAACCCACAAACTTTTCAGCCTTTCTGGCCTCTGTTCTCCAGACACCCTAGAGGTTTCTCCATTGCTTATGTTTGTTTTCCTGAGTTGAGCATGAATGTTCAATGAGAAAAATATTCCTTTTTTTAAGTGGAAAAAATCTTCTGTTTATGAATAAAGCACAGGTATTGAACATCAATACACAATATAGCAACATTTGTGGGCTTGAAGAGATGACTGAACAGTTAAGAGTACTCACTGCTCTTCCAGGAGGCAAGAATTCTGCTCCAGCACCCACATAGATTATCTCAAAACCTTCTGTAACTCCATCTCTAAGGGTCTGAACCCCTCCTTTTGTCTTCATGTGTACCTACAAATAGGTGACATACTTTCACACAGGCATACATAACACATACACATGAATAAAATTTTGTGGCAAAATTGACTCCCCAGACTTCTTAAAGAGTCATCCCGTAATTAAGGAAGAAAGCCATTGCTGTGGAAGTCTGCATATGTCTGTTGGTAACGGCCCTGGCACCCTGCAGGTTAATGCTGAGACAGTGCGCTACTCCATCTGCACATCCAAGCTCCGAGTGAAGCCTGGCGATGTGGCGGTTCATGGGGAGGCCGTGGTGTGTGTCACCCCCAGGGAAAACAGCAAGAGCTCCATGTATTATGTGCTGCAGTTTCTAAAAGAGGATCTACCCAAGGTGAGGTAAAGCATCCTCTGTTGGAGAAACAGCCAGGGTGGAGCTGAGGACTAGGTCACTATAAGACCAAGGATGGCACCCCAGCCCTTCATGGCCATATACCCACGGGTTCAGTCTTGCTCTTCTTAATAAGTGTTTCTGGAGGTGTGGGAGTGTGTGGTGCTTGTGGTACTTGGATCTCTCTACCTTTGGGACCTTAGAATCAAACCTGGGGTTTCAGGCTGTGGGGGGAGACTTATAGACTGAGACTTCAGCCTGCTTTTATATTTTATTCTGCGGCTGAAGCTCTGTCCTTTGGTCTTCTTTCTCCTCTCTCTCCAAGCTGATTGTAGGTTGGGCACTGCTGTCCCCTGGACCGTCTTCCCCTAACCCCAAACAGTGCATAGCCCCTGGATCACACACACTGGGGTGGGGATGGCCGAGAATGACGAGTCAGGTTATCACCCATTCCTCTGCCCTGTGTCTGAGGCTCCTGGGTAGGACCAAGGGGTTATTTCATCTTGAACATTTTATGTTGAATGTAGGTGGTGGTACAGGGCATCCCAGAGGTGTCAAGAGCAGTCATCCACATTGACGAGCAGAGTGGGAAGGAGAAGTTCAAGCTTCTAGTAGAAGGTGACAACCTGCGGGCAGTCATGGCCACCCATGGTGTGAAAGGCACGCGAACCACTTCTAATAACACCTATGAGGTACCATCCCCCTTTGGACCCTTGGCCAATACCCAGCACAGTTCCTGATCCTGACATTTACTTTCTCTAACCCCACCAACTGCACAGCATGTGCTGTGGAAATAGAGCAGGGTTTGCTTTGCACTTGTCTGACACCTGGAGTAGGAGTGGGGTGGATCCTGCAGGGGCTGCCTCTGCTCACTCCATGCTTTTCCTAGGTGGAAAAAACCCTGGGTATTGAGGCTGCGAGGACAACCATCATCAATGAGATCCAGTACACGATGGTCAACCATGGCATGAGCATTGACAGGAGGCACGTGATGCTGCTCTCTGATCTGATGACCTACAAGGTGTGAGACAAGGGAGGCTCCAGCTTGTCAGCAGTCGTGAATTCACTACCTGGCAAACAGCCAGAGAGCTTCTATGGCGTGTGAAGCACACTGGTGCGAGGACTAACCTGGACAGGGAGTAAGGTGTCACCACCAAAAAGCATTAAGTGTGGAAATGGGGCCGGGTGTTCTGGTTAATTCCCAGGGTCAGCATTTCAACACAGCCAATTTTTGGGAGAGAAGTGAGTGAACATGGCTTTTTCCATTTCCTCAGTCCAGTTCTATAGCAAAACTGGCCATTACCAAAACTAGGATGCCACGGCCACTTGGGGTGTTGTTCACTTGTGCTGATTGTTTAGCTGTTTCCAGAGAATAGGGCTGGGGATGTTGCTCAGTCACAGATTGTCTGCCTACCAAGCATGGGCCTTGTGCTTGAACTCCATCAACACACACACACACACACACAGACACAGACACACACACACACAGACACACACAGACACACACACACACACACACACAGAGACAGACAGACAGACAGAGATCTGCCCTGTTCTCAAGTGAGTGTGGGGAAGCTGCAGTCCATCAGTTTTCATGATAACCCACTACTACAATAAAGGGCTTTTAGGACCCAGACGTATAAGTCAGAGGTGGGGAGCACAGTGATGATAAATATCCCTGTCCCTGGCTTCTGTGACAATAGCGTCCCTAAAGCAGGTATCTCAGGTGCGCCTTCTGGTATTTGAGCGCATGTGCTATTTTACTGTGGCTGCCAGACAGGTTTCGTTCCATTTGTGTGTGGTGTATACATGGGTGTGTGTAATCACAAGTGCATTCCTTCATGCATGAAGGTCAGAGTTCAAGTGTGGGTACTGATCCTCAGACATTGACCTTTGACTTTTAAAGCCTTTTTGTTCTTTTTGGCTTTTCAAGACAGTTTGTCTGTATAGCTCTGGCTGTCATGGACTGGTTTTATAGACAAGTCCTGGCCTGGAACTCAGAGACCACCTGCCTCTGCCTTCTGAGTGCTGGAATTGAAGCTGTGCACTTCCATGTCATGGTTTTTAGATGTTTTTATTGGCACATGTTAATGGTGCATTGCCTGGGCTTGCACTTTGACCATTTGGTGTGGTTTTTTTGGAGTCACCTCCGTTTGCCTTGTCTTATTGACTCCCTTCTGCTCGTCCCATTCTTCCTCCCAGATCATCCTCGTTTTCATGTCCCCCTTTGTAAAGGCCCAGTGAATCTCACTATGGCTGCTTAGAGGGTCAGGGTGAGGGAGGAGTCCTTTACAAGAGCACGGGCACCTTACCAGTGTCTATACCACTGGAGAATGTCTGTCACTGACTGTGCCCATGAAAAATGTAAATCCTCACAGAAGGGTTCCTGAAGCCCTCCCTTCCACCCTAAGATGTTGACAGCACCAGTCTTGTGTGTGCTTGGCGTGTGTCCTACATTTACCGGAAATACCTGCATTGCAGTATTAGCTTCACAGAAGGAAGACGCTACCTCCACCCCCATCCCCTTTTTAAAAAAAAACTCAGAGGTTGACTCGATTCCTTGAATAGCTGCTTGGCTGCTTTTGGTGTTTCTGTTGTTGGGATATTACCTGTTGCTTTGCTATGAAAATTCTGAGAGTGACTTCTGACAATCTCTGCTGACACAGGGTGAAGTACTGGGTATAACCAGGTTTGGCCTGGCCAAGATGAAGGAGAGTGTGTTGATGCTGGCCTCCTTTGAGAAGACAGCTGACCATCTCTTTGATGCTGCCTACTTTGGGCAGAAGGACTCCGTGTGTGGTAGGTTTGGAGTGGATCTGTTGTCTCTAGAACCCAGCTGGGCACCTTGCTCTCCTACTTAGTGTGAACTACTTTCAGTGCAGACAGTTTTTGAGTTCCAAAAGAATATATGGATCCTGAGTTGGCCCGCTTGACTAAGCCTACATTGCCCAGGGTTGACAGGCGATGGACAGTGTAAGTACCACAAGGAGGAGAGGAGAGTGGCCTGTGGTCATGCCTCCTGGTGAGACATTGAACATCATTTCAAAAGTCAAGCGCCACAGAGAATGAGGAAAGACACAAGGTGAAGAAAGAGAGAAGAGGGTGGGAGTGGGAATGACTAGAAAGTCAGGCCAGGTGGTGCACATCCCTAATCCCAGGTCAAAAGAGGCAGAGGCAAGCAGAAACCTGTGAGTTCCATGCCAGGCTGCTCTACACAGTGAGTTCAGCCCGGTCAAGGCTACACAGTGAGAGCTTGTCTTAAAAACACCAGAAGGAAGTGAAAAAAAAGTGAGGAGGCTTAGCATGGGAGAGGCTCAGGCACAAGCCAGAGTAGAGCTAGATGTGAGGTACTAGGGCCTGGCACCCACCTGATCTAGGAGGCAAGTCTTTGCTTGAGCTCGACAGCACCCACTTTCTGTGACAGCATGCAGTCTTAGTCCACCTTCTGTCCCCCATCCCACTTTGAAATTGCCCCTGCCTCTATGCCTGTAGTACTCTAAACCAACAGTAGCTCTCCCTGTCTATTGGACTTGGATCAGCTCCTTGCCTCTCTGGTTCTGTCATTGTCTGTGGCATCAACCTGTATTGCATCTGCCTCTTGCTTGCTTCCTAGAGAATCAGATTTCTATAATGGAGACTGTACTTAGAGCTTTTAAAACTGACTAAAACTGTCCAGTGGTGCTGCACACCAGTGATCCCAAGCACTGTGAAGGCAGAAGCAGAGTTTGAGGCCAGGCTGGTGTACAGTGTGAGTTCCAGGGCTTCCAGGGGTAAGCAGAGAAACTGCCTTGAAAAAACGGAAACAGAAAAGAAGAATGAGTTGAAGTGAAGCCAAGAAGGGGTTCTGCACCCATCCCCTCTAGAAGTCAATGGAAACCTCCTCAGTGTTCTGATCCTGTCACTGGTTCCCAGGGCCCTGCACGTCCAGCTGTTTGTCTTCCTTTCTTCTAGGCACTAGAGTAAGGAAAATAGTGACAAACTCATCATCTACTGATCATGTGCAGGCTGCCTGGTGTCAGAGCTGTTTCCCTAAGACTATCTATCCACTCTTGTTTTAGAAATGGCTGAGCTGAATTGGTTTCCAGTGACCTGCAGACTGTGGTAGGCGCTGTCCTTCCAGAGACAGGGTCCCGAGCTTTTGTCCTTTGCTACATGGAGGGGCTAGGCCTCAAATCTCAAGTTTACAATTCTAACTCAGTACTGTTTTCTCCACTCTGTGAATCCTTTCACTAACCAAGGTTCTGGTTGGTTTCAGGTGTGTCTGAGTGCATCATCATGGGAATCCCAATGAACATTGGAACTGGTCTCTTCAAACTGCTACACAAAGCCAACAGGGACCCAAAACCACCCAGGAGGCCCCTGATATTTGACACACATGAATTCCACATCCCTCTTGTCACATAGTTTGTGGCAAGAGGTTGCCATTCCTGACCATGGCTCCTTGTCCTATGTACTGCTGAATGGAAGGACTTTGTTTAACTTGGACAGATGTCTACGTGAACTTAACATGGTTAGACGAAGCCCATGCCCTCAGCAGGAGCTCCTTGATTGGGACGCTGGGATTCTCTTCACTGAGGGGCGTCGACGCTGCTGCTCAACCTGCTCAAGACCCATGCCACCTCTCTCCGTTTCTACAGAAGGTTGTAAGGTGCCCATGCCTGCCCTGTGAGCTAGGTCTAGACCCAAGAGACTAGGACACAGTCCTGGTTTCCCATCGTTCAGTTATGCCAGATTTTCCAATGATGAACTAATGTAAATACATTTTCTTTATTTATTTGTTCTGAGGTATTAAGTGTTTATTGTTATTTTACTTTGAGATAGAGGCTGTAGAAACAACACCATCTTCAAAGCATACTGGGAAAGAACCTAAGAATGTGAGGTCCAGTGTGGGATGGCTAGGCCCTGGTCAGGCCCTGTCCAGGCCCTGTCCATGTAACTGTAAATTACATGAGAGGGAAGCTGAGTTGCCTAGTAACGTGAGACACTTGGGAGGACTCGGTCGCTTGTGGCATCCAAGTAAAGACTGGAATATCACTAGCAAGAAGAGCAGTGGTTCCCCTAAATTCTCTTAACAGCAGTGTTATTTTATTTACTCAGTCTTTTAACAAATGTGGGCCCATGGATATACCAAGACGTATACCAAGGTATTCATCATTTATGCAGATGCTTGAACTTCACCCTGTTCTGATCTATGGTGGGTTGTATGATCTAGTGCGGGTTTCAGGTGTGGTTAAATAGCCCACTAACATCCAATGGATCATCTTGATTTAATCTCTGGCCAGGGAAGTGTGATGTCCCTGATGACAAGGGGCAAGACTAAGCAGCACATTTCCTATTCTGGCACCATCAGTCCTCACTCCCAAATTCAAGTTTCTATCCTGATACCAGCCATGTCTCTTGTTTCCATCAACAGCTTGTTACTGAACTGACCCTCAGAAGAAGTAGCAACCAGGGCATCGTTGTTTGACTACTGACATGGGAAGTGATGACTACATGTGTGGTCTTAAAGGGCGGTGGTATACTAAACACTTTGTGGTATCATTAAAGATGTAAGATATCAAAATGTCTTTCGACACATGAGGGACATTTTAAATACCAGTAATAGGGTTTGCTTAATGACCCCCAAAAACACTTTAATCACTAACTGGCAAGTTTTGTGTTAATAGCTGTGAACGAGACCAGCATTTCATGTTCTAGAAGGATGGAAGGAGGGGTCAATAATAAATGAATCCCCTAAAAAGGGGTTGGGGAGATAGATGACTCAGTGTTTAGAGCTCTCGCCTGTACCAGTGTGAGGACCAGCGTTCAGATCCTCAGGACCCACATGAAGTCTGGCACGGTAGCCAACATTTGTAATCCCAGTGTTCTTATAGCCAGATGGGAGGAAGAGACCAGTAAATGGCTGGAAACTCAAGGACCAGCTATCCTGTCATACCTGAGCACCCTGTCTCAGACGAACACCCAGGTTGTCCTCTGGTCTGGTCTTCTGGATTCTCCTCTGTCTCTGTCTCTGTCTCTGTCTCTGTCTCTGTCTCTCTCTCACACACACACACACACACACACACACACACTGTTTTTTTTTTAAGTAGCTGGAAGGGTAGGGAAAAAACATGATTGAAATGAGTTCTTAAGTATACACCAGAGATAGTAGGTGTCTTAGCATTCTCTTGTTGTGAAGAGACACCATGACCAAGGCAAATCCTATAAAATAAAGCACTTAATTGGGGGGTGGCTTACAGTAGAGGGTTGGTCCATGGTCATCATGGTGGGGGTATGGCAGAAGGGCCGAAAGTATGTGCTGGAGCAGTAGCTGAGAGTTTTACATCCTGATAGCAAGGGGGAGACAGAGAGCAACACTGACCCAGCATGGGCTTCTGAAACCTCAAAGCCACTCTCGGTGACACACTTCCTCCAACAAGGACGTATTTCCTAAGGTTCCAAATAGTTTATCAACTGGGGACTAAACTTGCATACACACACACACACACACACACACACACACACACACACACACACACACACACACACACATATACTTGGGAGCCAATAACATTCAAACTCCTGTAGTAGACAAAGGGGAAAGGGAGTAGCATTCTAGACAGGGACAAGGATCAGCAAGAAATACTGTGGATGGCTGGGAAGACAGGGTACCTGGGCCTTAGGAAGCATCAGAAGCCATGTTTGCAGCCAAGTGTGATGCACACCTGATCCCAGCACTGGGAAGCTGAAACGGGAAGGTTTGGGTTTTTTTTTTGTTTTTAATACTAAGCTAGCCTGACTTACACAGCCAGACCAGACCCTACTTCAACCACAGGAAGATCTGCAAATGCCATGAGCATATAGAGACACCGGAAAGGAGGTGACTGGACTGAATCAGGAAAGTCCTCAGTTTGGTCGGGTCAGCCCAATCTTATCGTTGTGGAGCCCTAGATCTCTGCCTAAGGGTTTGATCAAAGGTGGTTTGATCATTTCTGTGCGCTGATAAAAATACTCTGACAAAATCCATCACAGAGATTTGGTTTAGAGTCCATTGTTATGGAGGAAGTTAGGGACAGGCATCTTAACATCACGCCCTCTCCACAGTCAGGACCAGAGAGAAGCAAGTGCACCCATGCTGCCTCCCTGCTCACTCTAAGCTAGATTTCTCCACTCCACCTCTCAGGGTCTGTCCCAGGAAATGGTACTTACTGCCTTCCTTCAGGGTGGGTCTTCCCACCTCAATTTACAGACAAGACACCCACAACACACGCCCAAACCCACAGGCCATCCCTCAGTAAGACTTTTCTTAGGTGATTTTAGGCTGACAGTTAAAAAGCAATCGGCAAAGACAGATCACCTGTAATAGACAGACAATGCATCTGTGGGCAAGGAAATGTCCCCGGACCAATTCTGGCATCTCATAGTCTACCTCGAGATGCAAAGTGTCCACCTCCATGCTGCCAGGACAAAGGACCTGCTGTCTCCTGTCAGCTACTAGCCCCACTGAGGCTGTACCCCTAAATGAAACGTCCCTGATCGGATGCTGACAACAGCAGTGGTAGCAGCCAGGGTGAGCCCCTGACACCCAGGACTTGGACGTGGTAGAGGGCTGCTAGCCCACCTTTCAGTGGTGGTGAGTTCACCCAGTCAGATCTACAGTGTGGTCTGGGGCACATTCTTAGAAGCTTAATGGAGAGGTCCCCTCCTCCAGTGCCTCTGTGGGCACCTAACATCTTTCACCCTTCCACCTTTCTGCTTAAAGCAGCTAGGATTTCTACTGAAGAACTCTGACCCTACAGAGGCCAAAGAAAGCTGGAGCCTGGAAGACTTGGAGGACTGGCTTGTTGACTGCAGGGCAAAGGCAACTTTCTCCACTGTACTGAGCCTCTCTTGGAAGTCAGCAGCCTCTGAGCTCACTAGTGCTTTGCCTATGTGGGATGGGAGGCATCAAGGCAGAGAACAGAAAAGCCAAAATACCTTGGCTCCTTGGTGACATCAGCACACTGCTGGGAGGGCTCCAGCCCCACAGAGCCCTGGACAGTCCCATCACTCAACTAATAACCGGCTCATGTGGTTTCTATCCCCAGCAACCCAAGCATTCACACTGCACAAGACAAAGGCAGTATTTTCCCAGGAGTAGGCACGCCCAAACCCCAGCCGTGCCTGAGCTGCTCCAGGTGCCGTACATGTTCTGTACGCATCCGTTCTCCCCATCAGCCTTATCCACGTCAACCCTGTCGGGATACACACATTTCATTCTCTAAAGCATAGCCTCTCCCTGCTCCTCCCTGCCCTTTAGTGGGCAAAGTGATCTCCCTTGGTTCATACAACTGGTAAGTAAGGAAGCTGAAGGATGCTCAGATTCCAGGCTTTTATCTACTGTGTTTAATGGCATTGCTACCCAACCTAATTACATTACAAAGTAGAAACTGTAGCTTTGAACCAGCTCCCTCACTTTGCTGTAGAGAACAAATCCAGCTTGGTCTCTTTTTATGTATGTATGTATGTATGTATGTATGTATGTATGTATGTATTTATTTATTTATTTTTCTTTTTTTCCCCCATCTTTATTAATTTGAGTATTTCTTATTTACATTTTGATTGTTATTTCCTTTCCCGGTTTCCGGGCCAACATCCCCCTAACCCCTCTCCCTCCCCTTCTCTATGGGTGTTCCCCTCCCCATCCTCCCCCCATTACCACCTCCCCCCAACAATCACATTCACTGGGGGTTCAGTCTTGGTAGGACCCAGGGCTTCCCCTTCCACTGGTGCCCTTACTAGGATATTCATTGCTACCTATGAGGTTGGAGCCCAGGGTCAGTCCATGTATAGTCTTTGGGTAGTGGCTTAGTCCCTGGAAGCTCTGGTTGGTTGGCATTGTTGTACATATGGGGTCTCAAGCCCCTTCAGGCTCTTTCAGTCCTTTCTCTGATTCCTTCAACGGGGGTCCTGCTCTCAGTTCAGTGGTTTGCTGCTGGCATTCGCCTCTGTATTTGCTGTATTCTGGCTGTGTCTCTCAGGAGAGATCTACATCCAGTTCCTGTCAGCCTGCACTTCTTTGCTTCATCCATCTTATCTAATTGGGTTACTGTATATGTATGGGCCACATGTGGGGCCGTCTCTGAATGGGTGTTCTAAACTTTGCCTCCCTATTCCCTACCAAGGGTATTCTTGTTCCCCTTTTAAAGAAGGAGTGAAGCATTCGCATTTTGGTCATCCTTCTTGAGTTTCATGTGTTCTGTGCATCTAGGGTAATTCAAGCATTTGGGCTAATAGCCACTTATCAATGAGTGCATACCATGTGTGTTTTTCTGTGATTGGGTTACCTCACTCAGGATGATATTTTCCACTTCCATCCATTTGCCTATGAATTTCATAAAGTCATTGTTTTTGATAGCTGAGTAATATTCCATTGTGTAGATGTACCACATTTTCTGTATCCATTCCTCTGTTGAAGGGCATCTGGGTTCTTTCCAGCTTCTGGCTATTATAAATAAGGCTGCAATGAACATAGTGGAGCATGTGTCTTTGTTATATGTTGGGGCATCTTGTGGGTATATGCCCAAGAGAGGTATAGCTGGATCCTCAGGTAGTTCAATGTCCAATTTTCTGAGGAACCTCCAGACTGATTTCCAGAATGGCTGTACCAGTCTGCAATCCCACCAACAATGGAGGAGTGTTCCTCTTTCTCCACATCCTCGCCAGCATTTGCTGTCACCTGAGTTTTTGATCTTAGCCATTCTCACTGGTGTGAGGTGAAATCTCAGGGTTGTTTTGATTTGCATTTCCCTTATGACTAAAGATGTTGAGCATTTCTTTAGGTGTTTCTCAGCCATTCGGCATTCCTCAGCTGTGAATTCTTTGTTTAGCTCTGGACCCCATTTTTAATAGGGTTATTTGTCTCCCTGCGGTCTAACTTCTTGAGTTCTTTGTATATTTTGGATATAAGGCCTCTATCTGTTGTAGGATTGGTAAAGATCTTTTCCCAATCTGTTGGTTGCTGTTTTGTCCTAACCACAGTGTCCTTTGCCTTACAGAAGCTTTGCAGTTTTGTGAGGTCCCAGGGTCAGCAACACGTCTGCCCATCACTGCCAACCTTTATCATGTCTTAGAACATTCAAAATCCTTCTCACAAGTTATTTTGTAATATACAACTAAATAGCACCAGCCAGTTACTTAACATGTTACAAAAAAGGAGTGATTCCTCCACCCAAGTTCACCCTGGATTCCCCAACCATCCTCTCTCCATGACTCCGTGTCCAGTCCCCTAGGTTTGGACTCATGATCAAGTCCAATAACCACTGGGCTGTCTCCTCTCTGTTTCCCTGTTGTATAAACTAGGGATCATCACTGGACCGAAGTAGTGCAAGAATCAAAGGAGTCAATGGATGTGTGGCACTTAGAGCCATGCCTGGGGTGTAGTCACTGCTCAGAAATTGTTATTGCCTTTGGTGGTGTGATCAGATTCATTCACGGACAGAAGAATCTGTTGTTCATAAGCTTTTACAGCAGTTTGCTTTGGCTTCTTCTCTTCTGCTCTAGGCTCTGCTTACTTGCTGCTAAAAAGTCAGGATAGAGATTAGGAAAAATGACTATGGTGGATAGGAGAGATTCACACTGGGTTTTGAGAACTGCCAGGTTAGCACTTTGGGGTATGGGGTGAGAGACAGACATTGCACAAATCGTGCTATACTTCATGTACAGGCCAAGAAATGCTGGACAGGAAATTCACCTTTGCTGCTGTGCACTATGGGAAGGATTGAGCTCCACGTTCGTTGTAACTGCTACTCCTGAAAGACACTCAGAGATCCCACCAGGATGGTGGGGGAAGCTGAAGTTCACCAGAACCCAAGAGACTTACCTTTTTGCCTCAAGAAAATTTTTTTTTTTTTGGTTCTTTTTTTCGGAGCTGGGGACCGAACCCAGGACCTTGCGCTTCCTAGGCAAGTGCTCTACCACTGAGCTAAATCCCCAACCCCAAGAAAATATTTATCAACTACCTACTACCTACTCTGGAGAGATGAATCTTGCAGGACAGAAAGTCTTATAATCTGCCAGGCTGGGGTGTAGATCACACACGAAGTTTTGAGTTAGATTCCCTGTGACACATAAACCAAGTGTGGTGATACATGCTTGTCATCTCAGCACCTGAAGTGAAGGCAGGAGGATCGCCTTGGGTGGGTTGGCACACTGAATGGAAATGGCCCCTGATAGGCTTTAGGGAGTGACACTATAGGAGGAAACGTGTCATGGGGAGGAGGGTTGTTGAGGTTTTAGAAGCTCAAGCCCTCTGTTTCTATCTCTTCCGGCTGCATGTGGATCATGATGCAGAACTCTTGGCTCCTTCTGCAGCACCATGTCTGCCTGCCACCAAGCTTCCTGCCATGATGATAATGAACTAAATCTCTGAAACCGTAAGCCAGCCCCAGTGAAGTGTTCTCCATTATAAGAGTCGGTTTCTATGAACATGAAAAAGTTTTATTTAAATAACAAAAGCTTTACAAATATAATGTCACTTTCTCAATGATATCTGTAATTATTGTCTTGGTGTAAGTTACGTCAAGTAGTGGAAAAAGCGAAATCACTACAGTTTAGAGTTTCCACAAATCCTTTTCATAAACCAAGACAGTATCTTTTCCCTGACAGTAAATGACTATAAAATGAACGATTCGTAAACATCACACAGAAGTGCATACTTAGTTGTTCTCATTAGGTTTTGGTTAGGGTTAGCGTTAGGTGTTAGATAAGCATTACAAGTGTTTCTTTTTAAGAATATTTCAAAACGTAGAATTTCATACCTAATGTATCCCATTAGGGTTAGCGTTAGGTTTTGTATTACAAGTACTGCAATTGAACCAACACACCTGGTTAATTGTTTCATGTTTTAAAAATAAGCAAAAACAATTGGCAAAGCTGAGAGCTCTTTAGAACGTCCATGTTTACATCAGAAATGTTAAATGCAGACAAATGAAGAGTAAAAGTTACTTTCGGAGTAACTTGCTAAACTTAGCAATGCTAAGACAAGAATTTGTGAGTCTATGCTTTTCAGAGAAACCTGAGTTCTTTGGTTATTCCTTTTTTTTTTTTTTTTTTTTTCTGGAGCTGGGGACCGAACCCAGGGCCTTGCGCTTAGCTAGGCAAGTGCTCTACCACTGAGCCAAATCCCCAACCCTTGAGTTCTTTGGTTATTATTCCCATTATTTAGAATAGTGATTTCGTATATCTCATGTAAGACATAAGGCACAATGAAAAAAAGAAACGCCAAAAGCATGTTACAAGAGAGATGTCTCTAGTTAAGTACTTGTAGATTCGTAAATCTACATAAATTTTTATCTTTACTGTCAATCAGAATTCATTAATATGCAGGGAAGCTTGCTGAGTCTTCTAGATTTGTATCGTGCTATGTGTTGACTTTGTAGGGCTGTTTTAAGCCATTTAAAAGCAGAAATTGTAACAGATTATCTTCTTCAATGGAACAAAATCCTAATGTGCTTCCAATGTACACATTAATGTCACTCAAACTCAGCATTAAAGTTATTTAAAAATGAAAGTTAAAGTATGAGTTTTAACATGGGGGACAGGGGCGGATGGAGAATATAGGTAAAATGGAAATAATAAAATATTTCATAGAGAACCAAAACCTTTCAAATAAGACACACATTTCACTTCATTTGGAAGGTAAAAAAATGAAGCAAAAACCACAACAACAACGACAAAAAAGAAAAAAACACAACCACATTACAAATTTGGTATAAAACGTTTAAAATTATCCAGGCAAGAGTTTTGTGAATGTACAATGTGTAAGCATGGGTGTTTCACGATTCGTTTTTTCCAAATACATATGTGTTGGAGGTTTATTCAGAAGGATAACAAGGAAGGGGAAGGCTAGGCATACATATTTAAACCAGTCTTTGTTAGCTTGAATAGACCTTAGGTAAGGACAGATATATTTTTAAGTCTGTGATAATCACCCCCTTTTTCATGTTGTAGTAGTGACCCCAATTGTAAACCAAACACTCTAGATTCCCTTGTAAAAATGACCCTTGAGTTAACCTCATGTTGTACCGTCCCTGTCATGTGTTCTCACCACCCCACCACACACACACACACACACACACACACACACACACACACACACACACACCCTGGGATGTGCTAGTTTGTTGCCCAAGGCTGTAGCATACAATGTAGCAACTGCTAAGTCCTGAGTTTTTATCCTGAGACCATAAACTTAAGCACCTGGTGTTTTTCCACTGTGCTTCCAGGGTTTTCCACCAAGGGCTAAGACTGTATGTCCCATAGCTTTATAACTTTAAACATTTTTAAAGCTTTTTTTTTAAATACTCAGTTTGTAAAACTCTAAAACATTTTTTAAAAAAGTTTAAGATTTCTGAGTTGTGTGCTTTTGTAATATCACAATACAGGACCTTTTAAAGTGTGAAGACATAGAGCACAGCTATAATTTTGAGAAAGCAAAACCTAGTTTTAACAGTGTCAACAGTTAAGTATACTCTAAACTCAACACCAAGTGAGTTACTTTTATGTCACAAAATTTGGCTTCCAGCAAGATATGTTCTTGTATACAAATGCATGAAGATGGAGCTTTAATACATTAAACAAGCATTATTTTACATTCTATCTTTTATAAACCTAATAATTTTTGTTTTATATTCCAGTCATTGAGTGCCCCCCATCCATGCCTCCTTCCCTTTGCTCCCCTCTCCCACCAGGCCTCCCCCTTCCCTATGGCCTCTCAAGGATTGAGTCTCTCAAGGATTGAGTCTCTCAAGGATTAAGCAAATTCCCACTAAGACCTGACCAGGCAGATGTCTACTATATTTGTGTTAGCTCCTGGGACTGGCCTGTGGAGGGGAAGTTTTCTGAACAGAACACCAATGTCTCAGGCTCTAAGATCAATGATTAATAAATGGGACCTCATGAAACTGAAAAACTTCTGTCGGACCCTGCGGGTCCCCTACAGTTTTTGACCCTGGCTGAAGCCCTGCTGATGCATTTAGAAGCCTTTTGTTCCTAGCAAAGGAAAGACCAGTCCCTGAAGTCCCTGGGTCACTACATGTGGGCGAAAATCAGTTCCTGTCTTTTGTTCCTTTCTTTGTTCCTGAGGGCATAAGCCCATTTTTCCATTGTGCTTCCTGGAATTTTCCAGTCGGTGAACTTGGGGTATATATTCGCTGAACAAAGTAAAAGATTTGGCATTCTTGTGACGCAATGACCTGAATCTGTGTTTTTTCTTATGCCTCGCAGGCCCACACCTGGCTCAGTACCGTGTCTGCTTGGGCACTGACAAAGTTCTGTAAGGCAAAAGACACCACCAAAAGGACAAATCAGCAACCTACAGATTGGGAATTTTTTTTTTCACTAACCCTACATCTGACAGAGGGATAATATCTTAGATATATAAAGAACTCAAGAAGTTAAACTACAAAACACCAAATAACCCAATTAAAAAATGAAGTATAGATCTAAACAGAAAATTCACATCAGAAGACTCTAGAATGGCACAGAAGCAATTAAAGAAATGTTCAGAGTCCTTAGTGATCAGAGAAGTGCAATTCAAAACGACCCTGAGATTCCACCTCACACCAATCAGTATGACTACGATCCAAAATTCAAGTGACAGTAGATGCTGAAGAGGATGTGGAGAAAGAGGAGCACTCCTCCATTGTTGGTGCGATTGCAAGCTGGTACAACCACTGTGGAAGTCAATCTGGCAGCTCCTCAGAAAATTAGAAATAGCTCTACCTGAGGACCCAGCTGTACCACTCCCAGGCATATACCCAAAGGATGTTCCAATATATCACAAGGACACATGCTCCACTGTGTTCATAGCAGCCTTATTTATAATTGCCAGAAGCTGGAAAGAACCCAGATGTCCCTCAACAGAGGAATGGATACAGAAAGTGTGGTACATCTACACAATGGACTACTACTCAGCTATCAAAAACAATGACTTCATGAAATTTTTAGGCAAATGGATGGAACTAGAAAATATCATCCTGAGTGAGGTAACCCAGTTGAAAAGAATACACATGGTATGCACTCACTGATAAGTGAATATTAGACAAAAAGCTCAGAATACCCACGATACAACTCACCAAACTATATGAAGCTTAACAAGAAGGAAGACCAAAGTGTGGATGCTTCAATCCTACTTAGAAGGGGGAACAAGGCCCCTGTGTTTTTAACATTCCAGACTTCCCTAGTGATTTGTGAGTGCAAAGCCTGTTAGAGAATAGGAAGCTAGGACACACATGTTTGTTCACCAGGATTGTCCTGAGGTTTAGCTCCAAACCCCAACATCCTGTTGCTCTTTAAGAAGTGGAACTCTCCTGCAAGTGGGTGAACTAGCTTCAGGCAAATGAGCTCCCTCTCCCGGTATCTAATGCAACATGGAAAATTCTGAAACCATACACACAACCGACAGAAATGGACTCAGCAAATTTTTTTTTCTTTTTCTTTTTTTCGGAGCTGGGGACCGAACCCAGGGCCTTGCGCTTGCTAGGCAAGTGCTCTACCACTGAGCTAAATCCCCAACCCCAGCAAATTTTATTAATATATCTGATCATACTTATCTGCACACACTTAACAAGGAAGAAATTGGCTGGGAAGAATTTGGGAAGGGGAAGGGAGAAGTAATGTAATATATTCTATTTAAATGCATAAAAATAAATTTTAAATTAAAATGTGGCCAGAAAGATACATTGGCAGTTAAGATCAATAGGTGTTGTTACAGAAGACACAGGTTCCATCCCCAGAAACCACATGGTAGCTATCCATTTACTATAACTCCAGCCCCAGGATTCTCCTGCTTTCTTCTGATCTCTGTTGACGCGGAACACAGACACATACAGGCAAACGCACATGCATATAAAATAAAAGCAAACCTTAGAAATACAGAATTCTCTACAGTGATGTCACGGCCCTGAGATGGACAACAGTAAGGACCAGTTCACATGAACTCCTTCTGGTCTTGTGTGGAAGCAGCTGGGGCATTCCTCAGAGCCAGCCTGCTCAGTGGCAAAACAGCCTCATTGTGAGGCTAGAAAAGCTCAGCAAAGCTGTCCCTCTAAGAAAGGCACTCATTCACAGGTGGCTTTTCCTGATGTGCTGTTCCGTGTTCTTTGCGTATGTGAGAATTGAGGCATTGATATCTCCATCTATTAGATCACACATCATAATCAACAGGGAGAATTGACTCACAGTGTCATTTACTTGTTTTCAGCTAAGACCTGATCGTACAAGATGAACATTCCAGAGGCTCAATCTATCAATTCTGTTCATCTGGAGATCCCAGACTAAGACAGCAGTGGTTTCTGCTGTTTTCCACCTCCCCACTGAGGAAGATGTGCTGGGCAAACACATTGTTTGTCACCTGTTTCCTGCTTTCCTCCAAGTCTTGTCTTATACCTCCCAGGTGAAAGTAGTTGAACCTAGCAGGAAGCCACAAGACAAAAAACCCTTCCACTTGTGGGACATATTGATAATTCCACGGCAAGCTGCCCACCTTGATTCCAGGAGGAAAAGGGAGGAAGCGCTGTGAGGGGAGCCCAGGCAAGCTCTGACGTCACAGGCGGTGAGAGCAGGGTCAAAGGGGAGGAGCAGGCAGCTGAGCAGCAAGGAGCTGGAGTGGTGGGGCCTCTCTGGAGCTGGCAGTGTGGGTATTGAAGGACAAGAAAAAGTGCTACTGAAATGCGAATCTCTACGTATCCGGAAAAGGTCTGGCCTTGGACTGGAAGCCCGGGCAGGAACCACTGTGTTCTGTGACTTCAGCACACTCTAACCTTAGGGAGGTGCTCTAACCGCTCAAGACTCAGAGTCTCCAGGCAGACCTGTCAGTCGAAGAGGAGGGTTCTTCCCGGTGCCATACTACAAGTCCAGCTCTGCAGCTGAGAAGGCTTGAATGGCTCGGTGTGACTGCTCTGTGCGCTGCAGTTTGGTGCGGTGAGGGAGCTCAGGCGAGCTCTGCATTCAGGGCGTGGTGGGAGCTGGCGGCTGAGCGCTGGGAGCCCTCAGTGGTGGGTCTTTCCTGGGGCTGGGTGAGACGTGGCAGCCTGTTGCAGCCCCCTCTGAAGTCTTTCAGGGTCCTAGTTACTCCGCGGACCTGGCGGTGGCCTTGAAATGACTTCACTTTGGAGGCTGGATCAGTGTCTTGTGTCTAGAAACATCCTTGGCAGGAAGCCAAGCTTGGAAGGCCCAAGTTTCTCACAAGTTCTGCCCTTAGCATTTAAATGTTAACATTTAGGTGTTAGATCCATTTGGAGTTAACGTTGTGGAGGTTGTTCAAGGTCTCTCAAGTGTTGGGTAGCAGCACTCCAGTATTTAGCTGTGACGTAGGAGAGGAGACTAGATGATGTAAAAGATTTACCAATGCTTACAAATACTAAGTGACATCAAATAAAATTTAAGCTAAGACACCCTACAGACAAGAAGCAGGCTAACCAGGCCTAGTAGAGAGTAAGAGGCTAGGATACACATGTCTGTTGACCATGATTGTCCAGAAACTTGGCTCCAAACTATAACAAAGGAGATGCCCCTGATTTACAATCAGCCATGAGGTTCGTTGTCACATCCAAGAACAGGCGTCTAACAAGCTGCCCAGGGGGCATTAAATGGTCATAACCAACATTAAGACCTGATGTGCCCTACAGGTACATTTTCTTCTTGTTCTGCCACATGGGCAAGACTACACCGGGTGATAACTCTTTGAAAACACAACATGGTTGTGTTAAGGGCTGGCCTGATCAAGCAAGGCTTTCCAGGAGGCCCTCGTGTATGGAGAATGACACAGCTTTTTCTCAAGCCCAGGAACATGCTTGTCAGAGCTAGCAACAGCCTGGGGTGGGAACTTCCCGTAAGGCCCTGTTTACTGAGGATAAAATAGCTCCTTCTCTGTAATGGTTTGTAGATGATCTGCCCACGGAGTGGCACTATTAGAAGGTGTGGTCCTGTTGAAGTAGGTGTGGCCTTGTTGGAGTAGGAACATCACTGGGTGTGGGGGTCATGACCCCAACCCTAGCTGCCTGGAAGCCAGTCTTCTGCTAGCAGCCGTCAGATGAAGATGTAGACCTCTCAGCTCCTCCTGCACCAGGCCTGCGTGGATGCTTGTATGTTTATAGCCATCTCTTTCTTTGGGGTAGAGAAGTTTTCTTCTAGGACTTTGTTGAAGATGTTTTCTGGCACTTTGAGTTGGGACTCTTCATCCTCTTCTATTCCTAGTACTCTTAGGTTTGGTTTTTCATAGTGTCCCAAGTTTCCTGGATATTTTGAGTTAGAAACTTTTTACATTTAGCATTTTCTTTGACTGATGTATCAGTGTCTTCTATGGTATGTTTTGTGCCTGAGATTCTCTCTACCATCTCTTGTATTCTGATGTTTGCATCTGTAGTTCCTGTTCTCTTTCCTAGGTTATCTATCTGCAGGGTTGCCTCCATTTATGTTTCCTTTCATGCTTCTATTTCCATTTTAGGTCTTGAGCCATTTCATCCTTATCCTTCACCTGTTTAATTGTATTTCCCTATAATTTTAAAGTGATTTATTTACTTATTTCCTATTTGATTATATTTTCCTGTGTTTCTTTAAGTGATTTATTTATATCATCTTTAAAGGCTTTTATCATCTTCATGAGGTGAGATTTATGGTCACAGTGTTGCTCCTCAGGTGTGTTAGCATATCCAGGGCTTGCCAAAGTGGTAGAGCTGGTGTCTGATGATGTCATTTTGCACTGCTTCTGTTGATTATGTTCTAGCATTGCCTTCTGCCATCCGGCTTACTCTTGTGTTGGTGCCTGGTAGTTCCTGGGTAAGTAAGTCTCTGGGACTCGTTGTCCTGGATAGCTGCAAGCCTCCCAAAAGGCCAGAAGAGCTGTGGGTTGGAGTATGGGGTGCAGAACATCAGTTGCAGGTGCAGGTGTGGATTGGAAAAGGGGTCCCTGTTAAGGCAGGGCAGAACCGTAGCTGCTGGGCTAAGTACAGTTGATTCCAATTATTTGCAAGACTAGCAAGAGCACTTATTTTACTGGTAAGCCATCCCTCCTGCCCTATGTTGCTTATTTATGATTAACATTTATATTTCTAATGTTTTATCCATCTATTCATAACTGTAAGCATGTGTTTCCTACTAGTAAGCTCTTATTAATATTACAGTTTAAACTGGGGCACTTAAAGTTTCAGGTAGATGAATACAGAACTGTATTAAATTTTATATCTTTGCAGGAACTTTAGTAAAGACCTCTGAGTTCTTTCTATTTTGTTTGTTTAACTGATTTTTGCAGGGGAATCAGGGTCTTAATATCTACCTCTGCATGCCCTGTGTCCCATCACATAGACTAGCCTAGCATCCAACTCAATGAGATAGGTTTGCCTCTGGCTCCTGATTGCTGGGATTAAAGGCGTGAGCAAGTACAGCCATCTTACCCATCCTTTCTGTTGTCAGTAATCATTCAAATCGTTTCTCTGATATGTACTCCCTACTGTTGATCTTTTTGCTCCCCTCCCTCCCTCCCTCCCTCCATTACTCTTGCAAGACTATATTGTATTCAAAGGGCAGAGAAATGACAAGGGTCACCATCCTCTTCAGTTCTCTTCAAATTACTTCGTAATTCCATTATAACATCCATTATCACTTCCGAAGAGTGGGCTTTGTTGGATCCTTCCCAGAAAGGTCTTTACAAAGATGTGATGCTGGAGACCTACTGGAACTCACGGCTATAGGTTTGACATTAAATGTTCTTTACTTTTTAAAATAAGGTGCAACCGTTTTTGTTATTAATCCTTTATTGTCATGTCAATTGCTGATGAGGAAGAAAGCCATAAATAAATCATTAAATCATGGCTCTAAAGTTTAATGAAGATAACAACTTGAATTTTACCTACTTTCCAATAATAGAGCATACATTTTCTGATGCTATATTTTAGGTTACAGTTTGGAAGACATAATATTGAAGAACATTTTCAAAGTCCTAGAAGACATGGAAGGTAATTTTCATGTACAAGCTAATACAATAGTGCCTTTGAAGAAATTTTTACTATGTCATAGAAGAGTTTTAAAATGAAACATTTTAAAAAGCACGGCTTTAAGCATATTTGTGATTATTAAATCCTCACAAAACCATGTGTATTAGGGTTTTACTGCTATGAATAGATACCATGACCAAGGCTAATGTTATAAAAACAACATTTAATTGAAGTTGTCTTACAGGTTCAGAGATTCAGTCCAGTATCACCAAGGTGGGAACATGGCGGCATCCAGGCAGGCGTGGTGCAGGAGGAGCTGAGAGCTCTACACCTTCATCTGAAGGCTGTTAGCAGAATACTGACCTCCAGGCAGCTAGGATGAGGGTCTTAAAGCCCATGCCCACAGGGACACACCTACCCCAACAGGGCCACACCTACTCCAACAAGGCCACACCTCCAAATAGTGCCACTCCCCAGGCCAAGCATACATAAACCATGACATCATGTATCCCAGTGTCAGGCATCTGATTTGTTTGCACATCAGTGTGATAAAGCCTTTGCATATCACAGTAGTCTCTGAATACATGAAAGAACACATACTGGAGAGAAACCTTATTAACATAAGCAATGTGGTAAAGCCTTCGTATGTCTCAGCAATCTTCAGAGGCATAAATGAATTCATCCTGGAGAGAAACCTCAAGAATGTATTTAATACGGTGAAGGCGAACGTTTTATAGTCTTCATCATCACAAAAGTATACCAGAGAGAAATTATATGAATGTGGGAGATGTGCTAAAGTCCTTGTGTTATGGAGCCCACTTAGAGATCCAACACAACTTAGAAACCAGGTTAATGCTGATGGAGGTTTATTGTAATCAGGCCTTTACTGACCAATCAGGGCCACAGAACATACTCAGGAGCTGAACTTTGACCGTGAACCAGAATGGTACTGAACGTTAAAGCTTGGAAACCACACACATGTGTGTCAAGGTACAACGATGTTTTCCCACCAATCAGATTCAGGGCTAGGGGTATTCCCTGTGTAGTTGGTCTGTGTCTGCTGATGCAGGCAGGACGTAGGTTTACAGTCTAAAGATCATCTCCATTTTCTCTTCGTGGTTAGCAACAGGTACTGTGTTTGAAGGAACAAAGATGAATAACAGAAGCTGTCGTTAGGAACAGTCGATATGTTTTGTGGAATAGGGACCCTGGTTACGAACAATCATGTTGTGGGGAACAAAGATGAATAATGGAAGCTTATCAGTTATCAGGGAGTCTCCAGCTCCCTGATGTTCTAGGAACTTGAATTTTGTTTCGCTCTATGATTAAATGAAGTCTGGTAACAAAATGGCTGTACTTAGGACAGTTTTCTTTCACTCGTTCACAGCATTTGCATATTACAGCCTTCTTCAAATACATAAAAGTGAGTAACCCTATAAATGGAGTCAAATTAGGAACCCTTTTCTCAGAACAGTTATTTACAAATATCTAAAAGAACATGTCCTGGCAAGAAACCCTACGAATGTAATCAGTGTGATTGAGCCTTTTCTTAACGCAGTTCTGTACGACTAAGTAGAAGAACACCTGCTGGAGAGAAACACTAGGAGGTAAGCAATGTGGCAAAGCCTGTGTGAGTAGCAGCATTTCGTGTAGCTGTGCTCAGGAGAAAAAGCCATGGTGCAAAGAAACTGTGAGTGCAGTCAGTGTGATAAAGATTTGCATGTCATGATCTCTTTATGCAATATTAAAACCCTTAGTGTGTAATCAATCTCTTAAAGACTTTACACACCATAGTAGTGTTTAGTGACCTGGAAGAATTCATACTGTAGGGGATCTATAAGGATCCTATAAGAACTTTAGCCAACATACTTTGGTTGCACAAGATTATTCTGAAGAGAACATCTGATGGGTGTAAACAATCCAAGCATAACGATGTTCCTCTTGACTTTATTTGTACTTGTACATTCATATGCACAATTGCTGTATGAATTTAAGTGATAATCTAGCCCTTTTAGAGGTCACAATTCTCTTCAATTACAGGAAACAACTCATCCGATGTAAACGTTTACAGGTGTGAACTACTGCCTTTTTTGTTGTTATAATAAAACATCGTGCCTAGGGCAACTTACAAAAGAGTTTAATTTGACTTATGCAGCAAGTGTCATGCGTTATTTTTTGGGCAGAAGATTTAAGAAATGCTGCCCTGCTGAAGGAGAAATATCACTTGCGGTCGACTGGCGAATTTAGGTCTGCACACCATTCCTAGGTCTGACACTTGCTGCATTGCCACCTTCATGGTGATCCCGTAGTCCTCTGGAACCAACTGAGCAGTCTTGATTTCTCTGACTTCATGCCTATGTGCTTGCTTTCTGTTTCTATTCATGATGAAGAAACACTGTACGTAACCTCTTAGGTGCCTTAACTCCTGAGTTAAAGGAATGGATGCTTCCATAAGAAAAACATTCATGAGTAAAAATCATTTGTTTGAATTTTCTTTTTAATTGTGTGATCTGAGTGTGTGTGTGTGTGTGTGTGTGTGTGTGTGTGTGTGCGTGCGCGCGTGTGTGTGTATTAATCCCTTGGGATCTTGTAGTAGGAATTACAGGGATCTGTCATTCACCTGACCTTGATCCCAGGATTGAACTTCTTAACTGCTTGGCCATGTCTTTAACCCTGTGAATATTTTAAAGACTATATTTCACTTTGATGGTAGGAAATAAAGAATTCATATAAGAGAAATGCCATATCTATGTGAGTGATCTGATAAAGACTTTAGACATCATCATTGTCTTCAGTTTCATGGGGAAATAAATCTTGCTTCATTTCTTTTTCATCATAGCCTTAATGAAAGCAAATTGTTTTCCATGTTCACTCATATGTAATGGTGGAGACCACCAATTCTGGGTGTGGCTTGTATTTTGCAACTTTTGGAGTGGTTATTGAAGTTTAGTGTATGTGTGCCAAATCCACTTACAGAAGTATGTTAGGTGGGGCTGGGGATTTAGCTCAGTGGTAGAGCGCTTACCTAGGAAGCTCAAGGCCCTGGGTTCGGTCCCCAGCTCCGAAAAAAAGAACCAAAAAAAAAAAAAAAAAAGAAAGAAAGAAAAAAAAGAAGTATGTTAGGCTATTGTAGTTCTTCTGTGGCTTCTGTCCATCTTCTACTGCACTGTCACTTGGTGATAGTATTTGTCTGCGGCTGTGTATGAAATGGGATCCCTATTAGCTGAGTGTTCCGTTGTTTAGTATTAGACAGTGTGTTGTCTGTGAAAGGGTGGTGGGTGGTTGTTCCTCATTGTGTTTTTTAAATTTTCACAAATTCCTTGGAGGTGATGTTTGTCATCAAGCCTGGCTTGGATGCCAATAATTAGTCAAGGCTGTATTTGAATTCTTGATTCTCGTGTCCCAGCCTTCTGGGTACAAGTCCAAGAGTAGTAGGTGTACCCCCAATGTGTCCTGTTTTGCCAGCTCCTTTTTAACAATGCTACTCAGAACACTGTACATAATACATAAATAAATCTTAAAAAAAAGAATAAAAATGCAAAACCTTTGCCCAAAAAAAGGAGAATTCTTGTCTCTTCCCTAAGAAGGTGGGTGAGATTTATTTGAGATGACAAAAGGCTCTATGTCTGTTTGAAGAAGATGGTTTGTTACCCAGATGCTCTGCACCTAAACTACAGATAAGAAGATTCCCTTTGATGTGGGAGCACAGTCATGTAAAACACATGTAGTTGAGCAAGTTTGCACATCCTGTCCTCCAGCTAGAGTCCTGATCACGTTGGGAATAGGCTACCGAAATGTGCTTCAAAGATTCATTCACCCAGAAACAATTTTTCTTTTAAAATTAAAGACCGTGAAAACTTTTTTAAAATTTAATTTTTATTTTAAATCTTTTATTTTAAAATTTTATTTATATAATATATAATGTAATTATTAAATTTATTTATAAAACTATTACAAAATTTTTCTAATAAAATAAACATTACACATAAACATTTGTGTAAAGAAATTTACTGTACACACTACAGCACCTTTCTCAGAATTAGTCTTTCATCATCTCATTATCTGAAATCCGTTCAGTAGAAGCCACCAGGGGGCGCCCTCAGCGCTGTCTTCCACTTGTGTCTTATGTAAGGTGCGCTGGACACAAGGTGAGACTGGAAAATAGACTTGAATGCAAGTTCAACAGGAAAAACATAAACTTCAACAAAGAGGCAATGAGACAGTGGGGATGAGCCATTCACTTCTGAGGAAGAAAAATAGAAGTAGAGATCCTGGTGGAAACAAGAGACTGCGATTCTCACACCTACTGCCCCGACAGTCCCTTCTCCACATCCACAGTCTGTGACTCCCCTGTACCTGTGTGCAGAGCGACGCCATGACAGTCACTGGTGCACCGGCTGCTGGTCTATGTCCTACTGTGGAAATCTCCTTCAGGCATGAGGAAGAGTTTTCTTTAAAATCGCATCCTCAGGAGGAACAGAAATGACCAGGACCCATGGCTCCTGTTGTCGGTAACATCCTGGTCTCCACTGGCAGCCACCAGGGCCCTTCCTCCTTCCTGTCTGCGCCTGTGTGACATCAGAAGAACCAAACGCATAAGTCTTTTCTCAGAAGATGCGATTAAAGGATGTGGCTGAAAGAATAAGAGGAAAGAATTGGCTAGCAAGCATCTACCACAAGTTCAGCTCAGCAGCGTGGGGGCTTTAATTCCCCTAGAATCCTGATTAAATGTCATTTCTGCATTCTAAAGGATAGGGACAAAGGAAGAGATGTGTGGGCATTTGAGCAAACTGTTTACTTTAGAAAGTATTTCTAGTCTTGAAGTCATCCCTGCCCCGAAACACTCAGTCTGCACATTCTCCACACCGCGCCCCCCTCCACTGCACTCCTGGACCCCGGCTGTCAATCACACAGGTTCTTCCTGCCTGTGATGTCCGAGTGAAAATGGCTCCTGTAGGCCCATGAGGAGTGGCCCTGTTCGGTGTGGTCTTTTTTTTTTTTTTTTTTTTTTTCTTTTTTTCGGAGCTGGGGACCGAACCCAGGGCCTTGCGCTTCCTAGGTAAGCGCTCTACCACTGAGCTAAATCCCCAGCCCCATTCGGTGTGGTCTTTGTGTAGGAAGTTTGTCAGTGTGGCTTTGAGAGTTCAGATGCTCAAGCCAGGCCTAGTTGCTCCGTTTCTCTTCTTGATGCCGGTCAGTCCAGATGTGGAAATCCCGGCAGCCTCTCCAGCACCATCTGCCTGCCACTGCGCTTCCCCGTGATGATAACGGACTAAACCTATGAACTGTAAGCCAGCCCTAACTAAGTATCTTCCTTTATAAGAGTTGCTATGTCTATGGTGTCTCTTCTTGATAGGAGAAACCTCAGCTAAGACACCACCCATTTGATTTTGGGGACCTTCTTAGGTTTTCCTGGGATCCCAGCTGAGGGCGTGGGAAAGTTCTGAGGCAGGTGGGCCTCTTACCTGTTCCTTTATTTTATTTTTTGAGACAGAGTATCACAATGTAGCTCAGGCTGGCCTCAAGCTTGCAGTCCTCCTGCCTCAGCCTCTTGATTGCTATTATTATAGCTTATGCATCATTGCACCTGGAAAGCCTCACAAATTTCACTCTGGAAACTTCAGGGTTTCTGAACAATCGGGAAATGGGTTGAGGTGGGTTAAATAGTCCAGTCCTTGTTTGTATGTTTTTCCAATATTTAATTGGTTCAGTGTCTCAGCTCAGAGATGCTTGGAGATAGGAAATTGTGAGGTGAGAAATAGCCAGAGCAGGCACATTGACAGCCGTGAGTGATAGAGGGAGTGGTAATCAGCTGACTAGCAGTCCCACCATCAGGCAGCCCTCACACTGGAGCTTTCCAAAACATATTCTGTATTTTACAAGCATTAGTTACTGGTGCTTGTACAACACAGCAGAGCCAGCCTGTTACAGAAGTACGTGAGGTCAAACACAAGCCAAATTGCTTTTTTACTTTCAACTTCCCAATCTTTATTTAGCTTTCATTTGTTCTTACCCTTTCTGTTGACTTTGGCGCTGTTTACAATGAATTTCAACCATTAATTTATAAGAGCTTCCCCCACTTGAAAGCAGCCCCCTCCCCTCCCGTCTTTTTTCTTCCCTCTCTTGTCTCCTCTTTTCTGCTCTTCCTTTTTTATTTTTGAGACAAGGTCTCCGTATGTAGCTCAGGCTGGTCTCAAACTCTCCACTCCTCTGCCTTAGCCTCCCAAGCTCTAGATATGTAGACTTGCCATACCACACGCATGTGTGACAACCTATTCATTCAGATTCTCTTTTCTGTAATAGTGATGGGTTTTCCTTTATATATTAGGCTAAACCTAACTTTCTTTCCCTCTCCAATTATTTTTACATTTTTAATTTAATTAATTACTTTATTGTTACGATTTCCTTCTACTCCCAGGACCTCTCCTAGGATAGACAGAACAAATCAAGCGCTCCCAGGTGAAAGATCCCCGAAGAGAGACCCTTACTCGAGTCTTGGGAAATCGCAGACCCCAGACACAGAGAGACCATTTTGGATGTAATAAGCAAAGGCGAGGTTTATTACGGAGACCTATTACAGAGATCTCTGGGCCGACACGTATCCCACGCAGGAGACAGAGGTGTCGGCCCCGAGAGGCTGGGAAAAAGAGTATTTAAAGGCAGAGGCTGTGAGCACCAGGGGATGGGGGGGATGTCAAAGGGGGAATGTACCACAAGTTACAGGATTGTTTTATGGCTCCAGGAGATAAGGGGACGCCAAAAGGTTTTATGGCCCCCTGGTTCCTGGAACAGAGCTACTAAATCAGGAGAACGGTTGGGTCTTTAGGTCCTCATTATTTTTAAAAGTTTGTCAAAATTGATGAAGCATCTGTATTTGAAACACCTCTGGTTAGGCTTGGGCTGCCAGTTTCCTGGAATGCTCTCTGCAGGACACAATGGCTGAAAAGCACAAGTAGGGGCTTCTCAGGGTCTGGAGGACATCTGGTTAAAGTATGACTCTGAGTAAGCTGGGGGGGATGTCTTTGGATGGTTTATGGGTCAGTCTTCGATAGCCTGAGCTGGTTTTTGTATTCCTTTTTTTTATCTTTATGGCCTGCTATTCCTGGCGGCAGGGCTTAGCCCTGAGTTTGTGGCTTTTGGGGCTTACTCTTTTAATTTTATATTTCTAAACCTAGAATTCGTATAATTCTCTTTTCACCAGGCTCAGAACGAATTACAGATAGAAATCTGTGTTTGCTGTGGCGTTCAAGGCCCTTCAAGCCATCTGGAAGGGGCTTTTCTGTTTTCTGTTGATGTTTTCCACCCACACGGGGCTGCCTCCCCTGTCTGCCAAGTGCCCTCAAGGAGCCCTCAGGAGCTGACATTCCTCATGGCTCAATCCTTCTTTCTCCATCTGGACTCTCTCTCCTCTCAGCCCAGGACCTCCTCTCCCATCCTCTCTTGCATCCAGTAATTGCCCATGCACTGCCCGCTCCTTCCCAGCTCTGATTCAGTCTTGTTGTGGGTTGGCCTGAAGCTGTTCACATTCTGATGTTAATTCTGCTCCCTCCGGAGGACTGGACAATAAAGGCTGGAGCTTGCGATTGGGCAGTGGCGGGAAAGGCGGGGTGGGAGGTCTTAGAGAGTGGGGGCAGGTAAGAGGAGAAGAGGACGGAAGGGAAGGAGAGAGGACGCAGGAGGAGGAAGCACAGTGGACCAGAAGCTGTGGCCAGGAGAAACCGCAAGTAGGAAGGGGGTCCTGTAGCTGGGGAATAAGTTAGTGTCCTGTTGTATCTGCCCAATCTAGGCACAGAGCTTATGATTCTAACAACTGGATTGCGTGGTTTTTAAGCGGTTGGAAATTCCAGCAACACTGTCCGTCTTAAATTCCAGATGTTCTTTCTTCTATCCTCCTCAAAGGTTGCTATTTCTTCCTAAAGGTCAGTGCCCCCCGCTTCCATTCTCCCTTGTTGCTTTGTACGTCATAGATGTTTAAAACATTTTTGCTAGATCTGGAAAGTCACCACGTGTTATAATTGAGAGAACCAGGCCCCAACTCAGGCCACAGAGCCTTGTAAGAATGAGAAGTTGAAATTACCAAAATAGGCTGCCGTAATGAGTCAGCCTGGTCTTATTTTTTCCCTAAACAGAAGGGTTCACATACATATTATTGAACTAACCTATTAGTGTAGAACCTTACAAATATGGGAAAATCCAGTGTTTTCCAAATAAAACGTGCCCATCTATTTAAATAGAAGTCATCTTGTCACTTTAATATAAGAGGGTGTATATATATATATATATATATATATATATATATATATATATAGAGAGAGAGAGAGAGAGAGATTTCAATTTAAATACATTGAGAATGGACTCAAGCTAGTAATGGATCACAGCAGTAGAAATTTTGTTTATACCCATTACTTGATAAGCAATACCTCATTTATAACACACACTGCTTACTAGAGGAACAACGGAAGAGACTATGATGACAATGGATCGAGGTTGTGTAATTCCCAAAATTAACCTGTATGCCTCACCTGCCCAGGGACCAGGTAAGTTCCTGAGAAGCTGGAAGCTGTAGTTCTTAGAAAACAACAAAGTCCCATGGGAAAATAAGTGTCCTATAGGTTTGTCCTTATAAACCCCTGCAATGCATGGCTTGAGGCCATTATCAGCTGGAAATTTCAGGAAATGGTCCTGAGCAAAGTCTATCCCTTGGTCAATATTTAATATTTAAAGATTTCTTTAAATTTGGCTCAAAATGATTTTTCTGGCCAATCTCAGGACACCTTGGTAATCCATAGGTAAGGAGTTCTGTTATCAGGTAAAATGATTCTATGGGAGAATAACCCCAATTAAATGACTGTAAATGACAATGCTCGACAAAATCCCTAGGAGTCCTGAGAAAGGGCGAGGCCCAGCAGGAGCTTCCTGATATCCCCGATTTATTGCGATTTATTGCTATTCTCGCTGTGCTTGGCTCTGGATGGGTTTTGTCCAGGGCTATGCACCAAGAGGATGGCATCCAAGCTTGGCAAGGATGGCTTTAGAGAAGCTGTTTTCTGTCGTGGACTTTTTAATGCACCTAAGTGACTAAAACCCCCCCTACAGATCTACTGCAGATACCACCCCTTCCAGGCTCCAGTGGCCAAGCCTAGTCCAGCTTTTGATAAGGGATCGCCAAGTTTAGTGAGAACCAATCATTTACCTGAGTCTCAAGGACATCTGGGGTTTTGACAACAGGAGAGTGGCCATCTAGACAATGAATGTAGCTATATCAGGGTCCCCCCCCCCCAGAGCTGTGTTACAAAAGAACACATAAGGCAAAAGGCCCTGAAGGTAGCCCCCTGGTGCACTGTTTATTTTGAATAAAAATAACAAAGCCTTTTCTTGCTTGTGAATTACTGTGTCCGGCACTTAACCTTCCTCTCTCTGCATACAGTAGACTGCAGCTTTAGTAATTCATTTTAATAGATTCCCACCAACTTCTTTGAATCCATTTCTGTTTCAAAAAATAAAAGAAAAAAGTAGATTGTAACTGACAGAAACCATGGTCATCTTTTCAGCAGTTGTGCTAGAAGCATTTTATAGTAAGTGAATTCTTAATGTGGAAGACCTATGACCTCTGTGGCTAAGTTGGGATGAGATGACTTAATGGAGGGTGCTATGCACTCACATTTGAATCAACTCAAGGTCTGTCCCATAAAAATGTCCAAACCATGCCTGGGTTGCTTGTGTTCGAGTTGGACCCTCCCATTTTTCTTCTTGTGTTAGATTTGAATTATAAGAAACCTCATGCAGTTTGGAAATGCAGGCTTGTCAGAGGCCATTGTCCTTGGTATTGTGGCTCAGATGTGTACACAAGTCGCTCCACATTGCTGGCTGCATGTGCACAGAAGCTATAAAGCTTTCCTAGGGGCTCTCATTTTGTGCACGCGGCAGAAACCTAGTATTCCCTACTGTTAGCCCACTTGGCCTTTCAGGCAGCCGTCCTGACCACTGTGCTCTCTGCTTGTGGCAACCGTGATCCCTGCTCTTGTAAAAGTCACAGAGCTTCTGATTTTATCTTAGACACTTAAAACTCAGAATGTGCAGAATGACTGCTGTTTTCCTCATCAAATCCAGACAAGTCATCCGCATCTGCTTCTATACCCAAATTCACCCTACATCACACACACGCACTCTCACACACTCACACAAACATATATATATACATACATACAACTCATGCACACTCACACCTGTATACACCTTATTGATTCTGTGAGGCTGGTGTCCAGCCAGCTCTAAGATCTGTCTGTCTCCCTCGTACTCCACGATACTGAGGTTACAGACACATCGGCACCACGCCTAACTTGCAGGTGAGTTCTGGGCATTTAAACTCAGGTCCTCAAGCTTGCACAAAAGTCATTTCACCACTGAGCCATCTCTTCTGTCCCTCTAATTTGTTGACCTTAGACAAAAGCCTGGCAGCTTAAAACAAAGGTTTTGCATTACGCATTCTTCCACCAGCAGGCTGTCAAGACTTTTCCAGCCTTTTGATTCTTGAATTGGTAGAGAAAATGAAGCTGCCCAAGTCTCCTAAATGGTAATATAATAATAATAATAATTATTATTATTATTATAATTATAATTATAATTATAATTATAATAATATAATAAGAGTGCTGTTTACTGCCCTGTTCACTGTGGCCTGCTCAGCCTGCTTTCTTACAGCACAAGGACCCCCAGCCCAGTCATGGCCCCATCCACAATGGTCTGGGCCCCTCCCACATCAATGGCTGATGAAGAAAATGCCTTACAGGCTTGTCTGCAGCCCAGTCTTACGGAACATTTTTAAATTGGGGTTCTCTCCTCTGAGATGACTCCAGTTGTGTCAAATTGACATAAAACTAGCCAGAACATGAATGTTGATAAAAAAAAAAAACTCTGAAGAATAAACTGATAATGAAAATCTGATTTCTTAACCTCCAATCTTAAGTACTAAATTTTTCATTTTTATTTTTTTTTAATTTAGAGAATACTTTATTAGTTTTTAAAATCAAACCCACGTATATAAGACCTTACATATTTAATACAGTGTGTTACCCCTGTACAAATGGAAAAAACTTAAGTTCAACATTTCTAGACCAATATGGCTGTTAATTTCTGTACAGTGCCAACTCAACACAGTAAACGGGGATACTTTTTTCGAAAGTTGACAGCACAGGTAAAGTTTCAAAAAATTCAAATTATATATCTGTATATATATATATATTTATATTTATATAAAAAGACCAATAATAGCAGTGTGTTATGCATCAACAGCAGCAACAGCTTTTCCAGGTTCTGCAGTCATCTGAACAAAACTGTAGAGACATCCAGCACACTCCATTAAAAAAAAAAAAGTAAAAAAACAAAACCCGAGAAAACAGCACAGTTCTGTTACTCTTGTGGTACCTGGCACCATTTTTTTTAAATTAGCTTCTCAATCATCATCTGGAAAGAAAACATTCTGAGCAACATCATTAAAAACAGCTCTGATAAAGCACGGTCACTACTACGTATCATAAAGCAGGTACAAGCTATTTTACATCCACAGAGGTATGATACAGTACTGTCCTACATCTATAATACTAGAGGATACAATTTAAAAGGCATTATTTGAGACTTGATTCTACTTTTCCAGCAGAGGGCCCAAAGGATGGTGTGACACAGCTTTGTAAAGAAACATACTCTAGACAGGATTTCCTTTCACTAGTGGCACACTTCTAAGGATTCATTCTCTCCATGAATGTCAGCTAAAACCATTATTAAAAAAATGAAATATCCCTAGAACAAAACCGTATAACCACCGGATTCACATGAAGATGACCTAGTGGAGACAAGCTGGACCTCACCTTACCAACAAGCTATCAAATCTGTTATGTTTAAACAGTGAGACCTCCAAGGAAGGAGATGCCAAGTAGTGCTTCAAAGCTTCGGACCACAATCAAACACAGCATCCTTTTCAACAGAAGCAGAAGCTCATCTGAATATGCTCTTGGGTGCTGACATCAACATTTAATCATCTTCTCACTCATCCAGGAAGAGGGGGAGATCAGTTACTACTGTACTTTATTGTATTCAACCAAATCACCATGTTACAAAAATAGCAAGCTGCCATAATAAAAAATAAGGCTCCTCTATCCAGCACCAGATAGCATCATTTTACTTTCAAGCCTAGAAATTGCACACTTGTATATAAACCAATCGAAGATGAGGATTGAGAGTTCATTTTGGTGGATTTTTCCTTTGATGAATATGAAGTGTCCTTCCTTATCTTTTTTGATGACTTTTAATTGAAAATTGATTTTATTTGATATTAGAATGGCTACTCCAGCTTGCTTCTTCTGACCATTTGCTTGGAAAGTTGTTTTCCAGCCTTTCACTCTGAGGTAGTGTCTGTCTTTGTCTCTGAGGTGTGTTTCCTGTAGGCAGCAGAATGCAGGGTTCTCATTGCGTATCCAGTTTGTTAATCTATGTCTTTTTATTGGGGAGTTGAGGCCATTGATGTTGAGAGATATTAAGGAATAGTGATTATTGCTTCCTGTTATATTCATATTTGGATGTGAGGTTGTTTGTGTGCTTTCATTCTCTTTGTTTTGTTGCCAAGACGATTAGTTTCTTGCTTCTTCTAGGGTATAGCTTGCCTCCTTATGTTGGGCTTTACCCTTTATTATCCTTTGTAGTGCTGGATTTGTAGAAAGATATTGTGTAAATTTGGTTTTGTCATGGAATATCTTGGTTTCTCCATCTATGTTAATTGAGAGTTTTGCAGGATACAGTAACCTGGGCTGGCATTTGTGTTCTCTTAGGGTCTGTATGACATCTGTCCAGGATCTTCTGGCCTTCATAGTTTCTGGCGAAAAGTCTGGTGTGATTCTGATAGGTCTGCCTTTATATGTTACTTGACCTTTTTCCCTTACTGCTTTTAATATTCTTTCTTTATTTTGTGCGTTTGGCGTTTTGACAATTATGTGACGGGAGGTGTTTCTTTTCTGGTCCAATCTATTTGGAGTTCTGTAGGCTTCTTGTATGCCTATGGGTATCTCTTTTTTTAGGTTAGGGAAGTTTTCTTCTATGATTTTGTTGAAGATATTTACTGGTCCTTTGAGCTGGGAGTCTTCACTCTCTTCTATACCTATTATCCTTAGGTTTGATCTTCTCATTGAGTCCTGGATTTCCTGTATATTTTGGACCAGTAGCTTTTTCTGCTTTACATTATCTTTGACAGTTAAGTCAATGATTTCTGTGGAATCTTCTGCTCCCGAGATTCTCTCTTCCATCTCTTGTATTCTGTTGGTGAAGCTTGTATCTACAGCTCCTTGTCTTTTCTTTTGATTTTCTATGTCCAGGGTTGTTTCCATGTGTTCTTTCTTGATTGCTTCTATTTCCATTTTTAATTCCTTCAACTGTTTGATTGTGTTTTCCTGGAATTCTTTCAGGGATTTTTGCGATTCCTCTCTGTAGGCTTCTACTTGTTCTCTAAGGGAGTTCTTTATGTCTTTCTTGAAGTCCTCCAGCATCATGATCAAAAATGATTTTGAAACTAGATCTTGCTTTTCTGGTGTGTTTGGATATTCCGTGTTTGCTTTGGTGGGAGAATTGGGCTCCGATGATGCCATGTAGTCTTGGTTTCTGTTGCTTGGGTTCCTGCGCTTGCCTCTCGCCATCAGATTATCTCTAGTGTTACTTTGTTCTGCTATTTCTGACAGTGGCTAGACTGTCCTATAAGCCTGTGTGTCAGGAGTGCTGTAGACCTGTTTTCCTGTTTTCTTTCAGCCAGTTATGGGGACAGAGTGTTCTGCTTTCGGGTGTGTAGTTTTTCCTCTCTACAGGTCTTCAGCTGTTCCTGTGGGCCTGTGTCTTGAGTTCACCAGGCAGGTTTCTTGCAGGGGAAAAGTTGGTCGTACCTGTGGTTCCAAGGCTCAAGTTTGCTCGTGGGGTACTGCCTAAGTCCTCTCCGCGGCGGCAGCAACTGGGAAGATCTGCGCCGCTCTTTCCGGGAGCCTCCGTGCACCAGGGTTCCAGATGACGTTTGGTGTTTTCCTCTGGCGTCTGGATGTGCACAGAGTGCAGTCTCTTCTGGTTTCCCAGGCGTGTCCGCCTCTCTGAAGGTTTAGCTCTCCCTCCCACGGGATTTGGGTGCAGAGAACTGTTTATCCGGTCTGTTTCCTTCAGGTTCCGGCGGTGTCTCAGGCGCAGGGGTCCTGCCGCTCCTGGGCCCTCCCCTACGGGAACCCAGAGGCCTTATACAGTTGCCTCTTGGGCCAGGGATGTGGGCAGGGGTGGGCAGTGTTGGTGGTCTCCTCCGCTCTGCAGCCTCAGGAGTGCCCACCTGATCAGGCGGTGAGGTCTCTCTCCCACGGGGTTTGGGAGCAGAGAGCTGCTGCGGGCCGGGATCCGCGGGTCAAAATTTTTCATTTTTAATTCAGTATTCTTGGACCTTAGCCTGGGAGTCTTTCAAGAAGGGATTTATAGGGGTTGGGGATTTAGCTCAGTGGTAGAGCACTTGCCTAGGAAGCACAAGGCCCTGGGTTCGGTCCCCAGCTCCGAAAAAAAGAACCACAAAAAAAAAAGGGATTTATAATATCTTTTAGTAATTTAGTGTTACACTGAGCCACATAAAATTAATGTTTTTGAGAGTTGAAGGCAGCTTAATATGCATAATGTATGGTTTATCCTATCACCAAAGTACAGGTGACATGGTCTACATCCAACAGTTGTTGTACACGCAAGGCTCTGTTTAAGACTTAAGATGGTGTTGTAATATTATAAAGACAGAATCAAGCATGAGGAGTTCATGGTGATGAGAGTGAGGGACAAGCTGCTCGGGTCTCCTGTCTGAGAGTGGAGCTGCTTCCTCACAGATCCGCATACAGAGGTGAGGCCAGTGTCAGTCTGTCCCTTCTTTGGCCTCCCTAAGTAGAGAAAGAGATTGGTTAATTAATTTATCAAAAGTGTGTTTTCAGTTTATATTCTTGTAGAATATAGGTTATATAAAATTTAAAAATAATACATACATGCATACATGCATACATACATACATGAATGACAGGAAAAGCCACACAGAAAAAGACATTAGGAACTAACCTGGGGCGGCTTGTTACCACCCCATAGGTGCTGAAAGCACACAGTAAGCTCCTTGGTTTAGATGAAGATGTTTTAAAATAACACAATTCACAATAGGACCATAAAGGAACAGAACAAAGATTTGAAAAAAAAGAGCTCTGTTTTTTTTCTGTCTCCCCTCTCAGTGCCCCTTTCTCTCTCCTACTCACCCCCTTTCCCCATGGCAACTTCCCTGGCCTTAGTCCTTAGGGCCAGTGACCTTGCCCACCAGAAAGCATCTTCCCAATAAACCTGTCTTTAATATAAAAAAAGAAATATTTGAAGAAGCAATTGGTGATAAATTTTAAAAATTGATTGATACCAGTAACATAACTTAAAAATTCATAAAATATTAAAAAGATAAATAGATCTGGAAATTAAAAATATATAGCCTTATAAATCAGTAATCCAACCAGCTACATCTGCAACCAAAACAATAAGTCTGTCAAAAACCTATACACATAGTTGTGCCATACTTGAATTTCTGAGAAGAAAAGATTTTGAAGGCAACCAGAGAAATAATAGCAACATTAATGCAGAAAGAAAAGATAAAAATTATAGTCATTGTCATACCAGAATTTGTAGTAGCTTGAAGGTATCTTTAACATGACCTACAGGAAGAAAGAAACTACTAATCCATAACTGTACACACAAAGCAAAGAGAATAAAGACTTGTGCAGGCAAACAAATGTTGAGTTCACATCATCTGTGTACTCACTTCTATCAGTGGATCAATTTCATGATAAAATGTTTTTCAGGCAGGAAAGACTATGACACCAGAGAGAAACCGGGATCTATACTGTGCAGAAAACATACTAAGAATCAAATAAATGAAAGTTTAAATAATTTCTATTTTAACATTCTCTAAAAGAAAATTGGCAGTGGTAAAAATAGTATCAATAGTCTATGTGTTTACAGAACACACAGAGGTAAAATATGTGGTAATACTGATAACAGCACCACAAAGTTAGGAAGGGAAATTGAGAATTTATTATGCTATGGTCTTCATAGTGCATGTAATTTGAAGGTAGACTCTGATTCATTAAAAGCATACACTGTAAACACCGGGACAACTACGAGTATTAAACATAATCGTGATGCTCTTTCATATGAACACAACATGCCCTCCAGGTCAAGGAAGACCTGGGATTTCAGAACCATGAGGTCCTTTACTGCAGGGACAGCACTGGGGTCTCCTGGGAAGTCAGAGTAGAGCTGCCTCGGGGACGTAGGTCTGGCCTTGTTGGAGGACGTGTGTCACTGTAGAGCTGGTCTGTGACGTCTTATGCTTAAGCTCCGCCCAAGGCGGAAGACGTCACTTCCTGGCTGCCTTCGGATCAAGGACTCTCAGCTCTTTCTCCAGCACCGTGTCTGCCTGCAGCGGCCATGCTTCCTGCTAAGATGATGATGGACTGAACATTATCTGAAACTGAAGGCAGCCCCAGTTAAATGTTCACCTTTGTAAGAATTGCCTTGGTCATGGATCGCTTCACAGCAATGAAACCCTAAGTCACTGGTTCTTGGTGGCTTGAAGTCTAATGCAGGGAAATTCATTAAATGTTAACAAAATGCTTTTCAAAGAGAATAACAAGGAATGAGTAATAATTCAACCGTAATGATGAAGTGAATAATAATGTCCAATTTATAACTAGAAATGCCACAGATTTTAATATTCAACACATAAAAATACATTAATCATGAATTGTTTAAACACACCAATTAAAAGACAACGAGTATTCAACTGGTTAAAAATAATAGTAAACTTTGTACTGTCTACAAGAATGTTTATGGTGCACACCTTAACCAATAGAATTCTGAAGTCACTATACTAATTTTGGACCAAGTAGAACTCAGAAGATAAAATTATGAAGAATTATGTTGCTTGGGAGGAAAAGGCTAATTACTAAGAATATATAGCAATCCAAACAGTATAGGCATGGAACGTGAGAGTTTCTAAGGAGGTGGAATAAAGCCTCAAAAAGAGTCCAGGTGGTGGTGGCTCACGCCTTTAATCCCAGCACTTTGGAGGCAGCGGCAAGAGGATCTCTGTGAATTTCAGGCAAGCCTGGTCTACAGAGAGAGTTCCAGGACAGCCAGGACTACACAGAGAAAGACTGTTTCAACAAACAACAAACAAACAAAAAAGCAGAAGAAATGTGCAAACGCACAAATGTAAATTCAGGACTCCATTTTTGAGCTGTGCCTGGTGGTTTTCATGGCTGTAATCCCAGGAGTCAGCATTCAGGAGTCAGAGGCAAGATGATTGGATGTTTGACCCGGGCTACCCTCATTCCCAACTGTACAGCCCCAGGCTTATGTGCAGCTGAGCCTTCGGGTTCCAGCTAAGACTAGAAAATGGACACTTTTGGGTTTAAACCTGGATTACCAGATGCCACCAAGTGTCTGCTGAGACATTTATCCAACTGTCTCAGACCTTGCATGGACAGCTACGCCCGGGTTGGCAGGAGGAATGATGTAAACAACACATGTCTTGTTGCCATCTTGACTATGGGATAAAGAAGGAGGAGTCATAAAGGAGCCAAAACCATCAAATGGAAAAAAGATAGCATTTTCAGCAAATGGTGCTGGTTCAACTGGAGGTCAACATGTAGAAGAATGCAGATCGATCCATGCTTATCACCCTGTACAAAGCTTAAGTCCAAGTGGATCAAGGACCTCCACATCAAACCAGACACACTCAAACTAATAGAAGAAAAACTAGGGAAGCATCTGGAACACATGGGCACTGGAAAAAATTTCCTAAACAAAACATCAATGGCTTACGCTCTAAGATCAAGAATCGACAAATGGGATCTCATAAAACTGCAAAGCTTCTGTAAGGCAAAGGACACTGTGGTTAGGACAAAACGGTAACCAACAGATTGGGAAAAGATCTTTACCAATCCTACAACAGATAGAGGCCTTATATCCAAAATATACAAAGAACTCAAGAAGTTAGACCACAGGGAAACAAATAACCCTATTAAAAAATAGGGTTCAGAGCCAAACAAAGAATTCACAGCTGAGGAATGCCGAATGGCTGAGAAACACCTAAAGAAATGTTCAACATCTTTAGTCATAAGGGAAATGCAAATCAAAACAACCCTGAGATTTCACCTCACACCAGTGAGAATGGCTAAGATCAAAAACTCAGGGGACAACAGATGCTGGCGAGGATGTGGAGGAAGAGGAACACTCCTCCATTGTTGGTGGGATTGCAAACTGGTACAACCATTCTGGAAATCAGTCTGGAGGATCCTCAGAAAATTGGACATTGAACTGCCTGAGGATCCAGCTATACCTCTCTTGGGCATATACCCAAAAGATGCCCCAACATATAAAAAAGACACGTGCTCCACTATGTTCATTGGAGCCTTATTTATAATAGCCAGAAGCTGGAAAGAACCCAGATGCCCTTCAACAGAGGAATGGATACAGAAAATGTGGTACATCTACACAATGGAATATTACTCAGCTATCAAAAACAACGACTTTATGAAATTCGTAGGCAAATGGTTGGAACTGGAAAACATCATCCTGAGTGAGCTAACCCAATCACAGAAAGACATACATGGTATGCACTCATTGATAAGTGGCTATTAGCCCAAATGCTTGAATTACCCTAGATGCCTAGAACAAATGAAACTCAAGACGGATGATCAAAATGTGAATGCTTCACTCCTTCTTTAAAAGGGGAACAAGAATACCCTTGGCAGGGAAGAGAGAGGCAAAGATTAAAACAGAGACTGAAGGAACACCCATTCAGAGTCTGCCCCACATGTGGCCCATACATATACAGCCACCCAATTAGACAAGATGGATGAAGCAAAGAAGTGCAGACCAACAGGAGCCGGATGTAGATCGCTCCTGAGAGACACAGCCAGAATACAGCAAATACAGAGGCGAATGCCAGCAGCAAACCACTGAACTGAGAATAGGACCCTCGTTGAAGGAATCAGAGAAAGAACTGGAAGAGCTTGAAGGGGCTCGAGACCCCATATGTACAACAATGGCAACCAACCAGAGCTTCCAGGGACTAAGCCACTACCCAAAGACTATACATGGACTGACCCTGGACTCTGACCTCATAGGTAGCAATGAATATCCTAGTAAGAGCACCAGTGGAAGGGGAAGCCCTGGGTCCTGCTAAGACTGAACCCCCAGTGAACTAGACTGGTGGGGGGAGGGCGGCAATGGGGGGAGGGTTGGGAGGGGAACACCCATAAGGAAGGGGAGGGGGAGGGGGATGTTTGCCCGGATACCGGGAAAGGGAATAACACTTGAAATGTATATAAGAAATACTCAAGTTAATAAAAAAAAAAAAAAAAGGAGGAGTCATAGCTTCACCACCGACTTAAGGGCGGCCACATGGCTGGCAGCCATCTCTGTTATGGGTCGGAAAAAACAAAAGCAAAAACAACGTACCTGGCTTGGTGGCCCTGACAGTCAAACCTTGTAACATAATAGTATCCCACTTGGTATTAATTGTGAAGGCGTTACATTGTTTTCTCTTGTTAGAACTTAGTTTTTGCCTTCCAAAAATTATGGTTATGCTCTGTCTTTACTCTTTAAAAGGTATTTATTTTATTTTAACACACAGGTTCAGTTTAGAGCAGACAACTAAAAACAGACAAAGGTTTTTTAACTCAGATTCGCTTGGTCGTTACTCGTCCCAAAGCTGTCAGAGAACCTGCTGAGAATGGCACTTAAGATGCTTAAACTCACCATGACAGAGACTCCCAAATCTTAGCAGTGACCCCTTCAAGGCCTCCAAGATGTGGAAACAATGACAAAGGACTGCACCTGGATTGGGGTGCACTGACCACTGGGCGTTACCACCCCAACGCCTTACCCACTGCCAGGACCCTGCCCAAACCGTGGACAAAGGGGGCACAGGACAGGGCTTGTGTTGCTTAAGACAAAGTCAGGTCGGACTCTCGAGTTTCTCCCCCAGGAAGGTCAGGGTTGCCAGGCCTGGCAGCCAAGGCTGACCTTGCGGTGGGACCTTGGTCCCCAGTGAAGCCATCGACACCACAGGATCCCAGTCGGGTGGGCATCTGGGTAACCGGCCAATCTCTGCCATTAATTGATACGCAGGCCTGTGAATTATCCTCCCGCCTACTCAGGTAAAATCTACTCCTCTCAGGTCTCTGAAGAGTTTGAAGACTGGACGAGTTTCTTTACCTAAAGAAACTCACTTTTCTGTAAGGGATCCCGGTTAGCGACCTTCCGTGTCTCACGGTGAACAGCTGGATAGGAGGAAAGGGTAAAATTAAAGTTCATGCAAGGTCTGAGGATACGAAAGCTCTGAGAAAGTGTTTTTGGCTCTAAGGTGTTTTAAGGTTGGTAAATGCAGGTTACGAGTGTTAGAGGATGGAATAAAAAAGTGTGGAAAAGAATGAAAAACCCTTCCCATTCCTTCCCCTCTCTGTGGTCCTGGTGCCTTGAGACTCCCAGCGTTCGAGTCTTTAACACAATCCTCCCACGGTGGCTTTTGCTGGGGTTCTGATGCCTGACTTAATCCAGCCTCAGCATCGGGAATCCCCGTGTGCACAGTGGGGGGTCCTCGCCCCCAGTTGGTTTCTTATCAATCAATAAAGAGTCCGGGGCCAATGGCCGGGCAGGTGAGTGAGGCGGGGCTCGGAGGTTCGCGAAGGTGAGGAACTGGGAGAGGAAGGAGGCGCAGGTCGCCCTGACGGGGGAAAAGGTCAGACCCGAGGGCCTCAGTCACGTGAGAACCAGGGTGAGTGGACGCGGGAACTGCCCCTGGGGTAGCAGAGGTGAAGTCCAGACTTTAAAAGATTGAGTTGCAGGGTTGTGGGTCCCGCGTCCGCTCTGCCAGAGGGCGTGGCCGCTCGGGGGCCGAACTCGGGAAACCTGAGGGAGCTCACCCCGCGCTGTCGCAGGGCAGGCTTTGGGCCTCAGGGAAGCCCCGGACACCGCTCCAGGGGTGGGGAAGCTCAGTCTGCGGTGCAGGACAGGAGCTGGCTCAGGGGTCCCGGGGGCTGCAGGGAGGCCGGGGCCGTCAGGTTCTCAGGCTCCTGGACATCCAGGCGCCACCCGGAGCCTCGGAGGAGCTGAGAACTGTGAGGAGCTGTCTGAGGAGCTGTCCTCACATATGTGAGGAGCTGTCCTCACATACTACATTACAAGATGGCACCGGCATCCGGCAGAACGCACCTAGTAAAAAGGGCAATACGCAGGCTCCTGGTAACTTCCCTACTCAAAGGGACACATACGTTTTGGTACGTCATCTGGCATAATTGGCAGCAACCAGTCAGAGAGTGACACGTCCTAGGCGAGGATAGTTTCCTATATAAGGGACGGTTATTCTTCACTCGGCGTCTCCGCATTGTAAGCTTACGCTCTCCCTCTCAAGACGCATTAAAGCTTTTCTGCAGTAGGATCCTGTGTGTGCCGCGTAGTTCCTGCTGGCGAGACGTAGCGCGGGACATCTGGTGCCAAAAACCCGGGAAAGACCTCGCCATCGTCAGCACCTTCGGAGATCCCTTGGCGACAAGGAGGATTCAGAACTGCAAGTAGATACGTTCGGAGAGGCAGCCCTCTCTTGGACTTTGGTCTGGGGTTGTCACCGCCTTGGGAAGGATTTGTTGAGGCTATAGTATTTGTCCTGGGAGCCACCCTACTCTTTATGTTCTGTTTTCACCGTTTTCGCTGTTAAAAGGACGATCACAGCAGCTGAAGTCGCGTCTCAGTCTCTCGTATATAAGTGAGCTTCGTGCAGCTCCCTTTTACCTTCGATTTTGACTGTTGAGGAGCAAGGACTCGATAAGGCCGACGTAGATAAGCGGCACCGTCCAGGGAGGCGTACATAAGAGAGCAGCGTGTCCGTCTCTACCCTTTCACCTCACGCCTTGTCAGACGGACGTAGATAAGCCGCCGGCGTTCCTGGCCCATCATGGGATCCTCACAGTCTGTGGTCACGGCCTTGGAAACAGTGTTAAAGCAGAGGAACATCAAAATTGGAGGAGGAACACTTAAAAACTTTGTGAAGGAGGTGGAGAGGGTGGCGCCTTGGTTTGCCTGTTCAGGCTCGTTTATGATTGCCTCATGGAACAAACTTGGAAAAGACCTTGACAGAAAATTGGCGGAAGAGGATCTGCGCCTAGGGACCAAAGCTATATGGAAGCTGGTTAAGAATTGTTTAAAGGATGAAACGTGTAAGGCAGCAGTAGTAGAAGGGGCCACTCTCGAGGTAGTCCGGGAAAGTCTGTCAGAAACCGAACGTAGTGAGAGGTTGGGCGCGCGCAAGAAAAAAGACGTCCTAAGAAAGAAAAAGTGCCCTCCCGGTAAGTCCGCAGACAAGGGAGCGTTGAAATTTTCAGATTCCAGCACTTCCTCCTCTACACATAAACCAGGAGGGGGAGCCAGCCTATACCCTGTGAAAGAGCTAGAAGCGCTGAACCTCGACAGTTCTGAAAGCTCTGAAAATAAAACCTTAGACTCAGAGGAGGAGGCTGAGCTAGATGAGGAAACAGCTAAATATGAGGAGGAAAGATATTACCCCGATGAATGTAGGGGAAGTAATAGAAGCCTTCTAGCGTGGCCGCCACCAACGGCGCCTCCTCCATATGAGACACGCTCACGCGCCTTCTCACTAGTCCCCGAGAGGGTGAGAAGAAAGCTGAGTATGACATTTCCTATCTTTGAGACTCCGGAGGGAGGACGGGTCCATGCCCCTGTTGAATATAATCAAATTAAGGAATTAGCGGAATCAGTTAGAAAGTATGGAGTCATGGCCAACTTTACTCTAACACAACTCGACAGGTTGGCCATGACAGCATTGACACCAGCTGATTGGCAGATGATTGCTAAGGCAGCCCTTGCCAGCATGGGCCAATACATGGAATGGAAAGCGCTCTGGTATGAGGCAGCCCAAACACAGGCCAGAGCGAATGCTACGGCCTTAATACCTGAGCAACAAGAATGGACTTTCGAACTCTTAACAGGACAGGGCCGCTTTGCAGCTGATCAGTCTGCTTACCACTGGGGCGCCTATGCTCAGGTCTCCAGCACGGCTATTAGAGCCTGGAAGGCACTGTCCAGGAGAGGAGGGATTGATAATCAACTTACAAAAATCGTTCAGGGACCCCAGGAAAATTTCTCAGATTTTGTAGCTAGAATGACAGAGGCTGCAGGACGAATCTTCGGCGATCCTGAACAAGCAGCACCACTAATAGAACAGCTCGTTTTCAAGCAAGCCACCCAGGAGTGCCGAACAGCCATAGCCCCCCGAAGAAATAAAGGGCTACAGGATTGGCTTAGAGTTTGCAGGGAACTTGGAGGGCCCCTTACTAACTCAGGCCTGGCGGCTGCCATTCTCCAGTTCCAGCAACGCCCCGTTAAAGGGACGGATAAAAGATCATGCTTTCAATGTGGGAAAACAGGCCATCTAAAAAGAGACTGCAGGATGACAAAAAGAGACAGGGGGTCTGCAACCCTCTGTGTCCGATGTGGCAAAGGCTACCATAGGGCTGACCAGTGTCGATCAGTGAGAGACATTAAAGGCAAACTACTCCCTCCTTTGGAGACTCGACCTAATGAGATGTCAAAAAACGGGCTGGTGGGCCCCCGGTCCCAGGGCCCTCAAAGATATGGGAACCACTTTCACAGGGCCACGACCCCGGCAGAGGAGGTCCCCCAAGAGGCGACACAAAATTGGACCTGCGTGCCGCCTCAGACTTCTTTCTAATGCCCCAGATGGGCATTCAGCCAATTCCTGCTCAGACTGTGGGGCCTCTACCCCTGGGAACCATAGGCCTTGTCCGTGGGAGAGGATCTCTCGCCCTACAAGGACTGATAGTCCATCCAGGCCTTGTTGAAGCTCAGCGCTCTCTTGATATTCAGATTCTTTGTTCAAGTCCCGATGGGGTTTTTTCCATAAGTAAAGGAGATAGAATAGCACAGTTATTACTCCTTCCGTGCTCCCAGGCCACGATACAGGATACCAAGGGACCCATGGGGTCCACTGGTCATGATTTGGCATACTTGGTGGTTCACCTTAACAACCGCCCAAAATTGAGCTTAGAAATTAATGGAAAGAAATTCGAAGGCATACTGGATACTGGGGCTGATAAAAGTATAATTTCCTCAAAATGGTGGCCTCAATCATGGCCTACCACAAAATCTTCTCACTCACTACAAGGATTAGGCTACCAGTCATGCCCTATGATCAGCTCTGCCACTCTAACTTGGACAACTGCCGATGGCCGACAGGGACAATTTATTCCTTATGTACTTCCCCTGCCTGTTAATCTTTGGGGGAGGGATGTTATGCAGACCATGGGACTGACCTTATCTAATGAATACCCCCCACAAGTGGCCCACATGATGTCAAGGATGGGCTATAAGGAAGGGAAAGGCCTAGGGCGATTAGAACAGGGTTGTCTCAAGCCCATTGAACCGATCGCCAACCCCCATAAACAAGGCCTGGGTTTTTCCTAGGCGCCATTGGGGCAGCACGACCCATACCATGGAGGACGGAGGACACGGTGTGGGTTCCCCAATGGCCATTAACCTCTGAGAAATTACAGGCAGCTACAGGACTGGTGGATGAACAATTAAGATTGGGACATTTGGAGCCCTCCACCTCTCCTTGGAACACACCAATTTTTGTAATAAGGAAAAAATCAGGAAAATGGCGACTACTCCATGACTTGAGGGCCATTAACGATCAGATGGAATCCCTTGGACCCATTCAGCGGGGCCTTCCTATACTCTCGGCCCTACAAAAAGATTGGAATTTGGTAATAATAGATATCAAGGATTGTTTTTTCTCTATTCTGCTTTACCTCCCAGATAGGCCCAGGTTTGCTTTTACTGTCCCATCAATTAATCATACTGAACCTGATAAAAGATACCAGTGGAAGGTCCTACCTCAGGGCATGGCCAACAGCCCTACGATGTGTCAGTTATATGTTCAGGAAGCCCTCAAACCAGTCAGGGAGACCTATCCAAATTTACTGTTAATCCATTACATGGATGATATATTGATGTGTCATAAAGACTTAGAATTACTCAAACAAGCCTATTCCTTATTTAAAAAAACCCTTAAACAATGGGACTTACATATTGCTACAGAAAAGGTCCAAATTGCTGACACAGGTCATTTTCTAGGATCCATTATTTTCCCTGATAAGATTATACCCCAGAAACTGGAAATCCGTAGAGACCACCTCCATACTCTTAATGACTTTCAGAAGCTCTTGGGAGATATCAACTGGTTGAGACCATTTTTGAAAATCCCTTCCGCGGAATTAAAACCTTTGTTCGAAATATTGGAAGGGGACGGCCACATCACCTCCCCTCGTGTGCTAACTCCCGCTGCAACCAAGGCCTTACTAAAAGTAGAAGATGCCATAAAACAGGCCCAATTGCAACGCATTGATTGGTCTCTACCTTTTTCACTCTGTGTACTAGATACCAAGGATTTACCCACTGCAGTTTTATGGCAACAAGGTCCACTGTTATGGATCCATCCACATGCTTCCCCTGTGAAGATTATTGATTGGTATCCAGCCGCAGTAGCACATCTGGCTATTAAGGGCCTAAAAACTGCCATCTGTCATTTTGGGACTCCACCCCAATCCTTGATTATCCCATATACACCCTACCAGGTCCAAACTCTAGCCGCTACCTCTGATGATTGGGCAGTGCTACTCACATCCTTTACAGGGAAGATAGATAATCATTATCCTAAACACCCCCTATTGTGTTTTGCAAGATCACAACCTATTGTTTTCCCTCGCGTCACATCCCACAGACCATTAAAGGAGGGGATAACGGTGTATACGGATGGGTCAAAAACAGGGGTGGGAGCATATGTGGTAAACTCCCAAGTATCCTCACGACAATATTTTGAAACCTCACCCCAAGTGGTAGAATGCCTAGTGGTCATGGAGGTCATTGAAAAATTCCAGATTCCTCTAAATATTGTTTCAGATTCCTCCTATGTGGTTAATGCTGTTAGCATTCTTGAAACCGCCGGTATAATTAAAACTACTAGTAAGGTGGCAGATATTTTCCGAAAAATCCAAATTATCCTATTAAATAGAAGATTCCCTGTATACATTACTCATATACGGGCCCATTCTGGACTCCCTGGCCCAATGAGTTCAGAGAATGATTTGGCTGACAAAGCCACAAAAATGATAGCTGTGGCCCTGGCTTCTCCTTTAGAGGCCGCTAAAGCCTTTCATGGCAATTTCCATGTCACCTCAGAAACTTTACGCCGCCGCTTCTCTATAACTAGAAGAGAGGCACGTGATATAGTCACCCAATGCCAACAGTGCTGCCAGTTCCTCCCAGTTCCTCACATCGGGGTCAACCCTAGAGGAATACAGCCATTGCAAATCTGGCAAATGGATGTTACTCATAATTCTACTTTTGGAAAATTACAGTATGTGCATGTATCTATAGACACATGTTCTGGCATTCTACATGCCACCCCACTTACAGGAGAAAAAACAACACATGTCATTCAGCACTGCCTTGAAGCATGGAGTGCTTGGGGAAAGCCAAAATGTGTAAAAACTGACAATTGCCCCGCCTACACATCTCAAAAATTCCATCAGTTTTGTGCTCAGATGCAGGTTACCCACCTGACGGGCCTGCCCTACAACCCTCAAGGACAGGGAATCATAGAGCGTGCTCATCGGACGCTCAAATCATATTTAATAAAACAAAGAAGGGGAATTATGATAGAACTCCCCCCAACACCCCGAGTGGCCACTGCTCTGGCCCTTTTTACCTTAAATTTTTTAAATCTTGATGAAGCTGGACAAACAGCGGCTGAGCGACATTGCTCAGAGCCCAAGAGGACAAAAGAATTAGTCAAATGGAAGGATGTATTAACAAATGAATGGAAAGGCCCGGATCCTGTTTTAATAAGATCCAGGGGAGCTGTCTGTGTTTTTCCACAGGACAATGAAAATCCCATATGGATCCCAGGATGACTTACTCGGAGCATCACAGCAAGTGATCAAGAAGGGACTGGGACTCCTGCACCTCCTCACTCTTCTTCCATGGATGCCAGCAACGGTGCAGGGCGAGCTACGATGGGGAATAATGTCAACCTTTCCACTCCCGATGCCGGTGATGTACCACTAACAGGGATTTAGGGTTGGCCTATTTACCTAAGGACCCACAGGTTGAACGACTAAAAGAAAATAGGACTATTCCCCTTAAGGGCAGCCTTTGTTTTGGCATATTCAACAAAACATCTTTTGATCTCCCTTGCATTATGTTATATAATCAATCTTCTGCTTGGTTAAGGGAGGCCACATGGGGAACTGGTGAGGAGGACATTGTGGCTAACGCCACAGTTCTCTATGGTGGTGGCCTTACATTGCGTTAATGGTAGCTGCACTGATCTTACGCCCATGGCGATGCTACTTGGAGGAAAGGGCGAAAAGGGACAGTTGTCATTTTCCTGGATGGGGAACATCAAACCTGCTGCCTCTGTCTGGACAGCTACTCATATAAAATATCGCAGTAGTTACCCGCATGCCTCGCTTTATCCCAATCCCTGTTGATGCCCCGGGGACCATGACCTTATTTAGAGGAAAAAGAGATTTTGGTACTTCTGCAATTATTGCTGGCATTATTGCTACGACAGTAGTCGCTGCCTCGGTTACTGCCTCGGCATTGGCCTTGTCAAATTCAGTACAGACAACCCAAACTATCAATGATTTATCGGCCACCATCTCTGTGGCTCGGGACAGACAGGCCTCGGCCAATACTCAGACATAGGGAGGCCTTATGCTTGTCAACCAACGTATAGATCTGGTCCGAGAGCAATTAGACATTCTATGGCAACTGGCCCAGCTTGGCTGTGAGCAAAAACTCCCAGGCCTTTGTGTCACCTCCATATAATATGACAAATTTACCCGAGCTGCTAATCTGTCTAAGAGTCTTTCACAGCATCTGTTACAGAATTGGACCTCGGAGTTTGAACAGACACTTCGGGAGCTGAGAGCGACCATCATTCAAGTAAATTCTACCCGACTGGACCTGTCTTTGATGGAGGGATTGTCGTCCTGGATCACCTCAGCAGTCTCTTATTTCAAGGAATGGGTGGGAGTGGGACTTTTTGGAGTGATCCTCTGCTGTGGATTAGTGTTACTCCTCTGGTTGCTTTGCAAACTGAGATCTCAAACAAGAAAGGACAAAGTAGTGATCGCCCAGGCGCTTGTAGCCCTTGAACAAGGAGCGTCAGCCGATATCTGGTTGACCATGCTCAAGCAACAGGTCGCCGGCTAGACAGCTCTTGCACTCCTAGAACCTCGGTTCATTGCACAGGATTAGAGTGTCCGGCTTGGGCAGCCCATGAGGGGTGACGAGCTTAGCATCGCACAGGGAAGTTCTACCAAATACGCTCCCTGGAAGGCATGTCATATTACATGAGGGTTTCTGCCCCAGTTTTCCCTCCCTCGAAAAATGGCAGTGCGACGGGTCGGGAGTGCCCTGGGTCCCAACAACAGCCTAAGGGTATCTCTCTTGTACAGGTTCGCCAACTTTGTACGAGGATATGACCTCTGTCTTCGCCCTCCTATATCTGGGTGTCCTGTTTGCTTAAAAAAACAGAAAAGGGGGAGATGTGAGGAGCTGTCCGAGGAGCTATCCTCACAAATGTGAGGAGCTGTCCTCACATACTCCATTACAAGATGGCACCGGCATCCGGCAGAACGCACCTAGTAAAAAGGGCAATACGCAGGCGCCTGGTAACTTCCCTACTCAAAGGGACACGTACGTTTTGGTACGTCATCTGGCATAATTGGCAGCGACCAGTCAGAGAGTGACACGTCCTAGGCGAGGATAGTTTCCTATATAAGGGACGGTTATTCCTCACTCGGTGTCTCCGCATTGTAAGCTTACGCTCTCCCTCTCAAGACGCATTAAAGCTTTTCTGCAGTAGGATCCTGTGTGTGCCGCGTAGTTCCTGCTGGCGAGATGTAGTGCGGGACAGAGAACGGAGTGGGGGCCGCAGGCTGGAGCTACCTCGGGGCTGGGGTGGGGAAAGTGGGGAGCTCTGCCCAGGCCCTCGGGGGGAGTCTGTGGCTCAGCGGTGCTCACGGCTGGGAGCGCAGAGAGGCCTGGTACGGAGATTAGACGGCGGCTCTGTGGGCAGAGCCTTCTCCGTGGTTCCCCACCTCGGACCCCGATGAAAGGGCAGCCCAGGTTTTGAGGCGTTTATTGTCATGGCGGAAAGTGCGTGTGTAAAACCGTACCCGGTTTCTCAGGGTGGGCCTGAGATTAAATACCCTTTGCAGGGAGGGGTGTCTGGGAAGGAAAGCTCATTGGCTAAGCCCTCTGTGCCTTTAGGTGCCTCATAAAATGTAGATTTGTCTTGAGCCTTCATGACCACAGGTCACGCCCTCTACCTGTGGAGGGGCCTGGGGCGTTGCCCTTACTAAAAAAATCTATGGGAAGGGGCGCGCTGCGGCCTGGTGCGCCGGAACAGGCAAAGCTCCTACCTTCCCTTGGGGGTCTCTGGTGCTTGGAGCCTTAGCTCAACCAGGGACCAAGCTACTGTTCATGGTCGCACAGTTAACTCGGGGGTACCAGGGGGGCGTTTGCTAGCAGCGCTCAGCATTAAGGAGTCAAGGCGTAGTAAAATTAAGAGCGTATGTGCATGCGTGCCTTCCTGAGTGCGTGAGTGCATGCGTGCGTGTGTGTGCATGTGTGCGTGCGCGCGCCTGTGTCTTTCATTCATGAATCCCAGGCTGTTCCTCCTTCTGCAGCATGACTTTCAGTACAGATTACACACACGGGAAACACTAACAACTTTCCCCTTCGCTTGTGTCTTTCTGCCCCGCCCGTCCAGTGGAATAATCTTCAGACCTCAGCAGTGACTTCTCTCACCCATTACCTCCCGTGGGTGCAGTTGATGGAAGGAGCAGGGGTGGGGAAGTACAATGCATAGCGACTGTCTCCCTAGAGCAGACCCAGCTGCCTATCCAGAGGTAACTTTTGGGGATTCCCCCTTTCAGTCTTGGGGAGGCGACCTATTTAGGGAAGAGAGGACTTCCCACTTGAGGATGCTCGCACGTATCCTTTGACCGGTTTATCATGTCGAGGTTGTCATTTCACGGATAATGCGCAGCTTGTCCTTGTGACATTGTCAGCCAGGATGAGCGTGAAAATCAGTTTATGCCCGGCTTTAAGTCAGTGTGTCAAATGGCTTCCTGTGTCCTTGCTCCCTTTCTGTCACGTGGCTCATCTGTCTGCGAATCCCCTCAGGCTCCAGTGCAGCCCCTCAGTTCCAGTGCAGCCCCTCAGGCTTCAGGGCAGCCCCTTTTCCCCCGTCAGGATAGGAACTTTCCTCCTTGAGGTTAAGTAGGAAGATCACAAATGGAGGAGGGCACCGCCCCTGGCTGGATCGCGTCTCGCTTTACTGTTTTTAAGGACGTTTCACAGACTTTCATACACTGCACATGAGGGCCCTGCATGCAGTTTGTCAAAAACCTAAAACCATGACAGCCCGACCTCTCCTAGTAACAAAGGGTTGACTGCAAATCATCTAATGTAAATTATTGGGCCTCGTAGACATCAGCATGGGACGTATCCCAAGAAAAGACCACGTGACTGTGCTGTGGCTAAACCACCCCTGAAGTCTAAGTCCGGGCACCACAGAGACGTTTGCACATCTGTGTTTATTGCCGCACTGTTCACAATAGTCAGAAAGTGGAACCAGCCTTGATGCTCAATAGATGAATAGATAAAGAAACTATGCTTCACATGTGTAATGGAATTTTATTCAGCCGTAAAACGAGTGAAATTGTGGTATGGGGATTTAGCTCAGTGGTAGAGCGATTGCTTAGGAAGCGCAAGGCCCTGGGTTCGGTCCCCAGCTCCGAAAAAAAGAACCCCCCCCCCAAAAAAAAGAGTGAAATTGTGAAAGATCTTTTCAGGAAAATAGGGCCAAATTGAGAATGTGTTAAA